>NC_134402.1:51537066-52252066 GCF_038048845.1 Mixophyes fleayi
CGGTTTGCCATCTCACCCATGTGGACAGAATCTGGAAGCCCAGAAATGGGCTTTTCGTTCCAGATTCAATTAAAAAGAAATCAATAAATAAATAAATAACTCTATTTAAAAAGCACAGGAAAAAATGCTTTATTATTTAAGTAATAAATAAAGCATATTTTGCTTTTCTCCATCTGGAGATGGCATTAACAATAGGAGTACAGGGATGTTACTGGTACCACCACTAAGGATACAGTGCCTATAGACAATCATTGTACCCTGTCACAATCATTACCTTTTGTCATATTACACCATGGAAATTGAAATAAATTAAATCATACTTTATCCAACTATTTTAATATTATGACCCTCAACATCAAAATGGAAATAACATTTAAAGTTCTAATCAATTAATATAATTTAATTACTAAAACACCTGGGTTGAATAAGTGATCATACCCTTAGGGGGGCATTCAATTGACGGTGGGATCGCCGCAAAGCCCGCGCTCGAAAAATATTACCGTTAATACGGTAATATTGCGCGTAAATACCGTTAATACGGTAATTTACTCGCTGGATTTCAGCTCACAGCAGCTGAAATCCAGTGAGATATTACCATATTAACGGTAATATTTTTCGAGCGCGGGCTTTGCGGCGATCCCGCCGTCAATTGAATACCCCCTTTAGCGTAGCCACTATAAACTTGCTCAAGTATAACCAATCACCTTCCAGATCACACAACAGAATAATTGACAACTTCCTGTCATTAAATATAGTGCTTTTGATTTATACAGAATAAAACTGGCTGTTCCTTTAGGATTCCACTACTAGTAGTGCATGGTAAGGCAAAAATGTCACCATGGTTGGAAAGGTGCATTCAAAAGGCCTCTGGGATAAAGTTGTGGAAATGCACAAATTAGGAGAAGAATACAAAATGATTTCAAAGGCTTTTACTCTCTTATTCAAAGCATTATTAAGAAGTGGCTGTTGCCTAACCTGTCAAACAGCCGAGCGTGCATGTGCAGTTGCTATTAATTAATTAACATCCTCCTGGAGGCTGATAAGTGCAGGGTTCAGCCCTGCTTCAGGATTGTCCAGTGTAACTCTTTAAGGCAGGGAGGGCTTGGCCTCCCTGCCTGTTATAACTTATCTGTCCACAGTTGCTGACCTGTTTCAGAATTCCCTGTTATTCCTTGCTTACATTCTGACTGATTCTTTGGACCTCGCTTGTTTCCTGATTGCCCTGACCTCTGCCTGAATTTCGGACTACCCTTGCTTGCTGCCAGCCCTGACCTTCGGCCTGCCTCAGACTATCCTATTCGCTTTGGACCCCTGACCTATTGGCTCGCTTCTGGAAATTCTGCCACTTTCCGGTTGCTGCTTCTAACTCTCTGCACTACAGTCCATAAACATAAGCTTCTAGTACTTAGAGTTTGTCCTGGTGGCATCTGAGTACATACGAGCAAATCAAGGTCTACGGGAAAGGCAGCTGCTATAGGTGAAGACCTCTACTGCCTGTTCTAGAAGTTTCTGTTTGGGAAGCTAGTCTAACACTGTGAAATTTTCTTCTGGGATCCAGTGTTACCACTCTGTGAAGTTTTCATCCAAATCCATCTAGTGGAAGGCTCAGCACAGGTCAAAGTTCTGCCCAACGTCCAGCAACGGGAGGTCCGACCGGGACCCTAACCCCCCTACACCTTGGCCAGCATCCAACTGGACCACCTCGCGTTGCTTTCATTCCAATCAGTGCAAGGGTTTCCAAATGCATAACCAGACAGACAAACAAACAAACAGACCAATGATTTTTATATATATATATAAGGTCCTAGTAGGGTTCCCCAGCGTGACACGGATCCAATTTGTAATGTTTAGCAGTTTTTATAGATTATCCAATTATTTGGTAAATAGACCAAAAATGCTATTTAGAAAATAAGATTTGTTGCTTTGTCGTGCTGTTGTTTGTCGAGTTGTCGCCGAGTTTCCATCTAGCAGTCAGACAATTGTATACAAACAAGAAATGATGTTTTTAATATTTGTCGCTCTGTCGCTTTGCAGCATTGTTGCGTTGTGAATATGTGGTCTAATAGCTTACCTTTTCAATACTAAATAACTATGTGGAAGATATTCACCAACAAACACACAAATAAACTTCTTCTTTCATATACATAGAAGATATATTTGAGAGTTTCATATTATGGAATGATGAGATCTTATTAATAGGTTACAAATAACTCGGAGGTACATAATCAACTCATAGTAAAACATAGTGTTAGAGATCACTAGACATAAAATTAAACATTGCAGAGAGAGCGTGTGGAAATACAATTCCCATTCTTTCAATTACTGAATTAGAGATGACACAGTAGCATCATTATCAAGGTTGTTCTTTCCATGAACTATGTACTTAAAACAAAAACTTATAATTTCCACATCTAATTTTAAATCGTAAATGTTTTGTGTTCATGAAAGAGAGATTTTAATGAAACTACCACCATCATACTTAGAGCCGTGGCAGTGTAGTCAAAACTTCTATTAGCCCAAATTCATCATCAGCTATTTATATAGCACTACTAATTCCGCAGTGCTGTACAGAGAACTCACATCAGTCCCTGCCCCATAGGAGCTTACAATCTAAATTCCCTAACATACACACACAGACAGACTGGGGGTAATTTGATAGCAGCCAATTAACCTACTAGTATGTTTTTGGAGTGTGGGAGGAAACTGAAGCACCCGGAGGAAACCCACGCAAACACAGGGAGAACATACAAACTCCGCACAGATAAGGCCATGGTCGGGAATCGAACTCATGACCCCAGTGCTGTGAGGCAGAAGTACTAACCACTAAGCCACCATGCATTATTGTGTTGAATAATGTCTATATTAAGTTAACAGTATTTCTGATTTTTTTTCTGAGCAGGCATGGTCCTCACTTCTAAAGTAATTCATTCTTATTACAAACACCATGTGTTAAGGGAAGAACAAATATCTCTACGAGGTATGTATGAAATCCTGATTGTGTAACAAGAAACAAGATTAATTTGCCTTCCAACAAATTTCCTTAACACTATAAAAGAAAATAACTATTACAAAACGTCCTTGTACGTGTCTAAACAACAATATTTAAAGCTTATTATCTCGAAATCTAATATCAATAAAGTATCTATTTCACAAGAATGGAATGGAATAAGAGATTGCAATCCCCCCACAGATATAATGTATCAGTGTGCTGTTTAGTCAATTGAATCAGAGACTTATCAGAATATTAAATGATTTTTAGGGGCAGAAAATGTAATTTAATACCTAATCCTTAAACTTCTTTGGGGAAAGAGAATTGATAAGTGAGATGAAATATATCTAAAGGGAATATTTACTAATCTGCGGATTTGAAAAAGTGGAATCGTTGCCTATAGCAACCAATCAAATTCTAGCTGTCATTTTGTAGAATGTGCTAAATGAATGATAACTAGAATCTGATTGGTTGCTATAGTGGACATCTCCACTTTTTCAAACCCGCAGTTTAGTAAATCTAGCCCTAAGTCTTAAAGGATAGGATTCATATAAAGTATTCGCTGATTTTTTTTTTTTCAGAAATCCTCTAAGAAACCATAATGTGTTAGAATGAAAAATATATAAATAATTATAGAGGTATCAGAAAACTAAAATAATTTCAGAATCCATATAATAAGAAAAAGTTTTTTTATTTTAAATCAAGGTGCTGTTAGATAGACCAACTCAAAACATTGGGACAGTATGGATAAAATTTTGGAACATTTGAAGGTACGACATTAAATGTACAGGGAAAAAACTTTTAGAGAAATTAAATTAATAAAAGCAATGGCAGCCAGATCTATATTGAGGTGATAGGGTTTTTAATATGTCTCTCTGTGCAACTGTATTTTCTGCCTGTTTTCTCTTCTGCTGTTTAGAAAGACTTTTTCCAATTCCTATTGCTATCAGTCCACTGCTGCCTCTATTACATTTTTGTAAAAAGTGACATAGGGGTAAATGTATCATGCTTAGAGTTTTCCGGCAGGTTTGAAAAGTGGAGATGTTGCCTATAGCAACCAATCAGATTCAAGCTATCATTTTGTAGAATGTACTAAATAAATGATAGCTAGAATCTGATTGGTTTTTCAAAGCCGCCATAAAACTCTCAGCTTGATACATTTAATGGGGTAAATGTAAGTCCATGTGCAGGCATGGACTTACATGGGACAGTAGCGAGCCTACCTCCATCACTAAGGACCAAGGAAATCTTAGCTTTAGCTCCCTTGAGCTCAAGCTCAGATATTTAGAGACTATAAGACAACAGCTCCAGACTTCAGCTTGAGTGGTTCAGTCAGCTGAAAGAGAAGAGCTGTCATTCTTCTGCGCTCCAAAAGTGCCCAAAAACAGAGCTTGAGGTGAAAGATAAGTTTGTGGGGTATCAGGTAAGAAGTAAATACAAAACAGGTTTAGGGAGAGAGGACAAATGGAATCATAAGGCAATGAAGCAGCAGAGGAAATTAGCTCTAGGAAAATAGTACAACAGTGATAGAGAGAGCGTTACAGCTGAAGGAAAATATAAAAGGTAAAAAATAAGGAGAAAGGGTGTAAAAGCAACATGACAAAAGTGCTGACAGAATTAAAGTGATAAATGGGTCTGAGGGAAGATCAACTAAGTGGAGGTGACATAAAAAGTGTAGAACTTGAAGACATAATAGTATACAACTGAGGGGAGATAATGAAGACAAATAAGAGACAGTAAAAGAGAAAAACTTAAACATACAGGGCTCCATTCAAGTCCGAACGAAACTTGCATGTAAGTTGCATTTTAAAATGTAACACGGAACTTGAACATGGTTCCGACCATATTCAAATACAAGCATAGCTCAAGATGCACTTACTTACTGGGTGTAAGTATGCTTTAGCTAAACAGTACTTCCCATATATAAACACACACAACAGACTGCAATATATACACATGCATATGTACAATAAAAGGTCACATCAGAACGCATTAAAAAATTGTAATATAAAATATAAAAACAACACTTAACAGTGTAATCATTTCTAGAAATAAATTTACACAAAATACAATAGTCTATAGTCTATATTACTTGCACACACATGTTCTGTGCTAGCTAGTGGCATGCATACATGTATTTTTTAAATCAAAGACAATGCCGTGTAATTTATCACTATCAGTTAGCATTCACACCTGACCTGTAGTGAGTGCAAATGATACGACTGAAACCATTCATACTTACCAGAAACCCAGGACTTGAATAAGTCACATATGCACTGGAACACCTTTACTGTACATGCAGCGCCGGTGCTAGGGTTCACGGCGCCCTAGGCAAAATAACGCCACCGCCGCTCGCTCCCCGCTCACCCCCCGCTCACCCCCCGCTCACCGCTCACCGCACACCAGATAAAAGAATAATTAATTACATGTTACTTACCTTTTCTTCCTCTAGCTGCTCCTCGTGCTGCATGCTAAAAGGGGAGGGGAGAACTCAGAGGCGCCGCCGGACAGACTATCAAATGATCACTGTGATCATGTGTGACTAGTGTGAGATGGAAAAACCCCGCCGCCACTGCCCTTCTCTCCTGAACCGCTGACTAGATTAGAAAATCTAGTCAGCGGCGCCCTGCAGGTCCCGGCGCCCTAGGCAACTGCCTAAGGTTGCCTAATGGGAGCGCCGGGCCTGTGTACATGGCCTATGTTAGTCCACCCCTTACCTCCCTGTCCCACCTCTCAAGTTGTAGACAGTCATAAGTGTCATTTGCATTCAGACATGAATTGCATGCAAATGCATCAATTGGAGCAAGGTACTTTTTTGAGCATGCACAGAACTATTTCGCGCAAGATACGCTATACAGATGGATGTACGTCCAAACATGAATCAGGCCCATCATTTCTAAAAAGAGAGTGATATTAATTATAAATTGACAGGTAACTAGGACCAAAGGAATAGCAAGAGGGACAAAAAGAGAGGTAGAGAGGAATTTAGTCAGGATAGGTAGAGGACAGATAGAGTAGCAAAGAGTGGAATGGAATCTGCAGCACTAGAGACAGTGAGGACTATCATCACTAAAGGATGGATGTCATCACCTACATAGCTGTAGAACCTCTCCTCTCTGAGAAGTACATCAACCATCCCTTTAAAGTGCCTAGGCTCTTGGGGTCTTGTCCTGATTAGTGGTTTCATCCCTCTGTGTCAGGATTGGACATGTTCTCTCTCAGAATCAAGAAAGAGATAATTACTACTGACAGTTACCTGGCCAGAGTACCGCGTAATGTTTATAGCAATGAACAAATAAGTTGGTAATTTGTGTTTCAAATAAATCTGCTGAAAGTGGCTTCTTCCAAGTATCACTTGTCGTTTTACAGTTTCCAGAGAATGTAATAATTGCAAATGCAAAACTAGCATCATAATTTAATTTTCTTTAACTTTACTTCATGAACTGCTGCAATATAATAAATCTTCTAATATCCCAAGATTCAAAGATATACTGGCAGGTTACTAGGCTTCTGGATAAAGGGCGATATTTACGAAGAACCTCAAAAGATTTATATATTTAATGCTGGTCATTGTGGGTCACATAATGGTGATCCTTGCTGCGTTTAAGATGTTGGTTGTTGCTGGGTTTGACATCAGAGTCATTGCTAACTACTACCTGCTACACGTCTGCTAGATGTGATGCTGTGATAATATGTTGGGCAGGCAGATTGCAGATATGTTGCCTTATAACTTCTTTCTATGTCAAATAACTTGTTCTCTGATGTTACAGTGTATGAATTTTTCCATATACTGTGTAATTGTGAATGTGACAAGTTGACTTTTTATATAGGTTCAATCTAAATTTTAGCTTTAGCAGTCCTTTAAAATAGCATTTTCAAAAAAACAGATTTAATAATTGAATACAATAGACATGTCTAGCTTTCCACGGTTCATCCGCTAGAGCTATGGCCATTTATGATTGGATTTGCTAAGGTAGCAACGGATAGCTTTGAATTACTCCAAAGATGTTGCGTAGTGGGGTTTCTTAGAAACCTTTTCAAATCTTCATCTTGCCAAATGGCCTACAGTGTATCTTACATAAATCCACCTGCATCCGTTCTGAAGCTCTTTCAGCACCCAGCTAACAACCTATCTACCTTCAATGTGTAGAGCCTTTTCAGAATACTCTTACATGCTTTAAAGTTTCCCCTGTGGCTCGTTATGCAGAGACCTTAGACACTAAAAGAGGCTAACTCATTCCTACCATGTTGAAATCTTAACAAGATTTGGAATGATTTATTTCCTGATGAAATTATTTACTGTGCCTTGCTTCTTTCTGGACAGTGGCTTCCCTCTCATAAATAACAGTATTAGTCCATTTGAAGATTTAGGTTCTCAAACACATGCATGCAAATATAAACATCTCGTGAACCCTTCCTGGTTATGTAGTGTTTTAACCTGATTGATCAATACAATCAATTAAATGTGTTCTGTGGCTATACAGGAGAAGAGAGGACAGGCCTGGCTTGTGTTTATAGATATTTTCATTACAACACTTAATCCACAATATGCTGGAACTAGGAAAAAAACAAAATTAGATTTTTAGTAGAGAAATAATGTTTATATTATAGTAACAGGCCTCAGTTATTTGTAGAAATCATGTTCCCTTGCAATAAAATAATTATGACAACAGAATTTGTTAGTTGAGTAAATGATCACCTTTATTGCAGTACACTGTAGGGGTGTCATAGATGTGTTCTTAAGTGTTTACATATATTCTTCCGGCTGCTAATGTTGGTAGCGTCACAGAAGCTTTCTAAGAATGGCTTTTAGCTAAGAATTGTCATAATAACAAGTTGCTTAGAAGTGAAAACCGTAATGCAGGTCTGAAAACATCATTTGAATCACATTGTATTAGTTAGTTTCAACACATGGACATGCTTAAATATTATTATTGTACATAACAAAATATTCTTCAGTAAGTTATACAGAAACATATTATCTGCTCTGCAGGTTCCATCGTTGCTATTGCTAATATTAACAAAAAGGTTTTCCACCAACATAAACATTACATGATGATTATATATGACAATAGTGGCCACAGTAAGTTATAATAAAATACAAGACAGCAGCTATTCAAATCCTTAGCAATAAAACCCAGCAATGGAGGTCATTTGTGAGGTTCAGTGAAAGATGTGAGTGTTAACTACCCTTTAGCTTCTTGAATGACAATCCCACAACTAGGTTCTTCAACGTTTTTCCTACCCAGCAGGTTATGTTTAAACAATTTTTATAGCCTGCCCATCTCTTAAACGAACTGTCCCTGGAATAAAATCCTTCTTATTGTCTTTCCTTCAAGGGCTATTCTAGACCTAGTGCGTAGCACTATAAGATTACATTCCCTTAGGAGTTTCCTGAGAGGGGGCGGGTACAAATCAGACAGCTTCCAGCGCAGTCATAGGCCCAGCCACCTGATTTATTTATTTTTTCTGTACGTTACTTCCTAGACAGAGGCAGCCAGGCAACAAATCAGATTTGCCTCCAAATTGTATTTCACTGCAGAGCACGGGCTGCAGAGCTTTTAGTGTTGTGAAATGAAATAATCCTTATCTCATGAGCTTTTCTGTTTGCTTCCATGGTTCCTCTCTGATAGGGAAGGATGTCAGTAGCACTGCACATCTGCACAGGTAAGTACAGTGGGCATGATATTGCTGGGAGTGCCATGATGTGGCTCGGAGGTGGCCATATGGTGGCTGATGGGTAGCCATGATGTGGCTGGGGGGTGGCCATGTTGTGTCTTGAGGTGGCATGATGTGGCAGGGGGTGACGTAATGTGCCTTGGGGGTGCTATGATGTAGCTGAGGGTGCTATGATGTAGCTGGGGGTGGCATGATATTTCTGGGGGGCATGACATCTGTAAATTTTCAGATATTTTATTGGCTATATATAACCAAACCCATATTAGACAAACCACTCCAGTTTTTGTCGAGACCCATTTTTTTCTTGCTGAAGCGTTGGTAGAAGTTGCCAGCACTCTCATGCTTGTCATTCAGCAACCACAGATCTTCCCTGTGAGTTTATACAGATTATGTGTAATAAATGTATGTTATATTACAATGTATGTATTATATACTGCACGATCTATGTTATGTATTGTGTTCACTTATTGCACTATTTCATGTCAATGGTGCATGCAGCAAAGCAGAGTTTTATTTGTACAGGAGTATGGGGCGGCAGACATCAGAGCAGTTGAACCAACTGGAGGAACACCTTAAAGGCATCCATTGTGGTCATTTTGAAGTGTCTAACCCTGCAAGAGACAAGTGAAAAGACTTTGTTGATTGCTGCTCCAAGGCAACTAACCTACCTAAGATCTAATGAATACTATGACTAGGGGTCATTTTACTCTACAATTTAGGGGAATGAGAGGCAGCTCAAATATTGGCCGGTTATCATGTATGTTCTCCCTAATGCCAGGAAGGACTGAGGGTTGGTCACTGTGGGCTGCGTTTTAGTGACTGTGTACTACTTACCTCAAAAGTTCCAGGAGAATAAAAGAGACACAATTATTGTGAGAGGATCACATCTTACTGAACTTCGACTTCAGGGTAAGGCCAGCATTGAGGATACTGTATATCCAAGCTATGTAGGTTGAGTTAAAGAAGAAAGTCACCATCAGAAAAGTCTCATCTGATAAGACCTTGGACCTGGTCTGGCCAAGATGGAGGTTATTTCCCATCTCGGTGAAGGTGGCAACAAAAAAGTAGAAAGTCTAGAAAAAGGGCAGAGTAGCAAAGGAGCTTGCCAAAAATCTATAGTAAAATTGAGTCTGCTCCACTAAAAATCTGAATATAAAACAGACAAGACAAAGTCATGAGGATCCTCACAAAAACTATTCTGAGAAGAAAAAGCGGGACTGGATGTGAAAAAAAAAAATTGTGTACAAAGCTAAGCAAGAGAATAAGCAGTGAGAGAAAGACAAATCATATTGAGGATGACAAGGATGAGGCAATCCATTGTCTTTGGTGGTGCTAAGCCCACAGTTATGTAACTATGAGAAGGAGGAAGCAATCCCCATCAGTATAGAATCTTCTGCCATTATAGAGGAAGCACCTGAGACTATTTCCAGCCCTCTGCTGGCCAAAGTGGAGTCAGAGGCTGAGGTTTTGATCTGTCCACTCCTTCTCCTCTCGCAACTGTCAATTGGCAAGCTATGCGGGAGTTGGATAAAGATGAGTGGAAGAAGTTGGTAGCTCATCTAATGTATGTGGTAGCGAGCTAATTGTACATGTTGGGTTGTTTGGACAGATCCAAATCTGAGAAAGAGTCCCCAAAAGGGGGTGTCAAAATTGGATAGGCTTATGGAACCCCCAGCAACTCCCATGCAAATAGGAAAGCGTTACTACACCCAAGGGTATCTATATAAAAAACCTCAAGGGTGATAAGGACACTGTGACTTTTTGGATCTCACCTGGGAGGCATATCCAAACTGTGCTATGGTTCACCAAAATGTGCAATGGCTCTCCAGAATGTGCCACCTGTGTATATGCTAATGAAGATCAAGCGTAAAGCCCCATGTGAGGATACCACACTTAGCTGGGGTGGCAGTTACCCTCTGTGGGATTCAACTCACTCGGGTAGACCAGAATATATCCAAAATAAGGCTTTGTTACAACAGCACAACACCACAAGACGTTCACATGATACAGAGTAAATGGTAGCATGTATCCTCCAGCAGCCTCTAGCAGTCATCACTCCAAAGTAATAATCTCAGTCTCTTTTTGAGTCTTGCCCTCCCGCAATATTACCACTACCGATTAGCAAAACAGTTGCGGTGTCGCCCAGCCTCAGTTACTGCCTCACACAGACCCTGTCCTGGTAGGGTTTCTTCCAACGGCACCACGATGCCTGGCCCAGAGTCCTTTTTGCTGATGTCTTGTACACCAGGATCCTCCAAGCTAAAATAGCTCTCTTGGCTTTCTGCTCTCCTCATATTCTTGGCTGTATACACAGGGAGTAGGTTCAAATGTCTCAATCATCTCCCTTTCAGCAGGAGTCTATCAGTGGAATTTTTTACTGTTAGACATACAGGGGTAAATGTATCAAGCTGAGAGTTTTCCGGCGGGTTTGAAAAACCAATCAGATTCTAGGTATCATTTATTTAGTACATTCTACAAAATGATAGCTAGAATCTGATTGGTTGCTATAGGCAACATCTACACTTTTCAAACCCATCTAAAAACTCTCAGCTTGATACATTTAGCCCACAGTCTCTGTTACCTTGATTATACAATGGAATGGCTTGACTCAGTTAGCTGTTTGGCTGGATACACTAAACATGGGGTTACAATATTACATCAGGGAATGACACTTCACGCTTACATGAAACAATAAGACTTTTGACACATTGTATCAGCAGTGTTACATAATCTGAGTCTGTGACACATTTTGATACAATAGCATATATATTGATACATATTAATACATTTCCCAATACTATCTCAGTCAGTAAATTACTGTGGAGGCACAAGGCATATCATATAGAAGTTCTAACCTAATTAGCTCTCAGATTACCTGTTGACCTAGCTAATTAATGTGACTGCCAGCCAGCTATGTCAAGTCATTCAGACATTGTTTTGATTACAGACCAGATTTAAGCCACACTTTATAACAATGGACATTTGAGACAAATGGTAATTACTTTAGCTAACACAAGCAAAATGACTTCTGCTGTCCGGTTACTTTCACACAATATTCTTTCTATTTGTAATACATACAATATTGCAGGTAATAGCATTGGCAAAATGAACCTAATAACATGGAAAAATAATACACATAATACACCGATGTGGTGTATATACTTAGACTGGACCAATTATTAAAAGGTACATTAAACTGAGAAACGGGTGATGCATAAAAAGTTCTCAGTCCAGTAGCACCACACAAGGTGACATGCCCCTTGTGACTTGAAAAATGTGTGCCACATTAAGAGACATGTAAAGAGAGAGTGTGCAGGACTTGGCGTTAAGAAGTGACTTGGGTGTCCAGAGAAAAGATTGCTAGAGAAGAGTAAACAGGGTGCGTGGGAAGTGCCCATTGCAACCCCTTTGTCTTTTACCTGTTTGACTGATACGGAGTAAACCCTGACTCCCAGATTAGTCTGAGTCTGGTCTTTTTTTATTACTGCTTGACTAAATGCTGCTTATGTTCAAGTATGTCTGAGTTCCAGAAAGGGAAGCTCTAAAATGTAGAAAGAGGTTGACATTGCTATACAGCACCATTATTGTATAGACAGTTGCAAAATTGTCCTGCATGTAAGTTGCGTAATATGAGAAGGGATGCTGATTCTAATGGGCTCCAATTGATAGAATACAATTGTTGCCAAGAATAGAGTGAGTTAAAGCAGGTACTTGGAGGCATGTAAGTATGTTGGTGTGACAGCAAATGTTTAGAGACAAAGAAGATGAGAGAGAAATTGTGACAATTGTGAGAGTCAGTTCTTATGTTAAGTGATTATACTGCCACATGCAACTATGTGATTTGTGCTGGAGAGTAAAGGTAGAAGATGTAGTTATGTGACTGAAATAAACTGCCTAATTTATTTCATGAAAATAAGATGACCTGACTACCATTCATTTAATCACAGGGAATTGTACATCTGTGCATCTAATTCACTATTACTAAATCACCTGTTTGAGAAATCGCCTATCATGAGAAAGACTGAGCTACATCATGGAGTTGACTCTTACCTCCCAACATTAGGGTTCCTGAATTTGGGACACAGACGGAAAAGGGAGTGTGGTCATGCCACAATGGGTACGCATTCACACTGGAGGTGTGCCTAGCATTTCTGAAATGCTAGGCATCCCACTCCCATCTTCCCTCTCCTCAAAACAGCGCTCCATGGCCCATGCACCAGTGGTAGGTGTGCATAGCATCCGCTAGAAGGACACGTCTCCCAACTGGCTTGAAGTTGGAACAAATATCTTGGAAACAGGATGGTGTGACAGCCACCTCAATGCAGGACTATCCAGCCTAAATCCGGACAGTTGGGTGGTGTGATTGACCCGAGGGCACAGAAAGGTAGGGGTTAAGGATAACACACTACAACAATCACTCAGTCAAACAGGGGTTACATAACTAAAATGCAATAATTACTAAAACAAAAAACTAACATGATATAACCAGCTATGATTTTCTATATATTAATACAAGCAGAAATGTTGTTTTGCTCATTGAAAATGAAAATGAAAATAAACTGAAATCATGTTCTGTGGCTTTATTATGGCGTTCAGAGTCCTGTGATACAGTGTACCGCAAATGATGGATAAACCTACTGAGCAGCAACTGACCTTGGAAATAATATTCAAGCGCTGGCGTACAGCTAACAGGCTATTTCTATTGCAATGTGCAGTAAAGCAAAATGAAATGTTCCTAAAGTGGCTATCTTGTAAATATCAATAAACTGAAGTTGCGTTTCTGAAGAATAATGTGTAGAAACTGCTCATTATCATTAGTTTACCAATATTCAGGGTATAATATTTCTTGGAAAGGCTTTTCGGTTAAATTCGCACTATTGACAGTGGTGGAATTGAATTCACTAAAGGATGAATGCTAATTTATTGCAGATTACTGCATATTAAAAACATGTGAGGTCTGGGTGAGCCCTTCTCTTTATAGCAATTGTGTGAATATTTCTATGAGCATTTGAAAAAAAGACCCCAAAATATACTTTAACCTAATTTTATTCAATGCTTAATAGTTTCTAGAGCAAGGAAATCTATTTACTAGATATAGGACTAGACTAAACTGCGGGTTTGAAAAAGTAGAGATGTTGCCTATAGCAACCAATCAGATTCTAGCTGGCATTTTGTAGAATGTACTAAATAAATGATAACTAGAAACTGATTGGCTGCTATAGGCAACATCTACACTTTTTCAAACCCACAGTTTAGTAAATCTAGCCCATAGTGTTTTACTGTGCAAACTATAACCAAACCTAAATAGTGGTGTCGGCCATCTGTTTGTCTGCTTTCTGAAATATTTTGGGGGCTCCGAGATCTTAATATCATATTTCACCCCAATGATGTCTTACTAATCCCTTGAAACTAGACTCTTAGGGCTAGATTTACTAAGCTACGGGATTGAAAAAGTGGGGATGTTGCCTATAGCAACCAATCAGATTCTAGCTGTCATTTTGTAGAAAGCACTAAATAAATGAAAGCTAGAATCTGATTGGTTGCTATAGGCAATATCCCAACTTTTTCAAACCCGCAGCTTAGTAAATCAAGCCCTTAGTTCAAATTATTGTATTTTAAGAGGATTTTTACTTAAGAATAGGAATGACAAGAGGGTCTTCTGATGAGATAAAGGGAATTTAAGAGACAAAAAGAAAAATAATTTCAGTCTACTAAAAGGTGAGCAAGATTTGACTTTTAACAAATATTACCTCTTTATTGCCTTCTAAGGATGGCGATAATAGAACAAAATCATTAAAGACATTCTTTTATTTTTTTAATATAGCGGTTTTTTTTTAGATCATAAAGATTTTTTATATTTTACACTTTTGACTGTCCTACTGAATGGGTAAGTTAACAGCTCCTGCCCAGTATTGCGGCAGTGATAGTTAGCGGCAAGGGAATATTAATCACTGTGATTGGCGGTGATGAGAAAAGGAAAATGTTTTAAAAAAAAATAGTGTCCCTCTGTTTAAATCTAAACTATTAACCTTGCACAATAAACATCTAGTATACCTGGTAAAAAAAAAGTTAACTTACATTTTTAGTTGTTAGAAAAAAATCTAATAAGCTGATTTGCGATTTATATAAAATGAGACTTTTAAATAGGTTTCACAGGTTATTAGTGAAGCACAAGCCAGAAGCAAGTTTAAAAGCTGCTCTGCATGAACGTTCTCATTGGTGGTGCCAATTACTGCTGTAAAGAAATCACAATTAGGTGCCAGATACTTCCTTTGGTGCAACTTGTTTGTTCCAAAAAGCGGCACATTAGATGTGTTATAACAGACCACGAGACTGGTGTTCAGTACTTTATGTTCCCAAGCCACATGCATGATCGTTCTTTATGATGGGATTCTGTGGCTATTATTTGCTTTGTTTTACTCTAATTCCTCTCTTGTAAAAGAAAACAGCATTTTGCTTGTTTATCCTCTCCTGGAAGGTGTCCCTTTCTGCTCCTGCACCATCTGGCTCCCAATAGGCAGTCATCACACTGAGCCTCCAATGCTTTTCCTCTTCTTGCTACCGCCTAAAACAAGCAGAGCGATGTACTTTGTACTTTATGTATGGATCTCATTTTTTTTAGGGGTGTCAGGAGCTGCCAATGTTAGGTGCATTTAAGTTTAAGCTTTTTGCTGAGCACTCAGCTCTTTTTGGCTATTGATAATCACATGTTTATATGGGACAAATAACCCATTATCCCTATACCTCATAATTAGTGGTGGTTACACAGGCCTCGCATGTGCCCCCTTTCACCCACCAACTTCTGGAACAGGAATAATAAGTTTACCTAACACCATACTTGCCAACTCTCCCGGAAAGTCCGGGAGACTCCCGAAATTCGGGTCAGTCTCCCGGGCTCCTGGGCGTGCTGGCATTTCTCCCGCATCCCAGGTTTCATCGAGAACTCAGTCACATCAGTCCCTGCCCCATTGGAGCTTACAGTCTAAATTTCCTAACGCACACACACACAGACACAGACGAGGGTCAATTTTTGATAGCAGCCAATTAACCTTCTAGTATGTTTTTGTTGGAGTGTTCGAGGAAACCGGAGCACCCGGAGGAAACCCACGCAAACACAGGGAGAACATACAAACTACACACAGATAAGGCCATGGACGGGAACTGAACTCATGACCCCAGCGCTGTGAGGCAGAAGTGCTAACCACTGAGCCACCGTGCTGCCCAATGATATCTGAGAGTTCCCACAACAGCAGAGTAGGGCGTCTTGGTATTGCTGGCTTACATGAAAGCAGTGCTTCTGAATATCTTTGGTATTGCCAGAGCTGACTTTTTTTGGTCTGCTACTCTCTCAAGGCCTAGAGTTACAGATAATGTACCAGAGGTCCACATTCAGCTCCTGAACTGTTAGATTGGCATTGAGGTTCTTAAAAATGACAAAATTCAGCTAATATCTCATTCATCATCGTAAAGCCAGGTTGAGCTAAACACCAAACAGTGCCACTGTGTTCAAAAAAAAAAATGTTTGATGGCAATGATATGATTGGAGGTGATTTACCAAGTTGTTATGGTTACTGAACCTACAAGTAGCTTAGATTAGAATAATTTTGCATTCAGCAACATTGTCCTGGATAGTCAAGGAAGTAAAGAGAAATTAATGAGAAATAGACTTCTGGAATATTTATGCAAATTTGTAGTTGTCCATTTTTCAAGCTTCAGCATCAAACCTCTTGCAAACAAACAATCCTACCAGCACAAATTCAATTTATTTTCTGCTACACATATTCCCCATTCCTCGCTAGATATTGCTTTGTTTTGTTTATTTCACTCTCTTTATATCAAAGAGTGATAATAAAAGAGATTGGTTTAGAAAGATTTCTTAAAGGCAGTTTAACCCTATATTTTTTATTTTCATTTATATTAACAAATGTTAATATTAAGACATGAATGTATAAACCCATTAATATAATATAACTTTACTTAGTTAGTACGATGGTGGGATTTCTATAAGACTGCTTGCAAAGCTCAAATTCAGTACAGCTGCCATTGCTTCTCTTCTCTTCACCCATAATACATTGTTTCACAATAAATAGCTTGGCTGCTTAGACTAATGTCAAGAGGTACGTGTGACATCACTGGGGTTGGGCCAAAATGTAAATATGGGCACCTGCATGTCCTGCATGGAGAAGGCATCAATACGTATCATACACAAGCAACTGAGTTTGTTCATAGACTGACAGAAGCATAGAATACATATATGTCTAACACATACATTCCCCCGTGCTGGGTGCAATTAAGATAATATTTTTTTAAGGTTACTGCACATTTAAAATGCTGGTATATTGAAGAGGATATTTCAAAGGTTTTAATAGCTATTCTTGTTAATTACTATACAGTTGGAGTAAAAGTATTTGATTACTTCATCAAGTAACCTTGTGATCTGGATTAATGAAGCAGGTTAATCATGTGAACCTTTGGAACCTTATTATTTTTGTGCATATTATTATTATTGTGCAAAACGATCAGCCATGTGAAAATGAGAAAATGACTAAAATCATCTATTCAGCTATTTATACACATGCACAAATTAATATGGGATGGTGAGGCATAAGAAGCATTGATGTAGTGATTTAGAGGAAGATTAACAGTTTTTTTTCTTCTTGGCAAGGAACATGTTAATAGTCTGCAGCTGTCTGGAAAATGGATTTTTGGGCAGGTAATCTTCTGCTTTCTCCTCTGTTCTGATCCACCAGGCTTACTTTTCTTGCTGGCCTCATGACACTGGGATTTACAGCTACTTTTCTATGGATACAGCAAATTAATGATTAACACAGGTTCTCGGCTGGAAGCTATAACAGGAACATTCTACAGCTGTGTAGATTGAATGTTTGCATCAGGTACAGGCACAAGATTGCCCTTTCAGCGACCTAGGCAAGAGCCTTAGGCTGTGAGATTTTGGTGATAATGAGGGGGGGTGAACAACAGAACTGAAAATATATTTGTCAAGAACACAAGAAAGTTATATATGAATTCCCATAATTTACTGTATCATCTTGCTATAACTGTTGATTGGCTCCATCTGTTTTGTCATGTCATGCAGCTGTTATGGGATTTTGCCCGTTAAGTGAATACTGTAGTTTTTAAAGATGGCGGTAGCTGTGGGGTGAAAAAGTCTGATCACACTGATGGGAAGATCTGGGCAGATTCAGGCTGACTCAGGGCCGACTTTGCAGCATTATAGGCCCCTGGGCAAAGCAGTGTACTGCGGCCCTACCTACACAACCACCTGCCCACTTATGTACTATTAGTATGTGTACGTTGTTTTCGTCAAGGTCAAGATATGTATTTGCAACAGCAAGATCACATGTAAAGATAACAGCTGATACTGAGGTGATTACAGGGCCGGATTACACCACTAGGCAACCTAGGCACCTGCCTAGGGCCCAGAGGTCCCAGGGGGTGCCCCGCGGTCCCAGCCTTCAGAAAATCTGTCACTGTTTGTCAGCCGCTGCACCCATTGCCCAACCTTGGCCGGCTGTAAATATGACTCAATCAGCGCTGCGCCGGGAGACCAGGACATGGAAGCTGCGGCGCTGCGTGTGTAACAAAAGAAAGGAAGAGACCTGGCAGAGGCGCTGGTTATCAGCTGCAAGAGAGGGAGATGCGAGGAGGAGAAGCCCGGCTCCATCACTAAGCAAGTGTTCAGGCAAGAGAAGTGCAGTGTACAGCGGTGCTGTAGTCTGTGGCTCTATCATTAACTTTTATTTATAGGGAGCTGTAACATGGGGAATAGCACAAAACCACAACACGCTACATAATACAGAACGGGAGACTTTGACAAGCTGGAAGCAGATGTGACAAGCTTGTAGGCACAAACATAAGCACAATGTACAGAGGATAAACTGCAGCACTAAGACCAAGCAGAAGGTGAGGGACAGGATACGGGTAGACAGCTATTGGGGAACTATAATTCTCAGCATCCCCTGAAATCCAGAGGACTAGTAGTTGGAAAACAGTGAGAGAGCCACAGGTTGCCTACCTCTTATAAACTATGGAATAATTTAAGGTATAGACACAGGGAGCCTAAAATTCAGTTTCTTTTTAGAACCCCTCTTTTAAATCAGCACAAATAGTAACATGAATAAAGAAAATAATATTGCTCAATCTTTACCTTTTTCCTGGCATATCAAATATCAGTTTTCTGCAGCTCTCGGATCCGGAGTGTCAGTGTGCTGTTGTTTTAGCAATGCAGAAGAGATGGTTCGCCATAGAATGAACATCCTATGTTATAATTTGTTTCTTGCACCATACTCTTCTTATATCCAGCTGGGAAGGCTGTTGGATATTTAAGTGTAAATTGCTGGAATTGTTTGGCTAAATGTTGGAGTAGTTTTTAGTTTATTATTTAATGATTAGATTATTTATTTCTTTATGTCTTTAAACACCACACATATTTTCAAGCTCTCACTTTCTATGCTATAGTGTTCTTATAAATAAAGTTATATAATACTGATTGAGAAAGTTGAAACATTAGTATTCAAGTTCTATGTAAAATCAGAAATGGTTAGATTAGCATGTTATGTGTGTGCTTTCTGTCCACCTTTAGAGTGAGCCCATTCAGAAATACATACATGATGCCATTTCCCCGTGATAGGGCTTCTCCGGTGCATCAGTCCACTCTCGGGACTTTGCAGTGGATCCCGAAAGACCTACGAGACCAGAAAAACGCTGAGCGCCAAAAAAAGCCATTACTGTTTAATATCAAGTCTCCGTCCAAAATGTGATGATGAACTGGACAGTGGATCTGGTAATAGCCAAGCTGCCAGCCTTGTAAAGCATACTTGCCAACTCTCCCGGAATGTCCGGGAGACTCCCGCATTTTGTGAGAGTCTCCCGGACTCCCGGGTGAGTGTGGCAATCTCCCGAATTCTGCCCACTTCACTAGGAAGTGCCCCACTTCCTAGTGAAGTGGGCAGAATTAGATCCCAAACGCCGCGATTCCCGGTGAATCGCGGCGTTTTGCCCCGCCCCCGCTGTCAAATGACGCAATTTGCGTCATGACGTCACAGGGGGCGGGGCCGAAATGACGCGATTTCGGCCACCCCGCCCCTTCACGCCCCCCTCCACTGGCTGGCTCCCGGAAGGGAGCTGAAGAAAGTAGGTAAGTATGTTGTAAAGGACCAGCTGCCCATACAGGAGAAAGTGGAGGCCTCTCACAAGAAAAGATACCAACTTTCAAGTCTTTGACATGGTGCATGAGGAAGCTGAAAGGGAAGAAGCCAATTTAAAGGTTTATATCTGTCTAGCTAAAATGTCACTGAGTGCTAAATTTCATGATTAGCCCCTTAATGACAGGAGGAATTTCATACTTCTGTGACCAAACCACCAAACCACATTTTAATTTTGCTACCTAATGGCTAAACAGGGAATATCTTGACTGCATTCTCTGTCCTTGTAAACTTTAATTTGTTTTTTTCCAGAGTTGGCAAGTATGATATATTGTTATGGACTGTTTTAGGGATGGGGGCCCCAAACCATTATCTTGCCTAGGGCCCTATGAGGTCTAAATCCGGCTCTTGGTGATTAGGGGTTTGAAGGTTCCGAATAAATCTCCCGGAATAAAAAAAGTTGGCAAGCCTATGGGGCCCCTATGCTCATGGGAACTGCCCAGCGTGCCCATGCATTATCTTGTATCTTGTAAATACAGTGCGCACTAAGAACATCCTGATTTATGTATTTACTCTAAAAAACAAAAACAAAAATAAAACATTTGTTTTCAACACATATTTTTATCACTGATTATAGTATTAAGAGTTGTTAATTTATTTTATAAAATATATATTTTTTTGCATGTGTTCTGAGGGAACTTTATGTTCCACATATGTATGTGAGCATTGTGCGCTCTGTTCTGTGTACATACAGCAAGTAACACTCAGACAGAGCGTACTTATACACAGATTCAAATGAAAATGTATATTGAGATCCGCTTCTATTTGAATACAGTCAGAACTATACTCAGGTTCTGCGTTTGTCTTTTAAACGCAAGTTACGTGCAGGTTACATCCAAGGATGAATCAGGCCCATAATGTCATTTCTTGGTGCATGGAAAGAGGAAAGCATCTATCTGTGACCAAATGCAAACATGACAATTTGTGTTGCAGGGTGAGATAACTAAATGACCTGAAAATGGTGGAGATGCATATTTCAGGGGTCATTTTAGCATTAGCTGCAGGACATTTGCACACTGACACTGCCCAAAGCAGAAAGTGGATATGTCTCTAATCATGTACTCAGCTGGCAAATAGACAAATTTGCACAAAAATTAAATGTGCTGCTGGACTGCTTACTCTTTGGATAGCAAATACCCATTTTTGCTAGTTTTGAGGATATATTTGCCACCATGGCCGGACTGGCCATTTGGAACTTCTGGCAAATGTTAGAAGGGCCCATGGTCAGAAGGGCCTGGTCCCGGGCAGTCAGGGCACTGACACTGACAGGCTTCCTGGTGGTTGGCTCCTCCCCAGGAGGATTCAAATCTGTCCGGGTCCTGCATGCTGTCAGAGGAGCAGACGGGAGAAGAAGTCAGACGACAGAAACAAGAAGAGAAAAGAAGATGAGAAGGTAAGTACACCAAAACGGGTGGAGCAGGGGAGAGAAAGGCTGCCGCACAGAAAACGGGAAAGAGGGGCGAAGAGAAAGACTGGCACACAGAAAACCGGAGTGGAGGAGGGGTGGGGGGGGGGGGGGGGAAGGATGCCACACAGAAAATGGAACTGGGGCACTATTGTGGCATAATATCAACTGGGAGGAGTATTGTGGTATAATATGATTTGGGGTCACTATTGTATGAAGTGGGGAGCTATTGTGGCATAATATGATTTGGGGGCACTATTGTGGCGTAATATGAACTGGGGCACTATTGTGGGGTAATATGATTTGGGAGCACAACTGTATGGCATAATATGATTTCTGGGCTCTATGGTGACTTAATATCAATTGGGGTCATGTACTCAGGCATGAGGGAAGAGGGAGAGTGTTAATATAATGTGGGAGGTAGGTTATTACTTTAATAGTGGAGTTTAGGTGGGGGCTAATGATTTAATTGGTGCTATTTTATTTGTGGGGTGATGCGGGTCACTTTAATTTAATAATGGGGCCTAGCAATTTAAGAAGGGGTGATTGAACCTTTAATTTAATGCTAGGGTGGTTTGGGGCATAGTAATTGAAAGTGGGGCTGTTTGGAAAAACATAACCTCTATTTATTAAATGTGAATATGAATTATTTAATGGCAGTGATGGTTGCGTGAAATAGGTATATTTCCTAAATGTAAATGCTATTTAATTTATTGCTGGGGTTGTTTGGATCGAGGGAATTATGTTTATTTATTAAATGTGAATACTAGTATTTTAATGTTGGAGATAGAGGGAAGCCTAATTTTGAAACATGGGTTGTATTAACTAAACACCAGGGCTGATTGGAGTTTTCTAAATTACATGTACCCATTTTTTCCAAATAGGGCCTCCAACATTCCAGGATTCAGACACGCTGCAACTTAAGACACCAGCAGACACAGGTGGTGAAAGTGATAAGAACAGGTAGGAGAGAGCAGGACAGTCTGCCAACTGTCCTGAATCTGGTGGGGAAGTACCGAATTTTGGTGACTTTCTCATTTAGTGGCATGTCCCGCTTCACAACATACTGCGTGCCACTAACAGTAGTGCGCACATATTGTCTGTGTATTTGTCTAAAATGATAGCCATGTTACATAATATGGGCCCCCCGTCTTAAATACCCTGGGCCCCTTGAGCGTCAATCCAGCTCGGGTTAGCAGGAGGGAGCGGATAGCTGCTCCTAGTCCCTGGATAGCCGAGGAGCTCTAAATCTCACAAGATTTCGTCATCCCGTGAGACTAAAAGCTTCCCTGCTCACACTACAGGAAGTTCCTACCCTGATGGATGTCAGCAGCACCAGAAGCATAGATAAATACAGTGGGTTGGTGGTGTCATAATGTTCCTGGTGGAATGGCTTGATGTGGCTGTGAGGGCGTGATAAATGTAATGTTTTATTATAATGTATGTATTAATGTTGGCCACACCCACAAAACAATGTGGTCACACCCTTTTTGGCGCCGGCACACAGTTTCTTTCCTGCTGGAACTGAAGTGGGCGTGTGTACTTTAAATGTAAGGTCTGATTTTTAGTCCCAGTCTGGCCCTGTTTGCCACCCCAAGTGACACCAGTATAATGGCATCGGTTTCACTTGTACCCTTCCCCCATTATATTAACATATTATCATACTTGTGAATTCTAATTTTTAAATATTGTTACAGATTCTCATTTGGGTTGAGATTAGGACTTTGACTGGACTATTGTATGAAAATCCGGCGGGTTTGAAAAAGTGGAGATGTTACCTATAGCAACGAATCAGATTGTAGCTGTCAATTTGTAGAATGTACTAAATAAATGACAGCTAGAATCAGATTGGTTGATATAGGCAACATCTCCACTTTTCAAACCCACAGACTGATACATTTTCCCACTGGTCTTGTGCTCGGGAAAATTGACCCTAGTCTGTCTGTCTGCGTGTGTGTGTGTGTTAGGAAATTTAGACTGTAAGCTCCAATAGGGCAGGGACTGATGTGAATGAGTTCTCTGTACAGTGCTGCGGAATTAGTGGCGCTATATAAATAAATGGTGATGATGATGATGATGCTCTGGAAATTCCTTTCGTATAAATAAAACTCCATTGCGAGATATCCACACCGAGTCACGGTCTACAGGTCACTGCACCGCTATTAGCTGATAAACTGTGATCCATCACTTAGGCACCACTGCTCTAAAAATGATAACGATATAATGTATATAAACTTCATTATATTTGTGTGGAGGAGTGTCCCGCCGCAGCGCCCATGAAGACCGCGAAGATGGATCCCGCTGCTATGCCCATGAAGAGGGTGAAGAAAGAAGAGAAGAACATTTACTTACCATCCCTGCGTTCCAGCGACGGTCAATTATGCTTCTTTCCCCGCAGGTTCCGGGAGCAGTGGGCAGGTGAGCCAATCAGGGCTCACCTCCGGCCGTTTAAATTATTAAATTATTGAATTCTCTTCTCCTTGCTGTAGCCTCGTACAGTCCTTTTCTGGTAGGCATGGCCTTAATTTCTGTTTCTTCCTTAGAGGGAAGTGGAGTAAGGGGACAGAGGTTCGGTTGCTGTCTACTGGCATAGGAGAGTGGCTGAAGTGACTCAGAAGCGGACGGAAAGTGGCCATCGTTTGAAAGGTAAGATATTTGTGTACGTTTGTCCTGTTCTCCGCAGGCGTTACATTTGACTGAAAATTTGTGAAAGCTGCAGGCAATGAAATTGACAGGAAGCCTGTGTGTATAGTTCCATTTACTTACATTAGTTATAGTATTCCCAGAGTATGATTTTAACGTTTGTGTGTTAAATCCCCAGTTGTTCGGTAGTTAGCATTGCTGCTTCACAGTGCTAGGGTAATGAGTTTGATTATGATCAGGTTTGTTTGTGTGTTTGCATGGGTTTCCTCTGGGTGCTCCGGTTTCCTGTCACCATCCAAAGCATATTAGTTGCTTCATTGGCTTCTGATAAAATGTACTTGTGTGGGTATTGAAATTAGATTGCAAGCTAAAATGGGGCAGGGACTGATGTGAATGTTTACATATCAGCATATGTACAGCGCTGCGTAATATGATTATCTATGAACAAACAATAATAATAGGCTTTGGTTATGCATGTTAAATGGATTATGAGTGCTTGATTTTGAACGTCTGTGGGGCTTATGTTAAGTTGAACGCAAATTGCGTTCTTGGCGTATAACGCGCTTTTTTACATCTGAGCATGTGCATAAACCACTAATTTCGGAATTAGTGGTTTGTGCTTTTGCCCAGATATAAAAATGTATATTATATACCAAGAACACAATTTGTGTTCTACCTAACAAAATCCCCTGTGTGTGCAGCTCTCATAATCTGTAAACTAGCTAATAAAAGATATTACTTTTTAACTTATAGAAAGCCTACACCTTTTCTAAACATTACATTTTTTTTACTGAAAGCTACATTTTGTTTATTTAGTGTTATACTTTCCTACTGTCAATACCTGATTGCAGAAAATTTTTACAGCTCAAAGCAAATCTCTTAGCATGGGTTGTTTTACCTTTAGGTTTTCAGTCCGTGGGATAGATTTTAGCACCTAAAGATCCCTCATCCAATACTTTTTTGTATACAGCATATTATTCACATTGAAATAAAATCCATCATTGTATCCTTTATTCTTTTGCTTTGTCTTTATATCTAATCCCAATGTTTTTTTAAGCACACAATCTCTTAATTCACATACATTTCTATGTAATTGAAGAAAAAAAACTGATCCAGCAATCTGCAAGGCTGCACTATTTTTTTTACACATTACATTGAAGTCAATACATTATTTTGAAAATGGTGGTCTAAACAAACATACCACCCAACATTCTAAGTTTGGGAATCAAAACGTGGCCATGCCCTCTCCGAAAAACAACCGCAACCTTGTCAGGTTGGGGAAGAAGTTGCATTACACATGTCTAGAGCTTCTGAAGTTCTAGGCTTCCCCCAACCTCCTTGCCTTGCCACATGCACCAATGGCAGGTGTGCGTGGCTAACATAACTCCTTACATGCCTTCCAGTCAAGACAAGAACCCTGACTGAGAGTTGTGCAACAACATCTATTATTCAAAGTTATTGATTGATAAACTCTAAGCAAGCACTATATTAACTTTGTGGCGAGTAAGGATGCTATACCATTGAATATTAATATTATAAAGTACACATGCCTCATAACAGAGCCTGATTAAGACCCCATGCGGCCCCAGCCAAAATACTGTTTTTCTGGCCTCCCTCACCTGATTGCATTGCCAAAAAGAGTTTCTCATGGAATTCTCCAGCACCTTTCTACGACACCAATCTACTTAAACTTGTTGATCTTCATACACCCAAGAATTACTCTCCTCCTGCCACCCCCAGCAGAATCCATTTATTGTGGAACTACAAGTCCCAGCAAACTAGGCATGATGTGGCTTGTAATTCCACAACAACCAGAGGGCAACAGGTTGTATCACACTGGTAATTTCTGACTATATAAATTGCCCCCTGTCACGAATGCCCAGCCTGTCTCTGATACAGCAATGTGAACAGCTGGCTGTAATTGAAGTTACCTTGGTCACTTACCAATGAATACACCTTTTCTGCCACAAAATAGAATTTACTATGGAGTCCTTACGTTCACCAAAACCACTTATTAATATTGCACACTTAAATCACATACACCTGTAGCATGAGCCTCACTTGGCTTCGTAAATTCACAAAGAATCTCTGGAAATATGCCAGATTAAATGTATTTAATCCAAAAATGTTTCCAAGGCTTAATTACAAAACAGTTAATAACAAGACATACAAAATAAGTTGCACAAATAAGTTTCAGAAATAAAATAGGAACTAACTTAATAGATTTTAGACTTGGCGTGAGAGAAGTACACTTTGAAAAGGATGGCTAACTTCAACCTATATACTGTAAGTCTCCTCTTCAGAAATGCACATTTTTACTAGTTAAGGCAGCTGATTTAAACCTTTCTCACATAGCTCTCACCCCCACCTTTGTAGGTTAGCTCTCAATCAGGACTGATTGATTCCCACAATGACACAGGGCTTTCAAAGTGAGTTATCTATCCCTGAAATATGTCTGGAATCTCAGAGGGTATGATTCTCGCCTCTGCTCGTTCTGGCCGGCTGGTCAGGTCCAGATCCTTTGTATACACAAACTCGCTGGATGCAGAAGCAAGTAACAAATAGATGAGGTAATACTCATAAATAGCACAGATGAGTGGGAGTAATGCTGTGGGGACTCATACAGGGTGTAGCAAAAGACATGACAGCACGCACAAGGGAGTCAGACAGTAGACAGACATGGGACAATAGGTAGAGAGGACCCTGCCTGTGAGGGCTTACATGCTAAATGGAAGGGGTGGTGAGAGACAGTCAGAACAACTGAGAGAAAATGGAGATGGCAGGTGGAAGAGAAGATGAAGCGGAGGTTATGGATAGATTGCTTAGGAGGTGGTAGGATAGGCGAACTTGAAAAGGTGAATTTTGAGTGAGCGTTTGAAGGACTGATGGTTAGGGGAAGTCAAGTGAAACAGGGTAGGGAGTTCCAAAGAATGGGGGCAGCATGGCAGAAGTCTTGGAAGCAAGCATGGGAGGAGGTAATGAGAGGTGAATTGAGGCGGAGGTCAGAGGCAGAGGGGAGTGGGTGGTTAGTTATGTACCTTGAGGTAAGGTCAGATATGTAAGGGGGAGAAGTGTTGGTAAGGGCTTTGTAAGAGAGAATAAGGAGTTTGAATTGAATTCTGAAATGGATAGGGAGCCAATAAAGGGATTTAAGCAGATGAGTAGCAGAAGAGGTGCGGTTGGAGAGGAAGATGAGCATAGCTGCAGCATTTTGAATGTATTGAAGATCAAAAAACTTAGTCAGGAAGTCCAGTGATTAGGAGACTGCAATAGACAAGACAAAAAATGATGAGCAAATTGACCAGGATTTTGGTTGCTTTCTGAGAGTGGAAGGGATGGATTTTCGAGATGTTACGAAGGAGGAAGTGGCAGCATTTGGTGAGGGACTGGATATGAGGGGTAAAGCTGAGGGCTGAATCAAGGGTGACTCCAAGGCAGTGGTCTTGGGTGACAGTAGCAAGAGTAATGTTGTGAACCAAGAGGGAGATATTGGGAGGAATAGCAACATTGGTCGGAGGAAAGATGATGAGCTCAGATTTGGAGATGTTGAGTCTCAGGAAGCGCTGTGACATCCAGGTAGCTACAGCTGAGAGACAGCTAGATACTTGGGTTAGGAAGACGGGAGAGAGATCAGAGGAGGAAAGATAGATTTGCATGTCATCAGCATAGATGTGGTATTGGAGGTCAAATGATTCAATAAGTTCGCTGAGAGAAGCTGTGTAGATGAAGAAGAGCAGAGGGTCAAGGACAGTGCCTTGGGAGACTCCAAAAGAAATAGGAAGAGGGAGGCGGAAGAGTCGGAAGCTGAGACACTAGGAGAGAAGCCAGAGAGGTAAGAGGCAATCCAGGAGAGAACTGTTTCATGAAGACCTAGGAAATGAAGGGTGGTGAGAAGTAGAGAATGATTGACAGTGTCAAAAGCAGCTTAGAGTTTGAAGAGTACGAGAAGGGAGAAGTGACCTTTGGACTTTGCTGAGAGTAAGTTGTTTGTTACTTTAGCGAGGGCAGGTTCAGTTGAATAAAGGGGACAGAAGCCAGACTGGAGAGGGTTAAAAGAGAGTGGAAAGAGAGAAAGCCGATCAGATGATTGAAAACAAGTCATTTGAGAATTTTAGAAGCAAATGGAAGCATAGATACTGAGTGATAGTTGGAGAGAGAGGATGGGTCAAGAGAGGGTTTCTTGAGAATTGGGCAGTTGAGAGCATACTTGAAGGCCGAGGGGAAGATACAAGTGGAGAGAGAGAGAGGTTAAAGAGGTGAGCAAGGTGACAAAAGGCATTGAGAGAGTGTTTGTGGAGGAACTTGGAGGGGAAATGGTGGAGAGGAAAGGCTGTAGAAGAAAAGGAGTAGAGAAGAGAAAGGATCTCAGGCACAGGTACAGGAAGGTAGGAGCCAAGGTTGGCAGAGTGAGTGATAGAGAGGACAAGTGGGGGAGGCATGTCTGATGAGAACAGATATAATTTTAGAGTTATTTGTGTTTTTGAAGTAAGTGGCAAAGTAAAGAGAGGTGATGGATGAGGGGGGGGGGAGAAGGGGGGGACACAGTAGAGAATTAATGGTAGCAAACAGACGTCAGGGTTTATTGGACAAGGGGAAGATGAAGGATGTGAAATAGGATTGTTTGGCAAGGGAAAGGGCAGAATAGTAGAAGGAAAGGATGAATTTAAAGTGGATGAAGTCAGCAATAGAGCATGGTTTCCCCCATTGGCTTTCAGAGGCGCAGGATCACTTTTGGAGGCGAAGAGTAAGAGTGCCAGGTTTGGGGTTTAGATTGGCGGAGAAGAAGGGGGGGTGGCTGGGGCTGCAGTATCAAGGTCAAGAGAGAGTGTGGAGTTGTAAAGAGAGACAACAGCATTGGGGCATGATAGGGAAGAAATGGGAGCCAGAAGGAGTTTGAGAAAGGATGCAAGGATAATGGGTAAATACTGTGGATGGGATGCAGCATGCAAGTGACTTTGGGTAGTAGATAGGGGGCAAGGGGTGAAGAAAGAGGATAAAGTAAAGGAGATTGCGGTCAGAAAGGAAGACCACTAGGTCCAGGGAGTGACCATCATTGTGGGTGGCAGACATTGTCCATTGGGAAAGGCCATAAAAGAAAGTGATAGTTAGGAGCTTAGAGGCAGCAGTAGCAATAGGAGAGTAAGTAGGGATGTTAAAATCCCTAATAATAATAGTGAGAAAATCAGAAAGAAAGGAAATGGGAAAGCCAGACAGCAAAGTTATCAAAAAATTTGGAATAATGGCCAGGTGGACGATAGATGACAGCATCATGAAGGTGGAGAAGAGAGAACACGAGGATGGAGTGAAGTTCAAAGGAGGAGAAGGAGGGTTTAGGAGGGACAATAGAAATGGGTTGGGACCAGCGCTTCCCCCAGATATATGTAAACAACAGGCTGCCTCAAGGAAGAGTGAGGGGTAGGTTTCCACCCTCTATATGACGTAAATGATGATATAGATATATTAAAAAACCACTTTAATGGTACAAGTAGGTACAATGGTAGGTAGCATAAGTACAGACTGTATTGCCAATAAACATAAACAATAGAGTACTGATGTATACTTGGTGAGCAATAATGTCAATAAGTTATATGTCAAAATGATGTGTGAACTCTAGGTACAAAGAGTTCAATAGCCACAGAAACCAAAGAATGAAAGAACATTTGTAGTCTATCATCTTGGACATGAATGGAATCCAATGGTTTAAATATGCAAAGTCCCAATGATGGGGAGTCAGTAACAATGCTTAATACAGACCGATGCACAATGTTCCATGTAAAAATCAATCTTGCACAGACTATGCTGCCTTATTGGTACAACTAATGATGAAGCAGACGATTACTAACAACTGCGGAGCACAATGTACAGTTTGAAGGTCATGAGCTTCGGTGCTCCGTATCACGGTAGTTGTAATCCAATAGCTTGGTAATTGTCTTCCAGCAATTCCACAGGAGTAAATTTCAGAAACCTGTGGGTAAGTGCTGACCCAAGTATGTGTAGTAAATACAGGATGTGCTGTTGCGGTGCGTTGTAAACACACTCCAAGTGGAGAAAATGTCCAGTGAGTAATGAACCAACTCCAGCCGGAGTGAATGTCCAATGTCCAACACACTTGGATACCGGAACAGAGGGGACTTACCCGATCCCGGGCTGAGTGAGTGTCTGTTCCTCTCCTCTCCTCTTGGTCTGTATAGCGGTGGGATACTTCCGGCAAGTCAGATGATGGTGGTGTATTGACGGAAGTGACGTCAGGCCGCGGCCTCAGTTAGGTAGACTTCCAATTCGCGCATGCGGTAATGTAGAGACAGTATAATCTCTGCTTCTGCCGTTTCAGCGCTGATTGCCAAAAGTGGACAGAGAAATGTTCCCCTACGCGTTTCGCCACTGGTGGGTTCCTCAGGGATAGTTGGATCACCCATGGGGAAGTATCCCTATATAGCCAATGATGGTAATGTGTGCCTTTCTGATTGGTCTCGTGGTGGTCAGCTGAATTGAATCAGCCAATCATTACCAAAGAGGTAGTTCAGCTGTGATTGGTCCATATGTCCGTATGTTCAAGCATTAATACTGATACAGTAGTGTACATAAAGGATAAAAGCACTGAATGCAATGTAAGATAAACACCGGAATTAAAGAAATTTGTACAGTTCAAAGAGAGGTCTAAGACCGCCTCTCTTTCCTTTTTAGTGAGGTTGGGGTGTAGCGGTTTTTTTCTAATGTTGAGTTGATCTACATGAAAAAACAGTCAGTATTTAACTTATGTGCAAAACAGAACACTCATTTGCACCCCTTGCAATGTAACATGGTTTTGTCCAGGAGACTGAAATAAGAATCCTCTTCATTTAAGATCCTTAATGAATCAGGCCCAGAGTCCTTAAGATGTAAAGCCAGGGAGTGATGGAAGCATAAGGAGTAATATATGGAATTGTAGGTGAATACTGAATGTTGTCCTTGTGTAGCTGTGTTTCCTAGTAGAATGTCCCCCTACTGTTCTCCTTTTGTTCAAGTCTTGTCTAATTCTTGGTTTGCTATACAAAACGATGTATACACTTGCAACAAGTACACAATGGCTGACTGTACTCACATCTTAGTCCTGATTATAGGAGCTCAGCAAGTGTAGTAACAGAAGTGCCATATTAAAAAGTATAGCTGCCGGCCTGTGATAAACTATTAAAAAGTTTGTGTTGCACAGATCACCTTCGTTGATGATATGGAAAAAAAATAAAATAGTAAACAAAATATTTAAAGTACACAATGTATTACAAGAAAAGGTAATATTCAGATTTTGGTAAAGCTATAGAGCTATGAAGTGTCTAAAACAATTAAAATCTAGTATTACATACATACATAGGTTCTCTGGACTTTACTTAATAAACTCAATCTCTGATGCATATAAGAAAATAGAGAAACATAGTGTGCCCTTAACATTAAATCCCACACTAATGCTAACACAACATACACATACTCCTATAATGATATTTAGATGTTGATGAAGCTAAACAAGGTCCATATTATGTATAATGCAAGTCCCATAGACAAATTCCAGAGGTATACGCCAACAGCCTTTATTCTATAAATATTGATTCATCTCACAAACTTGCTGCTTCAACTGGTGTATTTTCCCTCACTATGGATACAGCATACATAAGCTGATCCCACTCATGGAAGTTCATAAAAATGTATTTTAAATATGTTCTTATTTTTTTCTTTCTTACACATTTATTGAAAAGTAGACTGAAAAATAAACTTTACTTACAAAGTACATTTTGCCTTTGGCAAAAATGCATAATTATTTTAATGATAATGAGAAAATGCCGATAATTATCAGAATGTGGTATAAAGAAGAGGTCAGAGGCTCAAGCAGGATACGCAGGGATAAAGGTGATTATGGGAATTAGAAAACTACAAGCATATTGTAGAGAAATAGAAAATAAAATGCAGAATGAATCGATATTTATGTCCATCAATATAGAAAATCCAATGAGACTACCTTTTTTAAAAGAAAACATTTGCATCATTTTGTCTTATTCATAAACACCAAACAGCTGATGTTCTCCCAATGCACATTCACCTTCTATCTTGTATACCAATGTAATGCGGGCAGGACCCTCTTCTCTGTCTGTCTTGTATTGTACAGTATTGTTTTATTACTGTTGTTGTTCTCAATTGTAAAGCGCTACGGAATTTGCTGGCGCTATATAAATAAATATTGATGATGATGATTATAATCATCATCTTCCCTGCTTTACCCCCCGTTAATGTCATCTTAACAAAACAGTGACTCCATCCCTGTGTACTTTTATCTTTTGTGTTCCCCCCCTACATTTTCTCCCATTTCACATTGTAGACTACTGACACAATATACACCATAAATACCAGATACATTCGTGTACAGACTGATTTTTATGATTGATATTACTTTTTTCATTTTATTTAACATTTTTTATTTTGGTTGTCTAATATACTTGTGCAACTTATTTTTTCTATGAGCTCTCAATGGAATAGCTGGCGGCACTATCTGCAGGAGGTAACAGCGTGGGTTGTTTCAAGCTCACTATGAAAGCAGCAGGAGGCAGCCAGTCAGTCAGTTAACCTTCTGACCAGTTAGCAGGTGACATGACAGCTACACACAGCGTCATGTTATCAGTTAGTTCCTTGTGTCTTTTTCATGTCTCTCTTTTTCCATCTCTGCACCACTTCTATATCCTGATTATGTCAGGCAGGTAAAAACTGGCAGCAATTGCATTGTATTAAAGTTAATGATGTACATTGGACCTACATGTGTGATGATGGTGGGAGGAGTTAAAGGATATGCATCATATACACTGGGCAGCACAGTGGCCTAGTGGCTAGAACTTCTGCCATACAGCACTGGGGTCATGAGTTCAAATCCCGACCATGGCCTTATCTGTGTGGAGTTTGTATGTTCTCCCCGTGTTTGCGTGGGTTTTCTCCGGGTGCTCTGGTTTCCTCCCACACTCCAAAAACATACTAGTAGGTTAATTGACTGCTATCAAAATTGACCCGTGTCTGTCTGTGTCTGTAGTAGGGAATTTAGACTGTAAGCTCCAATGGGGCAGGGACTGATGTGAGTGAGTTCTCTGTACAGCGCTGCGGAATAAGAGGCGCTATATAAATAAATGATGATGATGATGATGATATACACTGTGTAACTTTTGCCTCTAGCAATCTCTGTCACAGAACATATAGGCAGCCTTCCTGGATCATTATATATTTATTTGGAAAGATTGAGGTTAGAGTGCCTTTACAATGGCACTGGGTATTGTGAATTCCACAGACTGCAAACCATACATTGAAAACAATAAGAGCACTTTCACACGTGTATAAAATGCATACATGTGCATTGTAAAACATTTGCATATGTTATGATGGGTAAACATTTAAAAGTTAGATTTTCATGTGCATCTGTAAAGTTTTATATATTTACATGTGGGTTTCTTAAGAAACTTTCTTGTAAAGGTAAAATTTGGGCACTTTCCATCCTGGATATAAAAAAAAGTCCATATTGCTTAAAATTGGTTTGCCATACCTGACGTGTATTTCTAAAACATACAATTAGGCTAAATCAGTGGGATTTTTTGTACGTGTCAATGAGCTCTTAGAGGCACATTTACCATAGAGTGAACAGCATTGGAAAGGCTATTGAACAAGGATCCTGGCGGAACAACTACCGCTGCAATCCTTGTGCCTGATTCATTAAGGATCTTAAATGAAGAGGTATCTTATTTCAGTCTCCTGGACAAAACCATGTTACAATGCAAGGGGTGCAAACTAGTTTTCTGTTTTGCAGATAAGTTAAATACTGACTGTGTTTTCATGTAGCACACAAATACTTGATAGCGTATTTGTACACTGAAATTTAAAGTTGATATTTGTGTGCTACATGAAAAAACAGTCAGTATTTAACTTATGTGCAAAACAGAAAACTAGTTTGCACCCCTTGCATTCTAACATGGTTTTGTCCAGGAGACTGAAATAAAATACCTCTTCATTTAAGATCCTTAATGAATCAGGCCCTTTGTTCTGTTATCGCCATCTCAGGGTGGTCCTAACAGAAGACTGGGCCTGAGTCATTAAGGAGAGCATAGCATAAAAAAGGTTAACAGGGCATTTTTTTTAATGAGCAATATTTAAAAAATATATATATATTTTAAATATTTTATTCTATTTTCTACCTTTTTCTGAAAGTGAACCTAAAATCCTAAATCTGGCTAGTTTGGTCAGGCATGCACATAGCCCCTGAGACTGGCCTGGGAAAACAGTAAGTTAACTCTTCCACTTCCAGACAGTATTATTGAGGCAGGTGATATTTAATTGATAAATTGTGTCAATAGCTGATTTCTTATCGAAGCAATAAGTGGCAATAAAAAAACAGCATTATTGATGCCTAGCAATAAATAGACCCCCCCAGTTCCAATATATCTTACTATAAAGATGTCCGGACCGCAGCGAGCCGAGCTAAGCAGTATTACAACAGCATTATCAAGAGAGCGCAGTTGTTTACATGCCAGGTTATAATGCCATTGAGATAAGCAAGGGCACGTCAATAGAATCAATTCACATATTCTGAAGAATTCTTGACTTATTGCTGAGGTCAAAAGCTGAAGTAAATCCCTTTGTGTGCAGCATTTATCCCACCGATCACAATTTTCTTCAAAGGAACCAAGTGTTGTCTGTAATTGCCAACAGATTATCAAATCTTAATAAGAGGAGAAATCCCAATGTAATAAACCCTCTAAATTACTGAAGAATTAATTCCTGTAGATTTTCTCTCTGTGGGCTGCAACATTTTACACTCCACACTGCATTAAATGCTCAAGTCACATTTTATATTTCTCATTAGGATTTCAGCTAGCAACACTATTATTATATAGTCATTAAGGAGAGCAAAGCATAAAAAAGGAGCAACTTTGCACCTGGGCAAACCCATGTTGCATTGGAGGGGGAGGTAAATTTAAAATGTGGGGACTGATTAATAGTTTGGTTTGGACATGTCTTAGATCAACTTTAAATTTCAGTGTAAAAATAAAGCTATCAAGTATTTGTGTGCTACATGAAAAAACAGCCAGTATTCTCCTTATGTGCAAAATAATAAACAAATTTGCACCCCTTGCATTGTACCATGGTTTGTCTCAGAGAAGATTAACTACTTTTAGAAGAAGATTTACTACTTTTTTTTACCTTACTTTCTTTAATGACTCAGGCCCTCTATCTCTTCTAAAAAATGTAAAGCACAGGTGACATAAATGTATGTTATTCTCTTGTAAATCATACATTTATAAAGGTGACTTATTTAATGATTTATTAGGGACATTGACATACTGAAATAAATAACAAACTTTCCCCTGTTTTTATTTTATTTAATGATTGAAAACACAAGTGACAAGGATTATTTACGGCCATCACAAACAATGTGGATCCTAACTGTAATTTCATTTGCGCAATTGTCCGGCAGCACATTTTCAGGTACAATTAAAAAAAAGAACACAGGCACCACTAGAGTAGATAGTGATTTCTGAAATAACAACAAAAACAACCTAAACAAAAAGCCGCTGACCAAAGAGAGATAATATATCACAAAGATACACCAAAATTAATTAGCAGCGCTAATTGTAGTATGAATACATTTATATAGCAAAACAATGGACCCGATTCATTAAGGAAAGTAAAACAAAAAAAATGTATACCTTTGAAGCTTGACAAAACCATGTTGCAATGCAAGGGGTGCAAATGAGTTTATTACTTTTCACATAAGGAAAATACTGTCTGTTTTGTTATGTAGGGCACAAATAGTTGATAGCTTTTTTTCACACTGACTTTAAAAGTTGATCTAGGACATGATCTACCCCAATTACAAATCTGATCTCACATTTTAAATGTACCTCCCCCTCCAATACAACATGGTTTTGCCAAGGTTCAAAGTTACTCATTTTTTTTGCTTTCTGGACTTTAATGGCTGAGGCCCAATGTGTATATTAAACAGAAACTCTTTGTGCTCAATATACATTTATTTTTATGTATAGAAAAGACCATTTCCAGGTTTTTGGTAACACCCCTGAAAAAGTGGATGTTTCTAGCTATGTGGGTTAGTGGATATTCCAGAAAATATAAACATGACTACTAAGTTCACCCAGCTTTAAGCTTAGGATCACCGCCTTCATTCCATGAAACATTTACATTTTACTCATAAAATACTAATTTATATTTAAATGAAATAGGTCATTGAGGGTATATCTTTATCACATTTATCACCTACACGTTTAAATGTTTGTATGACATTGGTTGAAATGGACCTAGAAATAAGCTTTATTGCAGAAGTGCAAGTGAAAGGTGCAACATACATCCCATCAATAGTATAGGAACAAAGTTGGGTTTCTGGAACAGGGAATTCATCCCCAAGTTTTCCATTCCCGCTATCCCATTTAAATATTCCCATACTGCAAAATGAAATCTTGCTACTCCACTTCAGTGCAAACCTAGCACACCTGTGTACTCAATAAACACTAATCCACATGGGATGCCCCTGATCCGCCAGCTCTTCCCGGAAGAAACATTTGCATCTCCCCAGAGATGCAAAGACAGAGATTGGAGAGGCAGCTGCCTGCTTTATGTATAGGGGTGCACCATATTCATTCAATTCCATCCCTTCTCCTGTTATGAAGACCTATCATAAGCAATCAGTTACTTCATAAAAGAAAGTAAATAAATAGTGCTTGTAAAAACTGTTACAAAAAATAAATATTAAATATAAAAGCTACAAAATGAGCCAAAGTTATTCCACTAAATACAATATCATTTATTAAAATATAATCACTAGTAGCTGTAAAATTCATATACCATTACCAAAAAGTTCTAATAGACACATTCTGCACATACTTCTTGAATGATCTGCAGTTTAAGTGGGTATGATCACAACTCATGAATCATGTTAGGAAATGCACAGTCAAATCACACAGTTGAACATACTGGCAATAACCTCTGATACCTGCCAGTAACAAGTTGCAGTCTGCCACCCCACTCCTTATTCACTGTCCTGGACATTGTTACTTGGTAATTATATATTTTTGTTTCTCTTTATTTCCCTGTCTTAATATTACTGTGCTGCTCTACCATAATATTGCTTTGCTATAGTCTTGCCATGCTGCTGTGTTACCGCTTATTGTATTGTAGATTACATTGGCATTGTCATACCTTCCTGGTCACCTTGTACACTTACTAAGCCCAGAGACCATCATTCCCCGTACACCATCCTGGACATTTGGCGAACAGACCTCTGCACCATCGGGACCCTCCATCATGGGACCATCTAACCCTCCTTACATCATGACCTTAGTACCTTGAAGACCTTTGCACCATAGTAAATCCCATTATGCCTAATGTTCCCATTTCCTACTATTATCTGCTACTAATAATTGCCTACTCATCCGGAATGCCCGGGTAATTCACGAATTTCTGGGGGTCGTCCCGGACTCCAGAGAGAGCAGGGCAACCTCCCGGATCCCGGCTTGTTTGGCAAGTTAAGTAGTGAGTGCGGGGCTTAGTGTTGCGATTCATGTGTCATTGTGGTCTCACTTAGTGATATCATTTTCCCAGCCCTGTCCCCACACGCCCACCTGCCCCTAGTCCTCCTGGAAGATAATGTAGGCAAGTAGGCAAGTGTGTTCTTACAATCCCCTCCCTTTAGAATGTAAGCTCTCACGGGCAGGATCCTCTACCCTATGTTTCATATCTCCTTACTCTCCATCCCCCTCTCTGTCCTTGTTTTGTGTTATACAGAATTGTTGTTCTATATCTCGCAATTTGTTCTATTAATTGCAACTATCCATTTTTTATTCTGTTTACTGTTACACATTGTTCTAATTTGTATGTACCTAGGTAATTTTATTATATGTTCTAATCCGCTATGTACGATGCAGCAGAAGACTTGTGGCGCCTAATAAATGAAAGATAATAATATCACAGGTATTGATTAATTATGACAAAAGTCCCAGCTATTGGCAATAGGATCATAAAGTTGGATATGGACACATTTCAGCTATTCAGATTATTTTGAAAACTTAAATTTACATTGAATCCATAGGTTTATATCTTTTACAGTTTTTTGGCAATGGTAAATGCATTTTATGGCTATTAGTGATTATATTTTACTAAATTATATTGCGTTCATCTGTGAAAAGTTCGGATCTTTTTATTTTAGCTTTTCAATTTATTTTCATATTCTTTAGCATGATTACTGCCCCTGTTCATATTCTTTTCTATTGTGTAATATCACTATTTGGGATTGCAGTATTCTCCTTATCAGCAATTTTAATTAGTTTATTTTTTTCCACATAAATACTTTCTATTGTGTTTTTTAGACTCAGATATACAATGTATGAGCCTTCCTGCTCGTATCTGATATGAACTTATTCTTCTACACTTGTGATGAACTTATTCCTCTAAAGTGGTGGAGGTTTATGCAGGACAGCAATGCAAATTATATCAGCTTACTGTATTATATTTATTATTCAGTTTCTCGCTTTCCTTTGCATTCTATTTAGCTGCAAGAGTTGACTAGACTCAATATTATACACTTGGCCACCAGAGTCTGGGTACTTTTTTTCCAATTGAAACAGATTGGCGGTTGTTTCATCTGGATCAATTTCAAATATAATAGAGGGATCGCAGGCGATCCAAAATCGGTTGAACTTGATGAACTGGTGTCTTTTTAATCTCATCAACTATGTTACTATGCTACTATATTGTATATTTGGGCACCAGGAACTGGACTATGTATTGTATACTGTATTAAGGAAATATTATTATTATTATCATTTATTTATATGTTTTGTGTTGTATACCAGCGAAAAGACAATACAGTCTGCATTATATACTATAGAGCAGGCAATGGGGTCTGTAATATACACTTGCTTCAATGCAACAGGCTCTGTATTTTACTCTGGCCTCCAGGCAACTGGCCCTATATGAAACATTTTTTGCAATGGGGGCTGTATTGTAACATTGGCTATAATGTTAATTCTAATGGTAGGAGTGAGCATCTAGCTTTCTCACAGTGACTGCACGAGGAAGTGCAAGGTTACACATGGCACTGTTATTTATACCTTCTACTGCTGCTGTTAGTTACAGCACTACTAATACAATGACTACATAGACAGATAAGCCTGCACTTCTATATTTCATCAGACACTTCCACATTCAGTCACTGCATGAGGAGGGTGATGAGTACCACAGGAAGGTGGAGAATCATTGGATGTGCAAGTTGTTGAGGACAGTGGAAGCAGGAAGGCACTGCGAGAATACCTCATGCACCGCAAGGGAACAATATTATTGCTTTCAGATATTATACAGTTTCATATTTTGTTGCCTGCTAGCTGCCATGGCAATCTTCATCGATAAGTGTTGCAGTTTGATAAGATAAAGGCAACTTTCTTCTCTGATTGTGTATTGTACCTGAAGTTAATAATTGCTGCTACACACTGACATGATTGAGCATCAAGTACAATATTGTGAAAACGAGTAGACAACAGAGCTATTTGATTTACTGTGTGACAAGGCTGCTTGCTTTTCGAAACAAGGGCATCAATATCAGCTTTGCATTTAACAGCTCTTCTTTACTGAAGTCTGAAATAATGCAAAATATCTGCTCCCTGCAGTCTTATTACAGCTGTGTCAAGCACATATGGCTGCAGGAGAAAACAAACACTATTTAAAGTTATCTAAACCGCACTTATTTTGGAAGTATTGGTCTGTAATATAATTTCCTTCACGCAGTAGTATTAGTACTCATCACCTGTGGTACATAGGCCACTGGTGCCATTTAACCATTCTTATATGTCCCTCTAGGTTTAATGAGAGGAGAATATGTTTCTGATTGAAATACATGACTTGTAACTATATACCAGCGCTTAGCACTCACACTGTACCTAGGTGTTGACATATGCAATGGGGGCTGTATTGTAACATTGGCTATAATGTTAATTGTAATGGTAGGAGTGAGCATCTAGCTTTCTCACAGTGACTGCACGAGGAAGTGCAAGGTTACACATGGCACTGTTATTTATACCTTCTACTGCTGCTGTTAGTTACAGCACTACTAATACAATGACTACATAGACATATAAGCCTGCACTTCTATATTTCATCAGACACTTCCACATTCAGTCACTGCATGAGGAGGGCGATGAGTACCACAGGAAGGAGGAGAATCACTGGATGTGCAAGTTGTTGAGGACAGTGGAAGCAGGAAGGCACTGCGAAAATACCTCATGCACCACAAGGGAACAATATTATTGCTTTCAGATATTATACAGTTTCATATTTTGTTGCCTGCTAGCTGCCAAGGCAATCTTCATCGATGAGTGTTGCAGTTTGATAAGATAAAGGCAACTTTCTTCTCTGATTGTGTATTGTATCTGAAGTTAATAATTGCTGCTACACACTGACATGATTGAGCATCAAGTGCTCCCTCCTGCAGTCACTGTGAGGAGATCTGGTGAGAGGAATACAGTTTTCAAATGCCACTTATTATAGTTTAGTCATGGTGCTTCAATTCATTGATAAGTCCCTAGTATAGCTAGGGTGAGCATGTGTATTGAATTCTGCAATCAATATTTCTTTGTATATCTTCAAGCTACTAAACACACTCTCTACTCTTTTTGTAACCTTTTTAAACACACACACACACACACACACATATATATATATACATATATATATATATATATAGAGAGAGAGAGAGAGATTGAGAGAGGGAGAGAGAGAGAGGGAGATTGAGAGAAAGAGAGAGAGATATTGAAAGAGAGAGAGAGAGAGAGAGAGAGAGGGATTCAAACTCACAAAGTAATGCTGTGTTGTCGTGAGTGGCATTAAGAGAGTTCATAGCACCTATAAATTGATAAAGTCTTTGATAAATTCGCTTATGGTCTTAATAATATGATTATTAGGACTGTAACCATTTTGTGCTGTTCTCATATCTCCGATTACCACTCTTGTTTCCCATTAGGCCTTTCCAAATCTGCCAACATTTCCTTATTTCTCCACACAGCAAGTGCAGTGCTTCTAAAAATGGAGCTGTGTCATTGGCTGTTCCTTTGGTGTTACTCGCAGCGATATTTCGGCTTGTATTTCTGGAACGTACACATAAGCGTGGGCCTAGGGAGACAGGGGTGATGGGCAGACCTCTGTCCACTTTTTATATCATTGTTTTTATTTTGTTTATTGATAACTTCTTATTAACATATTATGGAAATGCATTCATAGACTAAGTTAGAGTTACATTTTCCCCATGTAATTGTGTTACAGAGACGGTAAATTCTCAAGGTCCTGACTGGATTCTCTTTTTTTTCCAAACAAGTCCAGTTGTGATATGAAATGCAGGAAAGTCTCTGAGCATGCTCAGTGTATCCTGCTCTGGAGCATGCTCAGTGCCTCTCCCCACACTCTCAGATGGCCTATGTAACCTTTGTCTGTCAGACTTTTGACTTGTGTGCATTTTCCTAGCCTCTTGGCAGTTTTCCTGCTTTCCCGATTGCCTGTGCCTTGGCCTGACATTGGACTTTCATTATGCTGTTTTCTCTTCTCCCTGACCTGTTCCTGACAGAGTTGTTTGTTGTCTGACCCTGAACTTTGGTTAGTTCAACTCCGTTGCTCCCTTACTCCGTATGTATACTGTTAGCCCTCCACTTCAATCCAGTTCCAGGGTTTCTGTCTGACTGCCTACAACTAAATAAGTATATTCAGTGTCTATTTCCTGTTCTTCATATGTGTTACTATCTAGTCATCCTCTGCTGTGTTCTAAAGCCTTCTGCCGGTAACATCTCACTTATATAGTCTGTCTTCTTCATCAATAGAGTTACATAACACTTTTCCTCTACCACCACCTGAGTACCTGACAGATGCATTGGGGGTTGAACCATGGCAATATAGGGTGACACAGAAAAGTTGAGGCAAATAATGTAAATTTGGGCCTTGCAAAACAGGTTACTTACAGTGCAGGTTAATGTTTGGAATAAGTGCACCACATTGGAGACAGCACTTGGGACATAGCTGCTATGAGTCACTGGGTGGTTTCTACCTGAATAGAACCTCTATAGGACTGCTCATTTTGTAGTATTATAAACACCACATTGCATTTAGATGTTTGGGGGACTGGTAACACTAGTGCACCAGCACTAATGCAACAGGTGGAGAAAGCTAATTGATCTATTTCAGCACCAAATTTGCCCAGATTACATGCTTTCTTACTGTAACTGATACAAATAAGAAATATTGTTAAAATTCTAAATATAATTTAAAGTACATTGATGTTTGCCAGGAAAGATCTGTTCCTATGAGTTTAATTGCTGATAGGTTAACTTTATCTGGGCTCAGTCACACATGCTGGAGTCTACAATTACTGAAAAGTGTCACATGGCCAAGACGCTGTAATAAGCAGACTCATGTTTTCCGTTAAAGCTGCTATAGAGGGAAATACTATTGTTATAAAACAAAAATGTATGAATGAACTTGGTATAGAGTATGAGTTACATACATATCTATTAAAGAACTGGTAGTTGCTCAAATCAATTTATAGGCTATAACAGCTGCATGAAAGGGTGGGGTTATCCTAAAAGGAAAAAACACAGACAAATTCCCCCAGCACACTGCTATAGCCAGCAACAGATCTGCTATTTCTACTGTAGATAAAAATGCAAAAGTCTCAGTCTCAGTCTTACCTCTTTGGTAAGTTAGCTCTCAATATAAAAACACATATGTATGGCCCAAATATATGGGACTCTCATTGTTTAGAGTAGGACCACCCTATTAGCAAAAGCACCTTGGAGTGGTGGGTGGCTTCAACATACATTTGCAAATGTGTGCAACTGAGACTTTTGCATTTTTATCTACAGTAGAAATAGCAGATCTGTTGCTGGCTATAGCAGTGTGCTGGGGGAATTTTTCTGTGTTTTTTCCTTTTAGGATAACCCCACCCTTTCATGCAGCTGTTATAGCCTATAAATTGATTTGAGCAACTACCAGTTCTTTATTTGTCTGAGAGGCATGTTGGTGTCAGTAGCTGAGCGGGAGTACTGACATTGGATTGCTATTTGGAGGTCTCTGGGGTACCTCTTTGGTAAGTTAACTCTCAATTTAAAAACACATATGTATGGCCCAAATATATGGGACTCTCATTGTTTAGAGTAGGACCACCATATTACATACATATCTATCTATGCAATGAAGTAAAGAAGAGAGATGGAGTTGAGCACGCCATCATTCATTTAATATCTCATCCTATGCTTTTAATGGGGCATATTCTATATCTTCCATTTGTAGTTGGTGGAGATTATTCTAGATTACTCTGAACAATGTAAAAATATATAGGGCTCCGAAACAGGGCAGAGATCAGAAAGTCAGACCTCCAAGGTAGAAATGCCCCTTACATCAGCAAACAGACTATTTATAGAATGTGCCTAAAGCCAAACCTTAAATAACACTACATCACATGGTTAAACAAACAATATAGCAATCAAATTATGAACCAGGACATATACATCTTAAGGGCAAAACAGAACCACGGCAGGTACAAATCTTCATAAGTGTGCATCTGTGAAGTGTAAGAACACACACATAACCTATATATCTATATATATATTTCAGTACCATGGACAGAGAACCACGGACAGAGAATGACATCTGGCAAGTAAAGCAAATGCATAAGGAGATGTGCAGCCATTTGTGTTGTATTTATAATATACAGAATATTAAAGAGAAGTGTAGTTTATACATTAATATTATTTTTGTGGTGTATGTCACAATATTGTGAAAACGAGTAGACAACAGAGCTATTTGATTTACTGTGTGACAAGGCTGCTTGCTTTTCGAAACAAGGGCATCAATATCAGCTTTGCATTTAACAGCTCTTCTTTACTGAAGTCTGCAATAATGCAAAATATCTGCTCCCTGCAGTCTTATTACAGCTGTGTCAAGCACATATGGCTGCAGGAGAAAACAAACACTATTTAAAGTTATCTAAACCACACTTATTTTGGAAGTATTGGTCTGTAATATAATTTCCTTCATGCAGTAGTATTAGTACTCATCACCTGTGGTACATAGGCCACTGGTGCCATTTAACCATTCTTATATGTCCCTCTAGGTTTAATGAGAGGAGAATATGTTTCTGATTGAAATACATGACTTGTAACTATATACCAGCGCTTAGCACTCACACTGTACCTAGGTGTTGACATATGGGAGAAAAGTTAATCTTTCTGGAACAGGAATGTGTAATTTATTATTTATTTATGAGATCATAATGAATATTAACTTCACAAATGAAGTTAATATATGTTTATACACCTTTAAATAATAGCAGCAAAAACAAAGAGTAGTGATTTCATAACCTACAATGGGTGAAATGAACCACACCAGGGTTTCCCAAACCCAGTCCTCAGGGCTCCCCAACAGTGCAGGTTTTCCATATCTCCTTGCTGGAGCACAGGTGTATTCATTACTGACTGACACATTGTAACATATCCACAGGTGGTCCTATTTATGTCACATGTGATCTGGAAAACCTGCACTGTTGGGGAGCCCTGAGGACTGGGTTTGGGAAACCCTGCTAAACACTTGTTTTTCACACCTGGAGCAGCCATCACACTAGAGTCTCTATACTTTAATGCCCTGTGGCCATATTTAGGTATCACTGTAACAGGCCAGATGTGTCACAGAAATATAGGTGTAGGACAGGATTTCCCAAACCCAGTCCTCAGGGCTCCCCAACAGTGCAGGTTTTCTGGATCACATGTGACATAATTAGGACCACCTGTGGATCTGTTACAATGTGTCAGTCAGTAATGAATACACCTGTGCTCCATCAAGGAGATATGGAAAACATGCACTGTTGGGGAGCCCTGAGGACTGGGTTAGGAAAACCCTGAACCATACCATTGAACCAGTTTTATAAGTCCTCTTATTTTGATCATTTCAAGGGGTATTATAGGATTATTCAATAAGTGCAGTGGATATAAACTTAAATGGTCATTTATGAATGTTAAATTCTATGAAAAAGACTAAAATAACTAAATATGTTATAAAATGCACCCTACTTATTTCTGGGCTTTGTATTCGGCAGATCAGTTTTTGATGGTTGTACAGAAAACAAGCTATGGATTTGGAAGTCTTTTAAATGTTATTTAAACAAAATAATCTTTTAAAATGTTTTAAACCACGAATGCCATAAAAAAATATACAAACAGTAACAACGCAATTTACAAGTATTATAAGCAACTTTTTAGACTCTTAAAGCGTATTTTTTTGTTTGAACCAGTAATGAAATATTTGCAGAACTATTGATCTTATGTCGCAAATCGCTCCGTGAAATGAACCACTGGACAGAAATCACTGCTGTGTAAAACAGATATTGGCTTCTCCACATAGTGTTAACTCAAATAACATTATCCGAGAACACACTGCATACAAATCAATCTTATTCACCCAGCCATTTCATTAAGTTATTTTAACAAGATATTTAGTTAGCATTAAATACATTTAATTTGCTTAATGTAAATTAATGGACTAGTAAGTAATATCTTTAATGGATCTTAAACTGAGCCTTTCAGTGACTTCTACTGTTACAGAAGCTTTGTATTACATAGTGCTGATAATGACTCTTTCTTACTGCACAGTACATTGAGTTGTGTAATTTGGTAAAGTAGTTATGCCAGTTCAATGGAATTTATATAACAATACAAAAGTGGTTAATTCTCATAACACTATTACGATTATGTTAAGAGGCATTTAGGAACAGTAAGAATTGTGAACTAACAATGCTTTATGTGTGGATTCTCTACTGCATGGTGCATTTCCAGGTGGTCACATACTGCACCATCTTGGGAAATGCCCTGTAAATTCAGTCTGCCTCAAGTTTTGTGAGTTTGCAAATAACCCTGAAAATGCCCTCGGTGGAAACAGTAAAAACAGCATAGTGTATTTCCACTTTAGAACCACTACATTTATTTTATTCTCCAAAAATACTACTTAGTTCAGCCTCATTTATGTTTTAAACTAACCATGAGTGTTAGAGGATATTGGGTCTGTCTTTATAACGTGTCACCATTTATTTTACATTGGTTGAAGTGCACCTGGAAATCTGCTTTCTTGTAACATACAAAATGCCCTGTAAACATAGGAACAAGATCCAATTCCTCACTAAGATGTTGGGAAGTTTAAAGTCCATTTGCAGAGAGAACTGGTGGTGGATCAGGGGAGGGGGGCATTTGAGAAAAATAGTCCCCCTAGCAGGGTTGGGCAGCCTGCGGCCACATACTATGTATGTGTGCCTTGCGGCTGAGGGTCAGACAGGGAATCCCACCTGGCTAATCTGTATTTTTAAGCACAGAGTGGCCGTACAGCATGCTCTGCTTGCCTGTGTCTGCCGACAAATATATACAGTGTGCGGCCACAGGCAGCCCGCCCCTGCTAGGAGTGATAAAGGGGGCGGGGCACTAAATCCCAAACTGCAGAATAGTAGAGTTAAGTTATGTATTGCCTAGGCAGCACGGTGGCTTAGTGGTTAGCACTCCTGCCTCATAGCACTGAGGTCATGAGTTTGATTCCCGATCATGGCCTTATCTGTGTGGAGTTTGTATGTTCTCCCCGTGTGTGTGTGGGTTTCCTCCGGGTGCTCCGGTTCCCTCCCACATTCCAAAAACATACTGGTAGGTTAATTGGCTGCTATCAAATTGACCCTAGTCTTTCTCTCTCTCTGTCTGTCTTTGTGTGTGTGTTAGGGAATTTAGACCGTAAGTTCCAATGGGGCAGGGACTGATGTGAGTGAATTCTCTGTACAGCGCTGCAGAATTAGTAGCGCTATATAAATAGCTGCTGCTGATGATGATACTTAGGTATACCACAGTCAAACATTTGCAGGGGACTGAGGTAGGAGTATACTCATAGTGGCTATGGGTATAGTAAAAAATACTACTTTCTTTAAAAAAAAAAAAAAAAATTAATTTAGTGGCAGAAAAATCTCTTTATTTATAATATTCAAGAAACTGTGAGCGAAAAAAACAAAAATCTACTATTTCCTAATGCCAACTGCTGCTGTGTCTTTATGTTTTAAAGCTTTTCGAGTTTGGAAAGAAAACTGAGGAAAATTAAAGTCAGTGACATTTCTAAAGCTTTTTATAATAAAAAATAAAGGTTGAAGAAAATAAGACACTTTAACAGGCATGCACAGCTTTCAGCTTTCTCTCTCACTATATTTTTATCTGTTTGACCTTTATTTAGTTACACCTCTTTAGTGAACCACAGCTCCCCAGGGAGCACAATAACATGTACTGTTTAAATAACCTCTTGCTCATATATAATGACTATGAGGAACAGGCCTGCAATTCCATTCTGGACCTTAATAATGTTATATTGCATGATAATCTTCCTGCATGACTTGTACTAACATCTACTGATTACTACTACTATTTTAGGCATCTGTGTCCTCAAAGGCAAAACATTTTTTATTCTTTTTTTTATCTCTTTTGGAAGCACGGTAAAACACAAAAAGGAGAATTCACACCCTTGCACAAATTTTAAAGCGGAAATCTATGCAAAAATATTGCATGGATAGGCCATAAATCTTGTCTCCCAAAATATAATATAATATGCTCTGTGCAGAGTGTTAAGCTGGTAACTGATTTGACGATTCACAGTCTTCAATGGTATTGAGAAGCAGCTTTGCTCATTTTCTGCCTGAACAATTATTCCCATTAGTGGTCTCCATCCACTGAATTTGGATAGACAGTACTTGATGATAGTCCCTTTAATTCTGCACCTTCCATATGCAGGGCTGCCAAGAGAAATTCAGGGCCCCGGTACAACAACTTCATGGGGCCCCAGTTATAGTTGAGCATGTGAAAAAAATTTGCGCCGCCTCAAAAGTTGATGTGGGTGTGGTCATACTATTTGGGGCGTAGCTATAGCTATGCATCATTAGGGCGTGGCTAGCAGGTGAAAAGTACTAGGCCACCCTCCTACACAAAAAACCCCTGCATTGTTGTGTACACCATTGACACAAGGGTGCAATGCCCGCTTGCCGGAGCGTGACATATGTCCCAGCATTCCTGACTTTCAGGATATCTAGCACCGTAGTGTAGTATAGAAAGAATGCAGTGTGTACATAAAGAGTTCACAGTCTTGGCCTGCCCCTTACATTGGGCAGATTAGTCACCAAAAAATCAGGATTGTCTCACTAGAATCATAACATTTGACAGACTGTCCTACCTGTTCTTCTCACTTTACCACCTGTGGCTGCTGCTTTCTACATTGGTGGCTTGTCTGGGTCCTAGAATGTTGGGGTCCCTATTTGGGGGAAAAAATGGCTACATTTAGAAAATTACAACCAGACCCGGCATTAAATCAATAGCACCCACGAGTAATAATTAGGCCTTCCTCCAGCCCCATTAAAATAATAGTATTGCCATTTAATAAATAAACCTATTTCCCTCCCTGCAAACAGCCCCAGCAATAAATTAATAGTATTTACATTTCAGAAATATACCTATTTCCCGCAGCCATCACTGCCATTAAATAATTCATACTCACATTTAATAAAGAGACCTCATTCTCCCCAAACTCACCCCCACATTAAATAGCCCCAAACCACCCCATCTTAAAATACTCCACACTATTAAATTGCCCCACCATCACCCCACAAACAAAATATCACCCATTAATTATCCACCACCTACCTCACACACACTAAATAGCCACAAGCCCACTGTGCCATCACATACCCATATTGTGCCCCTTCATCATGACCATCCTGTTCCCCCTTATTATCACACTGCGCCCTCCATGCCGCTTTTACCCACTTCTTCATCACACAGTGCCCCCCTTCTTCATCACAATGTGCCTCTCTGCCCCCCCTTTCTTTATCACTCTGTGCCTCCCACCCCTTTCTTTATCACTCTGTGCCTCCCACCCCTTTCTTTATCACTCTGTGCCTCTCTCACACTCATTCTTTATCACTCAGTGCCTCTCTCACCCCTTCTTTATCAATCTGTGTCTCTCTCCCACCCCTTCTTTATAACTCTGTGCCTCTCTCCCACCCCTTCTTTATCGCTCTGTGCCTCTCTCTCACCCCTTCTTTATCCCTCTATGCCTCTCTCTCACCCTTTCTTTATCAATCTGTCCCTTTCTGCTTTCCTCCCCTTGCCTCTCCGCTCCTTTACTTACCTTCTATTAGCTTCTTTCATTTCATCTCTTCTCTTCTTTCTTCTCTCTTCTCTCTTCTGTCATGTGAGTATGTTTTTTTTTTACACTATCCAGCTCCCCCCACCAGCGAACGAGTCGGATCCCCCCCCCTCCTCTGGCAGAAAAAAAATAATAAATAAAAGACAACACATTTTTTTTATGGGGAATAAAAAAGCAAAAAAACCCAAAACATTTTGTCAGTGAGGGCCCAGGGCCCCCTGGCATATCTGGGCCTGGGTAAAGAGTACCCGCCCACCCCCCCCCCCTCTTGGCAGCTCTTTCCATAAAGCCAGTGTGTAGTAGTGCATCTTATATTTCCATTTGTTTTTTTTTCTTAAGCAAGCAGGATGTATCAACTTACAGTCATGGCCAAAAGTTTTGACAAAGACACAAATATTATTTATCACAAAGTCTGCTGCCTCATTTTCTATGATGCCAATTTGCATATTCTCCAGAATGTCATGAAGAGTGATCAGTTGAATTGCAATTAATTTCAAAGTCCCTCTTTCCCATGACAATGAACTTTATCCTAAAAGCAACATTTCCACTACATTTCAGCCCTGCCACAAAAGGACCAGCTGACATCAGGTCAGTGATTCTCTCATTAACACAGGTGAGCGTGTTGATGAGGACAAGGCTGGAGATCACTCTGTCATGCTGATTGTGTTAGAATAACAGACTGGAATCTTTAAAAGGAGGGTGGTTGCTTGAAAATATTGTTCTTCCTCTGTTAACCATGGTTGCCTGCAAGGAAACACGTCCGGTTATCATTGATTTGCACAAAAGGGCTTCTCAGGCAAGGATATTGATGCTAGTAAGATTACACCTAAATTAACCATTTATCGGATAATCAAGAATGTCAAGGAGAGAGGTTCAATAGTTGTGAAGAAGGCATTAGGGTGCCAAAGAAAATCCAGCAAGCGCCAGGACTGTCTCCTAAAGTTGATTCAGCTGCGAGATCAGGGCACCACCAGTGCAGAGCTTGCTCAGGAATGGTAGCAGGCAGGTGTGAGATGTATCTGCACGCACAGTGAGGCGAAGACTTTTGGAGGATGGCCTGGTGTCAAGAAGGCCAGCAAAGAGGCCACTTCTCTCCAGAAAAAACATCAGGGACAGACTGATATTCTGCAAAAGGTACAGGTATTAGTCTACTGAGGACTGGGGTAATGTCATTTTCTCTGATGAATCCCCTTTCAGATTGTTTGGGGCATCTGGAAAACTGCTTCTGGAGAAGGAAAGGTGAGCGCTACCATCAGTCCTGTGTCATGCCAACAGTAAAGCATCCTGAGACCATTCATGTGTGAGGTTGGTACCAAAACATCCTCGTAGAGCAACTTCTCCCAACCATCCAAGAACAGTTTGATGATGAACAATGTATTTTCCAGCATGATGGAGCACCTGGCCATAAGCCAAAAGTGATAAATAAGTGGTTCGGGGATCAAAACATTGTAATTTTGGGTCCAGGAAACTCCCCAGACCTTAATCCCATTATGAATTTGTGGTTAATCCTCAAGAGGCGGGTGGACAAACAAAAACCCACAAATTCTGACAAACTCCAAGCATTGATAAGGCAAGAATGGGCGGCCATCAGTCAGCATGTGGCCCAGAAGTTGATTGACAGCATGCTAGGGGGAATTGCAGAGGTCTTCAAAAAGAAGGGTCAACACTGCAAATATTGACTCTTTACATAAACTTAATGTAATTGTCAATAAAAGCCTTTGACAAATTCTTGTAATGTTACTTCAGTATCCCATAGCAACGTCTGACATAAAGGTCTAAAAGAGTGAAGCAGCAAACTTTGCGAAAACCAATACTTGTGTCATTCTCAAAACTTTTGGCCATGACTGTACAAACTTACAGCTTGACAGGTTTATAGCATGTTGACATGTTTTACTGAGTTTTTTTATATTGATAACTCAAAAACTAACTTAATTGTATCCCTATCTTGGTTCCTCAACATCTGCAGTTCTCATTGAGGCTACCTACCCATCCATTCTCCTTTACAGTTACCCTGTATGTACATACTTAAGTTTCATACAAAGACAGAAATCCCTATAAATCACCATGTACACAAATAAAAAATGAAAATCATATATATAAAGGCAATATGAAAAGTGTTAAATGCCTGATCCCTCCTTTGAGTTTACAGCAGGTTACATTATTTTTTTTAAAAAAAAATCCTCCAATTATCTCTAGTCAAATAGACATTCTCTGCAACCTTTTTATCTTGAATAACAGGTGTGAATCATAAAGCTGGATCTGACAAGTACAAAGAAAGAGAGAGAGAAAAAAATGTCTAAAAATAAAGCCGAAAAATAAATTAATAGATAAACTGAAACACAAGTCCGAGAAAGCGAAATTTGTATTACTCAGTGTGTTGGAGACACAAAGAACAAAGAGCTCGACAGAAGAAATAAAGCGTAGCTATGAACGCAGATAGAATGCGAGCGTGTGACTGATTATTCAAATGGCCCCATGATTAATTCATTTTGTATTGATGCAAATAATCCTAACAGAGACCTCTGAGAGCTAATGTATTTTCTGTTCTGTGGTTTCCTATTGATCTCTTCAAATGGTAGAGGAAAGCTATTTTCATAATATTAATAAAGGGATTACAAAACCAGGTCACATAGCTGAAGAGAGCTGACTCAGCAGAAACACAGCTTGCCTAGCACAGAATGTAAAAATAATTCACTTCTGCCAAACTAAATGCAAAGCTACTTCTTGCTGACTATCTATTGGCACCATGCTGGGCTAATACAGACCCCTATGTGGGGAAAGCTTACACATTTATTGTATAAATGACATTTAATATCAACCATTCCTATTCAATCACTCCAGTGGTGTTGAAGAAAACATGTCTCAATATGTCACGGTGCCTATCTAATGTACTTCTTGACATAATATGATCAGCATCAGGGTCAAACTGAGAAACACATTACATAATCACATTTTCTTCTCATTACTGATCGTTTACTTTCTGTACAGTTCAGTATTATATGACAGCTGTTTGCTGTGACAATATTTAAAAGGAAAGGGTTATAGCATCCACACGCCTTAGATATACAATATTGCCTAGGTATGTCAGAAGTAGAGATGCTCACTGACCCCCGTGTTTTGGTTTTGTTTTTGTTTTTGGAACTGGATTACTGTCGTGTTTTGGTTTTGGTTTTGCCAAACTGCCATTGTGTCTTTTGGTATTGATTTTGTTTTGTTTTGTTTTGCAAGTTTGTTTAAAAATCAATGTTTTTGGGCATAAAATAACCTAATTTAGTGCTCCACCTATTTCTTGGATAAGTAAGGTAAAGCTAATAAATTAGGAAGAAAACTGTTTAATCCCTGGTAGGCCGTCCTTAATTCTGCACACAAACCTGATTGTCTTCCTCTCCATCTTAGCCTATTGGCAATGCAGCCATCGTCTTTGGGTGTATATTACACCCTACACTTATAGTTAAATATATAAAGAAATGGACAAAGGCAGTTTGGTTTCTTTCTGCATCAGCCCCCCCTTCCACTTGTAGTAAAATAGAAAAGCAGCAGCCTGCATAGACTGAACAATATAAAAAATAAATGGACCAAAGTAGTTTGGCGACTGTCTATGACCCCCCCCCCCCCCCCCGACCTCCACTTGTAGTTGAATAGAAAAGCAGCAGCCTGCATAGACTGAACAATATAAAAAATAAATGGACCAAAGTAGTTTGGCGACTGTCTATGACCCCCCCCCCCGACCTCCACTTGTAGTTGAATACAAAAAAAGCAGCATGCATAGACTGTAGAATTAGAATATAAAAAGAAATGGACAAAGGCAGTTTGGTATCTGTCTGCATCAGAACCCCTCTCTACTAGGAGTAAAATAGAAAACTATTCAGCCATTATATAATCTAGAATATAGATAGAAATTAAGAAAGGCAATTTGGTATCGGTCTGCATCATAATCATCAACATCATCATTAGCGCCCTTGTCGCCTACACAAATCTCCCCCTCATCCTCTTCTAATTCCAAAGTGGCATCCTCAATTTGTGTATCTCCGGCTACACTCGGGCTGTTCAGGCAAACATCAGCAGAACTGCTGAAAGGGCCCTTCTTTATGGGTACAGTAACAGAATGCTCACGATTAGACATACCACTCGTGGATGGACTCTGCACAGGGATTGGTGTCATTTCTGATTCAGAGCATACACTATCCCTTACTTTTTCTTGCAGCTTGGCTTTCCCACGTAACAGTAGTTGTGCACCACTTTTAGACTGCAAATTACTTAGTCTTGCTTGCTCACGAGTGACCTTACAAGAAGAAGGCTCAGTAATATTTTTAGATCTGGCAGTAATATAGAAAGGCGAAGGCCTCATTCTTTCTTTGCCACTGCGTGTGTAGAATGGCATGTTGGCAATTATTTTTTTATCGGCACTTAACTTTTCCTCAGTTACACTTCTTTTTCGCTTCAACACAGTAATTTTTTTTTTGGTGTGTGTTTTTTTTACCCGATTTAACAAGACTGTACTTTTACATCACCTTTCACAGATGGCGTACTGGGAACACTACCATCAGGACTGATGACAGAACCTGGTTGCTGATTCTGCTCATATGTGGACTGCTTTGAATCCATTTTAATGAGCCCAAATCACTTGTAGTGCAAAATATTGTCTTATTTAGATACTGCTGACAAATATGACTTCTTTTGACAGCCAGAAAAAATAGTGTAAAACACTGGGGAATATTGGACAACCCAAAAGCACTTGAAGTGCAAAATATTGTTTGAGATACTGCTGACAAATATGAGCTTTTTTGACAGCCAGAACAATTTAGTGTAAAACACTGGGGAATATGAGACACCCCAAAAGCACTTGGAGTGCTTATCCTCCTCTATCCTCCTCTATTACTGCTCTAATAATTGCAAATGGTATTAATAGTAGAATTGTAGAGATTAATATAGAAACAGTTATGTGTACACTAATTGCTCTGTCCCTGCGCTAATATAGCCTGTGACCTAACCCTGCTCTCTCCCTCTGTCAAATGGCGATGGATTGCTGTGAAGGCTGGTATTTATGCTTTTCAAATCTCGCAAGAACCGAGCTCAGAAATACGAATACGTCACAATGACGTTTTGCCTCGATTTCGATTCCGAATGGGCGGGAGAGTACCGAGCCAAGCAGGCTCGGTACTCGGATAGGCTAAATTCGGATGGATTCGGATCTCGGGGAATGGAGCCCGCCCATCTCTAGTCAGAAGTTAAAATATAAACGTAGATTTGATATGATGTCAAACCATTCTCTCAATGCTTTTTAGTAGACCCATACAGATACTTATAGTGAGTTGTAAAAATATGTATGGCAAGGTGGTTATACTGCATTCTATTCTGCATTCTATTCTGTTAATTGACTTTAGTATAAATATATTATTTATTATTATTATCTTTTTTTTATAATGGGCCACAAGAGTTCCATCGCGCTGGCAAAAATGACATAAGTGTGTAAGGAGAACCGTGATTGTATATATATATCGATCAGCCATAAAATTAAAACCACACTAAGCGAAGTAAATAACATTGGTTATCACGATAGAATGTCAGGAGAATTCGAGTCTAATACTGTTCAACTATTTGTTATATGATACATAGATGTCCATCAATCATATTGTCATTATATTTGCATCAAAAAAGGCAAAACAGCTTTCAAAATTGTGTCTTTATTTTGTTTTATCATACTCACTAAGAAAGTGGACATCCCTATTTTTGGGACATGGGTTACATATTAATTTTGTTAATTACCCAAAAAAAAGGGTACACTTTTAATTAGATTGTAATCCCTCATTCTCCTACTATGTCCTCTACTATTTCAACAGTGCATGAAATTAACCCTATCTGCCACCTTATAGCGAATATAGCGAATGCGTATTTCTCTATTAAAAGAAAAGTTTAAAAAAAGGTTTAAGTGTATCTGATGCATGCCCGCCGTAAACCTGGCGCAAATGCTACTGGTGAAAAGCTGCATGCGTCTTGCGCTTTTCCCAATTTTGCAAATTTGTACAATTGCATTTTTTTTTTTGTGAATGCATATTACATCTGCATTGCGTTAAACTCAGCATCAGCCCCCATCCAGAGCCAGCTAGATATTATATATGAGTACCACTAGTGAGGACTCACTTTCATTATGCAGTTCAATTTTGGGCAGATTTTGCCAAAAATTATGTTTTGGAACTGGAGAGAATGTGTGAAAGGGAAACTAAATAAATAAAAGGTATCTCACTTATGATCAAAGACTGGCTGAGTTAGATTTATTTTATGTATTTACACTAGAGAAGGGGATTACGATAACTAGATATATTAATAGCCCATGCTGACAGTTATGTGGCCACCTGTTCAGTTTAAGGTTCCCACAGAAGACATGAGGCACCTTTAACAAGTGGAAAATCAAAGATTTAGGAAAAAAGAGCAAATTTGCACCTTGGCAAAACCATGTTGCATTGGAGGGGGAGGTAAATTTAAAATGTAGGGACAGATTTATAGTTGGGAAACGGCATGACATAGATCAACTGTTATTTCAGTGTCAATATAATGCTATCAAGTATTTGTGTACTACATGAATAAACCATACTTGCCAACTTATGGCAAGTATGATCCGGGAGCCTGCCGTGGAAGGTGGGCGTGCAGGGGGCGGGGCTACGAAAACCGCGATTCCCGGTGAATCGTGGCGTTTTGGACCTAATTCTGCCCACTTCACTAGGAAGATTGCCACACTCTCCCGGGAGTCTCCCGGACATTCCGGGAGAGTTGGCAAGTATGGAATAAACAGCCAGTATTTCCCTTGCGTGCTAAAAAAATATGTCAATTTGTACCCCTTGTATTGTAACATGATTTGTCCATGTGCAAAGTTACTCCTTTTCTTTGCTTTGCTCCTCACTCAAAATCAGGCCCTTAATCTCCAGTGCGGAAAATGGTTCCTTACTGTCCGAGCTGTAGGACTGTGGGACACACAAGAGCTGCTATTGGCAGATACATTAAAAAATAGAACTTATTTGTTTGTTTGAACATTTTTCAAACAAAACAGCATATAGACATGGCTGCTGGCATTAATAACAATATAGCATATGGATCCAGGTACAGTAAGTTGCCTGATTGCCAGAATGGGGTCTGGAAGGAATTTTCCCCTCTTAAGGTAAGTTGGACTATGCTTTATCATCATCATCATCATTTATTTATATAGCGCTACTAATTATGCAGCGCTGTACAGAGAACTCATTCACATCAGTCCCTTCCCCATTGGAGCTTACAGTCTATATTCCCTAACATACAAACACACACACACACACACACACACACACACACACACACACACACACACACGGGGACAGACAGAGAGGGAGAGACTAGGGTCAATTTTTATAGCAGCCAATTAACCTACCAGTATGTTTTTGGAGTGTGGGAGGAAACCGGAGCACCCGGAGGAAACCCACGCAAACACAGGGAGAACATACAAACTCCACACAGATAAAGCCATGGTCGGGAATCGAACTCATGACTCCAGCGCTGTGAGGCAGAAGTGCTAACCACTAGGCCACTGTGAGTCTTTTTGCCTTCCTCCAGAATACATTTTGTGGGTTGAACTTGATAGATAAATATCTTTTATTCAACCCAAATAACTATGCAACTAAGTATTATATGACAAGTACTATTGCCTTAGGGGACAATATTTGATAAAAAAAAATGTTCACAGAATGCAAAGGTGACTTCAGAGGGTGATTATTACAGGTATCTGGAGTTCCTGAGATAAGGCACATTTCTTAGGAATTTGGAAAATAATAATAAAAACAAAGGGTCACACATTCCTTCTATGTTTTTTATAAGAAATATGTGTAGTGAGTTGTATACTAATATATAGTAAGATATATATACTGTATACTGTAAACTCACTTTTAGTGCATATATTTGTATTCGAATTATGTGTATGCTGCATGGAAAATTTAATGGGATATTTTTAATTTAGTAAATTAGCTTAAAAGACCTTAACTTCCTTTAAAAACTTCATATTCTACTGAAATTGTGTTCAGCAACAAATTTATCAACCCACTAACTTATTTGCTCTACCTCCCTCAAATCTTTTTTATCTCCATTAACATTTTTTTTTACTTACTATACCCAAATTGTGGGTCTTGTTTTTTGAGCTGGTATTTTATACATCCCTGCTTAGAAACAACTCTAGAAATTTTGACTTTCTTCCATGTTTCGTGTTTTAGTGTGTTGAATTTATATTGCTAAAGACATTTTGCTTATTCAGTTCTTTAAACTCTTAGGGGGAGATTCAATTGGCCGCTAGGTCCTGTAATAGCCTTGCGTGTTATGTTTCCATGCAATGTGTAGGTAATGATCTTTGTTCATTTTTACTTACGCCTCATAGGACTGCGAGCAAAAGGGAGCAATGTTATCATTATTATAATTTCCATAATTTGCACACAAACACAATGAATGAGGCAACTACCAAACTTGCGCTTGATTGAATCACCCCTTAGTTTTAGTTTCCAGTTTTTATTAATTATCTCAGAAAATGTTAGTTATTGTTATTATTTATTAAAACATTGTTATTACAGATATCAAAACATTGAACCTTGACAAAACCATGTTGCAATGCAAGGGGTGCAAATAAGTTTATTATTTTGCACACAAGGAAAATACTGGCTGTTGTAGGATGCAAATAATTGATACCTTTATTTTTACACTGACATTAAAAGTTGATCTAGGACATGCCTTATTCCAATTATAAATCTGTCGCCACATTTTAAATTTACCTCCCCCCTCCAATGCAACGTGGTTTTGCCAAGGTGCAAAGTTACTCATTATTTTGCTTTACTTTCCTTAATGGATCAGGCCCTAAATGTCTAATTTATTAATTGAGAACATATAAAAATATGTGTAACTTCTGTTTATCACTTGACTCTCATTATTGGTGTAAAAATGGGTCACAGATGTCTTTGGCCAGATTGGACTATGTTTCAGTGTAAAAACTGAGGAAGAATGGGCTGTTACTTGTTGGAACACCAAGGATCAATTTTTCATGAGTACTGAACCTAGGAGGTTAAAGCAAAGTTTAAGGGCCTGATTCATTAAGGAACTTAAATTAAGAAGTTTCTTATTTACGTCTCCTGGACAAAACCATGTTACAATGCAAGGGGTGCAAATTAGTATTCTGTTTTGCACATAAGTTAAATACTGACTGTTTTTTCATGTAGCACACAAATATCAACTTTAAATTTCAGTGTACAAATAAGCTATCAAGTATTTGTCTGCTACATGAAAAAACAGCCAGTATTTAACTTATGTGCAAAACAGAAAACTAATTTTCACCCCTTGCATTGTAACATGGTTTTGTCCAGGAGACGTAAATAAGAAACTTCTTAATTTAAGTTCCTTAATGAATCAGGCCCTAAGTGTTTATGCCATTAGTGCTAATAAATAATAACCATATTCAAATATTTATTAGTTTGCTATAATAAACGTACTATAGGCGTTTCATGATAGTGTTCTATTAGATAGAATACTTCAAAGAGCTCATTTATGACACTGACCTGCAGTGCCTTGGACCCTCACCTGGCGTTAAGATGAGACATACAGCATTTTTTAGCAATGACCATAGAATAGTGAGATGCACATGCATTTGCACATCCAGATGGCAGCCATTATTGCATGCATGCATCCGACTACAGGGGAGCACGCAGGATTTTTAGGGGGGTTCCCCCCCACCCAAAAAAAACCCCCAAAATAACCCGCGAGAGAGCTGCCCGCGCATGCGCAGCAGCTCAGTTTCGGCAGCACTGTACTATACAGCAGCCGTGGCACTGTCAAAGAAGCGTCTGTGGCGGTGCTGTATACAGCACCGCCATGGATGCTTTTTTGACAGCACCACGGCTGCTATATAGTACAGTGCCGCTATGTGGGGCACTTCGTTAGCGGAGGGGAGGGGTTTCTGGAGACCCAGAAACCCCCCCTGCGAGCGCCCCTGGACTAGTGAGGCTGGAGAGGTTTCCTTCCTGTTACATGCTAAGCACAACATTTCCCATTTCAGCAAAAAGGAGATTTAATTTTATGGAAAACAAGATATTTCAATGAGCTGGAAAGAGTAGAGATAGTGTTTAACGGAAGACATGTTTAACCTTATGGGATAAAAACAAACAATGTTATAATGGATATAGAGAGATAATATGTGTTTCTTTCTGTATGACTTGTATGGTTTGCTATTCATTAAGGTATGACACCTCCAGACACACGTTTGTGGTATAATCTCTTCTCCTCGTTCTCATCTCTTATCTACAGATAGTAAAATGACTCAAGAAGAAAATAAAATGTTTCTTGCTGATCTAGTGGTGTCTTAACACTAAATAATGTATATGTTCCAGCAGCAGTCGGCAGCCAACAAACGGAAGGATTTTAGATGGATCTAACCTTTGGTAACATCTCTACAATGAATATTTAATCATTGGTGTTGACAACATTTGAAAATGAAAACAAAAGGTGCAGAATAAGTAAGTGTTAATACCAACACTATTACCAGCTGTGATAGCACATCTCCAGGGTTATGTTTCTAGTGAATAGAATAACTTGCATCCTGTATGCACCTACCTGTAACTTTCTATATCTTAGTCTGAGCTATGACTACTTTTCTCTAATTTAAAGAATTCGATTCTGTTTGATTATTGCCCTTTTTATTTTCACATCAGTCAGATGTACATCTAAGGAGTCTTTAAATATTATTTTACACACAACATCAACATGAACTATATTACCACCAAAGGTGATCTGACAAAAAGAGTTGGTTATTGTTATTAAGTCTGATACTGTTGTTATTAGAAAAAAACAACACATTCCTTTTGTGTATGTTTCATTTCATAAATAAGTGCTGACTAACATTTTAAAATATAAAAGGGTTCACTTATTACAGGACACCTACGGTTTAAATTTCACTGTCCTTTTTTTCTGTAGATTGCAACTGCAGTTTAAAACATTTGTCATCTCATTAGACACCTCTATTTTTAAACCACTTATTAACTAGGGCAAATATCATGTGCTCAATTTGGGAGTGATTGGATAGATTCAAGGGGGTATATTTACTAAACTGTGGGTTTGAAAAAGTGGAGATGTTGCCTATAGCAACTAATCAGACTCTAGCTGTCATTTTGTAGAATGAACTAAATAAATGATAACTAGGATCTGATTGGTTGCTATAGACAACATCTCCACTTTTTTCAACCCCGCAGTTCAGTAAATATACCCTAAGATCTCAAAACAAGCATTATAAAGGTAGATTAAAAACAAAACAAAACCCTAAATGTGTAGTTTCCACCTAGGGGTTTAGCTATAGCTGTAATTGCACCTTCTGGCTTCTATGAGTCCAGGGAGATAAGGTGCCAACTTCAGATGAAGACAAAGCATAAGAAAGCACAGAGCATATATTGTTTAAGGAACACTCTCCAATGACCTTGTTGTGTATATGTGAGAAATATAAATTCTCCAGAACCTGCCATGGGACCACCTATAGTTGGCGGGTGGTAATAAAAATAAATATTTTTATCAGGTAAATTTTAAATAAGTTGGAATTGATTCAGATATACAAAATAAGAAAACACCACATATCCAGATCTTCTATTCCAACTGGTTCCATTATACCTGTGACCAAAGAGAGTCTAACATGCTTGGGATGGGCTCTTTTGAAACTGCAAGTAGTGTTCATAAGGCTCCTCCCTGTAAGCTTCCCAATCATGCAAATGAGAAGTGCACAGAGAAGGGTCCTTGAGAAAGCCGCTTGCATTCTCAAAAAACGCCCCACACCCGGAGGAGAGATGATTTCCTGCTAGGACCTGCTAGGACTATAAGAGGTGTAAAGGTAATGTTCTCATTTAACAAATCTTAATGCTACCCAAAACTACATTTATGTGTGGGATTTGCCTTTAGACTGATACGGATAGGACCTCACCGGAAGAGATGAGGGTGTTTGAGTGACATTTTAGAGATATATTCTGCATATACACTATGAGATCAATGGAAAGTCTAACTGATCTACTGCATTTCTATAATTTATGTGACAGCTTGATATTTTATGCATTGTCTTCCTGGTCTGGTGGAAATCTGCTTTCTCCATTGTTAAACAGTGAAACCACTTTGATTTGCCATAGACTGTTGCTCCAATCAGATACCTTGTTGCTGCACTTTTGGCACCATGCTTTTGGTTTCACTGCTGTCATCAAGTTAAAACAAGCAGCCATATAAAATAATAACATTAGTAAAAAAAAATATTGTTTATACTTGTGCATCACGCCCTGTAAATTAATGTATTACACACACTCCCATCCAGAATAAAAACTAGCAACAATGAGATTATGGTGATGGGTCAGTATGTTTTTGCTTTAAGGTTAAATCATTGCTAGTTATGCCCCTAACTCAACCTTCTATCCTTATAGTCTGGTCCCTACCAATATTATCTTTAGTGCAGAGGCACTAAGAGAGGTAAGTCCCATGTTATAAAATTAAAAATTGCTAGTGTATGTACCCCTCTGAATGAGGTCACCTTGATGTGGTAGATGGGTATTCACAGGTTTGTCCAAATGTGCACTAAGAACCTCATGTTTATTAAAAAGTTTCATTATAGAATTTATGCTATTGCAAAGTTCTACAAATATCTTTCTTTAATCGTGTATAAATGTGGTTTTAGTGCTTAGTGTGTACCAGCTACTGCTTTTGGATTGTGTACTGTACTTTTAGTCACAGCAGTGTAGCACCTTTTAATTTGAAAATTAGGATGTTAGGACCAACTCCCCCTGGAATTTCATTTGTAATAATAAAATTGCTAAAAATATTGCTCATACCTGTGCGTCAATCATGCCCCCGCCCCCATCCTAAACAAAAGAAACTATCAACAATGACACGGCAGCGATGGGGCAGTATGTGGGTCAAGGTTTAGCAATGAGGTTCAATTATAATATTTCACCTGATGTAGAAGGCTCAAAAAATACCACATTAAATGAGAAAATAAAAAAAATGTTATGTAAAACACTACTTTGAAATCTTATACATTGGTTCCACCATAACTTTGTAACAAATGAGTGCCCCTTTTAACTGTATCCAAATGCTAGTGAGCAGCAAATGTTCATAAAGCTAGTGATATAACACAAGAAAAAAAATCAATCAAATCAATAAAATATATTTTTACACTGGTACAAACATATGTCCATGTTTTAAAGTCTTAATGCTATACATTCTAGGCACATGCAGGTCTCTAGTCGTTCACAGAAAAATTATCCATTTTTAGGTGATTTACAATTCATATAACAGTGATATTTTTTTATATTTTAAATTTAACATGACTTAAACCCATTAACTAAATTACAATTGTCCACAGTAGGAGACATATCTCAGAATGGACACTTATAAATACCCAATGAAATCTGCATAGTTGTTTTTAATCTGCATGTTTGGGAAGATGTAATAAAGCACCTTTAAACATATTTAGTTAGGAATGTTGTATACTATATTAGATATTTGAGTCCCATAAAAAGATCAATTGATAGTGAAGATTCACAGCAACTGAAAAGTCAATCCACACATCATTATAGGTGTTTCACAGATAGGAGTCCTGCATGTAGAGAGATTGCTCAATACCATAGAAGAAGAATAAGATAACAACTGATAACTGTGGTAAGTGTGATTTTTTTTTTTTTGTGCTATTGATTTGTTGTATCTGGTATATTTAATTCATGGTGCTCCTGTCGGATGATGTTTTAAGATAATTGCCCTACTTTTGTGTCTGAAGTGGTACCACTTATCTCTCCTGTACTGTTCAGCATTAAGGGGACAACTAGATGCTCCCTGGTGCTCCTGGCCCTAGAAGGCTTTACTTGTAGAGTGGAGGTAAAATCTGAAGTCTCTTCCTTGGATACTGGTCATTTGGTAGCTCTAGTCCTAGCAGTGACTCAGGTAATGATGCCATACTATTCCTGTTCTCATCTCTATGTCTCTAATTATTCTATTCTTCTATCTAAATAGGTCTATGTATTTAATGCTTACCTAATCTAACTGCAAATCCTCCTCTGCTTACTGCTTTTCATATTTGTCTATTCCCCTCACTACTCTCTCTTTATCTGCTTTAATGAGTCATTTCGAATTGTACTTTAATTACCTTTCTAATGTATCATTGTCTCTTATGCTCACCTTGCTAGTATCTCCTCTCCTGCTTCTTCGTTCATCTCTAAATGACTCCTTAAATTTTATCCTTTGCTCTCTACCAATAATGGTTGTTGGCACCTCCTTATATGAGCTCCTACTTGTTCCAGTTTCAAATGGCTCCTATCTCTCAAGGTACACAAACCTTCTCTACCTGATTGGCTGATAAGCAGGCACCAGCTGGGGAGACATTCTTGGTCACAGGGGTGGGGGAGTGTGGTGTTTCTGATGGGCAGATGTCTCATCTGTCTAGAATGGTTCAACGCTCAGGTGTATCCTAAAGGTATGCAGTTACTTTTTATGTTTTTTTACACCTCTCTTCAGTAATGCAGTCAATCCCATCTTGAACACCATTAATAATTGTTTGTTAAAAAACTGTAGACAACGAAAGACCCAAACATAAACACAATCATATTACTGTAACAATACATCTATATCTATCTATGTTTTAAAGCCACTGCAATATTATAAGAAGTGTTAACATAAATTATAAATGCAACCTGTGCAGCCCTCTGTCTTGACTGGCTCAGCTCCCTGTCTATCAGCCTAGCACATAATGTGCAATGTAATGTGGGTATGAGCATGAGGGCTTATTAATGTAATGTGTGGAGGTATTAATGTAATATAATGGTGGCTGTCGGGCTATTAAGGTTATATAGTGGGGCTAGTAATGTAATGTGGGGTATTGATGTAATGTAGTGGGGTATTAAAGTATATGTGGCGGCTGGTGGGGGTATTTGTCAGGCGCCGTCCCCGATGTTCCTCCATGAAGCAGGGATGGCCGCCTCATGCCATCTGGCGCATGTGCAGTAGCGCGTCCTGTTGCCTAGCAGTAGAATACTTTCATTGTTTCGGCGGTCAGCATAACTGACCGCACACTTCCTTTCCCAATCACCTCCTTGCTGCCTCTATTTAAACTCGGCTCTGGCACCATTAGGGTGCCAGAGTATCAGGTCACCTGTCTCCAGCTATATTCCTATTTATTGTTATCTCTTGGTTTGACCCGGCTTCCTCTGACCATCCTCCTGGATGGTGATATTCTGCCTATTTGTTGTGACCTCGGCTAGTCTGAACTCTTTTTGGATCCTCCTTTGGTACCGTCTCCTCCTGATTGGCTTGACCCGGATTTTCTGACTTCTCTCTGTCACCACACTGGTAACTGTCTTGGAGGACTGCAACCTGCGTGTCTCTTGCAGCCAAGTCAAAACCTCCTTGCAGGAGTCCCTAGTGAACACCACGGATACGTTAGACTCCACACCTGCTTGTTCAGCTGGTGATTCTGGTACATCCCAGAGTCCGACAGCGGTACTTCCAAGAAGTCTGACACTATTAATTTAATGTATCAGCAGGTAGGGGCTATTCATTTAATGTGTTGGCTATCTTTATTAAATGTGGGGGTTAATAATGTAATGGGGAGTTGATGGAGCTATTTATATATTGCAGGGGAATCATTATGTTATTAATGTGGTTAGTTGGGGGCGGAAGACCTGGAATGTTCAGTTATCCAGTAGATGAATAGAACCTTTTCCAAACAGGACCTCAACATTTCAGGATTTGGCCCAGCAGCCACAAAGCTTAAGTCACCAGCAGCTGCAGGTGGTCAAAGAGAGAACAGCTCGGTCTGCCACCTGTCCAGATTCTGGTGATGCAGACCAGATTTGTTGGACCTTTCCCACACAATCATGGCTTTGTCTTGGCTGTTGGGACAGTCTGGAGGAATTTCCTCTGCTCTTTCAATCTGCACCTTCCATCAGCTTTTACCCTGCTGCAGTGTCTGGTCAGACTGCTGCAATGCACCACACAGCCCATACTGCTGCTTTATGATGTGAGCAGTCTGTGCAGAGTGTCTGCGGTATCATCAATGGGAGTCACCGGAGCTCTGCTCAGAGATCCTGCTCATATGGTGCAATGGTGGTGTTAGTTGTTGCGAAGATGAGAGCACTCCTTCAGCAGACATCGCAGCAAGTAGGAGCCTCTGGTGCTGGGGGCGGATGGTTGGGAAGCGTATGTGACAAGGGGAAAGTGGGGAGGGCATATTTCACATATGTTCCCACATGTTCTCCCCATGTCACATGAGTGGAATCACTACTTTTGCGCACAAACCCACTAAATTCATTAAACACCCCTTCATGTATAAGTTATGTTTAACCTACTACAATGAACTCCAAATTCTGTTACCATCTTAACATAAATGATATTCTAGACTCAAAACATAATAGTTATAAAAATAATGCAGTAGTAAAATAAATCAAACACCATAAACTGTATAAAGACTATGCAAATAATTATACAAACTGTGATTCTATTGAATGAAACATTATGGAGAGGATGCCGACTGTCAATACATGATAAATTGTCTAATTAATCTCCGGACTGATAAAATAATGTTTAGAATGGTAATTACTCATTAGTAATTACCTTTTTTAGTTCATTAATTTAACATTGCAATAAAAGTTACAGTACATAAATATATTATATATATAAGAAAAAAATGTTTTGATTACATAGGTGGACCCAGAGCTGTAACTAGGCTATTGCAGCAATTGCTCCTACCCAGGGCACAAAGTTGGGGGGCCCTTCAGTGCTGTGTTGGCAGATGATAATCTGTATGGGGAGAATGGATAAGGTCTGGGGAGGGGGTTGGAGGGCAGTTTGGCACTTTAAAATGGCTAATTCTGCTCTCCTTGGGCCAGGCACCCTCCAGTACCATTACTCAAACCAAAAGTTTGTATTTGATATTAATGAAATCAAATGTTTTGTTGCACATTTAAGCAACGTTAGTAAATGTCTACGGCTCTAGTATTTGCTGTGGTTTGTCATTTCCAATGTATTACTTTGATGCTTCAGCCTATTTTTAAAAAACTAACATCAAAGTAAAGCAGAAGCCATACATATCTGTACAGTAAATCCCGTGCAGAAAATGTCATGCATATCTATGCATGTCATGCATATCTTTTAACTTCTTCATAAATAACTTAGATGATAATTGGACAAAATTGCTTTGTGTGTATAAACATTTCTTACTTACTAGTTCTGAGGGAGCAACTTGTACGTATATGATAGAAGCTATCTGAAAGGATGCTTTCTATGCATTTGCCAAGGAAGATAAAATGAAAGTCCGCATTTGCTAGAGGCCAAGCCAGTAAGCCAAATCCCCTTAGGGTTTATAAGTTGGGACAGTATTGCCAAATTCTGACTATTGAAAGATTGAAAATCCAGTGAAAACGCTGAGATATTGCACACCAAGGGGGTGGGGATTCAGCATGAGTCTCTGTAGGAAACTCGCACGATGCACCTTGGTGGTTTGTTTGGTACCTTGAACTTCACTGGCTTTTGCTTGCACTTAGTCCATGTAGAGAATGAGAGTTTGCCAACTCCAAGGGTAAAGGCGATATTAATCCAGACTGGGACAAGAGCGGGATTTGTTGGGAGCAATGCAAACCTGTGGACACTATAATCCAAAATGTTAAAATGAAAACAAAATTGTCGGGTGTCATCTAATGTCTGGTGATCTATTCAAAGGGTGGGGGGAAATCCAAGTGGCTGAGGAAATTGAAATTGTGTTGGTGAATGCAGACTCTATAGACTGATACTCTTGCACTGTGATATGATATATGATATATGCCATAGAACACTGAGGTAAGTGAGTGGCTATGAAATACAGTGTTAAGTTTGGGACTCCTAGGCCCACCCCCTGTGCATATTTGTGGAAGACCCACATTCTCACTCACAGGCATCTGCTAACCCAGATAAAGTTTGAAAGTTTTCTCTGCAGAATCTTGAGGTCCTTTATTGGGACTAAGCATTGTGATACAAACATGTCATTTTAAGGTCAATGCATATAGAAGTGAAATCTTGACTGTACTGTTTCGAAAGGAGCAAATGTGATAAAGCTCAGCATTGCCCAATACTTCAATCTCACTGGAGAGATGAGCTCTCACTGAATCTCTAAGCTCTGCCTCACTTACACTAGGGAGCTGGTAGTTAATAACTTTTAGCTAGGAAATGACAGTATGTGAAAGCTTAGTAGGGCATTTAAAAGTAAATTAGATATGAATAGAAAAATCATTTTTTTTTCTAATTCCCAATAAGGATTACACAAATTTAGCATATTTTCATTAGTAATGGGAATAAAGAAGATATATTACAAACATATGCGGTACTTTGCTTTATATTACGGATGAATTCATCCTTTATATAATTTAGCAATTTTTGAGAAAGCCATAAGCTGTGGTCAAAGTCAAAAGGTGGATTATTAGGTGCTTAGTTATTAACTAGGTTTCACTTTATTCTGGCTAATGTCTGTGTGATGAAGTCATTTTCTTGATTTTTATTTTTTCTAAAATGCCACATAACATTGTTTAAATATATATATACATGCACACATATACTGTATACACAGTAAAGCATATATAACTCTTCCCCTAATATATTAGGATGTAGGGAAGTATGGGTTTTCTGTAAGCAATAAGGGCTGATTCATTAAGAAAGGTAAAGCAAAAATAAGGAGTAACTTTGCACCTCGGCAAAACCATGTGGCATCGGAGGGGGAGGTAAATTTAAAATGTGGGGACAGATTTATAGTTGGGGTAGGGCATGTCCTAGATCAGCTTTAAATTTCAGTGTAAAAATAAAGCTATCAAGTATTTGTGTACTACATGAAAACACAGCCAGTGTTTATCTTAGGTGCAAAAAAATAAACTAATTTTCACGTCTTGCATTGTAAGATGGTTTTGTCCAGGAGCAAGCTTACTCCTTTTTTTGCCTTACATTCCTTAATGAATCAGGCCCTGAATCTCCTTCTATAGCTTCGTAGTATGGAATTAATCATCAGCTCTACCTGGTGACTGATCCCAGGTTTGAGGATGCTGCTGCAGCTTCTCCACCGGCCATAAGCAATGTAAAATGTTACAAAGATGTGACTGCTTTCACGCAGTTCGAATGAAGATTCTGTTGGTCTTCTTATATTTAAACATTATCTACAGTCATGACCAAAAGTTTTGAGAATGAGACATGTATTGGTTTTCACAAAGTTTGATGCTTCAGTGTTTTTAGACCTTTTTGTCAGATGTTGCTATGGTATACTGAAGTAAAATTACAAACATTTCGTCAAAGGCTTTTATTGACAATTACATTAAGTTTATGCAAACAGTGAATATTTTTTTTTCTTTTTGAAGACCTCTGCAATTCGCCCTGGCATGCTGTCAATCAACTTCTGGGCCACATATTGAATGATGGCCGCACCATTCATGTCTAATCAATGCTTCGAGTTGTGGGTTTTTGTTTGTCCACCCGCCTCTTGAGGATTGACCACAAGTTCTCAATGGGATTAAGGTCTGGGGAGTTTCCTGGCCATGGACCCAAAAGTTTGAGGTTTTATTCCCCAAGCCACTTAGTTATCACTTTTGCCTTATGGCAAGGTGCTCCATCATGCTGGAAAAAGCATTGTTAGTCACCAAACTTTTCTTGGATGGTTGGGAGAAGTTGGTCTCGGAGGGTGTTTTGGTATCATTCTTTATTCATGACTGTGTTCTTAGGCAAAATTGTGAGTAAGCCCACTCCCTTGGCTGAGAAGCAACCTCACACATGAATGGTCTCAGGATGCTTTACTCTTGGCATGACACAGGACTGATGGTAGCGCTTACATTTCCTTCACCAGACAAGCATTTTTCCAGATGCCCCAAACAGTCTGAAAGGGGATTCATCAGAGAAAATGACTTTACCCCAATCCTCAGCAGTTCAATCCCTGTACCTTTTGCAGAATATCAGTCTGTCCCTGATGTTTTTCCTGGAGAAAAGTGGCTTCTTTGCTGGCCTTCTTGACACCAGGCCATCCTCCAAAAGTCTTCGCCTGTCTGCACGCAGGTGTGCGTGCAGATGCACACACACCTGCCTGCTGCCATTTCTGAGCAAGCTCTGCACTGGTGGTGCCCCAATCCAGCGAATCAACTTAAGGAGATGGTTCTGTTGCATGCTGTATGTTCTTGGGTGCCCTGAAGCCTTCTTCACAACTATTGAACCTCTCTCCTTGAAGTTCTTGATGATCTGATAAATGGTTGATTTAGGTGCAATCTTACTAGCTGCAATATCCTTGCCTGTGAAGCCCTTTTGTGTAAAGCAATGATGACTGCACGTGTTTCCTTGCAGGTAACCATGGTTAACAGAGGAAGAGCAATGATTTCAAGCACCACCTTCCTTTTAAAGCTTCCTGTCTGTTATTCTAACTCAATCAGCATGACAGTTTGATCTCCAGCTTTGTCCTTGTCAACACTCTCACCTGTGTTAATGAGAGTATCAATGACTTGATGTCAGCTGACCCTTTTGTGGCAGGCCTGAAATGCAGTGGAAATGTTGCTTTTGGGATAAAATTCTTTGTAATGGCAAAGAAGGAAATTAATTGCAATTCATCTGATCACTCTTTATGACATTCTGGAGTATATGCAAATTGCCATTATAAAAACTGAGGCAGCAGACTTTGGAAAAATTATATTTGTGTCATTATCAAAATTTCTGGCGATGACTGTATATTAAGGTAGGTAACAAAAAAAGTATGTCATTGAGTCAGTGCCTTTGAGGAAGTGACATTGCAGGCATGAAACTAGTTAAGAATCCAGCTGACCTGCTAAAGCATTTGCTACCAATGTTAGATAAAGATACTCTTTGAATATAAGAAGACTAACAGTGTCTTCCTTTGAACGTGTTTAAGTGCATTAACTTCCTTGTCACATTTTACATGCCCTAGTATGGTCTACAAACAATTTTCTACAATAGATTATTTGTTTTAATAGAAAGAGTCTGCATTACCACCCGGGGCCTGATGTAGATTCGGACACAAGTCCAACTGTTCAGCACAAAAAGCACTTTTAGCCAAGTATCCCTCTCAGTTTGCACCCTGACTGAGACAGATCTCCCCCTTGGTTAGAAAGGTGGAACGGAGAAGGTAGCGAGCGAGGCTATCAATGTAAAGGCGTGTTCAGGAGAAAGCACCCGCAGATAGGTCTCTAGGAGACGTATCTTTTACTGCTGCTTTCTCCTGGTCCAATAGACCTGGCTATTTACAAAAAGAATTTAAAAAAATCATTACATTTAAAAAAAAGTTATGCACCCCCTCCCAATCAACATAACCAACACTTGTGAGATAAACGGGTGTGCAAGGGCACATTTTTTAGTGGCATTGCGTTTTCATGTGGCGGGTTCCACAGAGCTCTATAAAAGGACTTGGATTTTGCACCAGCTCTGAGTTGGTGGTCTCTGGGTTTCATCCTAAACCTTCAATAAGATCCGTTTTGCGTCTCTATGTTATGTGCCCACTCAGGATTAATTTAAACCAACAGTATTTTAGGTGAAAAACAAGTTTATTTTATTGACAGAAGTGGTGCTAAAGTGGTAGTATGTGGGACTTTCAAGTGACATTTACACTTTTGCACAATACGCCTTGTAACATTTTTCCTCATCTCCAAACAAGTAGATGTGTTTCTAGTTTTGCGGTAACATCTCCTGAGAGTGGAGGGTTAGTGGGCTCCTTGATGTGCGCTAGGCAGACCATCGGGTGCGCTTTGTAAATTACCTCCAGTGTTTCCGTTATATGAGACCAGTACGAAGTAGGAAAAATATAGGGAACAACCATAGCATCTCTCTCTGCTACTGTCCAGATGTGTTGATCAACTAGGTTTATTTTTATAAGGCATCAAGCTGCGTCTTCTGTTCATGGACTACTTGTAGATGATAGTGTAATAGGATTATCAGCCATTCCTTCCATGATTTACATAGCTATCACCTGATCTTACAACGACCCTTGTACAGGGAATTATGAAGGTGGTTCTACTAAGTTTCACATTCAACAAAAGGTGCATTGTTAGTATTTTGCCTACTATCCCTTCCAACCTTTCTCAAGGAGTTGCAGATTCATGGAAGAGGCTCCATAAAGGTGTAGTTCTCCAGTATGTTGCTTCTCATCTCTGCCAGAACCAAATGGTTCTATAAGATAATAATTCTGAAAATATAACATTGCAATCATAAAGGGGTCCATTGTTGGCTTTATATCAATTTTTCATTATTTAATATTAGTGTAATGTAAGAAGAATACTTTTATTTTAAGTTTAGTATTAATTTAGATGTTAGGTATTTTATTTCAGTCTTAGGGGTATATTTACTAAACTGTGGGTTTGAAAAAGTGGAGATGTTGCCTATGGCAGCCAATCAGATTCTAGCTGTAATTTTGTAGCATGCACTAAATAAATGACAGCTAGAAACTGATTGGTTGCTATAGGCGACATCTCCACTTTTTCAAACCTGCAGTTTACTAAATCTAGCCCTTAATATTAATTTTTAGGTTGATCTGTTACTTTTTAGAGTTTTAAGTTAACTTGAAATTGCAGACATTTATTGATGTTCAGTGGATTGGCCACATCATGGCCTGCATTGTACTGCATATTAGCAAATTGCATACTGTACTCTGTACATCGGATTATTGACAGAGTGCTCCTCTTTGGTGGAAGGTATAGCATAGTTTATAAATATATAGTCTGATTCTACCTTGCTAAAGCAAAGTTTTATAGCAGCTGTCCTTAACATTTGCTTTAAAGGATAACATAATTTATTACATTTTGGATAGAGTTCTTTGAGTAAAATATAAATGCAAAATATTGCTTCCCTTGTTGTTCTGATCCACCCACTCCTTCTGATCTCCAGGTATCTGCTCGCCCTATGAAAAAGGCTTCCTTGGTAGCATTGAGAAGAGCCCTTTGGCCGTGGTCCATGAATGCTCTCTTAGCTTCTGCTGAGGCAAGTTTCATCAGAGAACAAGTGAACTCAAGCGAACGCAAGCGAACTCCATACACATAGATTCTTTAAGGCAACAACCTGTATGCCAACTGCAACAGTTTATTCTTTTTAGAAACATTCCAATTATTTTAACACATTGTTTTATAAAATAATAAGGATACAAACACATTTGTTGCTAGTCATTTTGTAGATTAGGCATGGCTATTTAATATAACATAAGCCAAAATAGTAAAATGCAATAATATGTAATAATGTAAAGTCTGTATGATTGTCAATGATATTAAACTATGTTTTTTTTTTTACATTTGCAATGTTTGTCCTAACAGGCTAATGGCAAAAAGGTCTGCAGTATCTCTATACTTACAAATACTTGTTAAGTTCTAATCAGCAATTAATATTAAACTGAAAAAGAACGTAGCTAAACAAAATGAATCACCTTTTTCATAAAATATTTTGTAGTTTGCTACACAAATAATTTGCTTCTGTCTCTAATAGTCCTTAGACAAATTGCTGTTACATTAGTGTCCTGAAAAACAGAACTGTCCTTCATTAATTCAGAGAAAGGCACACAAGTAAGGTGAATTAGTGTAATGGTTGGATATACAACTAATTAAAGTATATAAAAAACATAATCATTTGCATTTCACATCTCTTTGAACAAATTTAACCTTTTCTATGGTCAGTATATTTCAGGAAAAAGAAATGTATATTTATGCCAAATGTCTCCAACATCACTGCAGAGGGATCAACAATTATGCAGGAACCAATTAGTGTTGAAATAATTTGTGAATGTCCAGCTCTGATTACAACTTGTTAACCAGAAGAAGATACAGTCATTAGAATATCTGCGTAAAAACTGACAAGGTAAAACAAACACCGAAAAATGACTGAAGTGGCTGCATTTGTTAAATGACAATCTATTCACAAGCCATTAATCATAGCCAGGAATCACTCATTGTCTGGGCTGAGATATGGTTTAATTAACTATATTTGTCCTTTTAAAGGGGAAAGGTTATAATGAATTATGGCTTATTGACAACAGTGTGCGTATGACATTTTTAATGGTAAACCATCATGGAAATAACAACATCATTATATTAAGGAATAATTAGTTACATAATCTATACAGCAATGTTGCAGAGCATTAATTGATATTTATATTATACAGTGCAATTATATTGCTATATATACAGTCAAACCATTTATATTCCATTATTTTTTCCTTGCCCCCCTCATTAATTTCAATGAGCACAGGGGCCTTTTCAGTGGTGGGTGTCAATGAGGTAATGCATAACCAACCACCAGACAAATGTGGGTTTACAGCTGAAAATGAAAAAATGCGGGTTTGACTTTATGTTCATACTACAGAGTCAATAAAGTTTTAAGGACAACTAGCATATTAAAACATGCTCTCTCTCCAATACCTAGTTCTGATTCCGATTACTTTAAGGGCATCCGGTTTTCAGGTACTGCATGATTACATGGAGGACATGGATGATAATTTGAGTCATGCTATCTTCCTGATAGCTTTCAACACGTCTCCTACTGCTTCATTGTAAAACTATCAAATTCCATTCACTGACACTTTCCATACCGCCACTTCTATGTTTCCACTTCGACCTCTGGCTTAACTCAAATATCCCTTGCTCTTCATAGCGACATTAATGAGATCATGAATTCTTCATCATCATCATCATCATCACCATTTATTTATATAGCGCCACTAATTCCGCAGCGCTGTACAGAGAACTCACTCACATCAGTCCCTGCCCCATTGGGGTTTACAGTCTAAATTCCCTAACACACACACACACACACACACACACACACACACACAGACAGACAGAGATTAGGGTCAATTTTGTTAGCAGCCAATTAACCTACTAGTATGTTTTTGGAGTGTTGGAGGAAACCGGAGCACCCGGAGGAAACCCACGCAAACACGGGGAGAACATAAAAACTCCTTACGGATAAGGCCATGGTTGGGAATTGAACTCATGACCACAGTGAGGCAGAATTGCTAACAACTTAGTCACCGTGCTGCCCGTAACTTAATCATTAGTTGCAATAAATTCGGCTCCATCTGTATGAGGATCAACTTATTGACTTAGTTGTAAGAAACACATATTTCTGAAATATTATTTACACCTGTTTGAAAATCAATAAAAATAGCATGCACATTCATTTCTATGAATTTTATTCAAAGCATGCTTTAAATGCCAGGAACTGTCCAAAATCAAAACAAATGACATAGTACAGAATGTTTGCACTTGGATTATTTATGTGTAATTTAAAATAACAAAAAGCGCCGCGAAAATAATAAATGAATTCATGCCTTGTGCACTACAAACATAACCACGGCATAATTAAAGGTAAAACATCACTCCGCTTGTTTTTTGTATTTATGTCAGGTCTTTGCAATTTCAATATGAAAGGGGAATGTTCAAATCAAACATTTTCCCTGTTTGAATGAACAAAAATGCAGAGCTGCGTAAAATGATGGTAGCCCAATTAGAGGCATTGCCTAAAGGTACACTAAGATACAACAAAAGTTTATGATTATTTCAGATCATTCTTGTCTAATAAATATTAGGGTTATCTTGTTTTCTTTTACTACTTTCTATATTTATCTTTCCAAATCTATAAGTTTTATTTTATCTATCTATCTATCTATCTATCTATCTATCTATCTATCTATCTATGTCTGTCTGTCTGTGTGTGTATGTTAGGGAATTTAGACTGTAAGCTCCAATGGGGGCAGGGACTGATGTGATGGAGTTCTCTGTACAGCGCTGCGGAATTAGTAGCGCTATATAAATAAATGGTGATGATGATGATCTATCTATCTATCTATCTATCTATCTATCTATCTATCTATCTATCTATCTATCTATCTATCACGGACAGATTGGCATAGCCAGACTTCCTCTTTAGCTCATTAATTGGTTATTCTTTTGACAGAACTGTCATCTCATACATGTTCAAATTCATTTTCTGATGTATTTTCAGCTACAGTATATGTGGTGAGACCTGCTGGTAAACACAGACCCCTTTAACAGCTACCCTCAGCCTACATGGCTCACTAATTTACCATATTGCTATATCAGATGTTCTAGAGAAATACAATATAGATTCTGTCCACACTTTTAAGCACTCCCACCCTGATTAGCTATATTCAATGATGTATGCTGGCACTATTTAAATAAATCTGTCTGACTATGGTCCCATAAGGAAATCATTCATTATGAACTTACTGCTTGTAGAAGTAATAAAATGTAGAGCATTGCACATGTATCGCAACTTTAAATACACTATAACATGTACAATATAGAGATATGGACAAGGACAGTTTCTGAGGTTCCAGATTCAATAAATCAGTTTTTCCTAAGTTTGCCTTGTGCCATGCATAGGGTGTTTAAGCACCCTAATTTTATAAAAAATCCTAAATATGAATTATTTACATGGACAGCACAGTGGCTTAGTGGTTAGGACTTCTGCCTCACAGCACTGGGGAGTTCGATTCCCAACCATGGCCTTATCTTTGTGCCGTATGTATGTTCTCCTCCTGTTTGCGTGAGTTTCTTCCGGGTGCTCCGGTTTCCTCCCACACTCCAAAAACATACTGGTAGGTTAATTGGCTGCTTCAAATTGACCCTAGTCTGTCAGTGTGTGTATTAGGGAATTTAGACTGTAAGCTCTATTGGGGCAGGGACTGATGTGAGTGAGTTCTCTGTACAGCACTGTGGATCTAGTGGCGCTATAAAAATAAATAAATAATGATGATGATTTCTTGTTCAAATGTTTCTACTTCAAGTCTCCAAAATCAAAAGGAGCCTAGAGAGAAGAATGGTGCAAATGCTTTTTTAAAATATCCTCCAAAGGGTCACCTGATCACATCAATTGCCAATCTCAAAGTTTTTCTAATAAGATCATGTGATTCAATTAGAGGTGAATCGTATAAACACTCAGAAGCACATAGGGAAAGGCACACTAAAAATATGCATCCATCTCAAAAACAGAAGCATTTGTGCCAGGCATCTATCAGATGTGTATACCCTATGAGATCGTAGAGGTACCATCTACAGTCCCATTACACTATTTGTACACGGTATAATAATGTAATGAAGTGTCACGTACACAAGAGAGGACAGTGTATGGACAGAGTTATTAATAAATGTGAAATTACCATTTTCATTCTAAAAGTTAAATACAAAGTTAATGTAAAAATGCAATTGAATTTAAAAACAAACATCTGTTGTTTTCCCTTTAAAAATGAAATTAAAATCCTCTTTACTGCAGCAGTCCAGTACTTAATCACCTGCCCTTGTGGAGTTTTATAGGAGGACAAAAAACTGACTTTCAAGGAAGGCAGGACTGAAAAACCAATTGTTGACAATGACCTAAAATGGGATATTGCAGCCAATATCTTTTTCTGGGGGGAAATTACTTGTGCCTCACATTTTTATTGGGGAGTTGACTGAGATATGAAATGACTACACATTCTCTTTTGGTTATTTCTGTGTCTAGTGTATCATACTAATCCATGTGGCTAGCATAGAGCTCATTGATCTGTATGCTGCTCTTAAGAGTGGAACACTACATCAGCGGCCCCATAGTGAATCCTTGGAGAGGTCCCGGCTATGCCGCACCAGCTCCCGAATCATTGCATGCTAAGAAGAGACGCCCGCCCTGCTTTTTTTTGCATGAGAAGGATTGGTGCTTCTTTGCACATGCACTGGTCTGGCTCATGCTCAGAGGATTGGAAGGCACAGGGCTAGAGCTAAGACTAAAGCAAGATCACACATCGACAGATCTAAAGTAGAGCTAGACCCAAAGGCAAGTCATGGCATGCCTACAATATACTAACAGGCCTTTATTATTATTATTATTATTATTATTACTATTTATTTATATAGCACCACTAATTCCGCAGTGCTGTACAGAGAACTCATTCACATCAGTCCCTGCCCCATTGGGGCTTACAGTCTAAATTCCCTAATATACACACACAGACAGAGAGAGAGACTAGGGTCAATTTTGATAGCAGCCAATTAACTTACTAGTACAGTCTAAATTCCCTAACACACACACACACACACACACACACACAGACAGACTGAGAGAGAGTAGAGTCAATTTTGATAGCAGCCAATTAACCTACCAGTATGTTTTTGGAGTGTGGGAGGAAACTGGAGCACCCGGAGGAAACCCACGCAAACACGGAGAGAACATACAAACTCCTCACAGATAAGGCCACGGTCGGGAATTGAACTCATGACCCCAGTGCTGTGTGGCAGAAGTGCTAACCACTTAGGCCTTGTATACTTCTGAAGGCTTCTAGGAACTCACTATAGCTGGGTAGAGAACACAGATACATAATGGAGAGACCACACACACAGCCAGAGAACAGGGAGAGAGAGATTTACCAGAGGACCTGATCCAACAGTCAACAGGCAAAGGAGCAGGTACTGAAGCACAGAGGTGAAATCCATATGCTTATGTACTTTTATCCAGTTCATCATCCACCATTATTTTTACCAAGAAAAATAGAATTTAAGATAAAGTAGCAAAAAAGTAAAAGTATAATGTGCATATGGTAACATGGAAAGAATTAACCAAATAGATAAAAATAAATAAGACACTTCTTTTTTATATGACATAATGAGAGAAGTGGTGTCAGACACACTGATACAAACATGATCGTCTACCAGTTACAATGTCCTTTAACTGATTAGCATGTATGATAACTATAGCTCCCACTAGTGCTGGACATATTTAGGCATTTCGGCTGAAGAAATCATGCATATGATGCTTTTAGTTCTAGTAAAATACAATGGGCCTCTTATTGAATTAGGGCTAAAGCCACCTTGGCAAACCATTTGTATTGGGTGGGGAGTATATTTAAAATGTTTTGACAGATATATTTTGGAAAGGGCGCATGCTAGCTCAACTGTAAATAGCAGAATAAAATAAAGCTGACTTGATTTGAGTGCTGCATGCAAAAGCAGCCAGTATTTTTCCTTTATGCAGAAAAAAAAATTGTTTTCACCCTTTGCATCACAACATGGTTTATCCCAATGCAAATTTACACCCCTTAAATGAGGCCCAAATTGAGAATATTGTGTATAGGCTATTTAACATAAGAATATAGAAACACATTGCCAAGAAATTGAAAAGAAAAGCTGCATGGATAGCAGTAAGAAGTTCAAACATGTGCACAGGAAAAGAAAACAAGTTGATTAGGAAAGGATTCACATTACAAAATTCTGGGAACTGTAGACTCGCAGCAAATAGCATGCTGTTTATTTGTATTTGGTTTAAAAACTTTGTGTACAAAAGTCATGGTTAAGAATTGCTTGCAAGTTTGTAAAGAATAATATAGAATAGGTCTAAAATAATAAAACAACTGTATAAAAACACGAGGACCTGTTTAATAAAATAGTGCAAGTAGAATGTATCCTGATATCTATATTAACCAATCATACAGTGATCGGCCACAACAGTAAAACCATAATGGTAACTGTCAAGGGGTGGGATTTATTAGGCAACAAGTGAACAGTCATTTATTGAAATTGATGTTTTGAAAGTAGGAAAAATGGGCAAGCGTAAGGATCTGAGTGACTTTGACAAGGGGCATATTGTGATGGCTAGACGACTGGGTCAGAAAGTCTCCAAAACAGCAGGTTTTGTGCTGTGTTCCTGGTATGCAGTGGTTAGTACCTACCAAAAGTGGTCCAATGAAGGACAACCGGTGAACAGGCAACAGGGTCATGGCTCCTTGGCACACATGGCAAAGAAAAGCTAGATCATCTGGTTCAATCCCACAGAAGAACTACTGTTACACAAATTGCTGTAAAAGTTAATGCTGGCTATGATAGAAAGGTGTCAGAACACTCAGTGATTTGCAGCTTGTTGCGTGTGGTGCTGCATATTATTATTATTGTAGATTTGTAAGGTGCCACAGTGCTCTGCAGCACAATACAGTAGGGAAAACAGTACTTACATAAAATAAGGACATACAAGGTTGACAAAATAAATGTAGACATGAAAAGAAAGGGTATGAAGGACCCTGTTCTTTAGAGAACTTGATATAAGATTTTAGATATATGCAGGGTAGTGTTGTTGAGGGCTTTGTAGGTAAGGGTAAGTAATTTCAATTTGATTCTGGAGGACACAGGGAGCCAATGTAAGGGATTTGCGAAGTGGTGCAGCAGATGTGGAACAGCGAGAGAGTAAGATCCGTCATCCATTTAGGATGGATTGAAGTGTGGATATATGGGTGTCAGGAATGCCAAATAGCAGAAAGTTGCAATTGTCAAGACGGGAGAGAATGAATAAAAGTTTTGGCAGCATGTTGAGTAAGAAAAGGACGTATTCTGGCAATGTTTTTAAGGTGGAATCGACAGGACTGGAAGGGAATCTGGATTTGAGGAATGAAGCAGAGGGTGGAATCAAGTGTGACACCAAGGTAGCAGGCTTAAGAGACTGAAGAAATTGTGGTGTTATTTACAGTGAGGGAGATTTGAGGGGAGGTGGTGACTCTGGCATGAGGGAAGGTAATAAGCTCAGTTTTGGACATGTTGAGATTTAGGTAACATTGGGACATCCATATGGAGATAGCAGAAAGACAGTTGGTTACACAAGATAGTACAGAAGGAAAGAGGTCAGGGAAAGATATATAGATTTGGGTGTCATCAGTGTAGAGGTGGCATTGGAGGTCAAATGAGCAAATTAGTGCCCCAAGAGAGGAGTTGTATAATGAAAAACATAAAGGGCCAAGAAGAGAGCATTGTGGGACACCAACAGATAGTGGGAGTGGAGGGGAGAAGGAGCGGTTTGATAGGAAGGGAGTGAACCAGGAAAGAACTGGAATGCAGGGTGTGTAAGAGAAGAGAGTGATCAACAGTGTCAAAAGCAGCAGAGAGGTCCAGGAGAATGAGAATGGAGAAAGGACCCTTAGGGCTAGATTTACTAAGCTGCGGGTTTGAGAAAGTGGGGATGTTGCCTATAGCAACCAATCAGATTCTAGCTGTCATTTTGTAGAAGGTACTAAATAAATGAAAGCTAGAATGTGATTGGTTGCTATAGGCAACATCCCCACTTTTTCAAACCCGCAGCTTAGTAAATCTAGCCCTTAGACTTTGCGGTAAGTAGATCATTAATCACTTTTGTGAGAGCAGTTTCAGTGTAATGTTGGGGGCAGAATTCTGATTGCAGAGAGTCGAAAATGGAATGAGAGAAAAGAAAGTGAGACAAGCATTTCTACACTAATTGCTCAAGTAGTTTGGAGGCAGAGGGAAGGAGAGAAATAGGACGGTAGTTGGAGAGAGAGGCTGGATCTGCATAGCCACCTACCGGTCAAATGCCCATGCTGACCCCTGTCCAATGCTGAAAGTGCCTACAAATGGCACGTGAGCACTGGAACTGGACCATGGAGCAATGGAAGAAGGTGACCTGGTCTGATGAATTGAGTGATCTTTTACATCATGTTGATGGCTGCATTGTTTACCTGGGGAAGAGATGGCACCAGGATGCACTATGGGAAAACGGCAAGTCAAAAGAGGCAGCTTGATGCTCTGGGCAATATTCTGCTAGGAAACCTTGGATCCTGACATTCATGTGGATGTTACTTTGACATGTAACACCTACCTAAACATAGTTGCAGACCAAGTACATCCCTTCGTGGTAATGGACTTCCCTCTTTCAGCAGGGTAATGCGCCCTATTACACTGGAAAATTTGTTCAGGAATGGTTTGTGGAACATATCGAAGAGTTTAAGGTGCTGAAATCCCCAGATCTTGATCCAATCGAGCATCTGTGGCATGTGCTAGAAAAACAAGTCTGAGGCATGGAGGCCCCACCTTGCTACTTACAAGACTTAAAGGATCTGCTGCTAGCGTCTTGGTGCTAGATGCCACATGACGCCTTCAAAAGTTTTCTGGACGGGTCAGAGCTATTTTGGCACCACAACGGGGACCTACACTATATTAGGCAGTTTGTTTTAATGTTGTTGCTGAGCGGTGTATATAATTATTGATTGTTCCTCCATAAGTTTGATAAAGGTTAATATCTTATTGCTTGCTGTCAGATGCAAGCTAATTTCTAGGTTTATAAAACTGCAAATATGTGCTTGTTACTTAATTCCTAGTAATAGCTTGATATGGTTCAGAAGGAGCTGAGAGCAACCAGGGGTTAATTTGTTCAAACTGAAACTAAATTAATGTGTTTGACTATGTTAAACTTCTCTTTTTTCCACAGAGGGTCTTGTAGATAAGAATCCACACCCCTGGCTAGGAATGGGCATCTTGTGCCCATTTATAGTGGGTGGCAAAAGTGAAAGCCATGGAAATATTTCTTTTAGGACAGTGATATGCACCAAACTCTAGACGCCTCAACTACAGGGCCTTGCTATATGTTGTTACAGCTGTGTTATATGTCAATACACTAGGGACACAGAAAAATATCCTATCATATTTTCTCCAATATCATACAAGAGGCATGTGTGGTATGCAGTGGAAGAGGAACTTATGACCTATTGTGGGGAGGTAAAATCATGTTTGTAAGCCATACTGGTGAAAAACTAGGGCTGGGTAACGAAAACCTGACTTAGAAGGTGTTTCTCCAACAGAGTCATAAAACCCTAATTTGCATTTACACAGACCTTTCAGCTCTGACATCACAGGAAGGGGGGCTGTGGGCCCTGCAGCATGGTTAAAACTGCCCTGTGACTCTAAGGAGAGTCAATCTGATATTGAAGAGTGTCCCATTTTTCTGCTTCTTCCAGCACCATAAATTTGATTATAAGTGAGTTATCAATTCTGTGTTTTATTTTTTATATTTTTGAAGAAACCATTGCATTATATTAGTATGTCATTTTATTAATTGTTTTATCTTAAGCATTGTTGATGAATTTTCCATATTAAATTATACTTAATAATTTCAAGTCCCTATATTCTTACGAATGCACGCGACAGTTTGGTCAAAACGCTACATAGTTGAAAACATTGTGGCTTATGTTAACTCTGATTAAAGTAAATTGTGTTAGATTAGTTCTAAGGGAGAACCTAAGGCTTCTAAAATAACAGTGTCACCTCTTCATTACAAATCTTGGTGGTGGCATAGTTGATAAGACAAAGCTTGTGTGTGGCAAAGATAGGGAAGAATTTAATCATTTTAGACAGACCAGATGGTTGTTTTTGATGAACCCTTTGTCACACACACGTCTCGCAGGCTCAAGTGAGTGCTGATCATGACACTTGCTATAGAAGAATACCTGCACACAGGATTCCTAAGAAATGTGAAGTTTAAACTTCTTCATGTTTCAGAAGTAAATGCAGTCACACAGCATAGTTCCCACAGGTCCCTATTTCTGTCTTGGTTTCAGGGGCAGGCTGGCCCGGGGGGCAGGGGGGTGGCGCCCCCCCGGGCTGCTCAGTCAGACCGCTATTAGGGCCGGGGGGGTAGGCCGGCCGGCCGCCCCCGGATGCAATATTCCCCATTTCCACCGGCGGCCGCATCTGATGACATGAGATGCAGCCGCGTCAGCGCACAGGCGGCCGCATCACATGACAGGCGATGCGGCCGCATCATCAATGAAGCGGCCGCATCCCGTGTCATGTGATGCGGCCGCCTGTGTGCCCCCTGGAATTCCCTCTCCCAGCCCCGCACCTGCTTGGTTTGTTGTGTGCAACATTGACTGGGTCAGAGCAACTTCACCAGTCTGGCCTCAGGTAAATTGGTAGTGTCAGGGCAAATTGTGTCTAGGTGAAAAGGGCATGGCCAAAACATTATCCAGAATTTATGTACTGAGGGTGCAAATTAACAATCTGCACAATCCAATGGGAGGGTTTGGTGGACCGAGGCATTCCTAAAGGCACTGAAGTGGAAAAATAAGATTTTATTTGTTAGGATTATTTAAGGATTATTTAAATGAGCTGAGGGAGTGGAGAGAACAAATTTAGGGAGGTATTCCACGGTTTACTGGTCTTTTCATCCCTGCAAATGGACTTTATTTCTCCGGGTTCTAAAAGTTTTAGGTAAACCCAACCTCATCCCTATACTTCTAATGCTAGCTATCTTGCACCTTCTCATTGTACCTTTCTAGATGCATTTCAAGTAATGTAGTAAAGCCCCCTTATTGTTATAACTAAGTTTAAACCAAACAGTATTTTAGGAGAAAAATGCAAAAGTTTAAAGAAAGGGTGTCCTAAAGTGATGGTACTTTTATGTGACGCTCTTAATGTTTCTGCCATGAGCGTTTACCCGAGTGTTTACAAACCTGTACACATTGGTGCAGATTAATTGCAATTTTAGATTTTAGACTTTTATTTCCAAAGATGGAAACGTGGAACTCCACCTGGAAGTGCATTACAAGTAGAGTGCCAATAAAGTGGCCTTGCAGACTTGCATTTTTTTGTGGTTCAAAAATGAGCCTTAGTGAACTTCAAGCTTGTTGGTTTCCTCTGCACAAATGCACTATTTGGATTGGTGGATTCATAAACAGGGGTAGGAATAGTGATGTCACAGCAGCTCAAATGACTATATTCTCAGCCTTTTTATCTGCATCAAATCCCATCAGGAAACTGTCGTAAAGATGTGAGAAGAGTTTCGATATCTGTAATGGAAAAGAGAGGTAATACTTTTCTTTTTTAAAAGATCTGCAGTTAGATTTCAGGTTAACACTTAACTATGTTTTGTTTTTACCTTCATGGCTCATATTTGAATGTTTCATTCTTGGCGTTTAGTGTTTCTACAACTTATAAAACCTGAAGAAGAAGAATAGTGAGAATTGCATCCACTATATACAGTATCCACAAGTGTATATAGCCACTATATACAATAAAAGTGCATTTACTAAATTCTAATAACAATTTTTTACATGAACAAAAATGTCAAGATTACCAATTTTCATACATACCCCATCCATAGACACCAATTAAGAGGTTACTATTTAAATAACACAACACTCCCCATACTTAACCTTAAATACTGTTGTTGCTGCAATTGCCATTATTCATAGCTAGCTAATCTAAAATGTATTCAGATAACTACATTTTCTGACAATATACATCTCATTTGTATCAAATATACATGTGCGTGATAAAAATTGTATCAGTCTTCTTACATGTCGATTTAAAATTCAGTTTCAAGTGTTATTCATTTTTATAATAGCTGGTTAATGACTCTGCAGCAATTATACTACTAATGAAATGGAGAAATAATGTAGAGCCATGGGAATGGCTGTGAGGATCCTGTATAAAATTTGGCATGCAGGCTGGACAGTGGTTTATAGAGCTTGTGAAATCTACTCTTCAAAGCCAGATTGTTGAAAGTAAAAGTATTGATCCAGTAACTCAAAATGTTTCTTTGGGTCATTTTTTTTTTTAAAAGTGCACATTTGGTGCCTGATTCATTCAGAGGTGCATAGTGAGCGCTACGTGCGTTTGGTTCAGAACGCACGTAATTCGGGTAATTTAACAAGGCGCGGATCTGAAGATACATGTAGAGATGAATATGGGTGTAGTTCTGCCCTGCTCTTGTAGACATGACACTGCAAGATACGTCCAATACATATGTGGAATATAAACTCACAAAAGAAGACGTAAAAAAAGATATACAATTAATGTCACCTGTTAATAGTATAGGCATTAATGATAAAACCAAAGTGTTTTTTTTTTTCATGAAATACATTTATGAGGATGTTATGAATGTCTAACGTACATGAATAAATATTTACAGGAGCTCCTGACTGCAGTCACGTCAAAGCATGCATACACATCACTAGTAATCAGCATTTAGATTAGACCTGTAGCTGGAGCAAGAGATACGGCTGAAAAACAAGTACCAGAGAGATGCCCAGAGCTTGAATTGGATGCTTCTGCGCACACTTGAGTTTGGCAGGCCCTTACCCATTGACTATAGGTATAGGCACTTTCTGCGCCCTGATATTGTAGGCTGTAGTAAGTGTCCTTTGCGCTAAAGATGAATTGAACGTTGCTGCATTCTGTGGGGTATTGTCCGGTTCTGGGAATGCGCAGAATAATTGTGTGCATTACATGCACAAAATTGCCGTTACTGTCCCCTAATGAATCAGGCCCTAGGTGTTTGCATAAGTAAACTTTTTGCACTTAATGTTGTAAAATAACTAGTCACTAGTTCAGTGGATCTTTAAATGACATTATTTGCTAGATACATTTTACCTATATGTCCCCAAGTGTCAGGGGCGGGCTGGCCCGAGGGTCAGGGGGCGCAGCGGCCCCGTGGGCCGCTCAGTCTGACCGCTATTAGGGCCGGGGGTAGGCCGGCCGGCTGTCCCCCGGATGTGATATACAACCTTTTCCCCGGCGGCCGCATCTGATGACATGAGATGCGGCCGCGTCAGCGCACAGGCAGCTGCATCACATGCAGGGCCTCCGAGAGGGGGGGGGAGCGGGTACATTTTACCCGGGCCCAGGCCGGGCCCTCGCGTCCTAATTTGTAACTTATTTTTTTTTTCTATTTGGTGATTTTTTATAATTTTTTTTTATATTTTTTTCCACGGGGGGGGGGAGGGGTGGAAGGGGGGGTCCATCGTTGGTGGGGGGAGCTGGAGAGAAAAAAAAAGAAAATGATTCATACTCACGTGATCGGCGCTGCATCCCTCCTTCCTCTCATCTTCATTCACACTGACTGCTGGGCGTGACGTCATCAAGTCACGCCCAGCAGTCAGTGAGGAGCGCCAGACAAGACCAGAAGAAAGAAGGGAAGACAGAAGAAAGAAGAGAAGAGAAGAAAAGAAAGAAGGTAAGTAAAGAAGTGGAGAGGCAAGGGGAGGGAAACAGAAAGGGACAGTGCTATAAAGAAGAGGGAGTAAAAAAAACAGGGGAGAGAGGCAGAGAGTAAAAAAAAAAAAAAAGGGGAGAGAAGTACTAATTAAAAAAAATGGGACAGAAACACTAAAAAAAAAGGGGAGAGAAGTACTAATTAAAAAAAAAAAAAAAAGGGAGAGAAACACTAAAAAAAAAAGGGGAGAGAAACACTAATTAAAAAAAATGGGAGAGAAACACTAAAAAAAAAGGGGGAGAGAAACACTAATTAAAATAAAAAGGGGAGAGAAGCACTAATTTTAAAAAAAGGGGAGAGAAGCACTAATTAAAAAAAAGAGGGGAGAGAAGCACTAATTAAAAAAAAAAAGGGGGATAGAAGCACTAATTTTTAAAAAAAGGGGAGAGAAGCACTAATTAATGGGCGCTATTTTGTTTGTAGGGTGATGGTGGGGCAATTTAATAGTGGGGACTATTAATTTAAGATGGGGTGGTTTGGGGGCTATTGAATATGGGGGTGAGTTTAGGGAGAATGAGGTCTATTTATTAAATGTGACTATGAGTTATTTAATGGCAGTAATAATGATTGCGGGAAATAGGTATTGCTGTTTGCAGGAAGGAAATAGGTTTATTTATTAAATGTGAATACTATTATTTTAATGTTGGGGCTGGAGGAAGGCTTAATTATTAATCGTGGGTGCTATTGATTTAACGCCGGGGCTGGCTGTAATTTTCTAAATGTAGCCATTTTTTTTTCCCAAATAGGTCCTTCAACATTTCAGGATCCGGACAAGCCGCAACTAAAGAAAGCAGCAGTCACAGGTGGTGAAAGTGAGAAGAACAGGTAGGAGAGAGCAGCAGAGTGTGTGAAATGTTGTGATTCTAGTAGGGACAATGTCACTTTTTGGTGAGTGTTGTGCCCAATGTAAGGTGCAGGCAAAGACTAAACTCTTTGTGTACACACTGCATTGTTTGTATACTACACTGTGGTGCTAGATGTCTTAAAAGTCAGGAGTGCTGGGACATATGTGACACTCTGGTGAATTCAGGACCTAGTGATTTTGATGTGCTAGCCACGCCCCAACGGTGCATTGCCATGCACCCAAATGTATGACCACACCCCCAAAAAAAATGTCACCGCTGTTAGGCTAGCCATGCCCCAATGGCACATTGCCATGCCCCTGAATGTATGACCACATCCCCGAAATTTTTTGGGGCTTACTCGACTATGAGGGGGGCCCCATAAATTTGTTGTACCCGGGCCCTGAATTCCTCTTGGCAGCCCTGATCACATGACATGGGATGCGGCCGCCTGTGTGCCCCCCGGGCTTCCCTCCCCCAGCCTGCGCCTGCCGAGTATTATTTTTATAGATACTGACAAACGTAATCATCGAACTCCACTGTCCCATATTCTGAAAAACATTGGCAACTGTCTGGGGCACAGATCAATTATTTGCTTGCTGTGACCTCTTCAGTCACAATACTGTAACTGTATTCCTTCCCTGGATTTAATCTGGGGGCCCGGCCTAAAGGAAGCCACTAAAAGAAGTGATGTTATGCTTTCCTCCCCTCAAGCACAAGATAAGGCAATCTCTCCTCTGTTTGTCATGCATAATGATTAATCATTCCCCTTCTCGCTCTAGTTATTATTATTATTATTATTTATTATTACCATTTATTTTATATAGCGCCATTAATTCCGCAGCACTGTACAGAGAACTCACATCAGTCCCTGCCCTTACAGCTTACAGTCTAAATTCCCTAACACACACACACACACACACACACACACACACACACACACACAGACTAGGGTCAATTTGTTAGCAGCCAATAACCTACCAGTATGTTTTTGGAGTGTGGGAGGAAACCGGAGCACCCGGAGCAAACCCACACAAACACGGGGAGAACATACAAACTTCACACAGATAAGGCCATGGTCAGGAATTGAACTCATGACCCCAGTGCTGTGAGGCATAAGTGCTAACCACTACGCCACCGTGTATCTTTGCTGATATAATGGGGTGTACAACATGGCTGAAAAATGAAGACTGCAGGATGACTAGTAATGAGCTATGCAATGCTCATGGAAATAGGTTGTACAAAGTGGTTGTCAGTGAACAGTGCAATGTGATGGGTAGGGACTATTTACATTTTATAAACTGTTCCATGGAATATTCACATCATCTCACATTTGCCCTTTCCTTCATTTAATGCATCAGAAAGTGTTCTTGTGCCTACTCCGTCCACATTGCACAGCTGGATTAATTAACCATCAGCGTACCAGCTCTTTTCATAGACAATAAATTCCAGCAACATACCAATACAGTGTGGGGTTACATTTCATGGGATGGCAATGCAAAACCAAGACATGAAAATGTATCTCCGGAAATGATGCAGCCAAATATGGAATGAAGTAAATATTCTGCAGAAAAGATTCAACAGTCTTGCTTATATCTACTAAAGGCCTATTTGGTATTAATCTGGATATGTTGATGAGTTCAAACAGTCTCAAGTTAATATATATTCTAACAGGATCCCATACAAACATGGCAAGTGCATGATAGAGTAATTACAGTTAAAGAAGCAGAAGCAGTAAGTATAGAGTACATAAAACACCATAAAATAACTAATTTCTTATGCTAATATAATACTTATTTACAATTAGCAATAGATCCACCTTTTATATGGTTGTGTTCACATTCCACTCATTACATTTGTATCACTTATTATTCATTTGATATTGCAGACACTTTACAAAAAAATTATACATCATAATACTTAACTCAATTAGCAATAGGAAAACTAGGCCAGATGAATATATTTTGTTAACAAAATGATTTCAAGTACTTGCATATCTTTTAAAAGATGAAAACATAAGTATGTTAATAAATTATGTTTTATTAGTGATCTTATTATCACGTCTAGTGCTGCACTGCTATTACTGCCTTTGAATGAGTCAGTGAATAAGAACTTCCCTGTAATTTCCTGCACTTACTTTTATTGCATTAGACTAAAGGTGAGCGAGCTCAAACCAGATCCATACTGGTAATAACATTAGAAACTATAGAAACTAAAGTACTGTTCAATCAATGTAGTTAATATGGCTAAGAAGCAAAGTGTGTAATGCCGGTTAATTTGTCATTCAGTGTTTCTGTAAGTAGCGGGATGTAGTCATGGAAGGCAGTGGTTGATGATTAGTGAGGCTGCTGCGTTAGAATCTCCTGCTTTGTCTGTGTTGGTTTCCTATTGCTCAGCCAGTTATGTGCTGCAACTAGGCCGCTCATATGCATTACATCAGCAATGTTGTGATGTGGAAGGGGTGATGCTTAGTCGGAACTCAGTCCTAATGTACAGAATTCTGAATGAACACTAGGTAGTGCACAGTGTGTGCATGCTGCATCCACATCTGTGGACAGTGAGCACCAGATTCCCAGTACCTCTTCCTACTGGAAGACTGACAAATAGGAACAAATATGGGGAAATTATGTAGTGGACTAGGGTAGTAGAGAGTCACTTATAGCAGGTGAAAATAGAAGGGCACCGGAGAAAGTAAATAAAATATTGTGAATGGCCAGAAAATATTTATTACTGAAATTATAATTACTCATCTTAGTTCCCACTAAGTTGACTGATCTATGCAAACACTTTCTGTCACTTCCTGTATTTTGTATTTTGTATTATAAACTCATGTGAAACACCCCAAAATTCAACTAATTCCAACAGTTGCCAAACTATGTTAGTCATTTTTAGATGATGAAGTGAACATCTCTCTAGTAAGCAGCACATGTGCCTTCCTAGACCGTTTACTTCTGAGTTCTAACCTGGTCAAATTATCACTCAGTTCCTTTTCAAGCTTTGACAGGTTATCATACACTTCTGCATTAAGGGGTATTCTTTTCCTATTTGTGTACATTTCCAAGAATAGTTTTGCGGCTTCTCCTTCTCATCTGATGTTGAACAATATTATTTCAGCTAAAAGAGTTTCACACAGCATTTTCCAATCAGTGGTGGTTGGGTTTTCTAAGTTTTCTTTTGCCTTTTATTTTTTAGAATTATTTAGGAACTTTTGTGACAATGTCTTCTGTCAGAGGGATCACATCCACTTTGCCTGATGCAGTGTACTAAGAGCATGGCTAGACACCTAGCTGTCCCATTGTGAGTCAAGCAGTGTGATAACATTTTTAGCCTGGTCTTATGTTTCACAGTCATGTTTTTGCTTTTCAGCTCAGCTTTGGTTAAAACTTGAAGAGCAACAGCTAAATTAGGCAACACTTTAATGTGCAGTATTATCAAATGATACTTGTATAACTATCGAGGTTTTTTGGGCTGCTTAAGACTATTAACAACATGAATATGTCTGGTGTGGCAGCTACAGTATACTGCAGCCCTGGGAAATAAACTGCTTCAGTGAGTACTATGAGGGCTGAGTACTGGCTATCAGTGCACAGGTGCACTTGGGAATACCCAATTGAAATATAGGACATTCAACTGCTGTCCTAAACAAAAGCAAACACTTAGTTGCCCTGGGACTGTCCTTCTGCCTACCGACAGCTCCACTTTCCTCTTCAGCACCTCCCCTGATCTCTCAACATTAGGTTAATCAGGTTAATATCCATATCACTGTGAGTCTCACTAGACAGCTTACCACAGTCTAAAATGTGTTGCAAGATGTAATACAAAAGTATACTTTGTGTACTGAAACACAAATCACATTCCCTATTAAGATCAGTGCAGGACTAGTAAATAATGTTAGTAAGGTTCTCACTGGCGGTGATAATCGTTTTCACGATTACCATTAATCCGACATCAACAAGCCCTACAAATAAAATCCGAATTTCTGAAAAACAATTGGAAAATAAACAGACTTACACTGAAGCTGAAGCTGGAGATCTCCGATTGGATCACCATGCTGACAGCAAGTTATTCTGATTGGAGAAGTGTTCAGCACTGCAGCTTAACGTCATCGCGACGTCTGTCAATAGAAATTTAAAGCGGCAGTGACGGGTTAAGTGTTTAAACACTTAACCTTACGGGTCCCCACATTGCTGCTTTAAATTTCTATTGACAGACGTCACGATGACGTCAAGCTGCAGGGCCGAACACTTCTCCAATCGGAATAACTTGCTGTCAGCATGGTGATCCAATCAGAGATGTCCAGCGTCGGCTTCAAGGTAAGTCTGCTAATTTTCCAATTGGTTTTTCAGAAATTCGAATTTTATTTGTAGGGCTTGTTGATGTCGGATTTTTCCTCATCGGTCTAGCGTACCCAACAACTGCTGCTGAATGCGGGTCACGTGATGATTAGCAAAAGCTCCCATTGTAATGTAAATTAAATTAACTGGATCCTGCTCAAGGTACAGATAGGTCAACGAGGTGAGGTGGTGATATAAACTTTTTTTAAATTCAAAATGTAATTTTTTTACAAAAAAAATAATCATATCTGTTTGCCTCAGTGACAATGTGAGTATACATCATTGTGTCTCTGTGTTTGCGTGTTAAGTATTTAAGTATATATACTACTAAGTCTCATTTCTTTATTCAAGTCTATCAGTCCTCCTAACTTCCTTGTCCTGGCTCTCTCCCCCAGTTAGTACCACCCTTTATGTGCCTCCCCCTTCCCTTTAGGTTTTAAGCTCTCATGAGCAGGGCCCTCTTTCCTTGTGTGCTCCTTATACTGTTCCTTCACCCTCTGTACCTCTTGGCCTGCTTCGCTAGCCCTGTTTTCCCTGTTTTATTAAGCTTCGGCCTTCTTCTTGCTGATTTCTACCATCCCTTCCACTATCTGTCAGATATAATCTGATTTGCTTTACCCTGTCACCTGTGTTTGTATATATTTGTGTATCATGTTGTGTCTTGGTTCTGTTATCTGTATATGTAATGTACGGCGCTGCGGACCCTTTGTGACACCTTATAAGTCAAAGATAATAATAATAAAATAATAAGTCCAGTCTATTACTTCCTTAGGACTTCCTCCTTCATTACCACAATCTTTTTTACTTTTCTCCAAATATACTGCTCAGACTCATTTACACCTTTATGTTTCACTTTTCTATAGTCCAATCTACTATATAAATGCCTAGTAGCGTGTGTGGAAAAAAAAAACCAAGCTGCAGCACCACCTGCTGGGCAGAGTTATACACTGACCTATATATTTCTTGAAGGAGAAGTGCCAGTTGGGAGTAGTTGGTGGTTGCCGGGGGTGACAGTGGGGAGTTTTTAACACCTTAAGCAGCTTGATGAAGGATGTGGTGATGAAGATGAAGGATAAGGTGATGGAGAAAAATTATGAGGTGGTGACATGTGGACAAAACCATGTTAAAAAAGGGCGCTTGCGTCGGGAAGTAACGCTCTTCCCCTGAGGAGGCCTGGGCTAGGCCCAAATGCATGACAAGAACCTTTTTAACACCTTAAGTAGCTTGATTTGACTAGAATGCATGAGTATCATGCACGGGTTAACTTGTGTTTTTATAAATTGCGTAAAGTCTCTCTACAAACTGGCTTTTCCGCAAACGTGCAACTGGAAGGTGACAATTAAAAGTAAGGAATGAAGCCCATTAAAAGTAAGGAATGAAGCCTAATGTCCGGTCCTGTTGTGTGTGCCCCCCTCCCCCACATGTAAATCAGGGAACTTCCCCTAAATTCACTTTCTCCCACTCTATATCTCTATATCTCATTTATATCATCTCATCTTGCAAAAAGCAGATTTTCTCAAAAAGGTTAAGAAGTAGCTGATTTGAAGTTAATGGGGGGAACCAGCCACATGACACATATCAGAGGAGGACCTGCAGTTGGATTCCTCCCACTAAAATAAAATGTAGACTATATTTATTTACAAGTAACAAACTTGATAAAATAAAGTACAATAAGCTGACAGCCTTGACGCTGGTAATTGGAAATTCATTCTTAGGATTTATATAGCCTTCACAGAGTAATCCTTTATGGGTTAAGTCATGAAAGAAAAAGTTGAACTCCTAGTACCTGTCCATCACAGACAAAAAACAAACAAACATGTCTTGGCTTCTACCATTGTCATCCCTCCTGCAGCTTATATCCAGATGTACTCTGTCGGTGTTGTGCTACTTTTCAGTCTTTGAGTTGAGCAGTTACACAATATAAGTCTTTCAAAAGATTAAATTTCATGTTACTGTGCTCCCTCACTGTGTTATATTTCATCTAAGCTGTATATTTGCAATGCTCGCTAAACCAATAGAGCATGTAGTTTGGCCTGCTGTGATCATCTGAACATGTCTATTGGAGTGAATCATTGTGATGCTGTTAATGGAACCCAATGCAAAGAAGAAAAATTATCTCAGTGTTTGAATATTTCCGGCTCTGAGAACAGCTGGAACATGAGCAAATCCTGCCAAGAAATCTCTTTTCTCTGGACTGTGCCTTCATTCTACATTAACACTTGTTACGAGCTTAGATATTTTTGCCTGTTAACATTATGATATATTCATAGGTATATAACTGGCTGGGTAAGCAAGCATGAAGGATAGGAGGAAATGCTTTTCCTTGTATTTTCCATTTTAATTGTATATTTGTGCCTTTTTGTGTAGAAAAGTACAACTGGTGTCCTCGGCTGTACTACTGTGATAAATACACAGTTATGATTCTATAACCATGACCTCCAAGGAAAAATTAAATCCAACAATGCTATAATTTGTATGCTCCTGCGGTTGGCTTTATGTAATGTACAGCTTGTATTTTTTTAGGTTTAGTGAAAATATTAATAAAAAGCATAAAGTTATAAAAAGTAACTTTTTTTGAAAGGCTTTACTTATTAATTTTAAATTATTTAAAAGAGACGTTTTCTGTGTGTACAGCAGTGGTGGGCAACAGGCCTTCACCTGCAGACTTCTGCTCATTCCTACTTTATTGTTAGATTTGTTTGCTATGGCTTGTAACCCTTGTTGACAGCGCCTGCTGATATATCGTTATAGATATGTGTCTCTTTCTTAGATAAAATGTATTTTTTTAACATACTACTGAGATTAATGGTAATATGTGGCCCATTTGAAGGTTAGAGGGCTGCCCCTGCGCTCCCCGATGAATATCAGGTCGCCCATCACTAATGTACAGGATGACGTTCCCCTCCCTAACTGGTAGAATGAGAGTTGAGGTAGTCGTTGAATATTGAGTTCTTGGCAGGGGGGCATCGACCCCCGGATGCTCTATTGTCTGATTATCATCAGGGCACAGGTGGCCGCATCACATGACACGTTCTTCCATAGACCACTTATACATACTACCAATTTTCTAGGAAGCAATATTGCAATATTCTACTACAGTAGACCAGAGGAAAGTCTGTGTTTGCAGTAATAAATAATAATTAAGAAGTGTTATGTTTCCTATTAAGCATGGCCTGTTGTTTATTTTAGTAATCCATTCATTGCCTGGGAGAAAGTAGACATCCCTATTTCTTGATTATACCATGACCTCTCCTTTGCGCGTTTTAGCATTTTACAAGCTTCATTTCCTTCCAAGTGATAAATAGGAGGTCAACTTAGCGGTGAAAGGACTTTGAAGAAGTACATTTCAACACATGTCTCCTGAGTTACCGAGGACCATAAGATGTCCTTTACAATGGGGCAGTCACTCGGTGTATTATCGATAAACGAGCTTGGCCTGTGAATGCTTCACAATTATGTTTCATACCTCAGAGAACACATGTAATTGGAACATAAATTAGATTTCATTTGTATCTATGTGTCATATGCAACAGGAATCAAGTCTCTGCGGGGAAAGCTGACACACACCTGCTTAGCTCCTGCAAGACCTCTTCCGGCTTTCACCTTTACTGTCCAATCCATCACATTGATATTTATTCAAGGTTTTTTTTTATAATCCTGTTAGGCTATAAGATCTCCATTGGTATTGCTTTGAAGTCTCTGCTTGCTTCACCTGTATTTACAGCCATCAGAATTGTGTCGTATATATATTTCCCTCTTTATAGCTGGTTTTGACAATGTCAGTGAAGTATACATGTATTACAACAACAATCATAAACTCTTCATAGCAGCTGCAGAAGGAATAATGTAAGGGGAAAACTATACTAGTGAGAGAAGCAGAAGAAAAAAAAATCATAGTTGCAGTGATTTAAAACACTTTTATTAGGCAGATATTGAAACACGCTGTGCTGATTTCAGAACTATATACTGTATAACCATGCCAACAGGAAGTCCGGAAGGTAAAATGGTGCTTACAGAGTAAACGGCATCCATAAACAGTATATATATATAAAGAGAGGATGGTGTAATGCTCAGTGCATAGGACATAAAGTATTGAGTGTATGGTGATTGTCACTGTGATGCACAGAACACTCCGGAGCTGGAGCTGGCTGTTAACCACCTCTGCTTAGGTGCACATAAATGGAACAAAGGCATGGGCGACAGATACAGAGGATATTACATGCTCAATCTCATGGTGATAGTGCTCCCTGATTCTGTTAACCCTATAAGCATCATACCTTGAAAAACCAGAGTGATAATAAGTCATACTTGCCTACTTTCGGAAACTTGTCTCCGGGAGAGGGGCGTGACTGAAGGGCTGGAGGGGGCGGGGCGTGGCCAAACGCGTCATTTTGGCCCCGCCCCATGACGAAAATGCCGTTTTTTCATGGGGTCGGAGCGAAAATGACACGATTCACCGCAAATCACGTCATTTTGGCACGCAGTAGCGGGATACGAGAGATTTGTCAGCTCTCCTGGGAGTCCGTGAGACCGACCCGAATTTCGGGAGTCTCCTGGACATTCCGGGAGAGTTGGCAAGTATGTAATAAGTTGAAAACACTATGTATGCTCTCCTGCTGTGAACTCCGACACCCAGTGAGAACCAGTCAAGTTTACTTTGGTCAAAGAGGGGGTGGGAGGGAAAGGGGCAGAAGAAAATATCTCCATTGTCCTTCCTGCAAAACCGATATCCAGCAAGTTATGAAAGCTAAGATGTAGAAGGAGGAAGAAGTTACACACAGCCACACACATAGGTGTTTCACCTAACATTACTATAAAGAGCTCTGCTAAACAATTTAAGAAGTGGAGGTAAAGCCAAGGTCCGCGTGGGGAAACACAGGATATATAGAACTTGGGCTAATATATTTTTCCCATTGTGCTCCAAACTAAAAAATACAAAAGCCTTTGTTCGAAAAGCTCCATATCCTACACATTCATTATAATAGAGCCCATATTTATATATTTACATACATATACAGTATATTATACAGGCATAAACATATGTGTGTATATATTGTGACAGGAATAAATAGTGGAGTAAGCAGAAATAAATAGTGGATGTCATTTTCTGGGATAGACAGTGGAACAAAGTAACAAAACAAATCAAAAGCAGCTGGTAATAGGGAGCATATTCCACTCGCTTAGTATATCTGGCCAACAGCTTGTTTTATTGGGCATAGATGAGCAAGCGAATAAAATAAAGTAGCAACAAAATAAAATCTAGTCTAACTAGCTCTCCCACATAGAGCCTGAATCATTAAGGAAAGTAAGGCAAAAAGAGGAGTAAATGTTCTCCGGGACAAACCATGTTACAATGCAAGGGGTGCAAATTAGTTTATTATTTTGGACATAAGTTAAGTCTGACTGTTTATTAATCTAGCACACAAATACTTGATAGCTTTATTTTTACACTGAAATTTAAAGTTGATCTAGGACATGCCCTACCCCATATATATCTGGCCCCACATTTTAAATTTACCTCCCCTTCCAATGCAACGTGCTTTTGCCAATATGCAAACTTACTCCTTTTTTATGCTTTGCTCTCCTTAATGACTCAGGCTCGTAGACTTTTTACTCTATCTATGGGGGACTTAGCCCAAATACACATAATGGTTGTAAACAACAAGTTTTAGCTAACTAAAAAGGAATAGATATCTGTTACATGATTAGCCTCCCTGCTTACTCCCGAGGTGGGAGACTGCCACACCCTCTTATTATTTCAGTACACCTGCAGCCTGTTACCAGTAGAGATGAGCGCACTCGGATTTTGTGAATCCGAGCCCACTCAAACCTTTCCGATCCGAGTCGGATCCGAGACAGATCCGGGTACTGGCGCCAAATGAAAACTTGAAACCGAGGCTGTGAGTCATAATCTCGCGATACTCGGATCCTATAAATTCCCCACTAGTCGCCGCCATCTTCACTCGGGCATTGATCAGGGTAGAGAGAGGGTGTGTTAGGTGGTCCTCTGTCCTGGTAGATCTCGTGTTGTGCTGTGCTGTGCTGTGCTATGCTGTGCTGTGCTGTGCTGTGTTCTGCAGTATCAGTCCAGTGGTGCTGTGTGCTGTGCTCTGTCAATTTTGAGTTCAGTGGTGCTGCTGGGTCCTGTGTTGTGTCCTGTTCAGTCCAGTGGTCCAGTGGTCCAGTGGTCCTGTGTCCTGTGCTTCTAAGGGCATAGTTATTTCCCCATTATTCCCAAGTGTTTAAAAAATTAAAAAAAGTTATAAAAAAAAATACAAACAAATAATTAAAAAAAAAATTAATTACAACAAAATTTGCAAATCCAATCCTGCAGTATAAGCCCATTGGTACTGCAATATTACCAAGTTCACACATTCAACAGTAAAAGTTCAGTTGTGCTGTGTGCTGTGCTCTGTCAATTTTGAGTTCAATGGTGCTGCTGGGTCCTGTGCTGTGTCCTGTTCCATCCAGTGGTCCAGTGGTCCTGTGTCCTGTGCTTCTAAGGGCATAGTTATTTCCCCATTATCCCCAAGTGTTTAAAAAATTAAAAAAAGTTATAAAAAAAATATACAAAAAAATAATTTTAAAAAAATGTAATTACAACAATATTTGCAAAACCAATCCTGCAGTATAAGCCCATTGGTACTGCAATATTACCAAGTTCACACATTCAACAGTAAAAGTCCAGTGGTGCTGTGTGCTGTGCTCTGTCAATTTTGAGTTCAGTGGTGCTGCTGGGTCCTGTGTTGTGTCCTGTTCAGTCCAGTGGTCCAGTGGTCCAGTGGTCCTGTGTCCTGTGCTTCTAAGGGCATAGTTATTTCCCCATTATTCCCAAGTGTTTAAAATTTTTTAAAAAAGTTATAAAAAAAAATCAAAAAAAAAATAATTAATTACAACAAAATTTGCAAAACCAATCCTGCAGTATAAGTCCATTGGTACTGTCTGCAATATTACCAGGTTCACACATTCTGCAGTATCTTGTGCTACATATAATGGAGACCAAAAATTTGGAGGATAAAGTAGGGAAAGATCCAGACCCACTTCCTCCTAATGCTGAAGCTGCTGCCACTAGTCATGACATAGACGATGAAATGCCATCAACGTCGTCTTCCAAGCCCGATGCCCAATCTCCTAGTACAGGGCATGTAAAATCCAAAAAGCCCAAGTTCTCAAAAAAAAGCAAAAAGAGAAACTTAAAATCATCTGAGGAGAAAGGTAAAGTTGGCAATATGCCATTTACGACACGTAGTGGCAAGGAACGGCTTAGGCCCTGGCCCGTGTTCATGACTAGTGGTCCATCTTCACCCAAGGATCTTAGCCCTCCTCCTCCTCCCCCCCCTACAAAAAATTGAAGAGAGTTATGCTGTCAGCAACAAAACAGCAAACAACTCTGCCTTCTAAAGAGAAATTATCACAAATCCCCAAGGCGAGTCCAAGGGTGTTGGTGGTTGTCAAGCCTGACCTTCCCATCACTGTACGGGAAGAGGTGGCTCGGGAGGAGGCTATTGATGATGTAGCTGGCGCTATGGAGGAACTTGATGATGAGGATGGTGATGTGGTTATTGTAAATGAGGCACCAGGGGGGGAAACAGCTGATGTCTGTCAAAGTCGTATAATTGGATGAACGAAAGTATATTGGTTTAATATTGGTTTGCCGTGCGTATTGCGAAGCGTACGCCACGTGTTACGTGACGTGGTGCGTTCACACGGTAAAATACGCACGCACACACTTGCATTACAACAGTTAGTTATTTATATAATTTCATATTGGTTCTGTTACACTGTAATTCAGGAGCAGATAGTATTTGGTTTATTATTAGTCAATATATATATATATATATATATATTGATTATATGTACATTGTAGTGTTATTAAAGGTTTAGGTAATAGGAAAGGTGTCATGACTGATATCATATTGAAGCCCTAATCATCAGCAGCTGTCCGTTGCAGTCGGCAAAGAGATCGCACATTGCATACTTTAGTTATTGATATTAGAGAGTAAAACCTTTGTATGATTCTGGCTATGAAAAGGAGCAGACCCCCTGGAGAGAAGACCCCCACCTTTGGATTCCTTAGATTGAATCAACCTATTACCTGTCTGGCCTGGACCCACCCAATGTCTGGACCTATAGAAACAATCTACGTCATCTCTATTGTTCACAATGAAACACTGACTGTATATATATATTAGCTGCATCTCACTGGGGCCTCAGTCAACTCTGACACAATATTCTATACAGAATATTGTCCATCGGGTCCCGTCGTTGAGCAGCGTGCGCAAGCGATTGCAGCGGTATGTATGTATTATCTTTTGCTATTGGCTGTGCTGTACTGTACTTTATCATGATATAATAATGTATTGAATTGTTGACTATTTACATCTGTTAAAATAAATCACTTTGTGCTTTGGACACACATACAATTGATTGGGCAATGCTTATTTTAAAACGATAGAATTACTTTAATAATTTGGGGGCTCGTGAGTTAGGAGTTACGTTACCGGCAGGTATGCAACGCTTACGATATTCGGTTCCTCAACAAAGGGTGGATTGACGGACGCGTCGCATAAAGCAGGAAAGAACATAATGCGTCTAATACCTGTGGTTCACTATGTGTTGCGAAACCGAATGTCTGTTGTTGCATAGACTAAAGGAACGCTAATTGGAATCTAGGGACAAGAAAGAAAAATGTTTCTTTTTATTGTTGTTTTATGTTTTAAAGTGTATTGCATTGCTGTGCGTATGTGTACTTCCTGCTGTGCGTATGCGAACTTCCGGTAGATTTGCCACGTGGTTGAACAATCGTTTTGATAGTTATTATATGCATAGTATAATTACTTGTGAAAGCCTCTGAGTCATTATTACGGTTGTTGGGAACTTTCAATTTTCTGCACAGAAAAGGTGTATAGTGTGCGATTTTGTAACGTAGATACACTGTTATTATTCATTGTACTCAGTTGCTGTCTGGGCGGATTGCCCAACTGAAGGACGGTATACAGGGCAGGTATACCGAATGCGAAAACCGGGTTTTCGCAAAAGCGCTACCAATAGATCGCAAGGTTTGCTAATAATTAGTATTGGTAGGCAGTGCGATCTAATCGCACCGTTAGCGCGAATTGGTGAAGCAGCTAGGAGGAATTATGTTGGAACGGCTGGTTGATTGTATCGACTTTGTTCTCCAAGTTATAATAAACTCAGCAGATTTTGTGGTTGAGCCAGGGTATCGAGGAGCTGATAGTCCTTGGGGCCCACAGTGATATTTCTGTATTAGGGATCCTCGCCAGGGGCGAGAAAAGCGAGTGAACGCGGCTAAAGGAAATACTTTCACCGAGCATTAGAGATCTCTAGCGGTGATTAAAGCAACAGAGTTGAAATTGTCAGCATGGGTGCTAAGCATACGCTAGAGATTGCCAATTTACTGCCTAAGGAAGGTCCTATTGAGTCAGCGAGATTTCTCATGTGTGAAAAATATGGTGCATACGCAACTGTGTATTGTGACACGTGGGTCGAAATGACCAAAGATTGTGATAGGCCTTTCCCAACAACAGGGAGTTTTAATGCAGAGGTGCTAAATACCGTAAAAGATAAAGTACGGTTGATTAAGTCAACGAAAGTGAGAAATACACATAATCATTGTTTAAAATCGTGGCAAATGGAAGGTAACACGTGGCAGAGCAGCGAACGCACAGCGGAAGTGAGTGTAAGGAAAAACACGTGTTCAGCGGAAGTAAGCATACCGGAAACAAGCATTCCGGAAGTGTGCGTTGCAAAGCGCGGCGAACTGAGCGCAAACACGCCCCCGATGAATTCGGTCGGGGCGGGAAGTACAGCCAATACCAAAAATGTAAAAACTGTAACTAGTAAGTTGTATGCTGTTTTAAGTAACGTTAAAAGTAATGTTTCAGGACAAAGAAGAGGAACGGTCCCACCAGCAGGGGCAGCTGCTGAAAGTAGTGAGAATAATGAAAAGGTTAACACAGGGGGAGACATCCATTGTACTGCAGCAGCAATTTCAGCAACTAGTTTTAGTGATTTGGTAGAGTTACATCCTGTCTGCACAGCAGCAGTTCCCAATAGGAAAGCAGACAGGAATAGTGATGTTCCCTTAAAACATGTGGCAAAGCATGATCCATGCACTAGGTCTGAAACATTTTCAATTTTGTCTGATTTCCCTGATCCTAGGAAAGATTTGACCAAATGTCAGCAGTTTATTAGATATTATGGTAATGTGTATGAGCCAACTAATAACGATTGGCGAGTATTATTGAAGGCCTGTCTTCCTCTCAATACTGATATACAAAAGTTCATTAAGGATTGTATGTTGAAAGAGGATGAATCCTTAACCGAGGATGATAATCAGGACAATATTAAACAAATAATCACACGGTTGGCCACATATTTCCCAGTTATAGTGGACTGGAATAAAATTTTTAGTATCCAGCAAAAAGATAGTGAAAATGCAACAGACTATTTTTGCAGAGCTCTGATAGCAATGGGCAAATATACTGGGGTACCAGACATAAAAGATAATCCATATTACAGAGAGGTTGATGTTAAAGTTCTAATGGATGGCCTCAGGGAAAACTTGAAAAGAAGGGTGCAAACTTCATTACCATACTGGAAAGGAACCACTGTAAGTGCTCTCAGGGAGTCGGCTATAGAACATGATAAAAGTATAAACAAACAGAAAGAGACACTAAGTGATAGGGTAATGATGATAAGTATCCCAGCACTAGAGGGACTGCACACACGACCACCAGAATACAACCCACATAACAGGACACCCAGAATAGTGAGATGTTACAATTGCAGAGAAGAAGGACACATTAGGAAAGATTGTAAAAAGGAAGAGAAACAACACGAGTTGAGGAAGTGTTTTCAAGGCAATAAAATAGGACACCTAGCAAAACATTGTGCAGACATGACAGGGACGTGCTTCTACTGCCATAAGAAGGGACACATGAGTAGGAACTCTGTAGAGAGAAGAATGGATACCTGGGTTGGAAATCACATAGACATCCACAAAGGAGGCGTACACTTCTCTCAGAGGTTCCCCTTTAATTGATTGCACACTCTGTAACAACTAATGTTCTGGGGGAGAAATATAGCCGACTCTAGAGTTAATCTGTGGTGAGCATTAAGGTGCAAAATGTAGAAAGAAACTTATTTTTTTAAAAGTAATCTTTGTTGATTTTGTTTGTTCATTTATGTTGTGAAATGTTTGTTTTCCTAAATTGCTAGCCGATGGCAAAGAATAGAAATGTTTGTTGTGTTTGCTGTTTTAAGATAACTATCTTGTTTTTCTTCTCACAGGTAAAGGGGACACAAAAGGAGTATAGACTTAGTGATCAAAAGGGGAGATAGAGAAATAGAAGAATCACTCTTGAAAGACAAATTAACAATAGACAATTGGAACACTCTTTTGTTTTAGGCTGCAGTGTCTCATGATAATTTGTTTGGATGAGAATCATTATCCAACAATGAAGTATGTACATACTTTGCTCCAAAATATCGTTTTATGCACTTCAGAGAAAATATGAGTCACTAAGAGTACATTTTTACATTTCTCTATCATAAGTTAGAAAAGTCAGTTGAAAAGGTATGTAGTCAATGAGATACCGAGTTCTTAATGAACAAATGATGGACGACACTGGATTGCACTGTTAAGACCCCCTAGTCAAGTATGGAGAGGGGTCATAGTTAGCAAATAGCTAAGGGGAACAGTGGAATGAATACAGCCATTTCCCCATAGAGTCAGAGTTCAATCCAGCTGTCATTTTGTTGTAAAAATCTCCCTTTCTACATGTATGTTTGTATTCAAACCTTTGTATTCCCATCATTCATTGCTTTCCTATTTCTCATTCTTTACACAAACGCTAGTCTCTCCCCCTACCTCTCCCTCCCTCTCCCTCTCTCTACCTCTCTCTCTCTCTACCCCTCTCTCTCTCTATCTCTCTCTCTCCCTCTCTCTCTCTCTCTCTCTCTCTCTCTACCCCTCTCTCTCCTCCTCTCTCTCTCTATCTCTCCCTCTCCCTCTCTCTCTCTACCCCTCTCTCTCCCCCTCTCTCTCTCTCTCTCTCTCTCTCTCTCTCTCTGCTCTGGTAGAGATAAAATCAGACACAGTCTCAACAATGGGGCTTAAACATATTTTATGTTTTTACATAAGACAAATTCAGAGATACACACACTAGATTGACATGAGTTACAGAAACAGTCAGGGGTTTTGCTTTCATGTGTATAGAAACTGCTGATTTTAAGCAGAAAGGTTCTGTTGTGGAAATACGATTCATGTGTTATAGATTGCATATCTGTTTTGTTTTTTTTTGTTTTGGCTCGTGCCTCCTGTACAAAAATGTGCCTTTATATGGATGCACAAAGGGTGGGCAAGACAGGAGGACAGAAGAATGCTAGAGGTTAAGCATACAGATATGCATCTCTGTATAGAACATTGGAGTAGGATTTTTACCACAAGATACGACATAATGTGAAACCCTAGAAAATGTAGAATTTTCATGTTTTATATTTTTTTTCACTGCTAGACAGGCATGTACTGGATACTGTTATATTTGAAGGAAGTGTTATAGAAAGAGACCCCTTTGCCTTTCCCACCTAGTCAAGTAGCTGAATATGAGGTACTGAGAATAACATGTGAGTTGGCAGAGGGAAAATCGATTGATATACATTGGTCTTTAGCATTTTTCTAGTCTAGAGGGCGATGTTGAGGTGACTGAGAAATCGTTTTATAGCAATACCAGCACATGATTAGGACACTACATAGAGGACTTTAGACAGTGACACAGTTACCAACTGAAGTAGCTGCTAGTAAGGTCCACACTTACACGCACAACCATACAGGGCTGTCACACCAGGGAGAACATAGCTGTCAAATAGACAACAGGGTTTTATGTGACAGCTAACAAATCTATGTTTTGTTTGTTTTTCGTTGTACTGTTTTAGTTTTAAAAAGGTGAACACACACACACACATGCACGCATACACATATTGGTTAATATAGGAAGATTTGTGTTACCTGAGGGATAAACTGTCTGGAAGGTGAAGAGATGAGGTGAGGAGTCTGGTGGACTCTGGAGAGATGGACAAGGTAGACTAATAGAGCCATCCCATATCCCTCCTGCTGATGGGTTTTCCTCCAGGTAAAACAAATACACGTCATCCAATTACCACCATGCAGGATCCTCAAGTATACACAGGTGTACCAATGAAATATGTCTGGGTAGAGGTGTATTGAAATGTGTCTAATGTATTACTGTATCATACTCAAAGCTTTTGTTATTTAATGTGATAGTCCTAGAGTTATAATAGATGATAGCGGTATTCATGTTATTGATAATAGATGTATAATGTATGAGTAGTGGTAACAAATCACATACTTTCAGTTAGCCATAAACCAGTGTGAGCATAAAGTAGTGGTACTCGGTAGAATGAATTGAATAGAATAAGAGTTGGAACTTGATTGAAGTGCCACTAGTCCTTTCCCGCTACCAAAAGATCACCCCTGGGCAGACTCCTAACCTGTCAGTTTTTGAAATGTTCTTGACCCCTCGTGAGATGAGATTGTAACTGGGAGGCTAGGTTAGACCTTGAGAGAAGGTAAATAGTGAGACAGCAACCGAGAACGTCCAAAACACTGTTTCCTGAAAGGTCACACTAAATGTCAGGATGTTGGATCAGGAGAGTAAGTTGTGGAGCAGAAATTTCTTAAGCTTAGGTTATTTGCCAGACAGGTACCAGGTGTAGGCTACCAGCCTCACGGCTTCAAGGGCAGCAGAGACACACTGGTGCCCATACCACCCACTGCAGAGGGGCCAACACTCAGAGAAGGGTCCAAGGGCACTCATGAGTCTGTACTGGAAGGCCTCAAATGCAGTTAGTAGCACCTGAGCCAAAGGCTAAGACTGTTGTCCAGCATGAAGTTGTAGTTTTTCCTCTTTTGTGTTCTCTCATTTCACTCTCTTCTCAGGACGGTTAATTCTTTTGATTATTAGCAGGTGACAGAGACTGGTTCAGGTAATGATAATGAGGTGTTGGGGAGGAAGAAGTTAGTAGCATAATCAGTCCGGCCAATTACTCTATTCAATTCAGGGGTAAAGGAAAATTTGGAAACCTTGGAGCTTGGAGAAAGTGCGAGGGGCTATTGTCTGAGTAGCATTACGTCCGTAAGTACGGCGACCCCATAGTTAAAAAGAGACACACCCAACGATGCCAGTCCAGTAATATTCGGACTTGAGCAGGCATCCTTGAGAATGATTATCATTCTTGGGAGGGTAAGTTTTTAGACCAAACAAAGTGCTGGGCGTGCTCACACGTGCCTCAGTGATTATATCAAGTAGGATTAGTTTTCTTTCCAATAAATATTCTTGAGGTACCCGAACTATAGGCGGGAGGTCACTAAGGAAAAAAGTAGGACACCTAGGTCCCTTAGTCTGAAGTCTCCCAATGCTTTGCAAGCCGATCACTGTTAAATCTGAGTATTGAGAGACTGGGAAGAATGAACAGACAATAGCCCGCCCACAAGTGTTGATGAAAAGAACTGGTGACATTATTAGATGTGTGTATATTAACGTAAGCTGAAGGAGATTGCATATGACATTATTGATAGACATAGGATGATGCTATTGATGAACATGAAGTGTTTAAATGTATTCTGAGCTTAAAGACATGCGTTGGACAGAAGAACCTGTTAAACTTGAAGAACTGTAGTAAAGAATTCTGTATAGCTGATACACGTTCTACTGTACTGTGTACCTTTCCAAATAATGTATTAAGTGTTTTATTGCACCCTTGAAGGGCATACAAAAGGTTATCTCCAAGCTCCAGAAGTGTACGGTTTATAGTAAAAGAAGAAGTCGTTTAGAGGATTAAGACTCTCTCTTATGATAACTTGTTTAGATCTACAAACAGCGTGGACATACACCAAGGGGGATTTGTATTACATAACAACGTGGTACTGAGATCCTGCATATAACATCTTTAAAGTGATAGTTTATTGTACTATCAAAGGGTGGACTGTCAAAGTCGTATAATTGGATGAACGAAAGTATATTGGTTTAATATTGGTTTGCCATGCGTATTGCGAAGCGTACGCCACGTGTTATGTGACGTGGTAGGTTCGCACGGTAAAATACGCACGCACACACTCGCATTACAACAGTTAGTTATTTATATAATTTCATATTGGTTCTGTTACACTGTAATTCAGGAGCAGATAGTATTTGGTTTATTATTAGTCTATATATATATATATATATATATATATATATATATATATATATATATATTGATTATATGTACATTGTAGTGTTATTAAAGGTTTATGTAATAGGAAAGGTGTCATGACTGATATCATATTGAAGCCCTAATCATCAGCAGCTGTCCAGTGCAGTCGGCGAAGAGATCGCACATTGCATACTTTAGTTATTGATATTAGAGAGTAAAACCTTTGTATGATACTGGCTATGAAAAGGAGCAGACCCCCTGGAGAGAAGACCCCCACCTTTGGATTCCTTAGATTGAATCAACCTATTACCTGTCTGGCCTGGACCCACCCACAACGTCTGGACCTATAGAAACAATCTACGTCATCTCTATTGTTCACAATGAAACACTGACTGTATATATATTAGCTGCATCTCACTGGGGCCTCAGTCAACTCTGACACAATATTCTATACAGAATATTGTCCATCGGGTCCCGTGGTTACGCAGCGTGCGCAAGCGATTGCAGCGGTATGTATGTATTATCTTTTGGTATTGGCTGTGCTGTACTGTACTTTATCATGATATAATAATGTATTGAATTGTTGACTATTTACATCTGTTAAAATAAATCACTTTGTGCTTTGGACACACATATAATTGATTGGGCAATGCTTATTTTAAAACGATAGAATTACTTTAATATGTCCATGGGATGAAAAAGCCCATCGTCATGCCTGGTCAGAAGACCAAAAAATGCACCTCTTCGGTCTAGAGTTATTTTTATCCAAATCCGGACAACCAATGTATGGCCATATGTAGCTTATGTAAAGCTCAAATAAGTAGGGGTAAGGATCTTGCCCACCTAGGGACATCCTCCCTTATACGTCACCTGAATAACCTTCATAGTTCAGTGGTTAGTTCAGGAACTGGGGCTAGGACCGTCATCGGTACAGGGACACCTAAATCCCGTGGTCTAGTTGGATACACACCAGCAACACCCTCCTCATCAACTTCCTCCACGATCTCCATCAGATTGAGTCCTGCAGCCCAAGTCAGCAGCCAGACTGAGTCCTCTCCAATACGGGATTCATCCGAAGAATCCTGTAGCGGTTTGCCTACTACTGCCACTGCTGCTGTTAGTCGGTCATCTTCCCAGAGGGGAAGTCGCAAGACCGCTAAGTCTTTCACAAAACAATTGACCGTCCAACAGTCGTTTGCCATGACCACAAAATACGATAGTAGTCACCCTATTGCAAAGCGTATAACTGCGGCTGTAACTGCAATGTTGGTGTTAGACGTGCGCCCGGTGTCCGCCATCAGTGGAGTGGGATTTAGAGGGTTGATGGAGGTATTGTGTCCCAGGTACCAAATCCCGTCGAGATTCCACTTCACTAGGCAGGCGATACCAAAAATGTACAGAGAAGTACGATCAAGTGTCCTCAGTGCTCTGAAAAATGCGGTTGTACCCACTGTCCACTTAACCACGGACATGTGCACAAGTGGTTCTGTGCAAACGAAGGACTATATGACTGTGACAGCCCACTGGGTAGATGCATCGCCTTCCGCAGCAACAGCAACAGCTGCATCAGTAGCAGCATCTACAAAATGGCTGCTCGTGCAAAGGCAGGTAACATTGTGTATTACAGGCTTTAATAAGAGGCACAACGCTGACAACATATTAGAGAAACTGAGGGAAATTATCTCCCAGTGGCTTACCCCACTTAGACTCTCATGGGGATTTGAGGTGTCAGACAATGCCAGTAACATTGAGCTGGCATTAAATATGGGCAATTTCCAGCACATCCCATGTTTTGCACACACCATTAATTTGGTGATGCAGCATTACCTCAAGAGTGACAGGGGTGTGCAGGAGATGCTTGCGGTGGCGCGCAAAATTGCTGGACACTTTCGGCATTCAGCCAGTGCCTACCGCAGACTAGAGGCACATCAAAAAATCATGAACCTGCCCTGCCATCACCTCAAACAAGAGGTTGTGACACGCTGGAACTCCACCCTCTATATGCTGCAGAGGATGGAGGAGCAGCAAAAGGCCATTCAGGCCTACACAGCCACTTACGACATAGGCAAAGGAGTGGGGATGCACCTGAGTCAAGCGCAGTGGAGACTGATTTCCGTGTTGTGCAAGGTTCTCCAGCCGTTTGAACTTGCCACACGAGAAGTCAGTTCCGACACTGCCAGCTTGAGTCAGGTCATTCCCCTGATCAGGCTGTTGCAGAAGCAGCTGGAGAAAGTGAGGGAGGAGCTGGTAAAGCATTGCGATCCAACAAAGCATGTAGCTCTTGTGGATGAAGCCCTTCGTACGCTTTGCCAGGATCCGAGGGTGGTCACTCTTTTAAAGTCAGAGGAATACATTCTGGCCACCGTGCTCGATCCTCGGTTTAAAGCGTATGTTGTGTCTCTGTTTCCAGCGGACACAAAGCTACAGCGGTGCAAAGACCTTCTGGTTCAGGAGATTGTCCTCTGAAGAGGACCGTGACATGCCAACAGCTCCACCCTCATTTTCTTCCACATCTATGGCTGCGAGGAAAAAGCTCAGTTTTCCTAAAAGAGCCGCTGGCGGGGATGCTGATAACATCTGGTCCGGACTGAAGGACCTGCCAACCATTGCAGACATGTCTACTGTCGCTGCATTGGATGCTGTCACAATAGAAAAAATGGTGGAGGATTATTTTGCTGACACCATCCAAATAGATATGTCAGACAGTCCATATTGTTACCGGCAGGAAAAAAAGGCAGTTTGGAAGCCCCTGTACAAACTGGCTCTATTTTACCTGAGTTGTCCCCCCTCCAGTGTGTACTCGGAAAGAATTTTTAGTGCAGCGGGGAACCTGGTCAGTGAGCGGCGAAGGAGGTTGATTCCTCAAAATGTTGAAAAAATGATGTCCATAAAAATGAGTTATCAATTCCTCAATCAAGTACAGCACTGCCCTCCAGATAGTACAGAGGGACCTGTGGTTGTGGAGTCCAGCGGGGACGAATTGATAATGTGTGAGAAGGAGGAAGTACACACTGTAGGGAGAGAGGAATCAGAGGTTGAGGATGAGGACGACATTTTTCCTCAGTAGAGCCTGTTTAGTTTGTACAGGAAGAGATGAATTGTTATTTTGGTGTGGGGGCCCAAACAAACCAATCATTTCAGCCACAGTTGTTTGGTAGGCCCTGTCACTGAAATGATTGGTTTGTTAAAGTGTGCATGTCCTATTTCAACAACATAAGGGTGGGAGGGAGGGCCCAAGGACAATTCCATCTTGCAACTATTTTTTTGGCATTATGTGACCATTCAACAGTCGTTTGCCATGTTTAAAAAGTAAAAGAAAATGTCAACAAATTACAAAAATTTAATCAAAAGTTAAATGCCCTGTCATTATTTAAAACAAGAGGGTTTGACGTGCTAGAATTAGTGTAGTGTTAATATGTTATAAACACTACACTTGGAACTTGGAGGAGGTATTGTGGGCCAGGTATCAAATTTAGTACCGGGGCCACCCCACTACACAGTCCAGAATTTTTTTTGGGGAAATTCAGATCCGTGGAGGGTTTTTTATTAATTATATTGTGGTGACTACTCCTCTACGCAGTCCAGATACATTTATGGGTGCGAATCATACAAGGTCAGGGTTTTTAAATTATATTGTGGTGACCCACTCCTCTACGCAGTCCAGATACATTTATTGGTGCGATTAAGACCAGTTGATGGTTTTCTTATTATATTGTGGTGACCCACTCCTCTACGCAGTCCAGATACATTTATTGGTGCGACTGCGAATCTTACAAGTTCAGGGTTTTTAAATTATATTGTGGTGACCCACTCCTCTACGCAGTCCAGGTACATTTTTTGGTGCGATTAAGACCAGTTGATGGTTTTCTTATTATATTGTGGGGACCACTCCACTACGCAGTCCAGAAAGATACCTCGTTGCAATGTTTTGGACTAATAACTATATTGTGAGGTGTTCAGAATACACGGTAAATTAGTGGAAATGCTTGTTATTGAATGTTATTGAGGTTAATAATAGCGTAGGAGTGAAAATAAGCCCGAAAACTTGATTTTTGAACTTTTTATGCTTTTTTCAAAAAAAATCCGAATCCAAAACCTTAAATCCGAACCAAAACCTTTCGGCAGGTGTTTTTTGCGAAACAAATCCGAACCCAAAACATCGCTGAAATCCGAATCCAAAACACAAAACACGAGACACCAAAAGTCGCCGGTGCACATCTCTAGTTACCAGGCTGTTACCATGTCAGAAGACTGGTCACAAAGTGACAAAGGGAGTGGTTTTCCACAGGCCTCTATGAGAGACAATTAGTTATTCAGCTGACATTTTGCAGGGCAAGGCTGCAGACATTACAAACTATAATAGTATTGAGTGTGATTTAACTTACATGTTTTGAAGTAGTTTGCAAGTGTCTTTTTCCACAGCTGACAGGGTGTGTTTGTAGTCAGGCTAATCAAGCAAAGCACCTGATGGGAACTCCTTTATAAAGACAACGTGGGAGTATCACCTGTCCATCAAGCTAGGGTGGTGGGAGAAGTAGCCCAAACAAGCCTATTTAACATTTAATAACAGGAAATGCCCCCTCTTTTGCCACACAAAATCAAGAGATAAACATCTGTCCTTTGTCATTGTGTTTGATATTTTATGTCTTACCATTGACGCTGAGTGATGTCTCCAGTCATTTTCACTTCTAGATTGTTTCTTTTTCATAATTTTTTCCCCCTTTTCAACTGTGCTGTACTCTCTTGTCCTTTTTCCTCCCTCCATACGTTATTCCACTCCAGCATGTTGTTTCCCTTTCTACCATGTTATGGATCCCAGCCTAACATGCTTGCAACGCACATTCCCTCCCACTCGCCCCTGGGGATGTCAGTCCTCCTCCTCCTCCCAGGCAGCATATAAACCTGCAATGTCAATGCAGCTGAGACCAGCAGGCAATTCAACACAGGTGCCCCAGCCATCCACTTTGCGTATATTATTACAGTTATAGCTGCAGGTTACTTCCCAATGTAGCCACCCAGCAGCCACATTTAGGCTAATCTTTGTCTAAGGGGGTTCACCTTCCCACCTTCCAGGCTTCCCCAGTGCCCTATAATTTAATACATGAGCCCTAGGCGGCTGTTTCTACCTCCCACAAAACAGATGCCCAATAGCCTTCAATGTTTTTACCCTCATCAGTTGACAGCCAAACAAGACTGGCTTGATTAATACATATATTTCTCCCAATACATCCTGTCACTCCTCTTACCACCTGGTTCCCTGCCCTCCATGGTCCTCCATTTTTTCCAACAAAACCTCCTTTCCCCACTCTGTGCTCCTAACACCCAGCCCCCAATCCTGCCAGGCAATAGCCCTCAAGCAATACTCTTGCCAGTCAGTTCCCTTTCCCTCCAGCTATCTTTCTCCCAAACCTGAAAACACTTCCAGTGCCCTTTATTATCTTCAGTTTTTTCCCCAGAGGAACTAGTCATTTCCATCCACTCCTCTTCCCAGCTTCCCCTTTCCCTTACTCCCAGCATACTCCAGCATAGACCTGTACCACATCAGCAGGCCCTCTATAGCCCCTAGCGGATGTCAATCTCCTTCAGTAACACATCAGGACAACCCTATTGCAGGGCCCCAGCTTTCAGAGGTTTACAAAGATCCACAGCCACAGCAACTGCAACAGGTGTAATCAGCTACATCTGAAGGGTTCAGGGTGGATCAGAGAGTACCACAGAGGAATCAATCGATTTGTTTACTGGTGAGTGTGAGGATCACAGGGTGTATTGGGGTTTAGGTACTAGATCGGAAGTTGTTACAGCTACACATGAGAGGACGAACTGGCAGAGTAGAGTACATAAAAGTGCTGCAGTAGAGACAAGAGCACAAGGGGATGAGATTGTGCTATTCTTAGGGGCTTGAGGGCTAGTTCTCGGCAGAAGAGAGACAAGGGCCTATATGTAACAATGTTTGAAGGAAAAACTTGCACAGGCTAAGGCGAAGGATAGAATTGAGGAAAAGATGTTTAGGACTTATGCCAAATTGTTATCGAGTTTTGTGGTATTTGCAGCAGCATACCTGGAAACTAATACAGGCGAGTTCAAGGACGTGTTAAAATATTTGCACATGGCCCATGATATGTATGTTAATGGTGGATGGTGAAGACTGGCGAGATTACAATCAAAAATATTGTTAAAAAAATTATAAGGTAGCCAGCCTGCATTTTGGCTGCAAAGATATGAAGATATGGATGGCAGTGAAACAGCTTAACAGGATAGTTCCTGAGGCAGCCACTTACAGATAAGTCCACAATAGGTATGGTGAGGGAATTTGGAAAGGGGGCATTAATAGCAAAGGTTGACATAAAGTCTGCTTTCCGCCTCCTCCTATTGCACCCAGAACTCTTCCAATACATGGGGTTCCAAACTCACAAAGGATGTTACGTGGATAGGTGTCTCCTAATGGGGTGCTCAGTATCGTGTGCTTACTTCTATACCTTTTTTCCACTGGTGCATAGAAGAGGGCACAGGCAAACCCAGGTATTGCACACTACCTGGATGACTTTCTTCTTACTGGCACCCGGTACTCCCAGAACTGTAGCGATGTGTTATTTGACATGCAGGACAGATGGTTCAACCACATGTTTGTCATTAATGGGGCTTGAAATAGACACCCTTGTGTCTTGTTGCTTCCTTTCTATGCAAAATATATCAACGATAAAAGAGCTGATATTGATGGTGAGGCTATTGGATAAAGTTTCCCTTAACCAGAGCTAATACTTGTTAGGATCCCTTAATTTTGCCTGCCGCATTATCCTTATGGGTAACCTCATTTGCCGGAAGCTACATAAAGCGACAGCCAATATAACTAGGGCCCATGCACGTATATGTTTATCACAGGATAAAAGGGAGGACTTATCTATCTGGTTGAGATTCCTTAAAGAATACAATGAGTTACTATTATGGCCCCGTCCCGTGGTGGCTAGTTGTGAGCTGCAGTTATACACAACTGAGGCAGTCGCTAAAGGTTTCAAGGCGTACTTCAACAGGGACTGGTGTCCTGCACCATGGCCTTTGGAGTACGAGTCCTCAGGCATGATCGCTAGAGCTTTTCCCCATCATGGTGGTTATGGAGTTGTGGGATCTTAGATTGCAGGATCGTGACCTTGTTTTCCGGTTTGACAGTTTGGGCGTGGTTCAGTCCATTAATAAACAAATTGCTTTTTTTCCCCCGGCCATCAGGCATATTAAACATCTCCTTTTGCGCTGTCGCAAGCATAAGTTCGGGTTTAGAGCCAGGCATGTGCCAAAGATTAAGAACACATTGGCAGATGTACTTTCACGCTTCAACTGGGCGAAATCCATAGGTCCCCTGGCTGGTCCTAATGGTACACCTTGTCCTTCTCATGTTTGGCAGATTCTTAGGCCGGCATAGTAGGGTTGCAGAGACTTTCTTGGCTCCATCCACCCTGACGTTATACAAGGCTGCTTGACGAGACTGGGTTCAATTTGGGGAAAGTAAATGTGGCATGCGCAAAGATCAGCAGCAGGGCATGAAGGAATTTGTGTGGAATAAGTATAGTTTCCAAGGCAGCAATGTTATCCACACTAGCTGTAAACTCTTTTTTTTATTTTATTTTTTATTAACTTTATTATGCAAAGTTCAGTATAACACAAAATCAAACGATGTAAAAAAAAGAAATGAAATTTATAAATACTCACAGGAAAAATAATCATATAAACAGTGTTTGGTATAAAAAACAAGTAACTGTACAGACAAAATGTAGTGAGACAATCATTTAAGCAACTGAGAATATAGAAAGAAAAAACTGAACTGGTTTTTATATTTCCTTTCTTTTATATTTTCTTCCTTCTTTATATAAGAAAAGAGGGAAGAAAATATAAGCTCAAGTACGGAGGCCATGTGGCTTGTTGCCAGAAAGAAAGAATGAAAGGATGAAGAGGGAAAAAGAAAGAGAGAAAGAAAAGGGGGAGAGAACAGGGGAGGGGTGGAAGGGAGAGCAAGACAGGGACTAGGTGGATCCAGTCTAACAGAGTGAAAAATTATACCAAGGAGGGCAAGAAAAAATGGAAGTAGGAAGCCCATGGGTCCCACACTTGGAGGAACGATTTAGAAGTATTGTGAAGAATGCAAGTCACATATTCCATTTTATATGTATGCCAAAGTCTGCCAACAGGGCCGGACTGGCCACCTGGCACTTCTGGCAAATGCCAGAAGGGCCGATGGCAGTGTGGGCCGGTCCGGCTCCCTGCGATCCCCCGATTAAATATAAAAAAAATATTTTTTTTTGGTGTGCAGCCGTCATGACGTCACACGTCATGCCGGTTCTTTGCGTCGCCCCGGCTCCCGCGCTTCAAGCTCCCCGTTGCATAGAACTAGCTGCAGTGGAGGCTGCTGTCAGTGCTAAGGTGGGTGTAGGGAGGGAGGGGGGGGGCAGAAAAATGGCATATGTATGTGTGGAGGGGGGCAGAAAAATGGCATATGTATGTGTGGAGGGAGGGGGGCGGCAGAAAAACGGCATATGTATGTGTGGAGGGAGGGGGGGCAGAAAAACGGCATATGTGTGTAGGGGGAAGAGGGGGTGATTGAAAATGTCTGAAGGGGGGGTGAGTGAAAATGTCTGCAGGGGGAAGGAGGCGGGGTGAGTGAAAATGTCTGCAGGGGGAAGGGGGGGTTGAAAATGTCTGCAGGGGGAAGAGGGGGTGATTGAAAATGTCTGCAGGGGGAAGAGTGGGTGATTGAAAATGTCTGCATAGGGAAGAGGGGGTGATTGAAAATGTCTGCAGGGTGGGGGGGCAATGGCTGTAGGAGGGAGAAAATAAAATGGCCAATGTGTGTGGGGGACAGTATATGACTATAATGTTTGTGGGGGCAGTATATGACTATAATGTGTGCTATTAAGTGAATGTGGGGCTGTTTGGGGAAAATGAGGTCTATTTATTAAATGTGATTATGAATTATTTAATGCCTGGGATGGTTGTGGGAAATGGTTATTTTTATTAAACATAAATGCTATTTAATTTCTTGCTGAGGTTGTTTGGAGGGAGGAAAATAGATTTATTTATTAAATGGGAATACTATTATTGTAATGTTGGGGCTGGATTGAGGCCTAATTTTATAACGTGGGTGTTATATTGAGTTAACACCGGTGCTGTTTGGAGTTTTCTGACTTTCATGTACCCATTTTTTTTTTCCAAAGAGGGCCCCCAACATTCCAGGATCCAGACAAGCAGCAACTTATCTAAAGACACCAGCAGCCACAAGACAGGTAAGAGAGAGCAGGACAGTCTGCCAACTGTCCTGAATTTGGTGGGTGACTGTCCCGCTTAGTCAGGATTTGGTCTGACTGCAAGGACAGTTGGGAGGTATGTCCTACTTCACATTTTACTGCTTGTGAAGGCAGAACTGTGTGCACCTAACAGTAGTGCTCACAGTATTGCCTCAGTATTTGTTGATAATGTGTCTAATAACCATATTACATCATAGGAGCCCCTTGTCTTAAGTGCCTAGGGCCCCCTGAGCCTAAATCCAGCTCTGGTTAGCAGGAGGGAGCGGATAGCTACCCCCAGTCCCTGGATAGGACACAGCCTGCAGAGCAAGCCGAGGAGCTCTAAGTCTCATGAGATTTATTAATCTTGTGAGACTAAGAGTTTCCCTGCTGACTCTACAGGACGTTCCCACTCTGATGCATGTCAACAGCATCAGAAGCATAGATAAGTACAGTGGACTGGGGGTGTTGTAATGTGTTTCTGGGGTGGGGGGGTGGCATGATAGGGAGGGCCTGATAAATGTAATGTTTTATTATAATGTATGTATCAATGCCCCATGTTGACCATGCCCCCAACATAACGTGGCCACGCCCTTGGCGGCACCGCTGTGCAGCAGCGGCACACAGTTTTTTCATGCTCATCGACAAAGATGGGCCTGTATGCTTGAAATGCCAGGGCTGATTTTTAGTCCCAGTCCGGCCCTGTCTGCCAATAATCACTTGAAGTGTCAGAGCACTAGGCTGATAGGTTGCTTCCAGTCAGTGGCTATTTGGCACAAGGCAGTTGAAACTATATGTCTAAACAATTTGTTCTATTAAGCAGTGGAGGACGGAATTCCAAGAAGGATTTCAAGTTCCTAAACTCCAGGCAAAATGGCATAAGTTTGGGGCATTGACACTAAATGTGGAGGGAGGAGCCTTCACTTGGGCAACCCCTCCAGCATCTGCTGGAGGAGTCATGGACAATTTTGTTTAGCTTAGTAGGTACTAAATACCACAGATACAGGAGTTTATATGCATTCTCATTAGTTTTTACGTAAATTAAGCTAAAGGCAGCCTTATATCTTCCCAGTCCCTGTTGTCCAGAGTCTGCCCGAGGCTCTCCTCCCATGCTCGCTCATGCGGGTCCCTCATGATCACATCTGAGATTTTGAGTTCACGATATAAAAGGAAAATTAAAGCTTTTGTTGAAGATTGTCTAAGGGAAAGTGATTTGACAAGGGTCAGTGGTCTGGCCTTTAAGAAGGATTTTCTCTCAAGACCCAGCCCTTTATAGACTGGATGGGGTGCATTTGGGGAGAGGGACGCTGGTGCTCCGATCATGTGAGTATTTGTATACTCACATGATCGCAGCGCCCGTGCTCCCTGCCCCCCGACTCGCAAATGAAAAAAAAAAAAAGGATTCACTCACCTATTTAATCTCTCCCTCTCCACTGGCATCTTCCCCTCCTCCTTCAAACATGCTCTCGTATCCCCCATTCTTAAGAAACCTAATCTTGACCCCACTTCTCTCTCACACTATCGCCCCATATCTCTTCTCCCTTTTGCCTCCAAAATTCTCGAGAGGCTCGTCTGCAGCCGTCTCACCTCCTACCTTTCTGAATACTCCCTCCTTGATCCTCTCCAGTCTGGTTTCCGCCCCCTCCACTCCACTGAAACTGCCCTGGCTAAAGTCACCAATGACCTCCTCTCTGCTAAAGCCAGGGGCCACTTCTCCCTTCTCATCCTCCTTGACCTCTCTGCAGCCTTTGACACCATTGACCACCCCCTCCTCCTTCACACCCTCCAGTCTTTCGGCCTCTCCGGCCCAATCCTGTCCTGGTTCACCTCTTACCTTACTCACCGATCCTTCTCTGTCACCACCTCTGGGTCTCTCTCCCCCCTGTCCACCCTTCCAGTCGGGGTCCCTCAGGGCTCTGTTCTGGGACCCTTACTCTTCTCTCTATACACCTCCTCCCTGGGTGAACTCATCAGCTCCTTCGGCTTCAGCTACCACCTTTACGCTGATGACACTCAACTATACCTCTCCTCTCCTGATCTCTCTCCCTCCCTCCTCTCTAGGGTGTCCACCTGCCTCTCTGCCATCTCCTCCTGGATGTCCTCTCGATTCCTCAAACTTAACCTTGCCAAAACTGAGCTCATAGTTTTTCCCCCCTCTCATACCTCATCCCCTTCTGACCTCTCCATCACTGTCGACAACACCTCTATCTCCCCTGTCCCCCAAATTTGCTGCCTTGGTGTCATCCTTGACTCCTCTCTCTCCTTTGGCCCCCACATCCTCTCTCTTTCTAAATCCTGCCGCTTCTAGCTGCGTAACATCGCTCGCATCCGGCCCTTCCTCTCCCAAGATGCCACCAAATGCCTTATCCACTCTCTGATCATCTCCCGCCTGGACTACTGCAACCTCCTCCTCACTGGCCTCCCCCACTCTCATCTCGATCCCCTTCGATCTGTTCTTAATGCTGCCGCTAGATTTATTTTCATTTCTCCTCGCCCCTCTACCTAGCCCTTCACTGGCTCCCATTCCCCTTCAGAATCCTCTTTAAGCTCCTCACACTCACCTACAAGGCCCTCGCCAACTCCACTGCGCCCTACATCTCCACCGTCCTCTCTATTCATGCTCCATCCCGCCCTCTCCGTTCTGACTCTGACCGTCGCCTCTCTTCCCCCCTTATAACCTCCTCCCATGCGCGTATCCAAGACTTCGCCCACGCTGCCCCACTCCACTGGAACAAGCTCCCTCCCTCCATCAGAACTTCCCCTAATCTGTCCAGTTTCAAACGGGCCCTAAAAACCCACCTTTTTCTTAAAGCCTTTCTGTCTCCCACTTAACTTCCTACCTTATCTTCTGCCTCTGTCCCCCTACTCTCCCTCTCTCCCCTGCGTCTCTCTGTCTGTCCACCCCTCCCCTTAGATTGTACGCTCCTCTGAGCAGGGCCATCTCTCCTCCTGTTTTCACCACTTCTAACTCTGCTCTCCAGCTACTTAACCCTCCTCCTCGAGGCTCCACTCCACATCCACTCTCGCTTCCTCCTCCCCCCTGGAGGTCTCCCTGTCTTCCGCGCCCTCCTTCTTGGCCCCGTCATTTGTGGGTCCTACCTCCCCCTTCCCCGCCCTCTCTAGCTGTGCATTGAGCTTACTGAGTTGCTGTGCTTACTGTTTACTGTACTGTGCTGTCTCCCATTGTATTGTAATTTGTTTGTCTCTGTACGGCGCTGCGGATGCCTTGTGGCGCCTTATAAATAAAAATTAATAATAATAATAATAAATTGTAGAGTGAGAATTTCGGAGGTGCTGGTATTGAAAGAAAAACTTGTTGGATATGTTGAATTTAGGCCTTAAAGCAGCAAATGAAGGGAAGGAGATACCCTTAGTGACATCATGTAAATATTGGACTCCATCCTGCCTCCATGGTTCAAATGAGGTCAAGATAGAGCCAGTGTCACGGATTTCCCAGGTATGACCACGGAGAGGGGATAAGTGGTTATAATGAGATTATTAACAAACACAGATGACAAGGTAACTCACGAGACAGTTCAATGTGCAGATGAGAAACAACAGGTAACTGCAATAGTAGATTTCAACAGGCAGCGTGGAACTACAAGTACCAGGTATAATGGTTGAAGATGCAGGAGTCCAGGACACAGGTAACAGCAATAGTAGATTTCAACAGGCAGCGCGGAACTATAAGTACCAGGTATAATGGTTGCAGATGCAGGAGTCCAGGACACAGGTAACAGCAATAGTAGATTTCAACAGGCAGCGTGGATCTATAAGTACCAGGTATAATGGTTGAAGATGCAGGAGTCCAGTAGCAGGTAACAGCAGTAGAGAATACAATGAAGTAATTTGCAGGAGTCCAGCTAGCAGGCAGAAGCTGAGCACAGGGAATGCTCATAGGAATGACCTGATGATCTGGCCCAGACCGTATGAAGCAGGCAGGTTTATATAGGCTTCATGCAGGTGACACAACTCTCAGTAATCAAGGAAAATAATCAAAGTAGCACAGTGGCCCCTTTGGTGGGCAGTGGTACTATAAGTAGAATACATAATAAATCCAATAAAGTCACTGCAGTCAGCAGCTGCAGAGTGCAAATCGTGACAGCCAGGTGGAAATTTAGGTTTATCAAAAAGTGGAATAGTCGGGCTAGGAGTTGGAGTCAATTAAAATGTCATATTTGCTCATTCACATAGCACCAATGGTTGGGTGACAATAATCCGAGAGCGGACAGTTAAGATAAGGAAGCCACAGAAGAGAAGAAACCGAGGAGATACCCAAGCTTTTTGCCTCAATTAAAGTTCTGGTTCTAGTGGTGCCTGGAGTGTTCTATAATATACATTGGGCGAGTTCTGCTGCTAAATATTAGGCTTTGAAATTGGGAACTCCCAAGCCCCCTCTCATGGTCGTTTATATTTCTCGATCCAATTCAGGAGCCTTGGGCCTAGCTGAAGCAGGACTGAAACAGAACCTGGAGGCTTTGATGATCTCTTTGCTCATCTAGGGTACTCAGAGTAATACAAGCAGTATAGGAGTCTTTGGACTGAAGTCTGTGCTTGAGTACAGATCTAGAATCTGGTGTAAAGACGAACTGGAACTGTTCGTAGGAACTCAATCCCAGCACCTGTTTGCAGGCACATGGACTGGAACCCACTAATAAGAACTCGGATGGAAAACACACGGAAACTTAGAACAGAACGAACTGGAACTGGAGACATGGGCCAGTGTGGGGTTTCCCACAGAGCGTGGGAAGATCCCCATATACTATAAATAGACCTCACGCATGAACTAAGTTTATTGCGTATCGGAGCTGTTTGGAGCAGCTCTCTTCATTTTTTTTTTTTTTTTACACAAGCATGTTCCAGATGAGATAATACAAATCTGGGGCCCTTCTGGCTGAAGACAAGAAGACTTCAAGAAACAAGGGGGCCCTCCTGGCCAGAAGAAATTAAGACTTCAAGCAACAAGGGGGGGTTTGCCCAAGAAGAAGAGAAGACATTTCAAGCAGGGACTTTGAATTTAGAAAATATTTTGGGACATTTCAAGCCGGACTTTGGATGCAAATTTATTTGGTACATGGTTTACAGATATTTTAGGATTAAAAGCTGCTGACATCAGTGGTGAGTATATTGGGAATTTATTATTTTTAATAAAAGTATGTGGTATAAATGAGGGTGTTTAGCGTCTTTATTGGGGTTTTATTATTTTTATTAAAAGTATGTGGTTTTAATGAAGGTGTTGTGGTTTTGTAAATATTTTCTTTTTTGGAACTACAGTTCCAGCCAGCCATGGGTATCAGGGAATGTTGGCACTTGTGGTTTTTCAAATGCCAATATACCCTGGCTGCCATGGGCATGCTGGTGCTTGTAGTTATACAAGCATCAGCATGCCCACACTGTTTATAGCACCTTGGATGGCTGGGACTTGTAATTCCACAAAACAAAATGGCGTCCCTTTCAGGCGCGGGCTGGCAAAGTACAACTCGGGGCACACAGGCGGCTGCATCACATGACACGCGATGTGGCTGCATCCAATGACGCGGCCCCGCCTGTGTGCTGGCGCGGCCGCATCTCGTGTCATGAGATGCGGCCGTGGGTCAAAATGAGGTGATTTTTCATTCCAGGAGTGGCCGGCCTTCCGCATGTCCCCCTACTATAGTGCCACCCACACCCTCGCTGGTTTGCCTAGTGCTGGTTAAGTGAAAATCGGGCGAACACCACGCAAATACTTTCCACAATTTTCACTTAACTGGCAGCACTAAGGTTAATAGTGACCGGGCGTGGGGACCCCACGCTTTTTTTTAACTTTTATCTACTGTTAACAGTTTTGACAGCTGTCGGGACCTCAAGCTCTATAGGCAGGGACAGTGTAACAGTGTTGTGTTTACTAATCTCGCAGCTAGATAAGGACAACACAGGAGAGTTTGCTAAACACGGGAGTATTTGACATCACAGAAAAGTGCCAGAGATCATCATTGATTTTTGAAGATTAGGGTAAAAATAGCAGCTTAATACATTTGATCATTTTTTCATTAAAATCGCGGGTTATCACTCACGATTTGCCGTGATTTTAACACGCTGAAAAAAATCGGTGCTTGATACATTTACCGCCAGTTCTCGATTATCCAAGTCGTCCTTACGCAATGCATGTAGATCATTTATGAACTCCAATAGATAATCCCATATTAAAGGGAGAGCAAATTGCTAATTATATAAAAAAAACTCACATTTTACTAAAACACATAATAAAGAACAAACTGTGAGATGATATACTCGTACCAGATGGTATAAGGTAAACCAAATCCAAATCAGGCAAACAACACCCGGAATGCTGCTGTCTTACTGGGCTTCTCCAAGAGAGTCAAGACAGAGGTTCCCCTGCTGCACACCAATGTGTATATTACATACGTACAAACTTTATTTGGCTGGAACCAGTGCGAACCACAGTCAGGGGGAAAGCAGTGCATTCAGCGGTTAATACATGGCTCAGGAGGTTTATGTTGGGCCGTAGGATTCTTCCCCTTACATTCTATGTCTCTTATAGGGACCTTTCTCCAAAGGAGTGTGGTCTCTCTGACCCTGTGTTAAGTGCCTGGGATTCTTGGCCATCCCTATGCTTGAAGTTTAGTATTAGCTCGATAGTTGAACTTGCATTGCTTTATTCACCAAAATCAGTTATATAACTAAAACTGTGAACTTAGTTGGCCAAAATTGAAAACTGTGTCCGTGTCTTCTTTCAGGTTCTGATTATGTATCTTTATAATATGTTGGATGGAAGTTGAGTGTGCAAAAGAGAGAATATACTTGACCGCTAGAAATACTTGACCGCTATTGATAGAATTAGTTCAATTAGTTCAATAGATGACACGAGGCATGTGAGGCATGTGAGAAAAGAGAAGCAAGCAAGCAGCCAAAAAACCCAGAATATAATCAATCAATTTAATATTTAACTTTAATCGATCAAAAAATAATAATAATGGGAATTAATTTAATGTGATTATTATTATTATTATTATTATTATTATTATATTTTATTTTATTTGTAAAGTGCTATATTTGGGGGGATCATGACACAAACAAACTAACAATAAAGACATAAAACAGAAGGTAAAGATGACTGTTCTCAAAAGAGCTTACATTCTAATAAGTGTGGAGAAAATTCATACATAAAATAGTGCAATAACAAATATTATATGAGTACTTGAAGGCATGTAAGAAAGGGAGGGAGAGAGAGGAGCTAAGACGCAGAAAATTATTACTTGTACTTACAAAATATCAATAGGTGTGAATATTCTCAAAACATACAGCATTGGACAGATACGGAATATAAACAAACCAAAGATCTCTGATTGCCTATATTGCAAAAAAAAATATTGATCAGTGCTAGAAGTTTAACAAATAGCTAAATCTTGCAACAGAGGCATAAATTGAGATTCAACAATGGCATTTGGCATATATGACTTAATAAATAATATCAGAATTATTCTACATGCTTATACAATTGTTTGTCAGCATAAGTAATTCCATTATTTAAGGACTAGACAACATACAAAGCAACTGACTTGCCCCTCCCCTACACCACGCAAAAAATAAACATTGGTGATATTAGTAGCAAATAATAATCAGTATTGTATCAACAGTAATTTGCAAGCAAAGTCGACTGTGACAATTTTTTCAGTCATGCAATACAACAAAGGATATATATATATATATATATATATATATATATATATATATATATATATATACACAAGTTAACCCGTGCATGATACTCATGCATTCTAGTCAAATCAAGCTACTTAAGGTGTTAAAAAGGTTCTTGTCATGCATTTGGGCCTAGCCCAGGCCTCCTCAGGGAAAGAGCGTTACTTCCTGACGCAAGCGCCCTTTTTTAACGTGGTTTTGTCCACATGTCACCACCTCATCATTTTTCTCCATCACCTAATCCTTCATCTTCATCGCCACATCCTTCATCAAGCTACTTAAGGTGTTAAAAACTCCCCACTGTCACCCCCGGCAACCACCAACCACTCCCAACTGTCACTTCTCCTTCAAGAAATATATATATATATATATATTTATATAACAATTTAAGTACAAAGCAAGTTTTATTTTTCAAATCTCTTAAAATATTCTAAATATATGAATTGTATGTGGGTGTACTATGTAAGCAAATAGTGGTTATTGTATCTTCCTCTTTACTTCTGAGTTTCCAAAAAGAAAATTCCCCTCAATTCTTCCCCACTATTAACATGTCTGTAATCCCTCCTTTTCTCATTGTGTGTTTACCAGTGTGGTGACACTGCAGCAACACAGATTTAATGCTGTTCCCATGGATCAGTCTTTTGAACAAGAACATCCTACTACTAGTACCAGCAGTAGTACTGCTACCAGTAAAAAGGGTCATATAAGAAAGTCTTAGACAAGGACATCAAAAAATGCTCGATGATCTTACCCAAACCAACAATTCTTTCAATTATTAAGGGAAAACAAAGCAAATAGCCAACATTTCATACACAGCCTGCAGTGGCAAAGTGTATCTCAGGCCATGACAGCTTTGTAAGATTATTATTGGTGTTGCTACTGCTCCTATAGAATGCCCACTGCCAAAGTGAGTGCCCACCTAGGTAAGGCATATTCTGCAATTTCTCATTCACACTCTAGCCCTAAGTATAGACCTGACAGCAACAAAACAGATGCATCAAAAAATCAGAAGACAAACACCAAGGCTGAAGAAGAACCCATTTGGCCCTCATGTAAGCCTGAGAAGAGTCTAACGTTGCACATGAGGAGTACATCTGGTAGCTTTGAGTCTGACACAGCTTGCAACCCTATGTCTCAACCAGTTAAAAATATGAAGATGACTAATTATTTAGAAATTGTGGCTGATAAATTGTAGCTTCCTCTTATGCTAGAGTTTGAGAGGGATGATGGATGATGGAGATGATGATGATAATTTTAATGTTGATGCATGTGCTGAGCTTTAACAAGTTGATGAGGATAATGATTGTGTTAAAGTAATACGCAGCCATCAGTACCACTACATGCCCTAGATAAGCACAATGTCACGTCCAGCCAAATCTCACTCTTATAGGTGGCAATGTTTCTGTATCAAAACAAACAAATTATCACAAGACATCTTTAGCCTTTGTCAGACCAAAGCAAGTAGAGGTAGGAACCCAGATCTTCTCCCTGTTACATCATTCGCAACTCGTTCATTACAGGAGCTTTTCACGAGTATAAAAATGCCCAAGGGTACTAAGAAGAGCCCTAGTGCTAGGCAGGGCTTGTAGTCCTGGTAATGAGGTCACCCTCCGCAATAAAGGCTCCAGCCCTGAACTGACCAGGTTAGTGCTGGTTCCCTTGCCCACATCAAGTCCCAGTGTGACCAGCCCAGCCTGTCTAGCTTGACTTAAAAAGGTTTAATCATTTTTGTGGTCCCTCTGTTTCAGTTGGAAGCAGCCTTTATGACCTTTAGATTGGACTACATACACTGAAAGAAAAAACCCTTGACAATAAAATATGCAGCAGTCATCATTATCAAATTCTTCACCGGGCTGTTCAAACGGGTTGGTCCAGATTAGAAGTTAATGGTGGTGCCTGCAGCATACTTGTTCTGGACACCTGTATGCCAGGCATAAATTGAAAGCTATGACTGCCAATTCTTATCTCTGATTGCTCTGTATTTTAGATAGCACATAATGTATGTCAAGATATATGCAACTCAGGCGGAAAAACAACAGTGTGCAAACTCTTTTTGCGTATTAGTTGGAGGTTATTTTACATCCAGCTCTAAATAAGGCCCAATATTGCTAATTGTGAGATAGCCACTATCAAATATACTGTAAATAAGCGTAAATTAAAAATATACCAATGGATACAAATAAAAATGGCTTCAAATGACAGGAGTTTTTCCCATTTTTTCCTTCAAATGTCCTTTTTTTTTAAAATCCCAAAACAATCCACTGTCCTGGTTTTGCCAAAATTATATATAACAAAGCACAAGCATGGTTTTGAAAGCAAAATACCGAATGGCTCACTCACCTAGAGCCTTTTTTTTTTCCACAGTATTTTAACGCTAGCTAATTTGTTGCACACTTCAATTCTGATGATGACTATAATTTCTCCTAAAATAAGCCACTATTTTTTCCATATGTCATGTTAACACTTCCTACATGGTTTCTTAGAAATAAAATCTATTTTTAGCGAGAGAGCTTCTAAACTAGGTTATGTTTTGATTGCCTATGGAAAATATCATTTATTATGAGATTCCTGAAATAAGCCATGTTTTGTACAGCATACACAGTTTTACACTCATTACATTTTTTTAAACCTACATTTAGTAAATTGACTATAATTCCTTGTAAAATAAAAAAAGATACTTTGATTGCACATGTGGTTTTATCACTCATTACATGTTTTAAAAAGAAGGAAGAAATTAGCTACTCAAAGAACTTGGCTCGGGGAAGAAGTTGATAATGATGTAGATTGCTGCACGTGTTCTCTGAATGCAGCTATACGCCACTAACATTACTTCTATATAGCATAACAACTACCTGCACAAAAACTAGTAATTTCTAAAAATGTATACATGAATATTTTTGCACTGTTCAATAGAGAATTTTGTTTTCTATTTTTGTCCTACATTTTGCTTCTCTCTGTTCGTATAAATGAATTACCCAAATGACATGGATGGGTTACTAAGATATAAATGGTGAAATGTATAAACTTCCTCCCTCTCTTTTACCCCCCACATTCAATCTCTCGCTCTATCCTGTCGCTTCCAGCTACGTAACATTTCCCGCATGCGGGGTAGATGATTCCATCATCTGACTCCCCATCAAGCCTTTTGTCTTTTTGCCCTCCCTCTAGGATGTAAGCTCTTATGAGCAGGGCCCTCTTCTCTCTTGTTTCTCTACCTATTCTTCTGATTTTACTTCACTATACAAGCTATGTTTGGAGTGTTTATCCTGGTACTAACTTGTTTAATGTTTGGCATTGTTTTTACCCTGTATGGTTTTATGTATGTCTCTGTATGGCGCTGCGGAAATTTTGTGGTGCCCTATAAATACAGGATAATAATAACAGTAATAATAATAATAACTCAAGTAAGAATGATCTCAATACCTTCCATTTGGTCTAATTTCTATACTTTTTTAAAGATTGTAGTCCCCTTGTGATATTCATGTATATGTTTAGACAATGGAGTTCAGCCTGCAATGAATTTTTTCTGTTGTCAAATTTGTCTCCATAGTTACTGAATGTTTTTCCTGACATATAGAAAAGGGCATGTCCATGGGCATGTCCATGTGGCCACATATCACCTGAACACTTTTTTATGAACAACTTAATATCATGTTTGTTAGACCAAGAGGATTTTCAACATTTAGCATATTAAACATAGAGGTTAAAATCACCACATTTGAATGGCCAATGGAGAAACCATTAACAAGAATGCAATAGAAGATATCCTAAAAATGGCCTTTTACTAGTCGCGTACATGTCTGACTCACCGATGGGTGATACAAGAAGTTGAGGTAAAGCATCTTTGTCCACTAAAATTAACGATTTCAAGAAAAATCAGTCTTGCTGCAGCATGCAAAATATATTGTAGGGGTTTGAGTCTGTTTTTGGGAAGACCAGTAAGGAGGGAATTGCAATAGTCAATGCGGGAGATGATAAGTGCTTGAATTAAGGTTTTTGCAGTGTCTTGCGTGAGATATGTGCGAATTCTGAAAATGTTCTTTTAGATGTATGTAGCAGGATTTAGATATAGAGTCAATGTGGAGAACAAAGGATAGGTGTGAGTCAAGGATTACATCTAGGCAGCGAGCTTGTGGGGTGGGATTTATGGTCATGTTATCAACAGAGATAGAAATGTCAGCTATGCTCTTGTTGGTGGGTGGAAATATTATTAACTCTGTTTTAGAAAGATTAAGTTTGAGTTGGCGAGAGGACATCCAAGATGATATGGCAGAAAGACAGTCAGTTACACGGGACAACACAGATGTCGAAAGATCAGGAGAGGATAGATAGATTTGGGTATCATCCGCATAGATATGATACTGAAAGCCAAAGGAACTTATTAAATTTCCAAGAGAATCGGTATAGATAGAGAACAGCAGAGGACCTAGCACTGAGCCTTGTGGTACTTCAACTGATAGGGGAAGCGGAGCAGAGGTGGCTCCAGAGAAATTAACAGTGAAAGAGAGATTAGAGAGGTAAGATGAGAACCAGGATAGAACAGTGTCTTGAAGCCCTAGGGATTGCAGCGTTTGTATGAGAAGAGAGTGGTCAACGGTATCAAATGCAGCCAAGAGATCCAGGAGAATTAGGAGAGAGTAATGGCGTTCAGTTTTAGCAGTGATCAGATCATTGACAACTTAGGTCAACGCAGTCTCTGTGGAGTGTTGAGAACGAAAGCCAGACTGAAGAGGATCCAACAGGATGTTAGCGGAAAGAAAGCGTGTGAGGCGAGTGTTGGCAAGTCTCTCTAGAAGCTTGGAGGGGCATGGGAGCTGAGAGATGGGACGGTAATTTGAGAGAGAGTTTGGGTAGGAGTTTTGTTCTTTTAGAATAGGAGTAATCACTGCGTGCTTGTATAGTGATTGAACCTTGAGATGACCCTTTATTATCAGGAGTGAACCCCTTAGCTTCTTCTACAATATTTGAGGTTTTTCAGATGGAGCTATTTGCAATATCTCATATGTGGACCTATCACATAAAATCTTAGTAGATATAATTAGATATTGTTCATCTTTGTCCAATCATTTACACATAAGATTCGTATTTCAATTATTAATCTTATTACATTGTATTCATTCCAATTCATTGTCTCCCCCCTATCCACTTCAAAATCTCCACCACCAGCCACTTCAGTATCCCCCCTAGCCACTTTATTAACTCCTCCTCTCGCCACTTTATTAACTCCTCCTCTAGCCACTTCACTAATTCCCCCCTATCCAATTCATTGTCTCCCCCTTAGCCACTTCATTGTCTCCCCCCTAGCTACTTCAGTATCTCCCCCCCTAGCAACTTTATTAACTCCTCTCCTAGCCACTTTATTAACTCCTTCCCTAGCTAATTCATTAACTAATTAACTCCGCCCCTAACCACTTCATTGTCTCCCCCCTTAGCCACTTCATTGTCTCCCCAGCCACTTTATTAACTCTCTCCCCCATCTGTCAAGCAGCCTGTTAATCACTCCCCCTACCCCCCAGTCATCTCCCTCCTGCTCCCCCTGTATAGACGGTAATAGTGCGCTCGCCGCGTTACTTTAGGCAGTAACACCAACAATTGAATATGCCCCTTAGAATCCTCTGAATAATTCAGTCCAGTGCCTTGGAATAACTTCACCCTGCCAGGCCACTCTCTGAAGCAGAGCTGTGCTCACATACCTTTTATAACTGGGTCAGGGGAGGCTGAAATGTAGAAAGATCTTCATTAGCAGATTGACCACCAATAAATGAAATCAGTCTATTATTTTTAAGCATTATTTATATATCTGCCCACACCCCCTTTTGATTGTGAAGTCACTAAAAGAAGCTCTGTATTTATTCAAATCAGCTTTATGACTCTTTTTATCATGTTTGTTCAAAAAACATGTATATTCAGGACTTCTTATAAATAATATATCTTTTTTTCCTGGCACAACATAGAAAATATAGTAACACATCCAATCAACAAAGAATGTTCTGCAACACACACCTATAAAACATCATTATGAAAAACAAATTTCTGAGGAAGATAAGTTATTCCACTATGTTCTCTCTCAGGCTGATAGTTATATGGTTGATATATTTGATGGGGTTCGACCCCTGAATTGTGAATATGTACAGTGGTTCACTCAGAAATGCATTATAAAATGATTTGCTTTGATCTACAATCCTGCAAGAAATTGTATAAAGATCTGGGGGTATATTTACTAAACTGCGAGTTTGTAAAAGTGAAGATGTTGCCTATAATCAGATTCTAGTTATCATTTATCTGATTCTAGATAGAATCTGATTGGTTGCTATAGGCAACATCTCCAACATCTCCACTTTTTCAAACCTGTAGTTTAGAGTTTAAAGTTATGACAAATAACTGAAACGTTGGATTGGATTTGAACAACAATTAACACAGTATTTTCACTTGGAGTGCCACCACACTGATGGATTAGATACAGTACATTCCATTTTAGGGAAGGTACTAGATGAAGGCAACCTGGTTGGTTTACTAAAAAGGCTGCTTTATATAAATAAATAAATATATATATATATATATATATATATATATATATATATATATATATATATATTATATGAACAAAAGTATACAGATGTTTGACCATTACACCAATGGGGACTGTGATGTGACATGGCATGTACATATACTTTAATATGGAGTTGGTTCCACTTTTGCAGTGATAACAGCTTCCACTCTTCTTGGAAGGCTTTCCACAATATGTTGGAGTGTTTCTGTGGGAATTTTGCCCATTCATTCTGTAGAGCATTTATGAGGTCAGGCACTGATCTTGGACAAGAAGGCCTGGCTTGCAATATCTATTCAGTTCATCCCAATGGTGTTCAATGGGGTTGAGGTCAGGGCTCTGTGCGGGTCAGTCAAGTTACACATTGAACTCATCAAACCATTTCTTTGTAGTCCTTGCTTTGTAAACTGAGGCACAGTCATGTTGGAATAGAAAAGGGCCTTCCCCAAACCGTTGCCACAAAGTTGGAAACATAGAATTATCCATAATGACTTGGTTTGCTAAAGCATTAAGATTTACCTTCAGTGGAGATAAGGGACCTAACCCAAACCCTAATAAACAGCCTCATTATCTCTCCTCCACCAAACTTCACAGTTGGCATAATGCAGTCAGGCAGATGACATTCTCCCGACATCCACCAAATCCAGACTCGCCCATCTGACTGCTAAACAGAGAAGCGTGATTCGTCACTTCACAGAACACGTTTCCACTGCTCCACCGTCCAGTGTCGGTGTGCTGTACACCACTCCATCCGACGCTTGGCATTCATCTTGGTGATGTGAGGCTTGCATGCATTTGCTCGACCATGGAAACCCATTCCATTAAGCTCCCAACGCACAGTTTTTGTGCTTACAATAAAAGGCCAGTGGAAATTCCCAACTCTTCAGCTATGGAATCAGCGTGTTGGTGACTTTTACGTACCATGTGCCTTAGCAGTTGTTGATCCCACTCTGTGATTTTACCTGGTATTACTCTTCGTGGCTGAGTTGCTGTTCTTCCTAAATGCTTCCACTTTCTAACAATATCACTTACAGTTGACCGTGGAATATCCAGCAGGGATGAATTTTCACAAATCGTCTTATTGCAAAGGTAACATCCTATCACAGTACCACGATTGAAGTCACAGAGCTCGTCAGAATGACCCATTTTGTATCACAAATGTTTGTATATGGAGACCGCATTGCTAGGTGCCTGAATTTATACTCCTCTGGCAACGGGTCTGATTGAAACACCTCAATTTAATAATTAACGGCTGTGGCCAAATACTCTTGTCCATATAGGACCTCATTTAGAGTCGGACGCAAAGTCCGTTTAGGAAGTGTAGGAGTGGGAGTGTGCCGCAGCTTGGTAGGGTATTACAAGTGGCAAGCAACCCCAGTTGCTTCCCACTCTTTATACCCTATCGAGCAGCGAGCAGTTCCTGTAGCTAGCTAACGCTTGCGCCACCTAATTCCTGCCGCACAGCTTTAGCCCTGTTTTGACGTGTGTTGCGTCTGCGCCTCATTGTGACTAGGATGTGTTTACATGGTCACGCCTTCACAATTCTGTGTTCCTCCCATTCTCTCGTAGTGAGTCGCAAGCTGTCGCAAGTGTTAATTGCGTCCAAGATGCAGGCGGATTTGGAGCTTTCTGCACATGCATGGTAGTGTTTTTTTGTTGGATGAGCCTAAAACAGACTTTGCGTCTGAATATAAATGAGGTCCATAGTGTATATATAGACATATATGTTTAAATGACTCATGTTGATATTGGTGTACAACTTTAAGTTAGTTATATTAGTCAAACAGATGTTGTTGTAGCGTAAAAGAGGTTTATCTTAGCCATAGGATCCTGGAGAGGCTGGAAGATATCTGTATAATACGATAGGTGTTACATAGGATTGTTTATTTATTATATGAAATTGTACATCTAAAATACAAAATATATTCTTGATACAAAATACCAGAAAATCTCTTTAGAAGTCTAGGCCTCACCATTAAATGTGTCAATGTGGCTCTTAAAAATCATTTCCGAGTAATAATACTCATGCGAGTGTGGTTATGGTCCAGTGAAGGGGGCAGAGGTTTCTTTGGTCTCCCTCTGGTGTTGCTACAAATAGGACACTATCCAACGAAGATCCTTCGGTAACCAGCCCAAGGTGGAGGCACCGCATGGAATACAAGGTACTGAATTCATCCCGCCAACCCCCACAAATTGATACATACATCTTAACCGGGAAAAGGGGTGTTAGGTATGTGCTTTCATCTGTTGTCACATTGTATCCTTTTAACATGGTGGTGTATCACATGTCTGAGATTGAGCCTCTCGGATTGGAAACACAGGTGGTGCAGGTTTTCCTTGGAAATACCTGTCACTCCCTTGACATGAGGAAGGGAGTGGATATCTAAGTGCACAGTTGCACTTCAGGTAAGAGTGCTTACTGTACTATTTAAACATCTGTTTATATATCATACAGTAATCATATATAAGGTGTTTTCAGATGATACTTAAGCACAAGCATTATTCCCACTTAGGAAGCTGGGTTTTGGTCGTCACATTCACTTCCACTAATGAATCTTAAATTAATTAAATTAAAAGGATATTTTAAGACTATGTGCAAGACTTATTTACTGTTTTTATGAGTGAACTAGACAAACACTGTTTTAATATTTTAGCTATACCAGGGCGGTCTTATTGAGGGTGGCAAGTCTACATAAATTTAATTCCAGACACTCTGTATGGGTTTCAAAATACAGAGAACACAAGATCCATGGAAGAGATTTCAGCATGCAGGAACTTTTCATATGAAAAATTCATATCCATTTGTTCCACATGGGATTCCTTTAATAACTCAAAAGGCATACTAATACTTTTTGTTTAAATATAACCCTGATCCCCAGCCTATTTATACAGATTCAATCCATAGCTTCTCACTTCATACGAATGACAGTTTTTCATTTCTCTGATGAGATCATCTTAGATTTTGTATATATTTCAAGCACCTTGTTTACTCAAGAATCATGATTCTGCATTTGGCTATATTTTTATTCTTGCTTTGTACTATTTGTATCATCTCTCTCTGCTTGTCCCCCCTCAGGTCTCTGTGTCCTTCTCTGGCTGTCTGAATTATTTCTTGTTAAAGCTCTAAAAAGAATGAGAAGCTATGCTTGTTAACCCTTTCATGAGAAAGTATTCTTTATGCTTTTATGCTCAGAGCTTCACATTAATGCAACCCTAAGAAGTATTTTTTTTGTGGACATATAGGGCCTGATTCATTAAGGAAAGTTAAGCAAAAAATTGAGTAAGTTTATTTACTTAAGTGTTGTGGACAAAATCATGTTGCAATGCAAGGGGTGCAAATGAATTTATTATTTTGCACAAAACGAAAAATACTGGCTGTTTATTCATGCAGCACACAGATACTTCATAGCTTAATTGTACACTGAAAGTTAAAGTTGATCTAGGACATGCCCTACCCCAAATATAAATCTGCTATCACATTTTACATTTACCTCCCCCTCTAATGCAACATGGTTTTGCCTTACTTGCTTACTTTTGCTTAACTTTCCTTAATGAATGAGGCCCATAGGTTTTGGGCTTAACAGATATAGGGACATTGCAGGTGAATTAGGGCAACATTTTTGACCAGATTTTCTTCCTGGAATGTTGAGATGTATGTATGTATGTATGTATGTATGTATGTATGTATGTATGTATGTATGTTTACATGCAATAAGTTTGTTACATTCAGAATATTTTTATTCCTGTTTTTTTTTCCTACCTAATACCGCTTTCATACTGCCGCCCCGGCAATATCCCGGGTTTTTCAAGCCGGGTTTTTGCCGGGGCTCGGAGCGTCCCAGCTCAGAAACACCATTCATACTGCACCTCAGACCCGGGAATTTCCCAGGTTGACCCCATTCATACTGCACAAGTCTGTGCCCTGGCAATTTGTGGGAGTCATCACCAGAGCAGTTTTCATTGACTGAAAAATGGTGATGTCATTGAAAGGTGACTGGTTTTTTGACGCATAAAGATGATGAAAAAGTGGGTGGTGATTGTTTACCACATTAGACAGGCAGACAGCCAATCAACTTGTTTTCTGTGCAACCCGGGTTGAAAAACCCGGGTTGCACCATCCATAGTGCAGGCAACCCGGGTCCAACCCGGGAATTACCCCTCGATAAATCCCGGGTTGAAGACCCGGGTTTTTAGACCCGGGATTTTTGACTTGTACCATTCATACTGCACCAAGACCCGGGTCGTTTGAGCTCGCCCCGGCAAAAACCCTGGATTTTGGTGCAGTATGAATGGGGTATAAGTAAAATAATTTTTGTCGGCATGTGAGGACCGCGTGTCTGGGTAGGTTCATTCACAAATCACCTTGGCAAATTGTTGCAACCAAGCAATGGTTTATCATATAGACTGAAAAACAGGCAAAGTAATTCCCTAGAAGCACAGCGTAGGCACGTGATGGAGGCGCAGCTTCTAGTCACCACACAAGATACAGTCACAGACCCCAAAAGCACAGCTTATATAACACAGATTATTCCCATGGTCATGAAGCCAATGGGGAGTGAATTAGGGCGGTAACTCGCTGGTGATTGGTGGTAATATGACTGGCTAACCTCAGAGTGCCCTCACCCTGCTGACTGGTAATGGTTGGTTCCCTGGGGAGAGGGTGTCTAAGTCTGAGCCAGAGTACTAGTATGGAATGTCCTTGTTGACCAGAGGACAAAAGTGTATAATATAGAGTTTGTTTAATCTTCTTGTCTAGCCCAGACAGTTTGTCCTGTCTTATCTTTGATTAATTCTTCCACCTGGCGACATTACAAATAAACCCTTCTAACACACACTCAATAATCTAAAATGCGCAGGTAATATAATTGCATATTTTGACAAGAGAGGCCCTATAGACGAACGCAATTAAATAGTGGCAGTGTTTGCATCTGTATCTCACACTTACCTTAATGGGTTTACATCAGCTCCAGATCCGATCAATGACTATCTCATGGGAGGGTCCTGGGTTCCTATATAGGTTCGCTCACTTCCTGGTTGCCTCATTCTTCTTTACAAGATTCCACCCACCCTCCCCTGGTTTTGGTGTGATAGCTTAGTGCCTGTTTTAACCCAAGTCTTTCTCATTGCCACAGAGCAGGCACAGTTGGTAGGAATGCACTGCGATCAGCGACCGATACATATGGCACGATTGCTTATTGGCCACAGGTCATTGTCCCCTTTGAGGCAATGGTAACTCTTGGTCCTTCAATAAGCAGGGTCCCTTCTCCGGCTCAGTGAGAGAGGACATTGTGAGTTTAGAGGGAACGCATTCACTCTGACACCAGGTTTAGCGCCGGCCAAGCAATTAGTTCACGTGTTAAGAGGATGCACGGTGGTATCGCCATTTCCACGCTTGGTTCAAGGCATCAGTCTGGTAGCTGTCCCGCAATGCTCTATCTCTGCCACCAAATGTAATTAACAAACTGTGACCTTTATTTTAGTCATTTTAAAATGTCTCTGTGTCTTTATTCTTAGATAAGTTAGTTTAAGTTATTAAGGTCTTGTAAAGGTGAAGATGGGCAAACATAGTATGCAATTTATAGCACAGCTATGTGAACAAAAGTACAATAAACTAACACAGCCCGATGAGAACAGTTCAGTAGGCAGAAAGAGGCGATGGAACGCAAATGTTCTTATATCTTATAGGCTGGAGTCCAAGTTCACACCGTGGGATCTCACAGGGCAACAGGGCTTTTTCTTTTTAGTCTCTGATGCCAAATTAAATCTGGGCTTCCATCAACTTGGTGGTAATATCCCAGAGCAGTACAGTGGAACAGGACAACAAGGAGCACAAAGGGGAGATTTATTAATCTGCAGTTCCATCAAACCACAGATTTTCTTGTGCTTTAATGTAAGATTTGAAAACCATGCAATTTACTAAAGGTCAAATTGTACATCGAAGTAAGGTTTAAAACCACCATCCCGATTTTTATACAAACTGTCAAATGTATTAAGTGGTGTTTTGCCAAACCACATGGAAAAATTCTGCTCACTAGGTAATAAAAAAAAAAAACAGATCGGCGAGCTAGATCATACCGCATGCTGTTTGATGTATCTTGCCCATCATAATGTGAAATAAATCAATAAATGTAATTAAAAATTCTTCCCTTACTTTTTATAAAAGCCCTGCACCTAGAAAGTACCAGCTTAATGCTGAGTAGCACTGGGCCCCTCCTGGTTCCCCGTCCGGTGGTTACCAGGGTCATGCGCTCAATATACAGTGAACTCTCTTGAGCCACTACAAGTGCAAGCATGCACATGTGCACCAATGCATACTTGTACTTGTAGTGCCACAATATCATACACTACAACTATTGCCCCATCCTAAAGTAAATAATTGATAGTGCCCGTAGTATTAATTAAAGTAAATCTTAGTGCCCCTTTACAAAAAAAATATTACATTATTATTGCCAACTTATAAAATATTATGACCGACAGAATTTTTTTTTTATAACTGTTTCCTCCCTACAAAATCATATTCTTATCTTGATCTAATGCAACTCAAACCCAGGATGCATAATCCATGTGGGACGTTCAGTCATTTCCAAAGGAGGAAGGAGTCAGACTATGTGGTGCAGACTAGGGATGAGCGCGCTCGGATTTCTGAAATCCGAGCCCACCCGAACGTTGCGGATCCGAGTCGGATCCGAGACAGATCCGGGTATTGGCGCCAAATTCAAAAGTGAAACTGAGGCTCTGACTCATAATCCCGTTGTCGGATCTCGCGATACTCGGATCCTATAAATTCCCCGCTAGTCGCCGCCATCTTCACTCGGGCATTGATCAGGGTAGAGGGAGGGTGTGTTAGGTGGTCCTCTGTGCTGTTTAGTTCTGTGCTGTTTAGTTCTGTGCTGTTTAGTTCTGTGCTGTTTAGTGCTGTGCTGTGCTGTGCTGTTTAGTGCTGTGCTGTGCTGTGCTGTGCTGTGCTGTGCTGTGTTCTGCAGTATCAGTCCAGTGGTGCTGTGTGCTGTGCTCTGTCCTTCTGAGGTCAGTGGTGCTGCTGGGTCCTGTGCTGTGTCCTGTTCAGTCCAGTGGTGCTGTGTCCTGTGCTCTGTGCTTCTAAGGGCATAGTTATTTCCCCAATATTCCCCTGTGTTTAAAAAAATAAAAAAAAGTTTTTTTAAAAAATACCAAAAACTACTTTAATATTTTTTAATTACCACAAAATTTTCACAACCAATCCTGCAGTATAAGCCCATTGGTACTGCAATATTACCAAGTTCACACATTCAGCAGTAAAAGTCCAGTGGTACTGCAATATTACAAAGTTTACACATTCTGCAGTATCAGTCCAGTGGTGCTGTGTCCTGTGCTCTGTCCTGCTGAGTTCCGTAGTGCTGCTGGGTCCTGTGCCGTGTCCTGTTCAGTCCAGTGGTGCTGTGTCCTGTGCTCTGTGCTTCTAAGGGCATAGTTATTTCCCCATTATTCCCAAGTTTTTAAAAAATAAAAAAAAAGTAAAAAATAATAAAAAATTAAAAAAAAAAAAAATATATAATAATTATAACCAAATTTGCAAAACCAATCCAGCATTATAAGTCCATTGGTACTGCAATATTACCAAGTTCACACATTCTGCAGTATCAGTCCAGTGGTGCTGTGTCCTGTGCTCTGTCCTGCTGAGTTCCGTAGTGCTGCTGGGTCCTGTGCCGTGTCCTGTTCAGTCCAGTGGTGCTGTGTCCTGTGCTCTGTGCTTCTAAGGGCATAGTTATTTCCCCATTATTCCCAAGTTTTTAAAAAATAAAAAAAAAGTAAAAAATAATAAAAAATTTAAAAAAAAAAAAATATATAATAATTATAACCAAATTTGCAAAACCAATCCAGCATTATAAGTCCATTGGTACTGCAATATTACCAAGTTCACACATTCTGCAGTATCAGTCCAGTGGTGCTGTGTCCTGTGCTCTGTCCTGCTGAGTTCCGTAGTGCTGCTGGGTCCTGTGCCGTGTCCTGTTCAGTCCAGTGGTGCTGTGTCCTGTGCTCTGTGCTTCTAAGGGCATAGTTATTTCCCCACTATTCCCAAGTGTTTAAAAAATTAAAAAAAAGTTATAAAAAAAAATACAAAAAAATAATTTAAATTTTTTTTAATTACAACAAAAATTTGCAAAACCAATTCTGCAGTATAAGCCCATTGGTACTGCAATATTACCAAGTTCACACATTCTGCAGTATCTTGTGCTACATATAATGGAGAGCAAAAATTTGGAGGATAAAGTAGGGAAAGATCAAGACCCACTTCCTCCTAATGCTGAAGCTGCTGCCACTAGTCATGACATAGACGATGAAATGCCATCAACGTCGTCTGGCAAGCACGATGCCCAATCTCCTAGTACAGGGCATGTAAAATCCAAAAAGCCCAAGTTCTCAAAAAACAGCAAAAAAAGAAACTTAAAATCATCTGAGGAGAAACGTAAAGTTGGCAATATGCCAATTACGACAAGTAGTGGCAAGGAACGGCTTAGGCCCTGTCCCGTGTTCATGACTAGTGGTCCAACTTCACCCAAGGATCAAAGCCCTCCTCCCCCCCCCTACAAAAAATTTAAGAGAGTTATGCTGTCAGCAACAACAACAAAACAGCAAAGAACTCTGCCTTCTAAACAGATGACATCACAAATCCCCAAGGCGAGTCCAAGGGTGTTGTTGGTTGTGAACCCTGACCTTCCCATCACTGTACGGGAAGAGGTGACTCCATCCAGCATTTGCAGCACGCCCTCTGCATATGCTGGAAGGATCACCCACAGTCCAGTTACAGATTTGGCTAATGAAGGTGTGAATGTTGTGCACTGGGAGGAGGATATTGATGTAGCTGGCGCTGAGGAGGATGTTGATGATTATGATGCAGACAGATACCAAATTGCATTTCTCAATTTCTATTTATATTCTAGATTATATAACGGCTGAAAAGTTTTCTGTTTTACTCCTAGTGGAGAGGGGATCTGATGCAGACAGATACCAAACTGCCTTTGTCCATTTCTTTGTATATTTGAATTGCTAGTTCTACAGTCTATGCAGGCTGCTTTATTTATATTCAACTACAAGTGTAGGGCGGGGGGGGGCATAGATAGCCACCAAAGTAACGTGGTCCATTTAATTTCACTTTCTAGCTCCACAGTCTGTGCAGCCTGCTTTTTTTTATCTTCAAAGTATTTATATTTACAAGCCTTGCAATCTAAATTAACTAGAGGTAGTGACGTGGTAGAACTCCAAAAGGCAGTTTGGAAGCCCCTGTACAAACTGGCTCTATTTTTTAACTGAGTTGTCCCCCCTCCAGTGTGTACTCGGAAAGAGTTTTTAGTGCAGCGGGGAACCTGGTCAGTGAGCGGCGAAGGAGGTTGCTTCCTCACAACGTTGAAAAAATGATGTTTATAAAAATGAATAATCAATTCCTCAATGAAGTACAGCACTGCCCTCCAGACAGTACAGAGGGACTGTGGTTGTGGAGTCCAGCGGGGACGAATTGATAATGTGTGAGGAGGAGGAAGTACACACTGTAGGGGGAGAGGAATCAGAGGTTGAGGATAAGGACGACATCTTTCCTCAGTAGAGCCTGTTTAGTTTGTACAGGGAGAGATGAATTGTTTTATTGGTGTGGGGGCCCAAACAAACCAATCATTTCAGCCACAGTTGTTTGGTAGGCCCTGTCGCTGAAATGATTGGTTTGTTAAAGTGTGCATGTCCTATTTCAACAACATAAGGGTGAGTGGGAGGGCCCAAGGACAATTCCATCTTGCAACTTTTTTTTTGGCATTATGTGACCATTCAACAGTCGTTTGCCATGTTCAAAAAGTAAAAGAAAATGCCAACAAATTCAATAAATTAAATCAAAAGTTAAATGCCCTGTCATTATTTAAAACAAGAGGTTTTGACGTGCTAGAATTAGTGTAGTGTTAAGATGTTATAAACACTACACTTGGAAATTGGAGGAGGTAATGTGGCCCCGGTATCAAATTGGGTACCGGGGCCACCCCACTATGCAGTCCAGATACTTGTTTGGTGGAATTCCGACACGTGGAGGGTTTTTAAATTATATTGTGGCCTCGGTACCAAATTGTGTACCGGGGCCACCACACTACGCAGTCAAGATACTTGTTTGGTGGAATTCAGACCAGTTGAGGGTTTTATTATTATATTGTGTGGACCACTCTATCTATACCACACTACAACTCTATACCACTCTATTTCCTACTTTAATTCTATTTAATTCTATTTCCTACTTTAATTCTATTACTAATTAATTACCATAAAGAGGAACAAAAAAAACCAATTTTACCAAAAGTATAATATGACTTAGACTTACAAACACTACACTTGAAAGATCGTGCCTTTAAATGAAAAAGTCAGTCTTCATTGCACGACTATGTGCAAGTGCAACAGGGACATTTTTTTGGGTTTACAAAGTCAAACAATAACACTACGACCCTGTCTGTCTGGGGTCTGTCAATGACGAATTGTCTGTAGCATGTTTGGAGGAGGTATTGTGGCCCCGGTATCAAATTGGGTACCGGGGCCACCCCACTACGCAGTCCAGATACTTGTTTGGTGGAATTCTGACACGTGGAGGGTGTATTTATTTTATTGTGGCCCCGGTATCAAATTGGGTACCGGGGCCACCCCACTATGCAGTCCAGATACTTGTTTGGTGGAATTCCGACACGTGGAGGGTTTTTAAATTATATTGTGGCCTCGGTACCAAATTGTGTACCGGGGCCACCACACTACGCAGTCAAGATAGATAGATGCGTATCATAGATAAAGTACATTCAGTGGTGTGGGGCAAATTGAAAAATATTCCGAATGCACTGACATTATCAAAAACAAGAGGTTGTCACACGCTAAAACTCCAACATGTATATGATGGAGAGGATGGAGGAGCAGCCGTATGTGTAGTGTAATGCAGACCTGTTGAAGGTTTTTTATATATTTTATTGTGGTGCCCAGTGCCCACTCCTCTACGCAGTCCAGGTACATTTATTGGTGCGAATCATAAAAGTTCAGGGTTTTTAATATATCTTGTGGTGACCCACTCCTCTACGCAGTCCAGGTACATTTATTGGTGCGATTCATAAAAGTTCAGGGTTTTTAATATATTGTGGTGACCCACTCCTCTACGCAGTCCAGGTACATTTATTGGTGCGATTCATAAAAGTTCAGGGTTTTTAATATATTGTGGTGACCCACTCCTCTACGCAGTCCAGGTACATTTATTGGTGCGAATCAAACAAGTTGATGGTTTTCTTATTATATATATTGTGGTGACCCACTCCTCTACGCAGTCCAGGTACATTTATTGGTGCGAATCAAACAAGTTAATGGTTTTCTTATTATATATATTGTGGTGACCCACTCCTCTACGCAGTCCAGGTACATTTATTGGTGCGATTCATAAAAGTTCAGGGTTTTTAATATATTGTGGTGACCCACTCCTCTACGCAGTCCAGGTACATTTATTGGTGCGAATCAAACCAGTTGATGGTTTTCTTATTATATATATTGTGGTGACCCACTCCTCTACGCAGTCCAGGTACATTTATTGGTGCGATTCATAAAAGTTCAGGGTTTTTAATATATTGTGGTGACCCACTCCTCTACGCAGTCCAGGTACATTTATTGGTGCGAATCAAACAAGTTGATGGTTTTCTTATTATATATATTGTGGTGACCCACTCCTCTACGCAGTCCAGGTACATTTATTGGTGCGATTCATAAAAGTTCAGGGTTTTTAATATATTGTGGTGACCCACTCCTCTACGCAGTCCAGGTACATTTATTGGTGCGATTCATAAAAGTTCAGGGTTTTTAAGATATTGTGGTGACCCACTCCTCTACGCAGTCCAGGTACAATTATTGGTGTGAATCATAAAAGTTCAGGGTTTTTAATATATATTGTGGTGACCCACTCCTCTACGCAGTCCAGAAAGATACCTTGTTGCAACGTTTTGGACTAATAACTATATTGTGAGGTGTTCAGAATACACTGTAAATTAGTGGAAATGCTTGTTATTGAATGTTATTGAGGTTAATAATAGCCTAGGAGTGAAAATAAGCCCAAAAACTTGATTTTTAAACTTTTTATGTTTTTTTCAAAAAAAATCCGAATCCAATACCTTAAATCCGAACCGAGACCTTTCGTCAAGTGTTTTGCGAGACAAATCCGAACCTCAAAAATAACGAAAATCCGGATCCAAAACACAAAACACGAGACCTCAAAAGTCGCCGGTGCACATCCCTAGTGCAGACTACACTGCATCCCCCAATTAGAAGTTCTGTATGACACTATTCATTCCATTAATCTCTGCACTCCATGGAGGAACACAGGGGAAAAGATTAAGTTAAGACTACAACTGTGCTAGAGAGCGGCTGCTATTTTCTTGTAGCCTGCCTCCTTCTGGTAATTTTATTTTACAGGAAAAGGTGTACTACCATAGAGTGCCTGCCTCTGTTCATAGTGTTTCCTCGGTTAACTGTCCAGTGGTAGTTCCTTTATTTAATAAAAGGAATTTCCTGTATACAATATTGACCTACAGCTGAATCTCAATTATATATCATAGTTGCCTTCTCTCCCAGAATTCCCGGGAGACTCCCAGAATATTCTGAGTCCTTGCAGACTCAAAGTTAGTCAAACCTCCCGTATTGGTGCTCTGTGATACAAAAGTGTGCCCTCCTGCCCATCAGCTTTTCCTTCACATGCCCCTCTGCCCACCAGCTTTTACCTCAGATATCCCCTCCCCATCAGATTATTCCCACGTGCCTATTTTTCCACCATTTTGCCCAACATTCCCCCTTCTTACCTGTTTCTGCTCCAGCACTTTCAGCTACACAGGAATGAACATCGGGATGTACAATTTATTGGATGAACATCGTGGGGTCCTCGCATACTAGACATAACCATTATTAGGCTATGACAGGCTGGACTGGTGATTGTATAACAAGGAAACCCGCAGGATGAGGTATCCCTCTCACAATGTCACACAGCCCTAGTCTGTGGGGTCTCATCACTGCTAACGAATACAATACAGAATGGCTTTTACATGCTCTGAAAGAACAGAGTGACGAAACTCTGTGTTAGTTACAGAAAAAGACTCAGTACCTGTCATTCTCTTTGTGGATCTTCACGGAGCAAGTCCACAGATTTTGCTTTTTTCAAAAGGATTTTAAAAGCTGAAAGAAAGAAGAGGATCCCAGCAAGGATTTCGGTGAGAAATAAAATGGTAAACTAGGGTGTATGTGTTTTTTTTTCATTTATAATATAGTCTTTGCTCACAGCGTATGTGTGTTTATTTGTCAGCATTTGTTACAGGTGCACTACAAGAGCCAACATATCCAAACTTCCTGGGCTTGCTAGGACCAGTAATGATCCAGCAAGAAAGTACATCTTTATTAATTAACTCTTTATTTCTCAGAAATTGTAACCCTCAAAGGCACTCCACCTAAACAATAGCATTCTAACACATTAGTCTTAAACCGTCCTGTACACTAAGTTATGGTTTCCCAAATTTGGCATGACAAGCACCCATAGATGTCTCATCCCTTACATGCCAAACTTCATCTCAATATTTTGGATACATTTTTAGATCTAGCCCCTCAAACCCATGCCCTCTCTTGCAAAATTAGCATGGTGAAATTGAAATATTTATATTCCACCTGGTGATGCTGGACATGTCCCTGGATGCCACTAGATATGCTGGTGCATGGTGTTAGTCATGCCCCTTGGTCGGAGCATGGCATGTCCCCTTTTGACACCGCCACATGCTGCACTAGGTGCTCCTTGCACAATCTCCACGAAATTATTTTTTAAAGCTAGGCACGTATGTGTTCCTGCATTGTGCAGAGGAGTTCACGCGGTGTAGAGCTGGCTGCTCAGATCACATCATCTTATTCTCTGCTAATTGAGACAAAGCAGTGAATAAGAGCACATGTGTAGAGCCATGGGCTGCCTTTGTCCATTATAGCCTTACAAAAAGAGTTGGGTTGTTCTGCAACTGAGCCTGTATTAGGCTGTCATACACATTGATGTATGGCAACCCCCTGTGCCTGGATGCCAGGACTGAACAAGCCCCTGCAGGAGGGAGCTTAAAAGGACCTATATGAAAGGTTAGAAAAAACCTTTCTAAAGCTCCTTCACAATATATTAAACAATGAATACATTTACAGTATATGGAGATGCCCTTTAAGGCAGAACTCGTTCAGATAGCTAATTAATTTTAATGTGTTGAATAAACAGTGAAATACCTAATATAACTTAATTTATGTGATGATAGCACTTATTGCAACGCACTATATTAACAGGGACTTCAATTACTGTGAGTACTGTACTACTCTGTTTAAACAGTACTATAAGATGATCGATCTGTGTGATTTCTACAATCTGGCAACACAGATTTTTTTTAGCAGGAAAAGATTATGTGAATAATAAAATCGTGGACGAATAAATAAACAATTTGCTGTGCTTTATATAAGCCAAACATTTCCATTATGAAGATAATTATTTAATTATTATGGGGCATGTTGGTAAATGGGCTCGAAAAATGACCACTGTTGACCTGTGAGCATGGTTATCATTACAGTGTGGTTACTGTACACAGTCACTCAGATCTCATCCAGTGTGACCACCTACTTGTGACCAAATTGGTCACGTATCAGCGCACTTTACAGGGAACTTCAGGATCAGCCCGTGTGTAGATGCATCTTACAGGAAGAAGGCAGATTATAGCAGGGTTAAAAAGAAAGATGCCATCCGCCACTATGCTTTAAAACAATTAAAACAGTTTGTCCATTTTGTTTTAACTTTCTGGGGGCATTTAAGTACAAGCATCATTCCATCTGCTTTGTGCATGAAGATGGTATTTATGAGAATGAATACAATAACTTTATACTAATGGATATAGTTTGTCTTGACGGTGGGAGATTGGGCACTCACTAGATGTACCTAGTTAAATGAGCAAAAAAAGAGCTGATTGGACCAACTTGGCATAACACATGACATACATTCTTTAGGAGTTACAGAGGTTTTCAGAAAATTAATTTTTTGCTCCTAATTGTTCTTGGTGCTCCAGTGTCAACAGGAATGGGTTGACATTTGCTTGACTAGAAGTCTTGCTGGGTGCTATGGCCCTGGTGCTACAGCTTCCTGAACCCCCCAGATTATGAGTGCAGTTTAGGGGTGTGTGACCTCATTCGTCTACACACTCAATTTCTCTGCTTATAATACGGCTAAGATGGGAGTTGGATGGGAAAATGGGGTTCAAGCTTTGGACTTTTTGGGGCCCTGAGTGGTCACTCTATCCACACCAACATTAATTCACCACGAAAAGACCCTACAGCGAGACCTAGGTGCTTTGGATTTATCCCCCTTCTCAGCACCCCTTTCTGCTCATGCCTCAGGTGTCACCAGCTGGGTGTGAGTGGTCTCCCAGGTGGGATTTGGGACAAGTATTTTAATCTACAATGGATATTGTTATTGCTACAACAGGAATACTGTAGGTGGAAGCAGCAACCTGGTTGGGACCTATTATTATTATTATTTATTATTATTGTTATTATATTATGCAGCAGTATAAATTGAGAGGATAAAGACACACACTTATTACATACAATGATATAAAATATTAAATGAGATTACAGGTGTTTATTGTATATTATTTGTCATTTAAATTTGTATGTTTTTTAGGGTTATAAGTTATGCTTTGAGTTAAAAAAGTAGTCTGTTATGGAATTTTTTTGGTGATGAAAAGGGTTGTAAAGGTTAAGGATCAGGAGGTCTTGTTACGAAGTACTTTTTTTCTGTTGTATTGATTTGGATTCACTGCATGTAAGAGGCCATATTATCTTTCCAACAGCCTTGCACTGCTAGGGCAACGTCCACTATTGACAATACTTTCAGCCAATTAGTGATGATGTAGCTACATATTGTTTGCAGCTCAATGAAAAGTGACTTGAGAATGATGGGGAAAATCTACAATGATACTTTGTCCTACATTTTATCCACAAAAAAAGGAATAGTAAATACTTACCCCTTATTGCTGTATTTTAATGGAAATATTAATTATCCACAATTTGGCTGATAGTGTCCAATTAAAATAACAGAAAAACAGACATAACTCAGACACAGCTGTTGTTGTCGCTTAAGCCTTTTTTTCTCAATATGACCATAACGCAAGCAGTTAAATTACACTTTGTTTGGAGGTGATGTATAGGAACACAGACACTACTTTCAAATGTGCACATTTGCAACTTGAGCATAGGATACACACAGGCAGTGTAAGGCCCAAGCATAGGCTATAGTCCTATATTAGACAAGCCATAGTAGAAGGATTTTTAACACCTATCCTATTTGTGGACATAGTTTGCCTGATGTGGTTCTTGACATTCAATATTTATCTTTCTCTTCTCCTGAATTGTTCTTTTGTTTTCGACTTTTTGACATCTGATCCTGGATATGTGCTCCCTATATCATAGCTGCCTACTCTCCCGAATTTCTGGTAGTCGTCATGGACACCAAAGAGAGCAGGCCAACCTCCTGCATCCCGGCCAGTTCATTAAGTTGAATGGAGGGGGTGGGGCTTAGTGACGCGATTCACGCATCATAGTGGCCCCGCCCCTGGCTGTTATTGGCCAAACTGATAATGACAGCTTAGGGGTAGGGCCAAATGACACGAAACTCAGAGCTCTGCCCCCATACTCCTACCTGCCCCCCGGACCTCCCGGTAGAAGAATTTACAATGTTGGCAAGAATGCCCTATATTGACCCCAACTTGTTAGTTATTGCTTCCCCTGCATTTTATTCTCTCCACCATTCTTCTGAATCATACTTTAATACATTGCTGTGGACTTAAAGAGCCTGATTCACTAAGGAAAGGAAAGCAAAAAAAATTAGTAACCTTTCACATTAGCAAAACCATGTTGCACTGGAGGGGGAGGTAAATTTAAAATGTGATGTCAGGTTAATACTTGGGGTAGGGCATGTCCTAGATCAACTTTTAATTTCAGTGTAATCATAAAGCTATCAAGTATTTGTGTGCTACATGAAAAAACAGTCAGCATTTAACTTATGTGCAAAATAATAAACTAATTTGCACCTCTTGCATTGTAACATGGTTTGTCCCAGAGAACATTTTCTCCTTTTTTGCCTTACTATCCTTAATGCATCATGCCAAAAAAGTTCATTGTTTTCTTCCTCATGCACGAAAACATATACGTTGTACAGGCTATATTTACACATGAACTATAGCAAACCTATATATTAATTGCTACACTCCAATATGCTGCCTAGCGGGCCGTTGCCATTTAGAAGTAGAGGAAATTCCCACTATCCAAGCTTTTAGCTTTGAAAAACACATTAAGGAATAAAAGCAAACCTGGCCTGTGCATACATATATTATTGAAGACTTCATATCTTATATATCTAGTTAAACCTGCTGCTTCCCATACAGTGCACTGTGTCTTAACAAAATTGATTGTGCTGAATAGCTGTGTATCTATGGTATTTTAAAAGCTTTAAGATGCTTATTCACAGCCAATGGACGTGACATGAAGCATCTGGAAAACTGTACATGTGTGGGAGTGTATATATGTTACCTTATCGAGTAAGGAGTAACACAATAGTGAGATGAGCAACGGAATAAAATTATGAGGTTTGGTCCAATTGTTACTACAGTAGCTTGCATAGGGCTGTCATATTTATTCATTTAAGGGGAAGATTCAATTTGCGTCTTTTACCATCACTTACCATATTGAAAACTTAGCCCTGTTTTGCTCGTACCTCTATAGATAATTTAATCTCCCCTTAAAAGTGGGAGCATGGGCATAACTTTGGATTTATGGGCACGAGAGTAAGAGATTTAATAACTCCTGCTGCTCTCCCATCCCCTACAAAAGCTTATTGGGGAGATAGGGAGATGTGATGTTCAGTTTCAATGAATAAGAATGGCATAGTTTTGTTAAAAATGTTAACATTGGTTTGGGAGACTGTGGTCTATACTTTCTACTAAATCCCAAAGGGGAGTTCAGGCTAATCCAAATGCCTAGTGTCACGCTTCATAGTAAATCACAGCTATGGAGCCTGGGATGTGATGAAGCGTAAAGATGTTTGTTGTTCAGAAAATACAGATAAATGGTACAAACCCAATATAGCTGAAATTGCACAGGGAATACTGCAGATGCAGGTAGAATGGTAGGTAGAGAGATATCCAGAGAAGTGGTGTAGCAGTTGGATGTGAAGTGCGAGAGCACAGGAGCAGAAGGGAGAAAAAAACCATAAGGAAGGCAATGAAACAACAATGACCAGAAAGGTATCATGGGAGCAACAGGTATAAGCAGAGAGACAATCAGGTGCTGGTGATTAATTAGTGCAGCAAGGTAACTCCTATTAGTAGGAAGAAACAAGCACAATAGCTGCACCTCTGGTAGATAAGAGGTACTGTGGAATAATTATTAAATGAACACAATAATAAAGTCCAATAAATCCTAGAGACAGAAGCTGCTGAGATGAAGCAGCATCCTGAGGCGATGCTGCAGTAGAAGCGAGGCAGATCCTGACAGGTAGATTCAATGTGAAGCCAGGAAGATATGCCTGTAGGAGCATACGATGCAGCCACTTGGGAAAAGTGTGAAGTCAATTGATTTAATTTAAATTGTAGTGTCCCCTTCCTCTTCTAAAATTAATCTTTTTTGAATATTTTAGCAGAAAGTCTTGGAGGTCTATTGCTTCAGATAAAACGAATACCGGCTCTCTGGGCATTGTTTAACAGGTAAAGGGGCACTACCACTGGAAGGGTCTGGAAAGATAAAGCCACTTATTATGAGTAATATTAATTTTGAACATTATGATCCTACCCAACCAGAAGATGATGAGTCTAGTCAGATCAGCCTGTAAATTGTCACACAACAGGGAGAAGATTTCTAGGAATATTAGAACATATTATGAAAAGTCCCCACATATTTCTTTTTTGTGGCTGCCGCTTAAAATTTAAGTTTGACTTGAGGCAATCTGCATCTTGAGGGGGACAATGAAAGAGCATGATTTCGAAAAATATGTTTTGTAGCCAGATAATTCACTTTATTAGTTTGTAGGGGTTGGTCAAGGAAATTCTCAGCTGGGACATTGAGAACAGAATGTCATCTTAAAACAGAAATCTTGGGGTTGATGTCCTCAACCTGCACCCCTTGGATGTTAGGATTAGATCTGGGGGTATATTTATCAAGCTGAGAGTTTTCCGGAGGGTTTGAAAAACCAATCATTCTAGCTATTATTTATTTAGTACATTCTACAAAATGAGAGCTAGGATCTGATTGGTTGCTATAGGCAACATCTCCACTTTTCAAACTAGCCGGAAAATTCTCAGCTTGATACATTTATCCCCTGATGTGCGACACTAGTGGTTCATTTACCATGGCAGAGATCAAGGAGGACGGGGAGCAGTCCTGTCTTGTGCATTATAGACAGACACATTTTCAGATACCATTGATGAGTACTTTAGCAGTGGGGTCTCCAGTAGTGACAAAAGGCCTGTTAGTAAACTGCATAAAGCTCCAGGAGAATCTAATGATTTTTTTAGCATTGAGTAATAGAATAATAGTGTTATTAATAATGAAGTTAACAATATGTTTCTCCTGGTGTTGTCCCTCGCCTGACACCATGGTATAAAGAGTCTTTGCTCATAGTGAATCAGAGTGTAAAGGAAATGGTTAAGTCTATTTACCAGGATTAGACGTAGATTGTAATATCACTATTGAGAAGAAACATGGGTAGCAATTATGTGGATCGTTGCTCTCTTTATGAATAATCCCTATTCTGGCCTCTAGCATCTCAGTGGGAAAGGAATCTTCTTTCAAAACTTTGTTAAATAGGGAACTGAGAACTTCTTGTAATAGGCGGCAGTAAAACCATCAAAAACGGGATTTGCAGTTCTTTTGAGCTTTTATAGTATTCTCTATTTCTTCCCCTGATGTCTTCTTGCTCAAGCATCTGCTGACAAACAACATTGTCTAGACTCAGATTTGGGGAATTTTTGTCCTTGGAAATGTCCCTGTTTTTCTATATTGACCAACTGCTCAGCACAATTCCTCTTATTCTGTTTATAAGATGCAGTTCTCTCAATCTGTTCTTCTTATTTTCTGGGCTTTGAACTTTAGCAAGAATGAAATAATATCACTTAAAATACAAAAACATGAGACTGATCTTATTCTCAGTGAACATGTAATGATGGCAAGCAGTGTTTCCAACATGTCACTGGTAATTATTTTGAAATGTTGGCAACTTTGGTGTAGACAATAGTTGCAATTTAAAATGTGTTATAAAAATATGTACTGCGCTTATGTTCACAGTCAAACACAATAATCAAATCCATACTTTAATTATTGCTGATATTGGGATCTTGATGTTTTAGGACATGTTCCTAATCTTCACAAGTAAGGCCATGATCCTACCAAACCATGCTCAATAAAGTGTGATACTCTGTCCCTAAATTGCAAAGCCACTTTAAGCCTTCAAATAGTCCCATTTAAATCAAGACTGTTGTTAGATATGAATCTATCAATAAGACTTATTTATACTCTTATTATGCTAGCTGGCATGGTCAACTAGCAAAACCTCCTTTCAGACCCTTTTCAAAGCAACAGAAAATGGGTTGAGATTTGTTTAGATCACCTGCCGCAAAACCAGTTGTCCCCTGACATGAACACTCACTGCCTTTACAGTACATTTAGTTACATCACTAGCAGCATTTGCTTTTGCTTTTCAATTAACTTTTTTTATGTGTTCCAAATATTTGGGTTACCATTTTGATAAAATATGTATGTCATGTTTGTTATATGTTTCTAATATCTTATATGACTAATCTAAATTGATAAAATGAATTATCAAAATGCAGCTCACAACGGGGGACATTTATGAAAGCTGGTGCACAGACAACTGTGCAAAAAACTTCTCTCCCACATAGTAACCTAGCATACATTACACAGGCCTTATTTTTTCAAACTCTACTAGAACAATAAAAAAACTGTAATTGTTACTGCGTCTATTGTCCCCACCCTAATTAGGGATGTGCACCGGCGACTTTTGAGGTCTCGTGTTTTGTGTTTTGGATCCGGATTTTCGTTATTTTTGAGGTTCGGATTTGTCTCGCAAAACACTTGACGAAAGGTCTCGGTTCGGATTTAAGGTATTGGATTCGGATTTTTTTTGAAAAAAACATAAAAAGTTTAAAAATCAAGTTTTTGGGCTTATTTTCACTCCTAGGCTATTATTAACCTCAATAACATTCAATAACAAGCATTTCCACTAATTTACAGTGTATTGTGAACACCTCACAATATAGTTATTAGTCCAAAACGTTGCAACAAGGTATCTTTCTGGACTGCGTAGAGGAGTGGGTCACCACAATATATATTAAAAACCCTGAACTTTTATGATTCGCACCAATAATTGTACCTGGACTGCGTAGAGGAGTGGGTCACCACAATATCTTAAAAACCCTGAACTTTTATGATTCGCACCAATAAATGTACCTGGACTGCGTAGAGGAGTGGGTCACCACAATATATATTAAAAACCCTGAACTTTTATGATTCGCACCAATAAATGTACCTGGACTGCGTAGAGGAGTGGGTCACCACAATATATATTAAAAACCCTGAACTTTTATGATTCGCACCAATAAATGTATCTGGACTGCGTAGAGGAGTGGGTCACCACAATATCTATTAAAAACCCTGAACTTTTATGATTCGCACCAATAAATGTACCTGGACTGCGTAGAGGAGTGGGTCACCACAATATATATTAAAAACCCTGAACTTTTATGAATCGCACCAATAAATGTACCTGGACTGCGTAGAGGAGTGGGTCACCACAATATATATTAAAAACCCTGAACTTTTATGATTCGCACCAATAAATGTACCTGGACTGCGTAGAGGAGTGGGTCACCACAATATCTATTAAAAACCCTGAACTTTTATGATTCGCACCAATAAATGTACCTGGACTGTGTAGAGGAGTGGGTCACCACAATATATATTAAAAACCCTGAACTTTTATGATTCGCACCAATAAATGTACCTGGACTGCGTAGAGGAGTGGGTCACCACAATATATATTAAAAACCCTGAACTTTTATGATTCGCACCAATAAATGTATCTGGACTGCGTAGAGGAGTGGGTCACCACAATATCTATTAAAAACCCTGAACTTTTATGATTCGCACCAATAAATGTACCTGGACTGCGTAGAGGAGTGGGTCACCACAATATATATTAAAAACCCTGAACTTTTATGATTCGCACCAATAAATGTACCTGGACTGCGTAGAGGAGTGGGTCACCACAATATATATTAAAAACCCTGAACTTTTATGATTCGCACCAATAAATGTACCTGGACTGCGTAGAGGAGTGGGTCACCACAATATATATTAAAAACCCTGAACTTTTATGATTCGCACCAATAAATGTATCTGGACTGCGTAGAGGAGTGGGCACTGGGCACCACAATAAAATATATAAAAAACCTTCAACAGATCTGCATTACACTACACATACGGCTGCTCCTCCATCCTCTCCATCATATACATGTTGGAGTTTTAGCGTGTGACAACCTCTTGTTTTTGATAATGTCAGTGCATTTGGAATATTTTTCAATTTGCCCCACACCACTGAATGTACTTTATCTATGATACGCAATACGCATCTATCTATCTTGACTGCGTAGTGTGGTGGCCCCGGTACACAATTTGGTACCGAGGCCACAATATAATTTAAAAACCCTCCACGTGTCGGAATTCCACCAAACAAGTATCTGGACTGCATAGTGGGGTGGCCCCGGTACCCAATTTGATACCGGGGCCACAATACCTCCTCCAAACATGCTCCAGACAATTCGTCATTGACAGACCCCAGACAGACAGGGTCGTAGTGTTATTGTTTGACTTTGTAAACCCAAAAAAATGTCCCTGTTGCACATAGTCGTGCAATGAAGACTGACTTTTTCATTTAAAGGCACGATCTTTCAAGTGTAGTGTTTGTAAGTCTAAGTCATATTATACTTTTGGTAAAATTGGTTTATTTTGTTCCTCTTTATGGTAATTAATTAGTAATAGAATTAAAGTATGAAATAGAATTAAAGTATGAAATAGAATTAAAGTATGAAATAGAATTAAAGTATGAAATAGAATTAAAGTATGAAATAGAGTGGTATAGAGTTGTAGTGTGGTATAGATAGAGTGGTCCACATAATATAATAATAATAAAACCCTCCACGTGTCAGAATTCCACCAAACAAGTATCTGGACTGCACAGTGGAGTGGCCCCGGTAGTAAATTTGGTGCCGGGGCCACAATACCTCCTCCAACTTCCAAGTGTAGTGTTTATAAAGACAGACAGCGTCGAAGTGTTATTAGTTGACTTTCTTAACCCTAAAATTGTCCCTGTTGCAAATATTCGTGCAATGGAGAGTTACTTTTTCATTGAAAGACTCAAGCTTTCAAGTGTAGTGTTTATAAAATATAAACAACAATACAGTAGTTTTAGAGCACGTCAATCCCTCTTGTTTTAAATTATGACAGGGCATTTTACTTTTGGTTTAATTTCTTGAATTTGCTTAAATTTGGTTTTACTTTTTGAACATGGCAAACGACTGTTAATTGGTCATATTATGCAAAAAAAAAGTTCCAAGATGGAATTGTCCTTGGGCCCTCCCACCCACCCATATGTTGTTGAAATAGGACATGCACACTTTAACAAACCAATCATTTCAGCGACAGGGCCTACCAAACAACTTTGGCTGAAATGATTGGTTTGTTTGGGCCCCCACACCAATAAAACAATTCATCTCTCCCTGTACAAACTAAACAGGCTTTACTGAGGAAAGATGTCGTCCTCATTCTCAACCTCTGATTCCTCTCCCCCTACAGTGTGTACTTCCTCCTTCTCATACATTATCAATTCGTCCCCGCTGGACTCCACAACCACAGGTCCCTCTGTACTGTCTGGAGGGCAGTGCTGTACTTCATTAAGGAATTGATTATTCATTTTTATAAACATCATTTTTTCAACGTTGTGAGGAAGCAACCTCCTTCGCCACTCACTGACCAGGTTCCCAGCTGCACTAAAAACTCTTTCCGAGTACACACTGGAGGGGGGACAACGCAGTTAAAAAATAGAGCCAGTTTGTACAGGGGCTTCCAAACTGCCTTTTGGCGTTCTACCATGTCACTACCTCTAGTTAATTTAGATTGCAAGGCTTGTAAATATAAATACTTTGAAGATAAAAAAAGCAGACTGCACAGACTGTGGAGCTAGAAAGTGTAATTAAATGGACCACGTTACTTTGGTGGCTATCTATGCCCCTACCCCCCCCCGCCCTACACCTGTAGTTGAATATAAATAAAGCAGCCTGCATAGACTGTAGAACTAGAAATTCAAATATACAAAGAAATGGACAAAGGCAGTTTGGTATCTGTCTGCATCAGATCCCCTCTCCACTAGGAGTAAAACAGAAAACTATTCAGCCGTTATATAATCTAGAATATAAATAGAAATTGAGAAAGGCAATTTGGTATCTGTCTGCATCATAATCATCAACATCCTCCTCAGCGCCAGCTACATCAATATCCTCCTCCCGGTGTACAACATTCACACCTTCATTAGCCAAATCTGTAACTGGACTGTGGGTGATCCTTCCAGCATATGCAGAGGGCGTGCTGCAAATGCTGGATGGAGTCACCTCTTCCCGTACAGTGATGGGAAGGTCAGGCTTGACAACCACCAACACCCTTGGACTCGCCTTGAGGATTTGTGATAATTTCTCTTTAGAAGGCAGAGTTGTTTGCTGTTTTGTTGCTGACAGCATAACTCTCTTCAATTTTTTGTAGGGGGGGGGAGGAGGAGGAGGGCTTAGATCCTTGGGTGAAGCTGAACCACTAGTCATGAACACGGGCCAGGGCCTAAGCCGTTCCTTGCCACTCCGTGTCGTAAATGGCATATTGGCAACTTTACGTTTCTCCTCAGATGATTTTAAGTTTCTCTTTTTGCTACTTTTTCTTAACTTGGGCTTTTTGGATTTTACATGCCCGGTACTACGAGATTGGGCATCGGGCTTGGAAGACGACGTTGATGGCATTTCATCGTCTATGTCATGACTAGTGGCAGCAGCTTCAGCATTAGGAGGAAGTGGGTCTTGATCTTTCCCTACTTTATCCTCCAAATTTTTGGTCTCCATTATATGTAGCACAAGATACTGCAGAATGTGTGAACTTGGTAATATTGCAGTACCAATGGACTTATACTGCTGTATTGGTTTTGCAAATTTGGTTATAATTATTATATATTTTTTTTTTTTTTAATTTTTTATTTTTTTTTACTTTTTTTTTATTTTTAAAAAACTTGGGAATAGTGGGGAAATAACTATGCCCTTAGAAGCACAGAGCACAGGACACAGCACCACTGGACTGAACAGGACACGGCACAGGACCCAGCAGCACTACGGAACTCAGCAGGACAGAGCACAGGACACAGCACCACTGGACTGATACTGCAGAATGTGTGAACTTGGTAATATTGCAGTACCAATGGACTTATACTGCTGGATTGGTTTTGCAAATTTGGTTATAATTATTATATATTTTTTTTTTTTTAAATTTTTTATTTTTTTTTACTTTTTTTTTATTTTTAAAAAACTTGGGAATAGTGGGGAAATAACTATGCCCTTAGAAGCACAGAGCACAGGACACAGCACCACTGGACTGAACAGGACACGGCACAGGACCCAGCAGCACTACGGAACTCAGCAGGACAGAGCACAGGACACAGCACCACTGGACTGATACTGCAGAATGTGTGAACTTGGTAATATTGCAGTACCAATGGACTTATAATGCTGGATTGGTTTTGCAAATTTGGTTATAATTATTATATATTTTTTTTTTTTTTAATTTTTTAATTTTTTTTACTTTTTTTTTATTTTTAAAAAACTTGGGAATAGTGGGGAAATAACTATGCCCTTAGAAGCACAGAGCACAGGACACAGCACCACTGGACTGAACAGGACACGGCACAGGACCCAGCAGCACTACGGAACTCAGCAGGACAGAGCACAGGACACAGCACCACTGGACTGATACTGCAGAATGTGTGAACTTGGTAATATTGCAGTACCAATGGACTTATAATGCTGGATTGGTTTTGTAAATTTGGTTATAATTATTATATATTTATTTTTTTTTAAATTTTTTATTATTTTTTACTTTTTTTTTATTTTTTAAAAACTTGGGAATAATGGGGAAATAACTATGCCCTTAGAAGCACAGAGCACAGGACACAGCACCACTGGACTGAACAGGACACGGCACAGGACCCAGCAGCACTACGGAACTCAGCAGGACAGAGCACAGGACACAGCACCACTGGACTGATACTGCAGAATGTGTAAACTTTGTAATATTGCAGTACCACTGGACTTTTACTGCTGAATGTGTGAACTTGGTAATATTGCAGTACCAATGGGCTTATACTGCAGGATTGGTTGTGAAAATTTTGTGGTAATTAAAAAATATTAAAGTAGTTTTTGGTATTTTTTAAAAAAACTTTTTTTTATTTTTTTAAACACAGGGGAATATTGGGGAAATAACTATGCCCTTAGAAGCACAGAGCACAGGACACAGCACCACTGGACTGAACAGGACACAGCACAGGACCCAGCAGCACCACTGACCTCAGAAGGACAGAGCACAGCACACAGCACCACTGGACTGATACTGCAGAACACAGCACAGCACAGCACAGCACAGCACAGCACAGCACAGCACTAAACAGCACAGCACAGCACTAAACAGCACAGAACTAAACAGCACAGAACTAAACAGCACAGAACTAAACAGCACAGAGGACCACCTAACACACCCTCCCTCTACCCTGATCAATGCCCGAGTGAAGATGGCGGCGACTAGCGGGGAATTTATAGGATTCGAGTATCGCGAGATCCGACAACGGGATTATGAGTCAGAGCCTCAGTTTCACTTTTGAATTTGGCGCCAATACCCGGATCTGTCTCGGATCCGACTCGGATCCGCAACGTTCGGGTGGGCTCGGATTTCAGAAATCCGAGTGCGCTCATCCCTAACCCTAATATGTTAAATACATCAGTGTTTACAAGACACATTGGGCCTGATTCATTAGGGAAAGTAAAGCAAAAAAAAAAGACTTTGAATCTTGGGAAAACCATGTTACAACGTAACGTAAGGGGTGCAAATGAGTTTATTATTTTGCACATAAGGAAAATACTGGCTGTATTATAATGTAGGATGCAAATACTAGATTTATTTTTACACTTACATTAAGGTTGATCTAGGACATGCTCTACAACAATTATAAATCTGTCCTCACATTTTAAATTTACCTCTCCCTCCAATACAACATGGTATTGCCAAGTCACTCATTAATTTTGCTTTACTTTCCTTAATAAATCAGGCCCATTGTCTACATGTAGTACAGTTTAGCATTTTGCATTTATTATTGTTGTTTATTAGTTTGGAGCCACAGTGATCCGCAGCACCGGATAGTAGGGGAAATAGAGCATACATAAACTAGGGACATATAAGGTAGACAAAACACAGGAGTAAAAACAAATGGTAGTTAGGGACCACTTGTGAGAGATGTCACAATCTTACAATTTACTTTCCCTGTGGTTTTCTGTCTTACATTGTACCTGTGAAAGTAGGCCTTGATGGGCAGACCTTTGTTAGTTAAAAGGATTTCTCTACGAGACATACAAAGTGTTAAAAGAAAGAAGAAAAGGACGTTTCAAATGCGTTTAGTGAAGAAAATGTAAAAAATGTAGGAGTAAGACAGTTCTACCAATTAAAGTGAGATCAAACTCCAGTTTGCATGAGTGTGCTTATGATAGTCCCTTGGACTAAAGGCATGATGAGGATATGTATCTGGGGTCTCAAGCTTTTGCTCCTACTATTGGGCCTGATTCATTAAGGAAAGTTAAGCAAGAAATTGAGTAAATTTTCTTACTTAAGTTTTCGGGACAAAACCATTTTGCAATGCAAGGGGTGCAAATTAGTTTATTATGTTGCACATGAGGAAAATACTGTCTGTTTTTTCATGTAGCACACAAATACCTGATGGCTTAGTGGTACACTGAAACTTTAAGTTGATCTAGGAAAAAAAGTATTTTACTTAAGTGCGGAATAATAAATGCACCCCTTGCATTGAAACGTGGTTATGTTCAGGAGAAAAACTTAAGTTAAAAAATGAGTACTTTCATTAATGAATCAGGTCCATTATGTCTATTTATTGTGGTTAAAGCTGAATTTGTGAATGTATTCTTTTTTTTTCTCTCCAGAAATAACTGCAGCAATTTTTATTATTTGAGTGATTGAAGGCATGAATTGAGAAATTATAAGACATGCAATAATAAATGTATGCCATCAGACACACCATCCCAACATGTGTTCTCAGTATAGTTCAGACACTTACAAGTTAACACATTTAGACTTAACGTAACAGTTTTCACTGGAAGGTACCTTTGATTTGGGCAGCTTAAAAGTTCTTTGCGGAGTCCTTGTAGAATAACAGGTTCAGAATATCTGCTTCTCAATGGAAAGCTTATTTTGATTGGCAACATTAATTACTACCAAAAGACAGGAACAGTCAAAGCTAATAAGTCCAGAGTCATATTATATAAAAGGGAAAGAAAGATAAATGTAAGGAGGATTTAGTCAAACTTAAAGAGAGACAGGTACAATTCCTTCCTCCCTCTTCACATTTTGATGGTGACAAAAGCCGCTCCATTGCATATTACAGTGCACGCCTTGATTTCAGTACCCTCTGGTTTCTCTCATCTTAGGGCTGTTTTTGCTGTGGAATCTTCAAACATACTGGACTGTACTGGATTCACCATGCATTGTAGTGTTTCTACATGAGGTAGCTGCTCTTCTGTTAAAAACAAAGGCACAGCACATTATTTTACTGTCTTCTACATAGATCACTGTCACTTGGTGTCCAGTGTTAAATTGTGCTTCTTTCATACCTTTACCTTTTAAAGAGTTTAGTGCTGATAAGTCTGGCCTAGTTACAGTGTTCTAGGCACCCTTCGCCCTCTTGTACCCCTCCCTAAAATGCCCTTCCATGGTTTCACTCATTCAGTGTTTTAGGCACCGCCAATATACTTGAGCTCTAGCCGACCTTAGGTCACCTAATGGTAAAGCGGGCCACAGTGATTAGAAGTAACGGCTTTTTCAGTAAAATTTTATTGTGTTCCGCCCATGTATATTATGATAACTTTATTATTTCATTGATTTATGCTATGGACTCCAGTGTTTTTATAATTTGAATAGAGTTCTCTGTAACATGAGTCGAAGTGGAATAATTGGATGAAGTTGACAAAATGAATGAATATTTGTTTACCGTGTGATTGCGATTAGTACACTACATCAAACCGGGGTTAATAATGGAATCGCACAGATAAACAGCACATACACTCACATTCACACCTACATTTATAAATAGGCCACATTTATTAAAGTTCCAACCAACATTTATTTATTAATAAATACTTAGAGATTACTTATACAAAGATAAAACTAAAGTAAAGGTATTTATGGTTCAGGTCCTCAGAAATGTATGGTGTCATATTAATCCATATTTTACCAGCAGGAATCTGGTATCAACGGTGAATGAATAGTTGAGAAGAAAAGCATGAGATTAATACTCAAAAGCACTCTGTTGATGGGTCAGTGTAAACTGATTTCATACCTATAGCTAACTTCTATTTTGTAATTCAATTTTTGTGCAATTAATACCATACAGAAAAACTACGCACATGCCTGTCTGGGGGAGCTGGGGGCTAGAAATATATTTATGTTAATTTACTTTTTGTCTTTTTATTTTTTTTTGTGAAAAGGTCTTTCTAAATTACCTATTTTTCGAGTCATGTCCTGAGGGACATGAACATATTTACTCATACTGCCTGGGGCAGCATGAACTCAATATACATACATGTGAGTATTCTAAGCACAATTCAACAATTATAGTCCTTTTTTTGGTTACAGGACAGTGGCAGGATAAAGGTTAAGGCTTGCATAAGCTGTCTTGCTGGTTATTTTCTTTAGCTGTTGGTATTTCTATTTTAGACTATACAGAAATGTAGTTACCTTTAGACACAATTCAAAAGGATGGTTGGCATGGTCTGTTTCAGCAAGTAAAAACCAAATTTAATTGGCATCAGTGGAAGAAACATCAACCATCTGCCCATTCTGGCACCGTTCTGTGCATCATATGGCACAATAATACTGGCTAAATCTGTAGTCAATGGAAATAGATAGCACTCATGAATATATTATACGTGTAAACATTTACAGTAGCATAGGATACTGGGAAGTTAAATGAAGTCATATTATAATTCCCTATATCCTACGGCACATCACAATGAGAAATATCAATGAGGACAGAGCTATAAATGAGAATAGTAATATGAATATACACCTTCCAAAAACACTCTTTCAGGTCAGTAGGTTACATGCTATATTTGGCACAAATATTTTGGGCACTTGCTAGGTGAAATTTTCCATATGTTTATATACTGCATCATATTCTGCAACGATATACAATCAGACAACTTTATACATACTCTTCTGTCCCTGACCCATCCAAGTTTGCAAACTAATTTCCCTACAAAATACACACGCACACATGCACACACTAGGGACAGTTTAATTAGAAGTCAATTAACCTACAACCTACCTACATTTTTGGACCACAGAAGGAAATCTGAGCATCCAGTAGAAACCTATTTGAATGCAGGGGGAACATACAAATTTGCCATGGAAGACCACAGCATCTTGTGGTAGTAATACTAATTACTGTGTCATAGTGCTGCCCACTGGGCTGAATAAAGGTAGATGGCTGTGACTGAGGAGAAGGGAGGAAGATCGCCTACATGTGGACACAACCGAAGAGTATGAGTTATTGGTACAGAGAGTAAAAAAATGTTGAATCTGTCAGAATTAAAACGAGTTTAACATGCAAGAAGGAGACTTCTGCTGGAGGTAAGCAAGGGCAGCCACTGTCAATGTTTACTAAAATGAAAAAGGAAATTTAAGATCAGTGTAGAGACAGCTAGTAGATCTAGTTAATGATATCCCCAATGGGAATTCTGGAATAGGTCAATAGGAGTCTTGGGGAGATAGGGGGAAGTGATGTTCAGTTTCACTGAATAAGAATTCCATAGTTTAGTTAAAAATGTTAACATTGTTTTGGGAGACTGTGGTCTATACTTTCTATTAAACCCCAATGGGGTGTTCTGGCAAATTAAAAACTAAATTCAATGTTAAGGCAGGAAGATGTGCCCACTTGGGAAAAGTGTGAAGCCAAATGATTTAATTTAAATTGTAGAGTTCCCTTCCTTTTCTGAAATTAGGCTTTTTCAGAATTTTAGCAGAAAGTCTTGGCGGTCCATTGCTTCAGATAAAACTTGTCACTCCTTTAAGTGAGGTGCTTGGGAATGAGATAAATTTTAACACATAAGGCCGCTGTCTTTATGTCTTGAGTGAGATAAGCAAATCTTTGTACATATTGTTGTTTTATTTTTTTAAAAACTTATGCCTGTTAGAGTGCTTTGAAAGAAATATAATTAAAAAATATATATTCTTTTTCTTTTGATTTATGTGTATTATTTCTGAAAACAACTTAATAAATATTTCTGTCCTGACCTAAATATGTATCACGTTATTTTGAGCCAACTACTTCAAGAACGGGACTACTCTATAATCATTTTGGCTTAGGCGTGCCTTAAAAAAATTATTTAAACTCTAAGGGTGTCTTGAAAGTTTGGGAACTACTGGCATGAGCTATATAAAGCCTGTATCAGAAAAACAATTGCCTTACCCCCTTCAGTTTGCCTGAGAGAGGGGCAGGTAGAAATCACTATTAGCTTTATGTGGCTATGTACCGGGCTAAACAAAAGTAATTACACTAAATGACAGGGACTATATAATGGTAGTATTTGTTTTTGCCTATTTACCCTCTGTGCCTCTAGCAATTTGCACTGGCTACTTTGTGGTCTAAGAGTCCCTTTAGTTTTCATCTCAGGACCAGGAAAGAAGACTTAGGGGTATATATACTAAACTGCGGGTTTGAAAAAGTGGAGATGTTTGATAATAGCAACCGATCAGATTCTAGCTGTTATTTTTTTTAGTACTTTCTAAAAAATTACACCTAGAATCTGATTGGTTGCTACAGGCAACATCTTCACTTTTTCAAACCCGCAGTTTAGTAAATATACCCCTTGGACTCCATAGTGATGACAGTGTACACAGCATACTGTAAACTAAAAGCAAGCAAGGGATTGAATCATAAACTATATAATACATTTAAATGGGTGCAATCCTTGTATAATTTTATCAGTGGTTAGTAGTGAGTATGAATATGTACTTTATTAACTAACAAAGCAATCTTGCAGATGTAATGAAAGAAAGGAAACATATACACAGAAAGAAACAGCATGCTTATTACAAATCGGAAAAAGTGAGCCTCTAACCACATTTAATTTTTTCACACAGGCGCCTATTTATGTGCCTTGAACATACAAAGGGCCACACCTGAATTAGGGTCTTCAGAATTGCCATTGGAGTGACACTCTCAGAAAACTTTTGTGGTTCTGGTTGGATACTACAACTTTTCAGCCACCTACTTCATTAATTTCGACTTCCTTTTATCTCCTGAAATATTCATTTATGTCTTAAGTCAATCACGAGAATGAGGAGACATCATGACTTTTTTTAAAATGCGTCCCACATACATATGTTATGCATATGAATGTTTTGATTACATTGGTATAAATTTACCTAAATATATGCTTTTCTGTGTGAAATGAGCCTGGAACGTGCGAAAGGCATCATATTGATAGTATAGGCTGAGATTTTTTCCCTACTACAACCATGGACATGTAAAAATCAAAACCTTTGCAAGCCCAACGCTAAATAGGAAACACCCCATCAATGCACTCTGTTCATCCCTTGAATCCCAGCAACCTTTCAGCAAGAAACACCCTGATCCAGTTCCACCCATCAGAAGATTCTAAATTTTGCCCACCCGCAGATGCCTCCAGTTTGATTCGAAAATCAATGTGATTATCACTAAAGCACAAATGGGGTCATAGCATTACAATTTTTAAACCTAATGGGTCTGATTCATTAGGACATGCATTCTGAGCGCTCAATATTGAAGGCACAAATTTAGGCTTTCTGTGCACCCAAATTCATCAAAGTGCAGATCTCAAGATCCATGCCCTGTTGAAATCGGGCACAGGGCTGCTCTATTACACAGCACTCTGCAGGTATGTATGTAAATGTCAGCGCCTGCAGAGCCGACGGACTGAATGGTATTACAGCCACCTGACCCTCCGGCTCATATTCTTCCATAGAGGAACAAAGTGCAGCCGTTCTTGTAGTTTTTTATTTTGCTAAGCCAAATCGTTTGGAGAATTTTGGGGTCTTTAAGACTGAAGAAAAGAAGATTATTTAGAAGAACATTTGGAATATTTTTTGGGGGTTTATTACTCCAGGACCTTGAATGTTATTTTTTTGGACACCTACAGGACCTACGGAATATTGTGGGGATTAAAAGCTTACAAGATTGTATCGTTTACAGATGAAGACATTAGATGCTACGTATATGGGGATTTAATATTTTTAATAAATGTATGTGGCTTTAACGAGGTGTGTGGTTTATTTTAGGGGTTTTATTATTTCTATTAAACTAATGTGATTTAAAAGAGGGTTGTGAGCTTTATTTAAATTTTAGTTTGTGGAACTACTTGGCTCAGTGGGCCCTGGGTGTCAAAGCATGACGGCACTTTTGGTTCTCCAAGTGCCAACATGGCCTGGCTGCCATGGGTATGCTGGTGCTTGAATTTCTACAAGCACCAGCATGCCCAGACTATTAATGACAGCCCGGGCTGGCTGGAGCTTGTAGTTCCGTAAAGTAAAATAGTGTTTATATTTTTCCTTTTTTTTTTTTTCCACTTTATTACCCTACACCCACCACCCAGGGGTGAGCGGTGGGTGTAGCCCACACTAGCCCGTGCACTAGGAAGAGCCCTAGTGCACAGGCTGGGTATTCCTATATGGAGGGCCCGCACATTTTTTTGCAGACCCCACTCTCTAGAGAATTCAGCCCCTTATTGAACAGCCTGGGGTGGTTTGTCACTATGGCAGAGTCTGTTTGTGTCCCTGCTATAATGCCATCAACCTCGGCTGGTTTGCCTGGGTTTTTTTTTTACCCTGATTATGCAGCAACCAGCAGTAGGCTGGCAGTACTAGGGATAATAGCATTTTTTTTTTTTTCTAAATTATTTTTTTATACTGTATAGAGCCAGTGTGTCATGCTTGCTCAACTTACACTAACCCCGGAGCTGGTGCAAGAGATTCATCAGAAAAACTAGGTTACTTTCATGGCCATAGAAGATGCTAAGCTCGTGTCTGCATGCGCTCGAGTTTGGCACACCCCTACAGTACATTTATTAGGGGAGAATGATCCTTACCCACCCAGAACCCCACTTAAATTATAAGCCGTAGTTGTTCATGTGCTGTCACATGGAAAAGGGCTAATTTTCTGGCCATATCTGCTGGTTCTGAGCATGTGCAGAGTGATTTTGAGTTTGATATGCTCAAAATCAACAGATACGTGCCTTGATGATTCAGGCCCAATGTGTGTACATATTGTGCATTGTGAGTACCTTACAGTGTACTGCTTTCTTTATTTGTCCATTCCACAGGGCCGCCTCATAAGTGCCAGAGCTTGTGAAATAACCAGGTTATTAAGGCTGAAGTGCCTGATTATGTGCAGAAATGAAACCATCTTAAGGCTTTGTAAACAAGCGCATGTAAATATATGTGAAAGAAAATCCACTTGAAATCCAAACGAGACAGTACCTATTTGCGTTTTTATGTTCATTTAACTTTCAATGCTCTCAGTTCATTATTTTTAATGTTTCTTTTTCTATTTCAGTGGGTCTAACGCAGTTGAAAACGTCCGTTTGTCTCAATGGAGCACATTGTAAACGTAATGAGATGGGATTAAGAAGTGTTTCCTATGCATTTAGCTTAGGCAAGATAAAACTTCCTGTTATGTCAAGAATGAATGTTTAATAAACAAAAATATAAAGTATTTGTAGATGCATCTAAACACATATAAAATCTATGCATAAACACATTGTGGTTTACTATGCATGTTTAATTCATACTTACCTACTTTTGCGAAGTTCTTTCCGGGAGATGGGAGTGACTGGAGGGCGGGGCACGGTCAATCGTGTCATTTTGGCCCTGGCCCCGTGATGAAAATGCCGTTTTGTCACGGGGGACGGGGACAAAATGGCGCGATTCACAACGAATGGCGTCATTTTGGGAAGGCAGTAGCAGGATGCGGCAGATTTGCCAGCTCTCCGGGGAGTCCGTGAGACCGACCCGGATTTCGGGAGTCTCCCGGACATTCCGGGAGAGTTGGCAAGTATGGTTTAATTGTATTTTAACATGCCATAAAAACGCATTGCAAACCTCAGTGTGTACAAAGCCTAGAGGTAAGTAAATGGTTTCAGTAAAGCACAATCTACCTTTAAAATTGATAGAGATACTGATCCGCTCAATTGCCATGGAGACCATCTGGAAAGTTCTCTTGCACTGAGTCAATCATTAGCTGATTGATAGAACACAGAGAATGTTATAGTGCAGCTGCTATTTCCTCCAACTCAGTAAAGTCATTGTCAGATGGACATTTTAGAATGTTGTGAATCCTCACCAGGAAACTATGGAGTTCTAAAGAGCTGATGCTCAGTTAGCCAATCATTATCATGAATGTGAAATGCTCCTCCCCTGTCAAACAAAAGTATGTTTTCTTTAAAGTGCTCCATGCACTTTAGTGTGATTGGGGAACAGCATTCACCATTCACTTTTATGAAATAGTAAATGAGCATATCATTGCATTGTGATGCATGCTAAAATGATGGTATGACACTGCTCTAAGGCTCATTTGCGAAGTTGCAAAATCTTGTGACAGGAGGAGTTTTACAGATAGTGAAATTACTTGATTATTGGTGGCTAGACAGACTGTGCATTGTGTTCCTTGAATTACGCCCTCCAGCAAAAAAAGAGATTTGTTTTCTGGATGAGATATTTAAATGAGGTTTAAGGATTGAAAACAGTTCCCATGTCTCCTCACTCTAATGATCAATGTAAGGCATAAATGAGGCTAAACTGAGCAGTATTTTAGTTCAAAATGTAAAAGTTTAAATTAATAATGAGAATGATGCTAAAATCATAATAAGCAGACCTTTGAAATTGCATTTTTATTTTTATCTTATTATATTACGTGCATTTCCATCTGCACCCAAAGTTCTGCACAAGTAGGTGCAGAATGATTTAATGAGGGCAATTTCCAAAACCAGAATGTGGGGGTGTAGATATATTTAAGAAGGAGTTATCTTTAAAGAGATTAGGGGGTAAATGTATCATTCTCCGTTTTGTTCAAGTCGCCGGAAATCGGCGAGTTGACAGCTAAAATTTAAAGCGGCGCTGCCTTGTAAAGGCAAATTTCCCTTTACAAGGTATGAGTATGATACATTTACCCCTAGATGTGCAGTTTTTTGTTATTTGACTTATGGTATGCTTGCTCCTCTACTAATTATTTGCTTAAGAATTTATTAATAGCTTTGTAGTGTGAGCTTGTTGGAAGTTAACTGAAGAAAGGGATCACATGACACTGTAACTACTTAATCAACAGATAGAGGCTGTATCAGCCTGTAGGCTGTGTTAGCCAGTGTGTATTTGTTCTAAATGTATAGACAAATGTATATAGTATATTAAGAGCATACTTGTATACTTATCCGGAATTTCTGGGAGGTTCACAAATTTTGGGGAGTCCTTCCAGAGTCCCGAAAGAGATCGTTATGGGGGTGTAGGCTAATGACACAATCAGCCCATTAAACTTTGCCCCCAATTATGTAATCATGTGAATTTCGGCATTTCATAGCAGAGGACAGGGCCAAAATGATGTGATTCGTTGAGCCCAACCCTCATTTGCCCACCTCTTCCCGGTGCCAACTTCAAAAGGTTGGCAAGTATGATTAAGAGTTACACAAGAGTCTGACAAGAGGTGAACTGGAAGGAATGCAGCTTCATAAGGACAACTTTCAGCAATCACCTGTAACTACATATTGTACTCCTTTTGTTTGTATCTCTCCCTTGCTGCATGCTTCTCACCTCAAGAAATTTTGTTTTATGTTCTGTCAGTTTATTTTAATGCATCATCCCCACTGTTAATCAGCCTGCTTGTTACGGATTACTGGATACACTACTAATCTTGATTAACGCTGGCTTACCTGAGGTGCGGAGTATAACGATCTCCCCGGTATTCACCAAGAACCGCCGCAAGGTGGGATGGGCTTTGCTGCCAGGAGTCGCAGGTCGCGGTCCTCAGGTTTTCCCCAAGATGTAGTATAGCGGAATAGGAGCAAGATGAGAATTGTCGGACAGGCCGGATAGGTACACAGGCAGGCAATGCAGACAGAATCAGAAGGCAATCTCGGAGTCAATCAAACCAGGTCAGTACACGGGTCACCAGAACAGATTCATGGTCAGCTAGCCGGGTCGGTACACAGGAATGGCAGATGAACGTATAGAGAGAGAAGCGTGAGACAATCCGGGTCAGGAGCACAGGCAATCAGGAAGGTCAGCAAGCCAGGTCGATACACGGGAGAAACGGAATCCAGAAGGGTCAGCAAGCCAGGTCAGTACACAGGAGGTCAAGCACACAGGAGGCAGGAACAAGGAGGACATGGAATCTGGAGCCAGGAACTGGTAAGTTGCTCTGACACTCACCAAGTGTCAGAGCTATGCTTTTATACTGTGTCCACTTTTGAATTCCCCGCCCTAGGTAGCGATCATGTGACCGCCGAACCCAGAAGTGCGGCTTCCGGGTCTGACGGAGCGGCGGGGGAATGCCTAGAGGTAAGTATTCGTAACACTGCTGTACTAGTTGCTCAGCCACTCCATCCACCTGTAACAGCTGATTCAGAGTTTTCTATTTTATCACTGTATCACTGTATCCCTACTGACTCTTCTATTACTACTGCTGCCTCTAAACTCTTAACTCTCACATCCTCCTATGGCCTCTCCCAATGGACAACTTCCACCACCCACCGAGATATTCACTGCCTGGACCTAGCGCTCTCCCATATTTCTGACAAATCCAACTTCTCCAATTCTGCTTTCCCCTCTCTGACCACAATATCCTTTCCTTTACCCTCTTTTTAACCCTTGACCCCTCCCCCACACAAAGTCACTTGTATGCAGCGTCCCCTCAACAGCATTGACCCCATCCTCTTTGCAACCTCCCTCGAATCCCTCCTCACTCCCATTTCTTTCCTGTCATGCCCCAATGCTGCTGACTCTCTTTACAACGCTACACACTCTGTTGCCTTTGATACTGCAGCCCAGTCACCCCACTTTGTTTCCACTAATCTGAACACCAACCCTGGCACTCCTCTCTTATTTGTTTCCTCCAAAAGTGCTCCCGCCATGGGAGGAAATCCCACTCCAACGCTGACTTCATTCACTTTAAATTCATCCTTTCCTCCTACTATTCTGCCCCCTCTCTTGCCAAACAAACCTGTTTCACATCCATCATATCGGCCCTGTTCAACAACCCCTGACACCTATTATTAATTCCCTACTGTGTGCTCCCCCATGTACCCTCCCCTCAACCATCACCACTTTCGACTTTGCCACCTACTTCAAAGAAAAAATTGGCACAATGAAATCTGTTCTCGCCAGATTCGCCTTCACCTGAGTGTCCTCTCGATCTCTCCCTCTGCCATCCTTTGCTCCTACTCTCCTGTCTCTGTGTCTGAAACCCTCATGCTTCTTTCTTCCTCGTCTTCTACAATCTATCCACTTGACCCTGTTCCCTCCAAGTTCCTCCTCTCCCTCTCTCCCATTGGCTGTCGTCACCTTGCTTACCTTTCTCCACTGGTATCTTCCCCTCGGTCTTCAAGCATGCTCTCATCTCCTATATTCTCAAAAAATCCTTCTCCTGACCCATACTCTCTCTGCAACTATTGCCATGTATCATTGCTTCCATTTGCTTCTAAAATTCTGGAATAACTTTTCTTCAATCGACTGACCCGCTTTCTCTCTTCCCACTCTCTTCTTGACCCTCTCAAGTCTGGATTCTTTTCCCTTCACTCAACTGTAACTTCCCTCACTAAAGTAACAAATGACCTATACTTAGCGAAATCTAAAAGTCACTTCTCCCTTCTCGTACTCGTATATATCTCTCTCTGCTGAACATTCACTTCTCCTCAGCACCCTTCACTCACTAGATCTTCGCGACCTTCCTGGTTCATCTCCTATCTTTCTGGCCATTCCTTTTGTGTATCTGTTTCCAACTCTTCCTCCCCTCCCTCTTCCTCTTTCTATTGGTGTCCCTCAAGGCTCTGTCCTTGGCCCTCTCCTCTTCCCTCTCTACAGAGCCTCTCTCAGTGAACTTATTCAATCATTTGGCCTCCATTACTACCGCTAAGATGATGACATGCAAATCTATTTATCCTCCTCTTACCTTTCTCCGTCTTCCTATCCCAAGTATCTAGCTGCCTCTCTGCTGTCACTACCTGGATGTCACAGCGCTTCCTCAAACTCAACATCTCCAAATCCAAGCTCATCATCTTTCCTTCTGGCTCCTTCTGACAATGTTGCTATCCTTCCCAATATTTCCCTCTGGTTGATAACATTACTCTCTCTCCTGTCACTCAAATCCGTTGCCTTGTAGTCACCCTTGAATGTACCCTTAGCTTTACCCCTCATATCCAGACCCTTACCAGATCCTGCCACGTCCTTCTTCTTATCATCATTAAAATCCACCCCTTTCTCTTTCCTGTCCTAATCAGGCTGCCTCTCTCTATAACAAAACACTGACTTCAGCCCTAGACAATGCAGCTCCAACTACTACACATAGACTCCGATGATCCAAACCCCAGCCATGGCACAACAAACAGACCCGCTACCTGCAAAAGTGCTCCCGCACTGCAGAGCACCACTGGAGGAAATCTTGTTCCTATCCTGATTTCTTCCACTATAAATTCATAATTTCATCGTACAGTATTGCCTTTTCAATTGCCTAACATACTTCAAATATTTAATATCCATTCAGTCTTCTAACCTACATCGCCTTTTTGCCACCTTCAACTCACTTCACTGCCCATGATTTGCCACCTATTTAAAGACAAAATTTACACCATTCGACAAGATATTTCCTCATGCCAAATTCCACTCACTCTACCCACCTTTACCTATACTCCCCAATCCATCCTTAATTCATTCTCTCCAGTAACTGAAGACAAAGTCTCTGCACTCATCTTATCATCTCACCCTACAACCTGTCCACTCGACCCTATTCTCTCCCAACTACTCCTTTCTCTCTCCTCCACTGCATATCCACCTCTAACTCACCTCTTCAACTTGTCTCTCTCCACTGGCACATTTTGATCCTCCTTCAAACATGTGCTCATCTCACCTATTCTAAAGAAACCATCTCTCGATCCAGCCTCTCTCTCCAACTACCTCCCTATTTCTCTCCTTCCCTTTACCTCCAAACTACTAGAGCGATTAGTGTACAAACACCTGTCTCATTTTCTCTCCTCTCATTTCATTTCATTTACGTCTCTCTGCAATCAGGCTTCTGCCCCCAACATTCCACTGAAACTGCTCTCACAAAAGTAACCAATGATCAACTTACTGCAAAATCTAAAAGTAATTTTTCCATACTCATTCTCCTGGACCTCTCTTTTGACACTGTTGATCACTCTCTTTTCTTACACATCCTACATTCCATTGGCCTTCATGACACAGTTCTTTCCTGCTTCACTCCTTACCTATCGAACCGCTCCTTCTACCTCTAGCACATCCTCCCCTCCACTCCCACTATCTGTTGGTGTGCCACAATGCTCTGTTCTTGGCCCTTGAAATTTTCATTGTACACCTCTTCTCTTGGGGCACTAATTCGCTCATTCGGCCTCCAATGCCATCTCTACGCTGATAATACTCAAATCTATATCTCTTCCGCTGACCATTCTCCTTCTGTACTATCTTGTGTAACCAACTGTCTTTCTGCTATCTCTAAGTGGATGTCCAAATGCTACCTAAAGCTCAACATATCCAAAACAGAGCTTATTACTTTCCCTCCTGCCCTCATATCTCCCTCACTGTCAATAACACCACAATTTGCTCAGTCTCCCAAGCTCGCTGCCTTGGTGTCACACTTGACTCCATCCTCTGCTTTATTCCTCACATCCAGACTCTCTCACAGTCCTGTCGACTCCACCTTAAAAACATTGCCAGACTACGCCCTTTTCTTACTCAACATGCTACCAAAACTCTTATCCATTCTCTCATCATCTCCCGTCTTATCTATTGCAACCTCCTGCTATCTGGCATTCCTTACATCCATATATCCACAATTCAATACATCCTAAATGCTGCTGCAAAACTGAAGAGGGCCCAGGAGACAGGACTCGACTCAGAAGCCTATTAGGAACCTTATAACGGAAAAAAATGCATGTGGCCCAGTGACCCAGCCCAAGGTAGCTCACAATGGGACCGACCCGGGTGACAGTTACTCCCTCCAGCACAGCCTGCCCCTATGAATGAGTATTGCTTATATGATGCCAAAAAATGTACAGAGCTTGTTAAAACATTTGACCAAAGACATTCTTGTACAAAATCATATGAGATGTATTGTCTTTTTAAAGGTGCTTTTGATAAATCGGCTTCATGAAACATAGTTCCCCAAAACACATTTGTTCTTTGTCTAAATAGCCTTGCTTGTGAAATATTACCAGATATACAGATTACAAGGGGTGACTTAATTCAGCTGTTTTCACCCCTTCCTCAATATGATAAATGCTATATGTTTGGAAAGGCAGGTTTGCAGATAGTGGTGGTGAAGGCAATCTTATAATATATTATGTACTGCATAGTGGATTAATAAATGCCTGTTCTGTCATGATTATTATTTGCAGTCTTCCATTTCGCTCGCACTTGCAATTCTCATGCTATAGAACACTTTAACCTCAAAACAAACACAACTGATTGTATAGCTTCAATCAACACTAGTCTTATTTATTTTTATATACAATCTATTTTTTATTCAGTACTAACATAAGTAAACTTTTCCAGTCACTTTTCAAAATGCATTTAGCTTTGTCAGTATCACATTTACAATTTTACACATATGATAAATATATAAAGTCAGGGGCCTAAGGATGTGGTGGGAGTGGGATCAAGGAGAGGATACCTGTGGCAGAGGTGGAGGGGATGGTAGCTGGGAGAAATCCATGCTTTTGTATGTTAGAAAGAATGTCGTTTCTGTTGTTTTCATTGTAGCCTTTGTATTGGTTTGGGTTGTGTTATTTCTAACTTTTCTTCCTGAATGAAAGGCTTCCCCAGCCATGGCACCCTAACAGGGGTTAAGTGTTTGCAATATTAGAAGGGGGGTTATGTCCAGGAGGTAAATTAAGATTTGTATGAGGAGGTCTTCTTACATTCTACCCACTGAAACCAAGTGGAGATGAATTCAGCATATCAAGGCACAGCTCCTATCTTCCAAAGTCATATAAAAATTGACTCTTTGAAACCACTGTGTAATGGTCAGGGTAACTGTAGATTTCAGTGAACGGCTGCTATACGACTGCTATAGCGGTGTAATATAAGTGTTAACAATGACTTTTTATATCTAGACATAGAAATATTAGAATGATTGAGATGCCAGAAACCAGGGTCTTCCTGAGCCCTGTCACCTATTGTAGAAGCAATTTGGATAATTTGTATGTTTGGCCAGTCCCACCCAATGTGCATGGGTGTGATTGACAGAGTAGACCTCCAGCACCAGTCTGAGGTTTCAGGTACATTTTGGCACATTTGTGCATAAGTACAACCTTGTGGTAATTTTAATCTGCTCTCTGAGAACAGTTCACTAATTCAGGCTTTTGTGTAATATATGTTCTCAAAAATTCATTTCTAAATTAGTGAGATACAATGTTTATGATAGAGATGCTTAAATCCAGTCCTTAGGCAACCTCAGGATTTCAGTCTGCAGAAACATGTGGGATAATTACTTACACAGTAAAAATAGATTAACTCACCGGTGGATAATTAAAGATATCCTGAAAACATTAACTGTTGGTAGTTCTTGAGGACTGAATTTGGGCCCTTCTGGTTTAGGTTCTAGAGTAGTTGTGTATAATCCTTTACAAGGATTATCCTTTCCAAAGTCTGATTCCCTTCCACACACTAATTCATCTGAAGGATTGTTGCTCATGTGGGGTAAACTGAGTTTGTCTTGTATTTCAGAAAAGGGTCAGATTCCCACAGAGTCTAACAAATGCCATAGCTGAATACAAGTTTTAGCGTATAAGGAGAAATTATTCTTGGGGGGTGGGGGTGGACTTGGGTTTTATTACAGTGAGTTGAGCAGGGACACCTGTGATGAAATATTTTAGTCTATGCAATTATCCAGTAGTTTAGAGAGGGCACAATTTGGCATAAATCACAAATCAAGTGATTTGTATCCATGGGGATACATGGGGTAATGTTTGCCAGGATATGAAATGAACATTCTTCAATAGTGACCGCTGATTTTACAATTAGAGAGTTGACCAAATTTGTAAAATTTTGCAGTCAGATTTGGAATGGAGACCACAAGATTATTTACCATAGCTAAGTAGTCAGCAAGTAACGCTAATTTGTAATCTCTGTCTCCAATCCAAATGCCATTTATATATGAGTTTGCTCTAATTGACCTTAGCAGTTTACATACATAATGCATAAATCAAAGGTTATAATTGGCATCTTTGTCTGGTGGACTTCATATAATGCTGAATTTCTTCAAGTTCCCCAACATCATTTGTTGCTGTGTGGAGGATCTCAGGGATTTCTGAAGAAGGTGATTTTCTGAGGTCAGAGCAGGTGGTACATGTGGTGAGACCTTATTTGCTTTTAGGGACCCTGTTATTGTCCCCTTAATTGTCGCATGTCTAGATGTCTATTTATCTCTTGTTTGCCAAGTGTCCTTCTGCCTTGGTCCTTTCCTGTCTTTAGTCATTGTGTATTTGCTTGGTTTAGGTTATGTCAGGAAGTTGTTGAAGTGTATTTGTTTTATTGTCATGGATGTCCCTTGCTGACCATGCTCAACATTTCATGTGTTACTTAACCATTTATATAAATGGGAGTGGGTGGCAACATCTCCAAAAATGTTGTCAGGAACTTGGTTGATGAGAAGATAGTTGGTAAATGTTGTTAACGGTCACAGTCTTTCACTTTGTTAGTCATTGTTGATGAGTTATTTTCCTCCTTTAGAAGGGATATTGTACAAGAAGCATGGATAAAGAAACATGTAATTTGAATCTATTCAGGTGGAAGAGGAGGGGGGGGGTTATATTTGGATTCCACCACTGTACAATTCTCTTCTGATGAAGCCAGCTGGAGAGTACTGGATAAACTAAGGTGACTATGAAACCTGCATGCTTGTGACTGCAATGTCAGGATCTGCCTGCAGCCCTCTGCATTACATGCTGCTTGCATTGGCAGCTCCTGCCTCCTGGACTTTGGACTTGTGTTTCATGTATTATCTGCAGTGCCTCTGTACATCAGAGGTGCTGCTATTGTGCCTTCCCTTTCATCACCAGTGGTTAACTTTTTGCACCAATTATCCTTTGCACCTGGGTGTCTCACTACTTATACCTGTCACTCCCAGCATACCCTGCTGGTCATTGTTGTTGTAGCTGTTGGTCCCTGGGATTTCTTCATATATCCAGTTTATCAGCATCAGCCGTGTTCCTGGTATTTGCTTTCTGCATCTCCCTGTAATCCTCATTCTTACACGATCCGGTTTGTACCTTCCAGCAATAAACATTGTGTGTTTCACCATATTCTGGGCTTCTTAGCTGTGATTTCTGCATTGAAGTGTCACATGCAAAGAGTATAACATAACCTGCGTATTTCAATTCTGTGCTATCTATGGTACCAATCACGTTTGCATATTGGTTTCCCACTCTTAAATGCCATGGATCACCTCTAATGGGATTGCCGCTTTGATACATCTGTGAAAGGTGGTGCTAACATGGGTCTTGGATTATAACATACAGACAGGTCCTGTTCATGCAAGGATTTCAACTGGTTAATGCTGGCCAGGTACTATTAATATTTTAACAATCTTATGACCTTACATGGATGTTCTTAACTTCAGAGTAAGACATTTTCTGCCCATTGGTTCCTGATCCTCCTCTAAGATAGTAACTGAATTATTACACCCGGTCATATTATAGATATTTTCGGATCCTTCATTTGCTCTATTGAACAATTTATATAAGAACTGTGTATAGTTTTTTTTCATTGTATTTGATGTAAAATAAATTGCTACTGTTTAATTACCCTTGGGAACATTTGACTTGTAAAGATAACAAAATGTGCAGCATTTTCTTTTAAGTAGCATATATGGTATGTCCCCTTTGAGCAGGACTTATAACCTGTATAGGAAAATCTGTATTAATGTAAGAAGGGCAGGTAGAAGGTACTAGTTAAGGTTAGTGACTGATCCTACTAATTTCATTCAACAGTTCCAAAGAACCAGAGAAGTTTTCCCATTTGTAACATTTATCTTAGGCCTTTGTGCTGGTACCCTGTGGAGCATGCATTTGGTTGTACCAAGATCCCCACCTGATGTTTTAGCAAAACAATGGTTACCTTTATATCTTCCTGTAAACGAAGGCCTCTGGTCATAGCTCAAACGGTAATAACTCAAACAGTACTTTACAGCTTGGGCTTTGAACTATGATAATAGTTGGTATTTTATCTGCCAGCCGGGACAGTTCCTCCCTTCAGTGAAGGAACCAGTGGACGGCCTGGGTCTTTAAGTGTAGAGGGCCTGTATTAATTTTTGTTGACACCATTGATTGGCTGCATGGCCACGTGGTAGGAGCCAATTCTGTTGCATTAGTACATATGGGATAACATGAGACGCGGAGTAGAGTTCTGTAATGCAGTTAGTTCCTAAGAATGGGCAGGGCCACCTTAACTACATTATGGGCCCCTGGGCAATGCAGTGCACCGGGGCCATTAAATATAAATAAATATATATATATATATATATATATATATATATATATATATTGTGTGTGTGTGTGTGTGTAAAAAAACTATATTTGTATGTAAAAAAAAGTGATTTTATATATATATATATATATATATATATATATATATATATATATATATATATATATATAAATAGGGGTCCCCTTAACTTACCTTAAGTCCTATCCCCTTCTCTTCTTTTTTCCGCGCTCAGTGTCTCTGTTCTCACGCTCCTCCGTGCTGTGTTTGCAGTAAATGTTGGGCGTGACATCACGCCCAACATTCACTGTGAGCACAGCACAGAAGAGGGGACCAGGGAGGGAGCCGGATCGCCAGCTGACGTGACCGAAAGGTAAGTATTTTCTTTTCTTTCTTGCAGGATTTTTTTTTTCAGCACTGCCTCGGATGTGCCCCCTTGCCCGCAGGGCGCCCGGGCACCTGCCCTTTGTGCCCAATGGAAGAGATGGCCCTTAGAATGGGAAAGGCCTGTGTCTGTGTTAAAGGCTGATCTTAAAATAAGTGGTCCCTATGAGCGGTCTTAATCTGGAGCCAGGAATATGGAGCAAAGTATTTGGTGTGGTCTGTGATGTGGGCATGAGGTAGGCCTCACAGTTTATTGTCACTCTTCGGTCGGCACCATCACATAAAGGGCCACTTGAGCAAGACTCTGTATAACATTGTGTATTTATGCTATAAAAAACAAAATTATGCAACATACCATTAGTAATATGGTACTGGTAATTTAAATTCTGCATCGGGCCCTCTTAACTTCATTAACTAGCGGGCCTTACATATTCCACTGGGAGTAGATGCAATCAGGACGTATCGTAAAGTCAACTAAAGAATTTAGAGATAGAAAGCATCACAATTTTTAAGCCATGGCAATAATCATAATCATATGAATAGAAGAAACTAAGTGAGTATGTCATTGTGGGCAAAGCTTAGTGCTGAGCAACTGTCTTAAGAAAGAAAAAAATAATTCTATCAAATGAAAAGGGCAAGCTCTCTGTTTTACAGGTTTTTATAAATGTACTGCTTTTTTGCATTTTCCCACAGTGTCAAAAAAAGAACACAGCTAATGATTAGACATTGTATTATCACAGTGTCTAGAAAGAATCATTTATAATGCATACTGCAATACTGAAGGCATTATTTTGTGTGCTGGACCAATATTTATGAGAACGCTGCCTATACATTTATTAGGAAACACTGGAATCACTAAACAACGAGATTGCAGCCTTTCAATCCATTAACAAAAGAGCTGCCCCCGCTGTGGACAGGACGCTTACAAATAAAGTGTAATCATATTGTTATAGAAAAACAACGATCTTACCTAACAGACTGAAAGAATTTAAACTGTAGTACTTCTTGTTGGCGGACAGTAGGTGTCAGCAAAATGCAAAAGGACAAACAGCTCAGTGATTATAAGTGCTCTCTCAATCTGAAAACAAATTGCCCTTTCAATTTAACCCTGACGGCTTTTCTGTATTAAGATATGCATGGACTGGGAACATACGGCTATGTGCTGAGAGAGAGTGGAAAAAACATTTTTATACAAATAATTATAACAATATTAGCAATAGAAGATTCATTTTTCACCAAGTACATAAAAATCGTACACTGCAGTGTTTACTTTTAATGGAAGCAGATCTTGAGCTATGTACCAATATATCACCCATTGAAATATAAATGCATCCTGTACTACAATACGATTCATTGATCTAAATTCAAGTCTTAAGTGCATCTCTCTAGCAGAACATCCGCTTTTGGAGATGATTTTTAAGTGGAAGTAAAAAGAACTAAAATTTTCGGACTCATTTTAAAGCTGATGGCTTAAAATATGTTTCTTTATCTTTGTATATTAGCTAATAGCTGGTCACAAATCAAATAATTGCATTGTAATAGAGCCTTGGGAAATACACAGTCATGATGGTAAGAGAAAAATGCAACATTATTCATTTTAATGTTTTGTTTAATTGTGGCTGAGAGGGGAATCTAGATGATTTTATACAGCAATAAAGGTGGAAAGCGTAAAAAAGTTGTTACAAATGTCACGTAGGAGACCTGTCACCAGAGTCACGTGACTTTATATTTATGCACAAGCATTTGTTTTTTTTCAAATAAGCAAAAAAAAAAAAGGTTCACTAGCCCCTTACTGTTAGATCAAGAGAAATCCTGTACTAGGTGTACATAGTATACTGCTACACTTACTGCACTCTGGTACTGAGCACCTAGTATGCTGCTACACTTACTGCACTCTGGTACTGAGCACCTAGTATGCTGCTACACTTACTACACTCTGGCACTGAGCACCTAGTATACTGCTACACTTACTGCACTCTGGTACTGAGCACCTAGTATACTGCTACACTTACTGCACTCTGGCACTGAGCACCTAGTATGCTGCTACACTTACTGCACTCTGGTACTGAGCACCTAGTATGCTGCTACACTTACTGCACTCTGGTACTGAGCACCTAGTATGCTGCTACACTTACTGCACTCTGGTACTGAGCACCTAGTATACTGCTACACTTACTGCACTCTGGTACTGAGCACCTAGTATGCTCCTACACTTACTGCACTCTGGTACTGAGCACCTAGTATGCTCCTACACTTACTGCACTCTGGTACTGAGCACCTAGTATGCTGCTACACTTACTGCACTCTGGTACTGAGCACCTAGTATACTGCTACACTTACTGCACTCTGGTACTGAGCACCTAGTATACTGCTACACTTACTGCACTCTGGTACTGAGCACCTAGTATGCTCCTACACTTACTGCACTCTGGTACTGAGCACCTAGTATGCTCCTACACTTACTGCACTCTGGTACTGAGCACCTAGTATGCTGCTACACTTACTGCACTCTGGTACTGAGCACCTAGTATGCTGCTACACTTACTGCACTCTGGCACTGAGCACCTAGTATGCTGCTACACTTACTGCACTCTGGTACTGAGCACCTAGTATGCTGCTACACTTACTGCACTCTGGTACTGAGCACCTAGTATGCTGCTACACTTACTGCACTCTGGTACTGAGCACCTAGTATACTGCTACACTTACTGCACTCTGGTACTGAGCACCTAGTATGCTGCTACACTTACTGCACTCTGGTACTGAGCACCTAGTATGCTGCTACACTTACTGCACTCTGGTACTGAGCACCTAGTATGCTCCTACACTTACTACACTCTGGCACTGAGCACCTAGTATGCTGCTACACTTACTGCACTCTGGTACTGAGCACCTAGTATGCTGCTACACTTACTGCACTCTGGTACTGAGCACCTAGTATACTGCTACACTTACTGCACTCTGGTACTGAGCACCTAGTATGCTGCTACACTTACTGCACTCTGGTACTGAGCACCTAGTATGCTGCTACACTTACTGCACTCTGGTACTGAGCACCTAGTATGCTGCTACACTTACTGCACTCTGGTACTGAGCACCTAGTATGCTGCTACACTTACTGCACTCTGGTACTGAGCACCTAGTATGCTGCTACACTTACTGCACTCTGGTACTGAGCACCTAGTATACTGCTACACTTACTGCACTCTGGTACTGAGCACCTAGTATGCTGCTACACTTACTGCACTCTGGTACTGAGCACCTAGTATGCTGCTACACTTACTGCACTCTTGTACTGAGCACCTAGTATACTGCTACACTTACTGCACTCTGGTACTGAGCACCTAGTATACTGCTACACTTACTGCACTCTGGTACTGAGCACCTAGTATGCTCCTACACTTACTACACTCTGGCACTGAGCACCTAGTATGCTGCTACACTTACTGCACTCTGGCACTGAGCACCTAGTATACTGCTACACTTACTGCACTCTGGTACTGAGCACCTAGTATGCTGCTACACTTACTGCACTCTGGTACTGAGCACCTAGTATGCTGCTACACTTACTGCACTCTGGTACTGAGCACCTAGTATACTGCTACACTTACTGCACTCTGGTACTGAGCACCTAGTATGCTGCTACACTTACTGCACTCTGGTACTGAGCACCTAGTATACTGCTACACTTACTGCACTCTGGTACTGAGCACCTAGTATGCTGCTACACTTACTGCACTCTGGTACTGAGCACCTAGTATACTGCTACACTTACTGCACTCTGGTACTGAGCACCTAGTATACTGCTACACTTACTGCACTCTGGTACTGAGCACCTAGTATGCTGCTACACTTACTACACTCTGGCACTGAGCACCTAGTATACTGCTACACTTACTGCACTCTGGTACTGAGCACCTAGTATACTGCTACACTTACTGCACTCTGGTACTGAGCACCTAGTATGCTCCTACACTTACTACACTCTGGCACTGAGCACCTAGTATGCTGCTACACTTACTGCACTCTGGTACTGAGCACCTAGTATGCTGCTACACTTACTGCACTCTGGTACTGAGCACCTAGTATACTGCTACACTTACTGCACTCTGGTACTGAGCACCTAGTATGCTGCTACACTTACTGCACTCTGGTACTGAGCACCTAGTATGCTGCTACACTTACTGCACTCTTGTACTGAGCACCTAGTATGCTGCTACACTTACTGCACTCTGGTACTGAGCACCTAGTATGCTGCTACACTTACTGCACTCTGGTACTGAGCACCTAGTATGCTGCTACACTTACTGCACTCTGGTACTGAGCACCTAGTATGCTGCTACACTTACTGCACTCTGGCACTGAGCACCTAGTATGCTGCTACACTTACTGCACTCTGGTACTGAGCACCTAGTATGCTGCTACACTTACTGCACTCTGGTACTGAGCACCTAGTATGCTGCTACACTTACTGCACTCTGGCACTGAGCACACACATAAATGCTCTACAGAATGAATGGGCACAAATTCCCACAGAAACACTCCAATATCTTGTGGAAAGCCTTTCAAAAAGAGTGGAAGCTGTTATCGCTGCAAAAGGGGGACCAACTCCATATTAAAATATATGAATTTGAATACAATGTCATTACAGTCTTTGTTGGTGTAATAGTCATGTGTCCGAATACTTTTGTCCATATGGTATATATATTTTTTTAATCAAACAACCTATACTTTATAATAAATGAACACCCCCACTTTGGTGACAAGTCCTCTTTAACAATACAATTTTAATTTAAGAAAAAAAGAGTATATCTGGAGCAAATTTACAGTATTTAATCAGTATTTCAGTATGTGTTTTAACCAATATGATAAATGACACTTATTAAGAGAAACGGCAATCTGTTCCAAATTCACGATCATGGGATAGTAATAACTATTTGGGGAGTCTCAAATCAAACAAAATGTCCTAATGGACCAATTGCCTAAGGTTATCAATTAATTTTTTGTTTTTTAGAATGAACCTGTTTTCACTGCAACCATTTCTATGGACTAAACAGATGTGTGGTTTTCGTTTAAATGATAAGCAGGTCAGAATCAACCAGGCACCATGTTAAATATTGTAGACAATCACAAGGAAACAGGTTTTAGAATTTTTAATGAGACATTTGCATAATTCCCATGATGTAGCATTGTTTTGGCCCAAATAAACCATATGGCGTTGCAACACTTCAATTATTTTAAGCTGGGGGCAGGCAACTATCAGTTTTCCCAACTGTTGCTAAATTTACATCATCTCCAAACAGTTCTGACTTGATTAAACATAATGGGTGTTGTAGTTGACTGATAGCTACCTTACTGCAGGTTGCTGAAGCCTGTTAAAAGAACTAATAAAATAATTTGCAGTTTGATAGTATTAGTAACTAGAGTAATATTGTGGACAAAATTTCCATACAAGTAATGGTCTAAGAAAAAAAGTCATACGCATTAAGATATGCATTTTATAGAGGAAGATTTGCAGCTAATTGCACATACAGAACAGATTGTCATGATGAGTGAGCGGTATATTCAGGCGGTGGTAGTCATATTTCCGACAGTGAAAATACAGACGGAAATAATAACTGACACCAAAATCTCGATAGTGTAAATACAGACACGGAGAAAATCCTGTCTAAATAGCTACATGGAGAAAATACTGACACTGACAAAATACCGACAGTTTGATTGCCTACAGTCACACTGTCGCAGCCCCCTCCACAGTCATATTAACTCTAGTTCTGCCAGTCTAATGCTGGTTGCAGGAAAAACAGGGGGACAAACAGCGTGGGGTCCCCTTGATGCTCAGCCAACCAGTCCTAGGTTTAGCCAGCCGGGGCTGGTGGCACAATAACAGTGAAACAGGGTTCCGGGTCAGCACGGGGCTGGATTCCCTAGGGAGTTGAGGTCCGCAAAAATATTACCCCTAGGGGTACCCAGCCCCGTGCTGACAGCACTGTTACTCTTCCCTCACCCCTGGGCGGTGGGTGTGGGGTAATAAATGTGTAAAAAAATAAATAAAAATTAAACACTAATTTACATTGGGGAACTACAGGTCCCAGTAAGCCCAGGACTGCATGAACAGTCTGGGCATGCTGGTGCTTATAGAACTACAAGCACCAGCATACTCAATGCTGCCTTTGTGCACTGACACTATATTACAAAATAACAAAAAACAATATTATTTACCATGTTGTTTGTCCCCCCTGATTTTCCTCTGACCAGCACTAGGCTGGCAGCACTAGGGTTAATATGACTGGGAAGGGGTACACTTTGTTTTCTTTATTAAAATGTATTCATTTATTTGTTCTTGTTTCCGTTTTAATGCTGGCAGTGTGACTGTTGGCATCTTTACTGTCAGCAATCTCACTGTCTATATTTTATCCATGTAGCAGTATCTACACTGTTGTTGGGATTTTGGTGTCAGTATTATTTCCTTCTGTATTTTCACCATCGGAAATTCATACCCAACCCTATTCAAATGCTGAACTCCCAGTGAGGAAGGTGCAACATGATTTCCTTGGTTTTGACTATAGTATCGCACCTCATCTAATTAACACAGCAGCGGAGAGTGCTTCCAGGAAACCAAAATATACTCTCCATGTTTTACTATAAGCTGCACCAAAATCATACCGACATTATTTTCAGGATGTCTACTTATATCAAGTTTTGCGGTCCATATCACGGAAATTGCGTTTGGTTGCAGAACGGAATAAAGATGCCTATTTGCTTGAGAAAGCTGTATTATTGGCGAGTGGTTAGGGGCAGGTGCAAATAGCAGATGATGATTACGCTCTTCAGCATTAGGGAACAGCTTGTGATTGGCTGCTTCCGATTGTACCGCTGATGCTGATTGGTGTTTCCTTCATCGCTTGGGCATTTAAAATGTTTTTGTGAGCACATTTAAGAAGACCATTTTTTTCCCATGCCCCAGATGGGGAGTTATTTTGGCTGTACTTTAAGTTTATCCTCACCTCATTCTGCTCCGCCCTCTCCCTTGCCAAACAATCCTTCTTTAAGTCCCTCATCTCTTCTGAGTCCTCCAATCCCCGCCGCCTCTTTGCTACCTTCAACACCCTCCTCTCTCCTCCGCCCCCTCCCATCCCGCCCTCCCTATCTGCTTCTGGATTCGCCCCCTTTTTCTCTTCCAAAATTGAGGCCATCAGACTCAACATCTCCTCCTGCCATTCCTCTCCATCCTCCGTTTCCTCTACACCTCCCCCCAGCAACCAACTCTGGTGCTCCTTCTGCCCCACATCGGGGGATGAAGTTCGCTCACTTATTCTATCCTCTCCACCCTCTATCCTATCCCCTCTCGCCTCCTTCGCTCTCTCTCTCCCATGGCCTGCTCTTACCTCGCTCACCTATTCAACCTATCACTCTCTTCTGGCGTAGTCCCCTCCTCTTACAAACACGCTCTTATCTCCCCCATCCTAAAAAAACCCAATCTTGACCCCACCTCCCCTGCTAACTATCGCTCTATCTCACTTCTCCCCTTTGCCTCCAAACTACTTGAGGGGATCGTCTGCTGCCGCCTCACCAGACACCTCTCGGACCATTCCCTCCTCGACCCTCTCCAATTAGGTTTCCGTCCCCTCCACTCCACTGAACTGCCCTGGCCAAAGTCACCAATGATCTTCTAACAGCCAAATCCAAAGGTCACCTCTCCCTACTATCCTCCTTGACCTCTCTGCAGCCTTTGACACCGTTGACCATCCCCTCCTGCTACAAACTCTTCTCTCTCTTGGCCTATCTGGGTCTGTCCTCGCCTGGTTCACCTCCTACCTTGCGAACCGCTCCTTCTCTGTATCCACATCTGGCTCTTCCTCTGACCCCTCCCCTCTCCCTGTTGGAGTCCCTCAGGGCTCTGTTCTCGGCCCTCTACTCTTTTCACTCTATACCTCCTCCCTTGGTGCTCTCATGTCCTCTTTCGGTCTTCAGTATCACCTCTATGCTGACGACATCCAACTGTACATCTCCACGCCCGATCTTTCCTCCACCCTCCTCTCTCGTGTATCCGACTGCCTCTCTGCCATCTCTCTCATTGTCTTTCCTCCCGCCAGGTTCCCCTCCCACTTTGACCTCTCTATCACTGTCAACAACACCACTATCTCCTCTGTCACCCAACTTCGCTGCCTGGGCGTTACATTCGACTCCTCCCTCTCTTTTGCCCCCCACATTCAATTCCTTGCCCAAGCCTGTCGCTTCCAACTTCGCAACATTGCCCGCATCCGACCCTTCCTCTCTCAGGATGCTACCATAACTATCATCCACGCACTCATTATCTCCCGCCTCGACTACTGCAACCTCCTACTTACTGGCCTCCCTCTCTCCCACCTTGCCCCCCTTCGCTCTATTCTCAATGCGGCGGCTAGACTAATCTTCCTCTCTCGCCGCTCCTTCTCTGCTTCCCCTCTCTGCCTTGCCCTTCACTGGCTCCCCATCCCCTTCAGAATCCTGTTCAAACTCCTGACCACCACGTACAAGGCCCTCTCCCAGTCTACTGCCCCCTATATCTCTAACTTCCTCTCCATTCACACTCCTGCCCGCTCCCTGCGCTCGGCAAATGACCGTCGCCTCTCCTCCACCCTGGTCACCTCATCCCATTCCAGAATCCAGGACTTCTCCCGTGCAGCCCCCCTTCACTGGAACTACCTCCCCCGCTCCATCCGTCTCTTTCCCAATCTAAGCTCCTTCAAACGGGCACTCAAAACCCACCTGTTCCTTAAAGCCTACCAATCTTCCACCTAACCCGTCCTACCCGCCCCTATTCTGCCCCTTACATGTCAACTGGCTCCCTTTGTGCTTGAGTTTTGTTCACCCTCCCTTAGCATGTAAGCTCATTTGAGCAGGGCCCTCTTCCCTCCTGTCTCCATACCTGTTCTTCTGCTCCGTCTGTACTGCATCAGCCTGCCTGGAGCCTCTGAAGTTTTGGTATTTATTGTTTACTGTTCAGTTATGTCTTACCCTGTATAGTCTACTGTTTGTACTGTGTACGGCGCTGCGGAACTCTTGTGGTGCCTAACAAATAAAGGATAATAATAATAATTACAGAGGTATTCTTTTTTACGTTTTATTGATGCCCAATAGAGAATACGTTTGTTCTACATAATACAAATGCCACAAAACATGGGCACAAGGTGGGTGTAAGTGTCTGTGACTTGTGCCTGGCATAAACCAAGCACATAGGCTACTGGTGGAGACCCACATGGATCTTAAGATGTGTACTGCTCAGCATATGGGTGTAAATATTTTTACGGTTATAAATTACGACCAATTTGCGACCAACTGTGCATCAGGGGCTGTGTTTGTAAATTCGAATTTTGCTGAATTTCTCCTTTATGAAGCTAGGACAATGTTGATGAATTCTTCCTGCTGTGTGCCATGGTTGGGGTAGGAATGGGGACACTCCAGGCCAAACCCCACTGGTAAAACACGTGAAAAATTGTGTCCAAATGCAGAATCAAGGGAATATTTTGCTGAACAGTTTTGAAAAATTCACTCATCTCTAGATCTGACACATGCAACATAGTTTTTCTACAAACTATACAGTAGTAAAATAATCATATGCTTAAAACAGACATGTTAGGATTAATAATAGCCTTCTGTACTGGAGATAACATATCTACATCTATATTTATATAGAGTTTATTACACTGAATAAATCATAAGTACTTCACAAATAGCAAACTGTTGCTTTCCATGTTATAAACAAAGCAAATACAGATGCTATCAAGTTAGCAGTGATTCACTCAGCTCTCTTCAGTTCATAACAATATTAAAAGTATTTAATTAAGAAAATAGGTCTCTGAGATAAATATGTAAAATACTGGAGCGTTGGTTGTTGATTTGAATCTGATCCTAACCTGGGTCATGACATAAATATGTAATAATGGTTAGTTAAAGGGAAAATATATACTACTGTTCAGTATAACTCGAGATTATATATTGTTTTCTGGGAATGTAAAACAAATAGGTGGTCATTAGATCTAATGCGGTGCCACCTCTTGTACATATAATAATATCTGAAAACCCCCAAAAATCATCAAAAAATAATCTGCATACTGATCCATCAATCCATGCCCCACCCCAATCGACCTGTCCGTGGTCCTACTTTGTCACACGCTATGCCACCACCTTTGTGAGCCACATTCCTTTTTTCGGGATTGAAAACTGGGACTAGCCCGTCAAATTGGAAGCTATGAAGATAATTGGAAGCTATGAAACTAGCGTACAGTAAATATTTGTATTAGTTGTGTAGAATTGAAAGAATATGTTTGATACTGAGTCCCCAATTTCATACCAAGGAAATGTAATAATCCGCAATATAGTCTTTTTTGGGAAACAAGATTATTATCTCTGAAGAAGTAATAAAGTCATTTTCTCGTGCTTTCTTTGTATCAATCATGATACAGGAGCCCAGTGAGGCTTTGAACACACCAGAGGATCCAATAGTAAGTTTAATGGACAATATGGTGGAATAAAACACAATTTGGACTATGGCTGTAGGGCATAAGATTCTCTAAAATCAATCCTTGCATTTTTGTAGCTTTATTGCTCCACATTTGTATATATTAATGTGGTTACATGCCCAGGGGTGTGGTCTGTCAATACAAAGTTAGATCATCCCGGGGATTTTTGATGAAACTGCTGCTATATCCCTAGCACATTAATAAGACTATTTTTTATAGTAATAGCTTTGTAAGTCAAGATGAATAGTCACTTGGAAGGAAAGGTAATGTTTAGCAGAATTCTGTTGTCTTAAATGCAATACAGTATGTACCCAACTTGCTGCCATACAGATGAATGGAGAAGTGCGGTGACATGCTTTATACATACTGAAATGGAACCAGCAACATTCGAAAAAATATGCTGAAATGCAAACACACGCAGATGTAAGTATCAACGCAATTGGGTATAGACACATAAAATAGAATGGGTTTTATATTTACATATGGTTGCATGCTTTGCATATGTGTTTAAAGTCCGATGCAAGTCAGGTGCAGAATAAGGGTCCTTAGAAGGTAGATCTTTGAAGTGACTATTCCAATGCAGGCCTGTAATCCCATAAAAAGTTGCACAATGCTTTTTAAGGGAACTGTTCCCAAAGTGCCACATGGGCATGCACCTTGTTATGTACAGAGTGGACAAATGAGCATATTGCTCGCATTCTTTCTGGTTTCTAAGTGACCCCAATTGTCATCTAACACAACCTTATGACATATGTATCCATATTATGATCATAGCTACTTAGCTACTTATAATTATACATTATTAGTAAATTAATTATTAAATACTACAAAGGTATGTCAGTCATTGTAGTCTATATATAACATTGAATAATACAGGTAACCCAGTACCATCTTGTCTCTGATATAAGACACTGCACCACTGAATTATATGATTCCATAAATTTAAATGCAATAAAACCCAATGGTCAAGTCTCGACAGGAGTGGGTTTTTTCAAAAAGTCACAGGGTTCTATGGCGCTGGGCCTTTAGTGAAGGGAATGTAGGGGAGAAAGGCTCATCATCCCATTTTTTTCCTAGTGTGTTTCTGCCAGCATAAATACAACAGTGATCATTATAACTTGTGGTAGAATACATGTATTTGTTTTTTTCATAAGGCCTCTGGGATATGATGGAGATTGGCTCTGTAGCAATGAAGTGTGTCTGTGAGTGGGGGTAGGATCTGATTAAGGGTTCTGGCAGCCCAAGGCTAATACACCCATAGTGCCAAACCCTTTCCCTCACCAACACTTACATTTGTTTTCAGCAACAAACAAAATATTATACAGCACATGCACAAAAACAAATTAATGCATATATGGAGCTGTATGTTGATGTTCAACATATCGCATAAGACATACAGTATATCTGGAACCAGAGTTGGACTGGCCCGCCGGGGAGCCGGAGTATTCTCCGGTGGGCCGCGATGCCTGTTGGCTCCACCCTCTTCATTGGTGGGGGGAGCAGAATGGCACAGAGTGATGAAGAAGGTAGAGAAGTAGAAAGGCACAGAGTGATGAAGAAGGGGGGAGAGCAGAATGGCACAGAGTGATGAAGTGGGGGAAGCAGAATGGCACAGAGTGATGAAGGGGGGATGAGCAGAATGGCACAGAGTGATGCAGGGGGGGCAGGATGGCACAGAGTGATGATGGGGGGAAGTAGCATGGCTCAGTGTGATGAAGGGGGGAGCAGAATGGCACAAAGTGATGAAAGGGGGCCAGGTGAAGGGAGGAAAGCAGCATGAAGGACGCAGTGTAATCATAAGGGGGCACAGTGTGATCATAAGGAGGCACAGCATGGTGATGATGAATGGGCACAGTAATATGTGTGTGATGGCACAGGGTGGCAATGTAATGTGATGGCACAGGGGGCTTGTGGCAATGTAGTGTGTGATGACAGAGTGGGCTTGTGGCAATGTAGTGTGTGTGTGATGGCGCAGGGGGCGTGTGGCAATGTAATGTGTCTGTGATAGTTGGTGACTAATGAATGGCTGCTCTTTTGTTTTTGGGTTGATGGTGGGACAGTTTAATTTAATAATGGGGACTATTAATTTAAGATGGGGTGGTTTGGCGACCAATAATTGAATGCAGGGGTGAGTTTGGGGAGAATGAGTTCTATTTATTAAATGTGAATATGAATTTTTTAATGGCAGGGATGGTTGCGGGAAATAGTAATAAATGTAAATATTATTACTTTAATGTTGGGTTTGGTTGTAGAGATATAGATCTATTTATTAAATGGGAATACTATTACTTTAATGTTGGGTCTGGACGAAGGCCTAATTGTTAATCGTGAGTGCTATAGATTTAACGCTAGGTTTGGTTGACATTTTCTAAATGTGCCCATTTCGTTTTCCAAATAGGGCCCTCAACATTCCAGGATCAAGACAAGCCACAACTAAAGAATCCAGCAGCCACATGTAGTGAAAGTGACAAGAACAGGTAGGAGGGAGCAGGACAGTCTGTCAAATGTTCTATTTCTAGTGGGACAATCCCGATTTTTGGTGACTGTTCTGCCCAATCTTAGGGGCAGGCCAAGACTGTGTACTCTTTATATGCACACTGCATTCTTTATATACTATACTATGGTGCTAGCTGTCCTTTGTGGGCTTGCCACACCTCCTCTAGTAGTTTGGTTGTGCCTCTCTAGTGGTTGGCCACACCCCTTCTGGTGGGCCTCTACCTTTGTATTCCCCCTGTGGGCCCTTCATGCCCCAGTCCGAAACTGTCTGGAACTCATTAACTCATTAATGAATATTCAGGCATATAGGAATACTCCTGATTATAAATTTTCAGGAGTATTCTCCTGTATTGAAATTTATAGTGTGTTGTTTGCTCTTTCCTTTTCTTGCAGCCTTAACTACCTGCTGTTCTGTCTTTCTTGCTCTGGCAGCTTTGTTGGCAATGGTTGTCTTCTAGAAAGTTTGGGTCCTGTTTTTAAAATGATAAAAAATTGTATTGTAAAGCAAAATGTTTGCAAACCCTGAATGATTATGCTCTTTTGATCAAACACAACACTCCATTATGGACAGAAAACATTTCACCATGGCACGTGCATATATAGAACATGCACAATTGTTGTCAAAGAGCTATAATTAAATATAACCATCCAGTATTTATCATTCAGTTGAATGTAGAGACCACAGAGAGCATTCTTGTAACCGCCACACAATACAGAGACCATCCTTGTGACCACTACACAATACAGAGATTATCCTTGTGACCACTACACAATACAGAGATCATGCCCTCCCACCCCAAAACTGCTCTATTTTTTGAAAACCAGCCGTTTTCATCCCCCATTCAGCCATTTTCCTCACCCCTCCCTACAGCCTTTTCATCACCCCCTGCAGCCATATTCATCACAGCCTTCTTCACCCTTTCAGATATTTTAATCATCCCCCTCTTCTGACATTTTCATCATTCCCCTCTTCTGATATTTTCAGCAACCTCTTCAACCCCATTCCATCAACCACCCCCAATACTCATCAAACACATCGAGACTGACTTATCTCAGGCACAGGAGTCTTCATCTAATTGCATGACATGCAGCCTGGTAAAAAATCCAAATGCTGTTAGCTTCCTGTCAGTGCAGGACCTTGGTTCTTCGTCTCACGAGATGTGAATATCTTACAACATCAGACTAAACACAGGGGCCTGCACTGACAGGCAGCTGACAGCGATCGGATTTGCTGCTAGGCTTCCTGTTATGCAATGGTGACTGCCGGGGGCTGGCTATGATGAGTTCAGAAAGCTGCTGCAGGGATGCATTGAAAAGGAAAATGAGAGAAAAAAAGTCTAAAAATCCGTCAGCGAATCCGCTCCCCCTTCAATCCCCAGGATCCAGTCTCATCAGCTAATTGGTTGATCAGGCCCTGTGTGGGGGTAGAACAGAGATCACTGCAGTAAATAATAAATTAATTATAGGTCTGATCATGAAACATGGTAAAATACTTGAATAGTCTTGTCAAGAAAAACTGTCTGACTCTATCAGACTTGGCAGTGTCTATTATTTGCAAAAAGCAAGTTATATAATATTTTATCTAATGTTATTCTATACCTCATTCCCAGTGCATAGTGGTATTGGAGCCTGGTGGAACTTATCACTACAATATATAAAGAGAATGCTGTCAGTTCATGGGATATTCACTTTACTGGCAGCCTGCAGGTTCTTTTCATGATGTGATTTTATCTTTTATAGGTATATCAAAATGTGCTATGCTTCTTTTACCAACATAACAGTAAATAGGATAGTCTTGTTGAGGATACATTGTAATATAGGATGACTAAATCCAACGTAATTTGCAAGTAGTAACAAGATAATGCTATGGGGAATTCAATGCTGCAAAAAGCTCCGTAGGAACATCATGTGATTTGCCAATGCCCTAATTTCTGGGTACTACGGTATGCCAACCATGATTTTCCTACTCACCTCTATGTGGTGCGATGAAACATTGGTGAAGATACATCATCGCGGAGTGTCTGCTCGGGTGGTCCAAGCCACGGGATGTGGCTAAAGGAATATTCCACATTTATACATCATGATGTTCCCAGCTAATTTGTTTATGTTTGTTATATAATGTCAACAGATCTGAACTGTAGATGCAAATGTACCCAAAGCACATATCCAAGCATATATCCATTCTTTCTTATTTTGTCATTTTACTCATACACAGTATTTTATGTTAACATTTTTAGAAGTTTTACTAGCTGAAGTACCCGTCATTGCCCATGTTTAAATCTTCAAGCTATTAAGTTCACAATGAGTTGGATGTAACTGTCAACATTTTAAAAGTAGATTGCAGCTTAGAATCTCTTCCAACACACCCATAAAGTGGCTACCCAGTGTCTTTACTGTTTTTATATTAAATGTTATCCAAATATATCCAGTGGAAGGCACAGAACAGGCTCTCCGGGTCAAAGTTCTGACCAGTTTACAGCAATAGGAGGTCTGACCTGGACGTTAACCCCCTAGTAGGTCTCATGGGATTCAATGTTAATAGTCCGTGAAGTTTTCATCCAAATCCATCCAGTGGAAGGCTCAAAACAGGCTCCCCGGGTCAAAGTTCTGGCCAGTGTACACTAACGGGAGGTCCGACTGGATCCCTAAATGCCTTAAAATCTGTCCAGTATCCAACCGGGTTACCTCATGTTGGTTTCATCAGAATCAGCACAGGGGTGTCGAAGGTATTCACTACAAAGAAACAAACTTACTTCTTATATATCTAATATATATAAGCCTAGTGGCGTGTGTAAGTCTGTGTGTGTGAGGAAAAAAAAAAACCAAGCTGCAGCGCCACCTGCTGGGCGGAGTTATACACTGACCTACTAAATTCTTAGTGTGTGTGGAAAAAAAACTCAGAAAGGGCTGAAATTTGGTATACTAAGATGTTTTTAATTTGTTAATTTAATTTGTTAATTGTTAAAAGTGTTTATAAAGATTTAAAAAATATATATATATATATTTCTTGAAGGAGAAGTGACAGCTGGGAGTAGTTGGTGGTTGCCGGGGGTGACAGTTGGGAGTGGTTGGTGGTTGCCGGGGGTGACAGTGGGGAGTGGTTGGTGGTTGCCGTGGGTGACAGTTGGGAGTGGTTGGTGGTTGCCGGGGGTGACAGAGCGAGAGGAGTGTGATACTCAGGACCGCTGAGAGAGATCCCTGTGTCTGGATAGACATCTGGATAGATGTGGCGATAAAGATGAAGGATGAGGTGATGGAGAAAAATGATGAGGTGGTGACATGTGGACAAAACCACATTAAAAAAGGGCGCTTGCGTCGGGAAGTAACGCTCTTCCCCTGAGGAGGCCTGGGCTAGACCCAAATGCATGACAGGAACCTTTTTAACACCTTAAGTAGCTTGATTTGACTAGAATGCATGAGTATCATGCACGGGTTAACTTGTGTATATATATATATATATATATATATATATATATATATATATATATATATATATATATATTTATTTATATATATGTGTGTGTGTGTGTGTATTTGTGTGTCTTAATATATATTTATATATATATATATATATATATATATATATATATATATATATATTGAAAACAAAAACAGATATAAGATGTTTACCACAACGATAACACTGAAATATATATCACTGGTGTGTGTTACATACACACCAATTAGTCCCAATTAGAAAAGTCCAGGAACACTTCACTCATATAAGAGCGGCAGCCTTTAGAAGCCTGAGACCAGATGGTTAATCCGGAAAAAGATAGTCACTGCAACAAAAGACAGGCAGGGCGCCTCATAGTGTAATACCAGATATGTAGTATGGAGGAGTGTATTATAATGCGTACCGTAAAATAGGATCAGTTATTTTTGGAAGGAGGTGGAGGGTCCTCTTCAAAGACTGTTCCTCCGAATCTCAGCCAAATAAAAAGATAATGCAGAAAAGGCAGACATAGTGTGATATTGTAATATATTGAAATGCACCTCGTGGAAGTGTAGCCACCGTTATAGACACCAGGACCCCTTATAGTGAATCGGGTGTTTACCCAAATATAACTCTTAAGAGGATAAACCCTTCAAATGGGGCACCAGTGTGAACACATCTATATATATATATATATATATATATATATATATATGTATATATATTCTGCGTACCAGATGTCCCTTGGAAAATAACACATCTCAAATGGTTGACAAAGAGCTTTCTTGTATAGAGCGTGTTATTTCACAGAGTATGGTATAATATGCAGTAATAAAATGTATTAAAAAAAGTGTAAACAATGCACTCACATGGGGTAATAACAGCAATGCTGGTAAGAATCGTGGCTCGACGCGTTTCGTCTTGGCACAGCAAGACTTCCTCAGGAGCAGAAAATAGAATATATATATATATATTAGCAAAACTCACTTTATATTCATTAGTTAATTCATCTTTCCATCTACACTACAAGTATGGAGTGCATGTCTTTTATGGCACCGACATGTTCCTGGTAGAAGTCCGCACAAACAGATGACACACATCTAATTATGTGCTTAATTTGCAACATGCAGTCATCTGGATACAGGAATTGCATTTACGTTCCAAGGTGGAAAAGCCACAGAAACGTGCGCTTCAGCTGGTCGATCTTCAGATAAGGAATGTTTCATACCCCAGATCTTGAGGATGATCACTGTCAGGTATGAGTAAGCGTCGACACCAAGTTCATTATGCCAGCCAATACAGTAGGAAATAAGATGTTTGAAGACCATGCAATTTTATATGGAATGTACATTTAGGAATTTATAGTATGATCACATTTTTTATTTAAAGTTGAATGCATTTGGCATAAGTTGCGTATCTTAAAATACAAGCAAGTCAGCACAATGTGTTAGAATGCGTCTGCATGAAACTATGCTTTAAGCGTAACTTGATGTGTATTCATGCTCGAAACTCCAGTCATGATCATCAAGTTCATGATGATGATTGGCATTTTAATTTATAGTCAAAAAAATAAAAATAAAAACATTTAAAAAAAACATGCCCCACCCAATAAATGTGATCTGAGCCCAGTGTACGTAGAGTGGACTTGTTATTACTAATGCAAGGGAACAGATTGTGGTCCTTCTGCAGCTGCAGCCAGAGGGGAACCTGCAGCAAGTGCATCAATGGAGACTGAAATTTTAGGTCTAAAGTTGTCAACATACCCTAACCAGAGTGAACTCCATATACTTTATCAATACTCTATATTATACCTACATAACCAAGCAAAGCAACACAATTTTCATGAAAATGCCCCTCCCTCCCCCACAAGAATAATAAGTATCCAAAAACCCTGCAATCATATTAAGAACATGCTTAGCCTTATCCTCATACAACTGAATTGTCCTAAATCCTTCATGAACTGAAACATGTTCAGACTGAACCAATGAAAATACATCAACATACTCATTGGCTCACATGTAACCTTTTATCCTCACTGACACATGTACACTAAGAACTGCAGCTTCACACAAACTCAACAATGTAGACACGTCAAACTTTGCATAGCCAGTCATAGCAGGTGCACAGATTGTAGTTGTTTGGACTAAACAGAAGGAGCACTCTTTAGAGGCAGCAGAGGCTCTGGTCAAAGATGGAGGTGCGTAATGAGATGCATACGCAGGAGCCAAAATTACATGTTTTCTAAGGGTGAATAGTTCGCTTCACGTTGCCATTCTTCTTAGAAGAATTGTGATCTTTTTTTTTACTAGTTTTGCACATGTCCTCTGTTGGCTTCTGAAGTGTTCTATCTTCTTCCAGACGGAGACTGGAGTAGGGGAGATAGCTTATCTGGGATCTGTACAGAGCTATTGTCCATCTTAAGAATCTGGTGACCAGGAGGTGTAATATTGAAATGAACAGGAGCAACAGATTTACAGGGTCTTCTATTCCTTTCTACAATAACTACTTCTTCATCATCTACAAGCAAAGGAGAAGATGAATCTAGTTTTCCAGAGGCTACTACAATGAAGAAATCCATTGCTTTGCTTGGGTTTCCAGCAAGCACCCTCAGCCAAGACCTACTGACCCCTCCTCATCAAATAATGCAAGGGGTTGGCTTTGCCTGATATGCTTTGCACATAGTTAGAAGAAGCTATAGCGTGAGTCTATTTTTAGCAGGACAGCAGTGAAAAATGTATTTCCCTTCATAGTTTTGTATGAAAATGTCAATAAATATTAACTATTAGTGGATAAATATTATTTCCAACATAGAGGACAATTGACATAGTACAAGTAGAACAAGTGAAGTTGGTCATGGACAATAACTCCAAGGTAATATTTTTGCCAAAAAGATTGACATTGCACCTTCAAGATTGCTTATGATCATGAAAAAACTTACAGTAAGCACTCTATCCATAAAGAGAAAGTTAAATGGGCTATTATGAAAGCCAAATCAATAAATCTGATACATCATTAAGTAAATATATTAAATCAATGATCCATCTTCTGTACATCTATATTTTTCTATTAGAGGTATCCTTCGGACATTCATTATTCAATATACTGCATGTACATTGCTGTTAGCAGTGCACTTGTGTTTGAATTGTATAAAATACGTTTATTTAAAGGTGGACTACCATAGAAACATGTTTTTGAGTTGTGCAATGTTAGATGTAGGTATGTGGGACCCATTTTTTAGAAACCTGTTATCCAGAAAGTCAAAAAAAGTAAATGGCTGCTGCTGTTGGATAATAATGTTATAAACACAGACTTGATCACTGACTATTTTAACCTATAGTGGGGAGGAGCATGATTATATAGGAGGAGCACTGATAAACAATTTATTCAAGAGAAGTTGCCAGGGGCAGAACGAAGGAAAAGGGCATTTTTAAATGTAATTTAGAATATGTAAGAATGCTGCTCTAAGCTATAGGTACACTAGATTCCATACCTGCATACGGTTTTGTCATTCTATTATTTATATTAAAATAATAGGGGAGGTTTACATTTTTCTCTTTTAATTTTATACATTATAGCTTTGGAATCGTTGTTATTGCACGTCTTGATCTTTAAACTCTGTTGAAGTCAGCAAATTGGATAAAGTCATTTCAATTAATATCGAGCAAGCTTGGTTGTCTTTGTGTGAAATTATTCGTAGAGCACGCTACAGCGTGGAAGGGCGTACCCAGCCGCAACACGTGGCAATAACAAGGTTTTACATTTTTACTCACATTTGCTCGAACACACACACTTGTATATAGTACACATTAATTGTAGTTGCAACCCATAGTTATTTATGTAGAGATATAGTAGTATTTATGTTTAATAAGATAAGATATATGCATTTTAGTGAAACACAAGGTTCAGGTTGCAGGAACTGTGTCATGTTTAGTATCATTTTAATCTCCTATTTATCAGCAGTTGTCCGGTTCATTCGCCGAAGAGATCGTATATTGCATACTCTATTTAGTGATGTTAGGGAACAAATGTTTAAAGTGATACTTACTATAAAATGCTAATAGACTAGTTGAAACTGGAGTCTTGGCGGGAAAGTCGGAGCACATCCCCTGGAGAGATGAGCCCCACCTTTGGATATTTTGGTTTGAGCTGGCCTATGACCTGCAGTACCCTGGACCTTCCTGAAGCCTGGACCAATAGAATCAAGCCACATCATCTGCATTGTTTTACTGTATTTCTGACTGCATATAAGCAGGAGCTTTGGGCTTTGTGACCAGTCTTCTTTGACCACAGCCTTCAGACCTGAATGACTGTTCACTGGATCCAGAGCGCCTGCGATAAGTAACGGCTGTACTTATTATTATTTCGCTTGAATTATTCTGCTACTTTTAGATAAAAAATTACTTTGTGCGTTGGAAACACAAATCGAGATTTGACAATCGTTATTGGATAGCGACAATACGTGCATAACAACTCACTAAAGGGTCCACTTTTGCACAGTTCGTTTTAATTAAACCTTTCCCCAAGAAGTGAACTATTACCCCCTCCCAAGAACAATCTCTTACCTGATGTTGAGGTCTAACAGAGCTGTAACCTGCAGGCACTTGGTTTCATGTAAGAGTGGGTCTCCTATTTTTTATATGGATTGGTTGGTTATATTGAGGGATTGTGTATAAAAGTGAACAACCCCTTAAATCTGGCTCAGACAATTAAGGATATAGGCAGCGGCATCTATTAATCGGTGATAACGGAGCTACTTGTTGATTTCAGCACAATGAAAAGTAAGAAGACATGAGAGAGGAAACCTACAATGATTACAGGTGCAGCTTCTAAGGATTAAAAATACACTATAAATAAATAAGGAAAAATACTACAACTGCAGCCAGGATAATATATTAATTAATGTAAAACAATGAAGAAAATAGAACGGTACGTACTCAAGATCATTATCGTTGTGGTTTTTACTACATGAGAAGGCAAAGCAAAATAAAACTACTCTAAATATAATGTGATTTCTGTGCTGCCCCAATAATGGTACTGACATAGACATCTCTTCCTAGTGTGGTAGTCAAAGCCTTGCAAATGGGTAGTAATGGGTTGCAAATGGATAGTGTTAATTAAATCACTTATTCATAAAGAATGGTAGCAGCCCCTTCTGTCTATAAAAACATTGCAGGGCAACAGAGATCCAGCATTGAAGGGGTCAATGCATGAATGTAGCAATAAATAACTGGCATTTTAATATAGCTCAGTATAAAGGTTTGGACAGACTGGTTGAAATGTAGCCAATCATTTTAGTACCCCTAACCCAAGCATCGGTTTTGCACACACAAACTGTAAGCGCTTTTTCTTAGCCTTTGTGGTGTAGTAATACAAACAATCTTTCTGACATTGCTCGGCTAGTCATCTTCTTCAAATAAATGAACAACTTCAAGAATAAGATTATATCTGAAAACCAGATGCTCATGTTACTGGCAGGTTATATATGTAATGATGTACAATTGTGTATGACATCTTACCCACCAGTGTAAAGTGAAGCGCTTACCATAACAGTATACAGTATGCGCAATCTGCTCAGATGAAAACCACTGTACACTAAATATTAATGTTTTCATGCAAGAAAGGAAAATAAGCAAGTGTACGCTATGTAACAAAATGCTGCAAGAAAATATTCTGTAAACATCACACCTTTTTTTGCCTGAATGGGTATTTCATTTTAGTAAACTGACAGTTAATAATGACAGTTTTATTTCATATATTATAGCTCTATATTTACAATATATATATATATTTTAAATGTTACGATTATTTTTCCCAAAGTGTAATAATAAAAACAGTATAGAACTGTATTGGTCACACATCGCGGTGGCAGCTGGCTGCAAGGCAGCCAGGAAGCTGCTTCCATGTTGTCAGCACTCACATGACCATATTACAGCAATAGACTGTGGGGGGAGGGGCTTGTTGTTAATGGAGCATTCTGATTGGTCATTAGTAGTTTAAATGGCAGGGAGTGCACAGACTTCCTGCCTGTTATAGCGTTTCTACCCTGTGCATTCTTGTGAAGCCTGCTGTCTCTGCCTTAGGTCCTCTTTGTCCTCTTGTTGCCTAACATTTGGCCTACTTTGGTTGAGCACAAATCAAGGCACATGGCGGGACCAACAATGTGCTTTGACTGTTTCATACTTTGTAATTGACATTTAATGTATATAAACAATTGTGTTTCTTTGTGAGTGAAAATAATTTTCATAAATAGTAACAATTGCAAAATTAACAAATTAGATGCTATTTTCCTGTATTTTTGTACAATAAATTAAAGAATAAATGAAAAAAGTACATTCAGGGTTTAACAAAATATATCTATTTTTTTCCAGATACAGTACACTGGTAACAACTACTGATGTAGAATAATAATATTTCAGGACGCAGAGTTAGATGAAAAGCAAAACGTCTCTTTATTACGTGCAGCACTGATGCCTAGTTCATACAAGAATAGACACCCCATTATGAGTATACATACGATTTACGTAGTCCTTGGGCTGGCATTTATCCAAATATATAATGGACTGAAATAAATTTTATAATGAACAAGGCATGCATTGCTACAAGATAGTGAGGAGAGTCAGGAATACATAAATTCTACCAGTACAAGAGAATTGACTTTTAGCACCTATTCAAGAATCCTTCTTAAGGGACACAGGAAACCTGTTGACTGTTTCTGAGTGTTATATCTTGATCAGTTATCAACTAATACATACACATGACAGTAAAACTTTCCAAAATTCTAAACTTAATAAAATTAAAACTTTGCTAATGTACGGGGCATTGGAGTTAGAAAGAGAAGTTCCCCATTGAAATCTTTAATGACCAGAGTTCTTTCCTTCTGACATGAAATGATATGAACTGGGTAATTTGGTTATCACAATACCTATAGTCATAAAACAAAAAAAAATATGTGTTTTACCTTTTGCAAAATTGTAACCTCTTAAAGGGATATTATCAAACATAAGTTCACCGTATCTACTGTGCACTATAATATGAAGAGATATTAAAAAACTATTGTAACAGCATCTTAGCTTCAGGAATCCGTTTTGACTTTAATTCAGCATCCAGAATCCTATTTTTCACTCACACAACAGGTAGACCATATCTACACAGTAAGGTGTATTTACTGTGATACAGTCATTTTTCTAATGAGAATGTTTGTGTTCTTGAGTTAAGAAGCAAAACGATTTAAAGTTAATGAGAGAAATACATTGTAACAATAGGATTTCTCTTGTGCAGGTCACATGTAGTGCTGTAGTTAAAAAGTAAGGTATCATTGTTTTAACTAATATATTTAGGGCATCTTCACATAACCCCGCGATTTGGGAACAGAGCCTTTATGATATACTTTTTGTTGCCTCCGTCAGAGCTTCGCTGAATTAGACATCATTAGATTGGACTATATCTCCTGACTTCAAAGATTAGTCCAATTGTCATGGCAGCTCATTTAGGGCCTGTCTTTCAGCCTTATTACCAGAATTACCACTATTGAGCTGTATATTAGTACGGCTTTATTTAGGGATATTGAATCTGTTTTGTCCCAATAGTTGGCACTCTATACAGGATAACAACTTCTGTATCAAGATTATAAATATCTTGTGGACATTTGATTTCAATGTCTATTGAATATGACAAGAAAGGCATTTCAATCAATTTTGTGTCTCATTAAATAACATTATCTGACTATAATAGATAGGTGGGCTTTTGCAAATTATTTGCATTTTAACCACTTTTCACTATTTTTAATTGTTTTCTTTTTAAATATTTTGCTTATGTCCTTTCCACATAATAATAACCAATCCAATAAAAGTTACGATTTAACTTAGCACTATAGGAGTGCCTCTAATTACACTTCTTTTCCTCCTCTCCCCTTCCCTCCACTTCATAGATGCATAGGAAAAGTGTAGGGAGCACCCCCCGGTTAGAGTCCCTTATCTTTTTTCTCTAATCTGGCATTCATTTGAATGAATTATTTAAGTGCTTACATTATAATTCCTGGTGCGGTTTTCCCACTTTTTTCTCTAAATGTATCTTTTATGGTTGCAGACAAAAAGTTGAACTTTTATTACACCACTCCACTATACTATTTAAAAAGGTTTCTGGCTTATTTAAGAATTATTTTTGCATATTTCAGATATTAACTTTTGTGACAAGGGGCCTGGTTCATTACGGATTTTAACTTAAGAAATTTCAGGTCCACAGCAAAGCATCCCTTACACACAATTGATCTGCATGGAAGTCGGACAGAAACCATTTTTAAGACCTTGGGCCTGATTCATTAAGGATCTTAACTTGAGAAACTTCTTATTTCAGTCTACTGGACAAAACCATGTTACAATGCAAGGGGTGCAAATTAGTTTTATGTTTTGCACATAAGTTAAATACTGACTGTTTTTTCATGTAACACACAAATATCAACTTTAAATTTCAGTGTACAAATAAGCTATCAGGTATTTGGGTGCTACATGAAAAAACAGTCAGTATTTAACTTATATACAGAACAGAATACTAATTTGCACCCCTTGCATTGTAACATGGTTTTGTCCAGGAGACTGAAATAAGAAGTTTCTCAAGTTAAGATCCTTAATGAATCAGGCCCAAGGTCTTAAAAATGGTTTCTGTCCGACTTCCATGCAGATCAATTGTGTGTAAGGGATGCTTTGCTGTGGACCTGTGGACCACTATTCTGGTGTCTATGTGGACCTGTGGGCCACTATTCTGGTGTCACCTGAACCTTTCTGAAGGTCCTTAGCAGTGAAGAGGGTTCTGCTTTGGATATAAAGCAAGACCAATATATAAACAGTTTTATTAGAGATGTTTCTGAGTTATCCAGATATTGCCTTGTCTTTAGCAATTCCACCCAATTTCCATTTTGAATGATGTTTATGACAGTGGAAACTCCAAACTGGAAGCAATTATCTATCTTTTTATAGCTTTCAAGTGCTTTGTAACAGCCAATTATTTTTATTTTCAAGTCTTCAGCTAGCTGCTTAGAAGAGCTCAATGTAGTTGGGATTAGGCAGAAGATCCTGAGAGGTTAAAATGATCAGAGTATGTATTCAACTCTAGAATTGTCTTCACCTGGTTTAATTAAAGTACTAATGAGTCAATCAAGTTTCGAAGCATTACAGAAAAACATAAATGAATCTAACTGTAAGGGTGCCCAACATCTGCACATGCTACATTCATTTTAGTTTTTTTTAATCTGTTAAATTTAGCAAATGAATAGTATTGTGCATTTAAATGTGCAGAAATATGTAAAGTTTAAGCTCGTACCCTGCAAAAGTTGTGATAGCTATTTTTACGGAGATATTCAATGAAACATGCAATCTGACCATTGGTGCCCAAACTTTTGCATACATTTTTATATTTTCATGATTAAACAAACGTTCTTGATGAGCATACTTGTAAATAGTAAAAGCGTTGAGACAACTGCAATAAGAAAAAAAACAGACAGTTAGGATTGACGTTCCATGTAATGACTCATTGCTTCATCTCCATAATGTGTTCCATTACCAGTTTCATGCTACAGTTATCCAGGGTGTAGACATGACGACATGAGGATGCCGACTGAAGAGCAGGGCGACCTTCCACAAGAAGTACTTACCAGAATGCAGATGTCCTCAGATGACGACTCGCTGTCTTGCCGGCTCCCGAAAATGACGTCATCCTCAAGCGCGTCTACCCTTTAAGCCGGCGATGGCTGGAGCCGCCTCTCATTTATGACAGGTAAATACTATTTTAGGGATTAGGGGTGTTAGGGATATTAGGGTTAAGATAACCCTAATCTTAACCCTAATATCCTTAACACCCCTAAAATAGTACTTACCTGTCATAAATGACAGGCGGCTCGGGCCATCGCCGTTTTAAAGGGCAGTGGCGCTTGAGGATGACGTCATTTTCAGGAGCCGGCAAGACAGACAGTTGTCATCTGAAGACATCTGCATTCCAGTAAGTACTTCTTTTGGCAGGTCGCCCTCCTCTTCAGTCAGAGTCCTCATGTCGTCATGTCTTCTGTCGGGGTAGTCATTACCGTCTTACTGACTACCACTGGTTATCCATGTCAGTTCATTATATTAGAACTATATAAAAAAGCTGCCAGGTGAGGCATTTAATGTGTACCTCTTCCCAATACACATACCTTATTTACAAAGTGCAATAGGTGGACCCTGAAAATTCCATTTCGGTCTTTGCTGAGATCTCTGAAGACAAGGAGTGCACCAACCTTAGTGGGGGATGAAAAAGTCTGATGAAAAGTAGAAAGATCACATTAAAGTGAAGACTCCGACCACTTTAGAACCATCGCTTTAATTGAACACAGGTTTTCAGAATTTCACTGATCTTCTAGCATCATTCATGGAAGAAATAATCAGAGAGGTTATTGTGAGTGGACATTGGGACTGCCTATAATACATGTGGCAGTTATTATTATTATTATTATTATTATTATTAATTTTTATTTATAGGGTGCCAAAAAAGTATCCGCTTTGTGGTGCCCACAAAGCGGATACATGTTTTGCATGTTTAAAATTTAAATGTTTACATTATACAAAGTGCGCTTCCAATTATAAGTCTAGGATGAGACCCAATTTGTGCCAAGTTAGACCTAGTGCAAAATTTACATTTTTGCTGCAAAAATTGAAAACTAATATGTACACTTCCCTCCAGCAGGAATGTCCTTAAAATGCACTATTTCACCCCTTTTTCTTATTCTTATAGTCTTACTCCACAAAATAAGATATAATGTTGCATTGCTCCGCAAATTTAGGCACACTCCATACTTAGCAAGAAATGTCTTTGCCCTGTCCAACTCCTTCCATCGACAAACTCCGTAAACACCGTGATCTTTCTCAGTTAACAAATACACTTTCTTTGTGTAATCTCTTTTTATTGAGGAAACATTGCAACAAATACATCATAGTGCAACAAAAATATCTGGTACCTATAAAACAATCCTTCCAAAGGGTTACAAACAATGCAAAACATGAGAAACAAAACAACGGGGTATAAGTAGAGAGATAGTAAGATGAGAAGGGAATGGAATGGGGAATGGAGAAAGGGGGAAAGGGGATGGGGGGGATGACAAATAAGACATCCTAAGCATCATGGCGGAGCACAACTATTTACTATAAACTCAGATCCCGGACACTGGGGTGGGTAACCAATACACTTTATGATTGTTATTATAATTTACTTATATAGAGCCACTATAACATAACATATAAGTCCACATAATATGTCTGATATCATAATATGTCTGATATCTGAGGCCAAAAAATATTCTGTTCTGTCTCACATAACATGAGCGATTAATTCAATTTACCGTTCTTTAAGATACAAAGTCCTTGCATCTTGAAGATGTCTGGATAAACCAAGGGCTAGATTTACTAAACTGCGGGTTTGAAAAAGTGCAGATGTTGCCTATAGCAACCAATTGTATTCCAGCTTTCATTTTGCAGAATGTACTAAATAAATGATAGCTAGAATCTGATTGGTTGCTATAGGCAACATCTCTACTTTTTCAAACCCGCAGTTTAGTAAATATACCCCCAAGTGTATGTGCATTATGGTGTTGCTGGAATTTTGTTTCCCTTCCCTTCTCTATTTGGCCCTGCTGCTGTTATCATGGTTTGTGCAGGACTATTCCTTTCAAGACTCACAATTGGAGTGTCCTAAATGTTTGCACTTATTTCTCTATTTTCTGCTTTTTCTGTTGAGAAGTCCATCAACTTCAATTATTAATGAGTGCAGATGGTAACGGTTGATTGCATATTGGTGCCCACCTATGAAAGCTACGTGGCTCCCTTATCACTGTATGCCTATACTTTGAGGCATTTCTCTGCAATCTGTTCAACCATGCCTTCTGCCCTTTGGGTAGTAACAGCTTTTGTGCTGTTAGGAACATAGTGTGTTCTTCTGGACATTATCATTTGTACTAGGCTACTGTTGGTGCTCTCAGTGTTCTTCTACTTTTCCAAAGGATGGGCTATTACATGGGGAGGATTTAATTCCAGCAGATCTGGGGCAGCATGGTGGCTAAGTTGTTAACACTTCTGCCTTACAGCACTGAGGTCATGAGTTCAATTCCCGACCATGAACTTATCTGTGTGGAGTTTGTATGGGTTCCCTCCGGGTGCTCCGGTTTCCTCCCACATTCCAAAAACATACTGGTAGGTTAATTGGCTGCTAACAAATTGACCCTAGTCTGTTTGTCTGTCTGTGTGTATGTGTGTGTGTGTGTGTGTGTGTGTGTGTGTGTGTGTATGTTAGGGATTTTAGACTGTAAGCCCCAATGGGGCAGGGACTGATGTGAGTAAGTTCTCTTTACAGCGCTGCGGAATTAGTGGCGCTATATGAATAAATGTTGATGATGATGATCTGTGTGAGTACAGCATTGAAAACATGTGATCTGTTGTCTGTAGTGAAATTGTCAGGATTCCATGATTACTGAATTGTGCTTTGCAGCATTTTTTAATGGGCCTTGTTATGGTGTCTGATACTGCATCAACTTCCCAGAAGAATAAATAGTGGTCTTCTATAGTTAGGTAATCTTGACCAGGCAATGAGATCAAATCCATGCCCAGCTTTCTCCAAAGCAAATTAGGTGTTTTGGGTGTCATTAAAAGTTCTTTTGAATGTTTGTACAATAATTTATTGAATGTGCTACAATCTTGTATCTATGAATTACTCTATGGCCAGAATAAGACAGCTCCGGCCTTGTGAAGGCAAGCTCCTGTCCCAAAATGACTAGTATGTATTCTTTTTGCCATCACTTTGGTATGATCACCAAATTCATCTGTACAAGACCAGTATAATCAGATACAATAAATAAGACACATAGATGTGTTTTTTGTTTGTGATCGTACCATGCAGCTAGAACAATTATTTTTAATACTTGCAGCACCACATTTCACTGAGTGTATTTTTGGATTCAGTGTTGACGCAGGTCCCTATATAATCTGAAAAAGGAATCTGTTCTAACTCCTTATAGAAAGTCTCTTCTGATTTAATGCTAGGGTGTTAATTATAGCTTGTTTTGAATCAATGCTGTACTTGACAGAAAATGACAATATATATCTCTGGTTCCTCTTTTTATGCCTCATTAAGATTGTATTTTTGCAAAAGCAGCATTTTTAAATTTATTAGGAGCTACTGTCTTGCCATTCAAGTATTGATCAAATCTCTCTGATCCAGATACAGTGACAAGACGTTCAGTTTTGATTTGTGCATATCTCTGTTCTGTTGATGAGAGTGAACGAAATGCAAAAGTCAATGGATGACCACGTTGTAGTAGATGTCATCAGCATAAAAACGGTACTGGGTGCCAAACGAGCAAAATTTATCCACACTGAAAGAGATGTACAATGAGAAAATTAGAGGGCCATACACAGAGCCTTGAGGGACACCAACAGAGAGTTGGTGTGAAGTGGAGGGTGTACCAGAAGTAGAGATACTGAAGGAATGGTTGGATAAGTAGGACGTGAACCTGCAAAGGACAGGCCAATGAAGTAAAGGTTGTGAAGGACAAGTGGGTGATCAACAGTTTTGAAAGTGTTAGAGGGATCCAGAAAGATGAGAATGGAGAAATGACCCTAACGGGTATGTTTACTAAACTGCAGGTTTGAAAAAGTGGAGATGTTGTCTATAGCAACCAATCAGATTCTAGCTGTCATTTTGCAGAATGCACTAAATAAATGAAAGCTAGAATTTGATTGGTTGCTATAGGCAACATCACCTTTTCAAACCCGCAGTTTAGCAAATACACCCCTAAGACATTGCTAAAAGTAGATTGTAGATAACTTTTGTAAGTGCAGGCTCACTGGAACGTTGGAGGCAATTTCAGAGAGTCCAGAAGGGAGTGAGATGAGAGAAAGCAAGATATGCATTTTTTACACAAGCCAATCAAGTAGGTTTAAATCAAAAGGGAAAAGAGAAGTAGGTTGGTAATTGAAGAGAGATGTTGGGTGAAGATATGGTTTCTTTAGGATTGGTAAAATGAGCATTTGTTTTATGGAATATGGGAATATAGCAGTGGAGAAAGACAGGTCAAAGAGGTGAACTAGTGGAGGTCATGCAGTGGAGGAGTGGAATCAGTGAACATGTATGTACTTGCACATGCTCAGTAAATTCAGCAAATGATTGTACAGAGCACTGACGCAGAGACACTTTCCAAAGTTTGATATAAAAATAGATTTATTTCCACACAAATATACACTACAGGACTCATACTGAGTTGAATGCAATCTACCCTTTTTTGCATATAATACATTTTGCTCACACCTGAGCATGGGCACAAACCACTAATTTTGGAACTAGTGCTTCATGCACTTGCTCAAAATTAAAAGTGTATTACACAAAAAAACATAAATTGGGTTCAACTCAGCATGATCCCCTACATGTTCCTAGTATTGCACTTTTGTGTTGTTTACTAGGTTACTAAAGTTAATTTAGTGAAAGATTGATAATGTCACTAGAAAGCCCAACCTACCACATTATTACCACCAACTATATTATTGCTTATATTTACTGTTCAGCAAAGGTTTTTTTTATATCTTAAATAAATTGTGAGGGTGATGAGATTTCACTCTCGTAGATCCAGACATGTTGGCTTGCAAATCTATGACCTTACTCATAAAAATCGTTGCATCTACACATCAGGGGGTAAATGTATCAAGCTGATAGATTTCCATCGAGTTTGAATAGTGGAGATGTTGCCTATAGCAACCAACCAGATTCTAGCTATCATTTTGTAGAATGCACTAAATAAATGATAGCTAGAATTTGATTGGCTTTTCAAACCCGCAGGAAAACTCTCAGCTTGATACATTTACTCCCAGGTTCTCTTACTATTTTGTGCAAAGGTGACATCACAAAACAACATTTGCAATTCACTTGTTTACAATCATAAATGATGAACTATATTTTAATCAATGTATATATTTGCATGCTTTATATATGTAAAATGTGCACCAAACCATTAAGGAGATTTAATTATCATTAAAATGCATGTGAATATTAGCAATAGAAATAATTCAATAAAAATTTAAAAGTATCAATCTTTTCCTTTTTTTCCATAAGCGCACAAAGTCTCCCTCACCAAATGCTCACAATGGCAACTTCAAAATCTAAAATTATGAGACCTCTGGATCAGACTGATGGCTCTGTGGAGCATCAATTGTTTCTATGGATGGGGGACAAAGGGCATTCAATTAATACTATGTCTGAGGATTCTACCCGCTAACAGAAAACCATTGAAAATGTGTAATGGGAATGTATTACGATGAAAGCAAGGGATGTATTTTAAAATATATAGCTTTCTCTAAGAAACTCATCTGTGTTGGAGAATAAAATGAGAATATAATTATCCTCAGGCAATTGCCCAACACCTGGTGAATATTGCTTAATTAACTTCTATCCATTTTCTATTTTAAAGAAGTTTAAACTTGCTGTTCTGCTTATTCCTATGGTTTTTGTGAGGCTTGGAAAGAGCTTGTGTATAAATATTAATGTTTCAGCAATGCAGCGCTCAATTACATCCTGAATGCTTTTAGATACTTACCTGCAGTTCAAAGAAGTGTTTTGAAATCAAGGTTGACAGACAGAGAGGATTTTTTTTGTAGCTTCTGAGTACAAATGTTTGCTTGGTTGAAACATTTTCCAATTGCCTTGACAATATACAGTATTCTGTCTTGACACAAATGCAGGGACAGCAGAAAATTCAATTGAATCACCCCTGCATAAAAAATAATTGAACACAAATCAGGAGAAAAAAAGCACAGTCTCTCCTGCCTAGTCATTTAAATAATTTCAGTGAATGTATTCAGAAGCTGAAATTGATTAATTATTGATCTTGTTTTAAGAGACCGAGGAGAGCAGTGCATTTATTTTTATTTAGGTTGAAAAACTTAGATAAGTTGTTATTTTAAGCCTCAGCAAAGCTACTTTGTTCTGTTTTAAATTGTTATTGTGCACAATTTGGCATTTAATAGTGGGAAATCATAAATTGATTCTGCTTATCTGTAAATGTCAATGCTAATTATTATTCACCTACTTGCAAATTAATACTGTTGTGTCAGAGACAGTTCAACATTTCTTTGCTAGTAACAGAGGATGACATTTGTTTTGCTTTTTTGTTATTCTGCAAAGCTTTACAATACTAACAAACTCAAAGCTGACTCCATAATCTATCAAATATGGCTGCTGTCTCGCTAAGCACAACATTTTGCAATCCTGCTGGGTTTCCAAGTGGTGAGTACTGTGGTTGATGGACAGTATTACTCCTCTGCACTAATACAGTGGGGAAGCTTTCGACAAGTACATTAAACTTTAATGAATACAGAATGTGCATTTTTATAGTGCATTGCAAGTGTATGCATGAACATGTATTGTTTATTATTAATATTTTACTTTTCTTACGTTTAGAGCCATTTGGGAAAATTGATTTAAAAAGAAAAATGCATTTGAGCCCGTAAAATCTACCTACAAAACTAACTGCATGTAATTGGATTCCCTGTTTATTTTTAATCCAAACATATTACAGATAGCCAGAACACTGTACAAGCAACAGTTACAAATGTATTATTGAGTTTCAGATAACATTGGTCAGGAACAATGTCAGAGTGACTTTTGGGCCTTTAGTATCAAAGCAAGTGGTTGCTATCTGTCAGTTTTTGAGAAGCTTGTAGCTAATTCTTTATTTCATTGCTTTGCAATAGTAGTAATCTATTTTTGATAGTTCCTGTCAAAATCATATATTGCCTTCAGGTCACAGTGGAGATGCAGATAGGAATCAAATGAAGAACACACTCATCTTCCCCAATTCCAAATAGGAAGACATATTTTGTGTCAGAGGTACAGTCAGGATTCCAGAGTAAGCTTTCTTATGTAGTATATTTTCTGTTTAAATGGAATGTCATCATGAAATCAATTTAGTTATAGTAGATAAAATAACTATTATCTTTTTTTACCACTAGGTTAGTGGATAATTGCCCCCAGAACTAAAAATGTTGGGCCTGATTCATTAAGGATCTTAAATGAAGAGGATCCTTATTTCAGTCTCCTGGACAAAACCATGTGACAATGCAAGGGGTGCAAATGAGTGCTCTGTTTTGCTCATAAGTTAAATACTGACTGTTTTTTAATGTAACACACAAATACTTGATAGCTTATTTGTATACTGACATTTAAAGTTGATATGTGTGTGTTACAGGAAAAAAACAGTCAGTATTTAACTTATGTGCAAAACAGAACACTCATTTGCACATTGTAACATGGTTTTGTCCAGGAGACTGAAATAAGGATCCTCTTCATTTAAGATCCTTAATGAATCAGGCCTGTAGTCTTCATTAGAGGTAAAAAATAAAAATAAAACACAATCTCTTACCTACCGTCCATTCTCTTATGGCTGCTTCCACGTTTCTATGCCGCAATTATCTGTACTATTCCTGCGTATGTTAGAAGCCCGCTGAGCATTTGTGGGATGTGGCAAGTGAGGGATAGGACATGGGACGTTTACAACTGCTTAGCTTGTATAAAGCAGGGCAAGTAGAATGAGTAAAGTGGAGTACAGGTCTGGATTGTTAGATCAAGCGGGAACTCCAGCCAATAGAGTGTCAGTGGCAACTAAAATCTGTCTGTATGTTAGGTAGAGGAATACTTTAATTTAGTGTAATATTGCTTGACTATTTTTATATATTATTGCACATAATATATAACAACTGTATTAAAAAAGGTTACACAAATTGTATTAAAGTTACTGAAATATGAAAATATTGATTGACATTTGAAGAAAAGGAAGGGCCAGGATTTGTTTCAATATCACCCATATTAGGATGAGTAGAAATGTAAAGGATTGTTTTGTGGTCAGCAGGTGGCCCAGTGGCCCAGCCAAGGGTAGCCCACTATGGGACCGATCTGAGTGGGCAGCAGACCCCCCGGCCCCCCAGCCCAGCCTGCCCATGTTTGTGATGTGAGAGTAGCAAAGTTGCCACATCTGCTGGTCATCTGGATGGATGGTTGACTTGGTTTTAGCACTCGCCACCAATATCTGTTAGAGACTAAACCAGAGTGAATAAATACAGAAATTGTAGACCTGGGGGTAACAGGCTTGTTGTATAGAGATAAAGTGGATGGGAAATAAAATTGCAATAAGAAACAAATATACAGCTGGTAACATTTTCAGACTAATCAGGAGAATAAGTGATATTTCTGTCCAGAATTTTGACAAATAAGTGGAGGGTGACGGATGTATGGGCCATGAAGAGTTCATTAGGGAGCATCTGTACAGTGGAGATTTCATGTACAGTAATGAAAAGAACTCACAGAAGAGTGTTTTGTGTCCTCTTGTAGCTTTATTTCCAAGTAGATGTTTCAGCTCGTCTTAACCTCCTCTTCAACTCCTGAATATCTCCTACTGTTCTATTGATGGCTACTCTTAAAATCCCACTTGTAAAAATAAAACACACTGCAACTTTAGCTCTGCCATAAGTAGGTGAATCTTATAATAGAAAGGGATACATGTGATCAAAAACTATGGACCTAACCTTTGCCAATACCTACAGAGGCTATGCAACGCTGCTATAAAATTCTAAAATGACCTCATAAATAAGCATATAGCTAAACATATCATATATTGAGCAAGATGCAGGTTAAATGATTAATTATTCAGAGGTGGGATATAGACAGATATGAAGGTAAGATACAGGTAACATAAATTACTTATGCAGAGTATGTTTACAGATATTTACCTAGGAATAAAAGAGAAGATGCACAGGTTAGTCCAGTACTCACTTTTGCTTGATATAACAATAACCAGATTGGGCCTCTAGAATAACTAATACTGTTCTATTATTAACTTTTTCTCTTTTTTTTTTAAATCACATTTGTAAAACACAAACCTTGAGAAAAAGAAATCACACTGCAACATGGTAAAATTGATTTTGTATTTCCTAAATGTATCACATGATATAACATTACTACACAAGCATTGTACATATGAACATTTATATGTAATAAAAATTGTACAATATACAGAAATCATAATATTTCTGGGCTTAATTGCCTCATTTCAGAACGCATAAATCCCCATTTAAAATGACCAAGCCGGAGGGAGTGAAGGGATTCCTGTAATGACTGCTAATTTCTTCTTTCTCCTGCCAACTTGTTGTTTTTGCCAATCGTATTGTTTTTTATGGGTCTATTTATTATGAGTCCTCGTAGCAATAGATAATCTTCAATCAAGCAAATTTGCCGAAATAAAATGTTAACAGGGAAGCTGAGCAATGCTCAGCTCTCCAGCCACACTGACCAGAAGCGTTAAGGGTACTCCTACCTTGCCAGGCCAGAGCGAGTGGCCTCTGCACACTGGAACTGGAAGACAATCTCTGCTGACGCCATCCTGAGTATTAGTACCAGTACTGTCCATGGTAATTAAGCATCCCCATGCTTTTGCATGGGGAAGCATTGCAGAAAGGCTACCGCCGGGCAAAAGCCAAAGATAGTCATCACCAGGAGGGGGGCTTTGATAAATAGGAAGAAGCCATAAATCTTACGATAACAATTGTTTTCATGGGATTTTTGTCCCTGTGATAAATAGACTCCTTAAAATATACTTCTAGCAGGGTTGTGCAGGAGCAAGCTGAGAAGTGGCGGTAGTGGCCTAGTGGTTAGCACTTCTGCCTCACAGCACTGGGGTCATGAGTTCGATTCCCGACCATGGCCTTATCTGTGTGGAGTTTGTATGTTCTCCCCGTGTTTGCGTGGGTTTCCTCCGGGTGCTCCGGTTTCTTCCCACACACCAAAAACATACTGGTAGGTTAATTGGCTGCTATCAAAATTAACCCTAGTCTCTCTCTCTCTCTCTGTCTGTGTGTGTGGAAAACAACAGATTCCCGTGTAAACAAGCTCTGCTGACATCAATAGAAACCTTTGCTATAGATTAATTGTTATTACAGCGTTTACAATCTTACATCTGGGGGTCTCCTGAGCACAGAAGAAACAACAGAAGACTTTACAATTACTAAATATTTCTACACACCTCACACAAAAGCCAAACACAAAAAAAAAGAGAAGACGTAAAACAGCACCAAATAAGGGCGTAGTACAATAATAAGCATTTACTCAGCTTGTCACTAAAACGCTTTAGAAAAAAATAATTCCAAATGGTAAAGCTGTCATTGTTAATATTTTAGATTTCATTTGGTCCTTAAGGACATAAATAGACAAATTATTTTTATGTATAAATTTCATTATGTTTTATTATAGAAGGACAAGCATTTTATGTGCTTTGGATGCTGTTATTTAGCTTTCCATTACTCTTACTCCTAATTAAGATAAAGACACAGTAAGTTATCTAAGCTCTCCAGCTCAAAATGTTGTCTGGTTTAGAAAAATAATTCAAAATAATAAAAATTCAGTGTTCATACAGTGCAACAAAATATCTTTTAATGTTCTAACGTAAGATTTGTAATCAGTTGACTGCTGGTTAAAACGATTACTCTAAGCTGTAAAAATGTAATCCTCTAAGGTATTTTCCGATTTGACCTTTAGAGAAAGAAAAGTTTAGATAAAAAGTCTAAAAATGTGCCATGATATAAAAATAGTCACAATACTTTCGATTGAAATCTCTACAGCAGCAAGTAAAAATTCAAGATGGACTTAGCTCTTTAGCAAGAGTAATACTGTTATACCAATACTTGCACATTTTTAAACGCCAGTAACATTATGACAACAAATAAAATAACTGTCAAGTCAAATTTCATGTTGACTTTTGTCTATTTATTTTATTATTATTTTCCCTATTATAATAAACATAACTGTTAAACACGATTCATGTGGATTATAGGTGTGGGCTGGGACAAATGCAGGATTTGTAAAGAGGGGTTTCCACACCACGCCACCAGTGGGCGTGACCAGCATGCATGGGTACGTGGCTATAAATTTTAGACAGTGCTTGGCTGATCTCCAACTCTTCCTATCCCTATCATATACATCATACTTGCCAACTCTCCCTGAATGTCAGTGAGACTCCCTGAAATAGGGGTGATCTCCCTCACTCCATGAAGAGTCTGGCATTCTCCCTGATGCTGAGCCAGTACAATACGTGGTTGGCTTCGCCCTCTGTGGCATGTTGACACAGTTTAGAAATTGTGTCCTATGTCCATGTATTGATGCCTATGGAGGTGGCCATTTTCATGGAGACCAAGGTTTAATCAAAGACAGGTAAGACAACATGACTACAGTAATGGAGACAGAAATGTAAAAAGCACTTCAGTCTCTAGAGATTCATTAGCTGCTTTTCTTTAAGCATAGTTGCCTACTCTCCCGGAATGTCTGGGAGACTCCCGCATTTCTGGGAGACCAGGGCAACCTCCCGGTTCTCACCCCCGCAATAGATAAGTGGTGGGAGCGGGGCTTAATGACGCAAATATTTTGTCATCTTAGCTCTGCCCCCAGCTGTAATTGGCCAAAATTTTGACAATCGCTTAGGGGGTGGTGCCAAAATGATGCGATTCGTCAAGCCCTGCCCCCGCACGCCCACCTCCCCTGGAATCTCCCTGAAGCCAATGAGGAAAAGTTGTCAAGTATGATATACACGGGCAATGCTGCATGCACTACTGTTAAGTGCATGCAGCTCTCCCTTTTCGAACAAAGCAGTGTGAAGCTGGACATACCTCCCAACTGTCCCTACAGTCAGGACAAAGTCCCAACATAGTGTGTCAGAACAGTTAGCAGACTGTCCTGCTCTCTCCTACCTGTTCTTGCAGCTTTCAATACTTGTTGCTGGTGCTAGTGTTCTAAACTCAGTTACTGTCAGGCGCCGTCCCCGCTGTTCTCCCAGGGACGGTCACCTGACATTTCCGGTCGGCCGGCTTCCTGATGTCGGGCGCATGCGCTCCGCATCCCGTTGCTAGACAATGGGACCCTATGTTTCCCCTCCTTCCCGCAGCTTTCTCCTATCAGCAGCAACCTAAATAAATAGCAATAGACAGTGCAGAGACTAGTCAGATCAACAGAGAGTAGGTAACAATATAGATGGACCCGTACCGTGATTACAAGATCTTAAATAGATCGTACACTCCCCTGACACCAGGGATCAAGCAGTATACACAGATAGAGACGGCTGAGTCCAAACAAGTCGACAAACTAAAAACATAGATCTATTCTCCCACCTTCCACATCAACTGGTTTCAGCTCTCTCTGAACCTTTCTCAGGATCTTAATCAAGATTTTAAAAGTGATTTTAAAACTTGTTACGGAATTTACCCTATGGTATTATGTTATATGCGGTTTTCTTTTTACTTCCTCACACATGATCAGGGTTTGGACCAATGAGAGGACACACATCCTAAACAGAGGTAGCGGTGGGAGTGTTCGCCACTGCAAGGTGGATAGAGCGTTACCGATCAATCTATATGCGTGGTGGAAAGGAAGGATCAATTTTAACTTGAATCCATTTGGGTCTTAGAAATTTGGTCTCTAGTAAGTGCAATTACATGGGATCGGGATTGGAAGAACATCTGTGTTTAAAGAACTTGTTATAGACTTGTATATATGATATGTAACCTATTGGGTGCACCAGAAGCGCTGGTCAGTTCCTTTAAACAATTTTATAGTTATTATTGTTTTTTGGGCAATTAGGTTTATTGCCCCGAGGTAGCTACTAGCAGCATCTGAGTGGAGCACCTGTTGATTTTGTATTTTATTTTCTATTAAATAATTAGCATTCACTTCCTTCATCCTAAACTAAGCCATATATTTAATTAATAGCACCCAAACCACCCCAGCATTAAACGAATAGCCCCTCCAAGCGTATGTTTGTAAAAGAACTATTGTAGTTATACATTAAATCCCCCCACTTACATTAAAAGCACATGAGAACCCCCTGACACACACACACACACACACACACACACACACACACACATTCAAATTCACACACGTACCCTCTTCATCTAGTGCTGTGTCTTGTGTCCTTCCGCTGCACACATGAGACATACAGGCAGTTGAAGAGGAAGGAGAAGGGACACACAGCGGGGGAGAGAGGGGTGGGGGGGACACAGTAGGGAAGATAGGGGTGGGGACACACAGCGGGGGAGAAGAAGGAGAAGGGACACACAGCGGGGGAGAGAGGGGCGGGGACACACAGCGGGAGAGAGAGGGGTAGGGACACACAGTAGGGGAGAGAGGGGCGGGGACACACAGCGGGGGAGAAGAAGGAGAAGGGACACACAGCGGGGGAGAGAGGGGCGGGGACACACAGCGGGAGAGAGAGGGGTAGGGACACACAGTAGGGGAGAGAGGGGCGGGGACACACAGCGGGGGAGAGAGGGGCAGGGACACACATTAGGGGAGAGAGGGGCGGGGACACACAGCGGGGGAGAGAGGGGCGGGGACACACATTAGGGGAGAGAGGGCTGTGAACAGTGCAGACACAAACGATCTGGACACAAGCTGCAAAGTAGCTGGTCCTGGGGGCAGGGTCCAGCCACCTCAAGCATACAGTACCCCAGGCTGGGTGGGAGAGCGGGGTATCCAGGCACTATGAAACCCCCCCTAGATATTCCTATGGTGGGGTACCTAATTCTGCCACTGTAAATGTCAGCACTTAACCTGCCGACACGAACAATAATTATTTTGATATTTTCATTTGTAGGTGAGAAGGACTGCTGTATTATAAGTCTAATAGCGGATATGTTTTTCACTAGCTAAACAAACTTTACTTGTACTTATGACCTGATTGTGTGTATGTGGGTGTAAGTAGCCTGATGTAAACCTGGCTCATTTGCTACAGGTGCAGAGCTGAACTCGCCTTGAGATGCCTCATCTCAGCATATATGAATCCAACTAGCATTAGGCCCAGAATATCTTAATAAAATACTCTTTAGATGGTGTAGGTTCTCATCATGTGATAGCTATTTCTCTTTCAGCACAGTCACCCCTGGCAACCAGCATCATGAACACACTGATGACATGTTAATATCATTTTAAAATAGTTAAGCACTGTATGTGTACTATATAAAAATAAAACATTATTTCAAATAGTACGAGACTTAGAGACCATAATTTAGATGCTGTTTTTTACCCTAACACAGGGAATCGATGCATAGTGTAAATATAACAGTATTGGTATTGCTATTGTAACAGGACCGGCAATATTATACTGATATAGATCACCAAAATTGCAGTGAAATGTCAAATTGAATCTTCAGACCATTTTGGAGAGGAGCAAAGCTCCAGCACTGCGATCTTCACGTTCTTCTCATGCCTCACCAGGCTGTGTTGTGTGGTTAAAGTTATAATGGGAACTCTTAAACCTACATTTCGCCTGCAAAATGTGTGACATTTTGCAAACATTTCCGGAATGATAATACCGCATATTTTGTAAAATGGTGTTTAAAACTTCACCCAACCTTACATAGCTACACAGGGCCACTGAAAATACACTGTGGTGACACATTTCCTTTTCCTTTACTATTGCTCTTGAAAAAGAAAAGTTTTGTTGCTTCTTATGTTGGTGTTTGAACAAGAAACTTTATTTTTAACTTTAGTGCCTAAATCATTTCCAACGTAAGTCTTTTTGCGTGCTGTATCTTGCGGGAAATTGCTCTGCGCATGCTCAGAAATGGACTTACGAATGATGCTTATGGGCAGCACGGTGGCGTAGTGGTTAGCACTTCTGCCCTACAGCATGGAGGTCATGAGTTCAATTCCCAACCATGGCCTTATCTGTGAGCAGTTTGTATGTTCTCCCCGTGTTTGCCTGGGTTTCCTCCGGGTACTCCGGTTTTCTCCCACACTCCAAAAACATACTGGTAGGTTATTTGGCTGCTAACAAAATTGACCCTAGTCTGTGTGTGTGTATGTTACGGAATTTAGACTGTAAGCCCCAATTGGGCAGGGACTGATGTGAATCAGTTGTCTGTACAGCACTATATAAATAAATGGCGATGATGACAATGATGATGCTTACAACTTGAAGAGGGCGAAACGGCGGTGGGATGGGGTAGAACATACACAATGTACAGTAAGGGCATTCCTGTGCAGATGCAGCCAATACAAGTCCTGACGTATGCTGAAGTACACTTCTTTTAGGATGTAAGGTTTGCACCTGCTCCAGGTCAGGTGTAACTGACGATTGATAGTAATGACCAAATACAACATTCCCTCTCACAATCTGATAGGATGATTGACAAGTCACTTGCACACCTGACACCACTCATCTCAGTGAATAACTCTATACAATAGCAATGGAGGGAGACTACTGTTGCGCCATTTCATTTATTAGAAGGACTGTGTTCTGAGTTAAAGAGGAAGGCAAAACTTTCACATATGCAGCTCAGTAGGAACAAAAGGAAAATGTGTTTAGAATTTATTTCAAAAGCAATGCATACGTTAGCATGTGCAAATATTTGAAAGAGTCTTTCTGACCCTTTGAAAGCATTGCATTGCAGGATATCTTTATCAGTGTGTTGTTTTGTTCCTCTTCAACGACTAGTATACATTAGCATTATATTTTTATTTTGTAAAATATTATAATCCTTGATATCTAGTTGCATACATTAGCATTGCAGGTTTTTTTAAATTAGATTTTTTTTTAAACTTACATTACACGTTTTATTATACTGATTTTTTTTATTTTACTTTTTAACACAAAATCCTTAAAACCTTACAAGCTTTGATAGCTGTAATTATGTTTGGTCTATAATGTGTAATTTCAAAGGGGATCCAAAAATTGCAATGCATAAGGTCATTTTTTTTTTTTTCTTTCCCCATTCAACTTTTTCACAGATAGCCAATGACTGCAGAAGAAATGAATCTAGAAGAAGAAAGGCGTCGTCCCCTCTAAACCCAGTAACTGGTACACAGTCGCTGGCCCAGGGAGTGTGTCTTCAGGCCACATGTCAGCTTCTTTGAGTTGTCAGATGGTGAGATCTCCGCCACTATTGGCTTCTACCTCATGTCATCATGAACATCCTGCACGTTGTGCAGAGTGGCCTAGAACCTCTGCTCAACATCTCTACCGCAATACCACCGCTAACCAAGCTTTAAACGGTGTTAAACCTCTCTGCATCTAGGTCATTCCAAACCACAGTGGGAGTTTTGGCAGGATTGTCCCAGCCCACCTTTAGTTATGTGCTCATCCACCTGCCACTCAATGAGACCATTGTGCCCATAAATCGACAATTTTCCACCATAGTCTGCATTCCACATGTTAAAGGGGCAGTAGATGGTACACATATAGCCCTTGGCGCATCAGGTTGAAATGCATCTATTTTTTAGAAAGCATTTCCATATGATCAATGTCCAGGGTATATGTGATCCAGATGTGATGTCTGCTTGCTAAATGGGCGGAAGCACCCATGACTCTGTTGCCTTCAGGCAATCATACATATGGTGCAGATTAGCCCAGAGGCAAGGAGGTACACAGCCATATGGAGACACGAGGTTAATAGGTACCTTTGTCATTCACTTAATTATTTTTTGTTATGCCTTTTTTCCATAAATAGATTAGAATAAAGATACTGTTGGATTAGACTAGCACTATAGCATGTCAAAATACATTGGTTGGAATATTGTATGATCAATACCCATAAGTAAGTTTTCAAAGGAGACAATGCTTACCATTTCCACTTTTGGCTCTTCACTCCCATTTACATCCACACTCAGACAAAGAGGTTGCATACATTTTTGGGCATACCTCAACCAGATCAATTATAGAACAGACGTTCGGCTGTTGCCTTGACCAGTCTGGTGTATATGCTGGATGTTGTGTGCGACAGCATTGCTCTGTCTGTGATAATGCACAATATTGCCATCCATAGTGGGGTTCCATGGGTGGAAGACACCGGAGTTGCTGGCCAGGAGGAAGATGACACCGATCCGAGTCCTCCAGCTTCAGGAGATTATTCGGCCTTCAAGGCATTTGCGATTTCATCCTATTTTACATGTAATTACCTTTTGCGCATAGTAAAATTGTAATACTTATAATAAATGTACAAATAACCAAGGAAACCATTTATTTTTCAAAACAGTGTAATTAGTGGTACAGGCAAAAAAATTAAACACACAAACACAAAGGAAACACAATTTTTTTTTTTGATTTCCGCACTCGCTGGCCCCCTGGCCCAATATTCTCTGTGCTGTTTGAATGTAGCTGCCTCTAGGTTACCCAAGCAGCAGGTGCCACATGGGCAGGAGGGGCAATAGGTGCCACAGAAGTAAGAAGGTCAATAGGTGCCACAGGGGCAGGATGAATGCCAGTTTGATTACCAATATAAGTAATTATGGTGTCATTCAATTTCTCAAATATGAATCATTGTGATCGTATTTCTATTATGATCCATTTTTGCGTATAAAGCTGGGGTGGTTTCATATATTATGAGGGAAATTTGTTGAGAGATTGACCTATTGTTGCTATTCACTGATTGTGGTCAGGGGGAGCATCAAATAGGTTAAACGTCAGCACTAAAGGATTAAAGATATATTAAAGGGTATATATATTAATTGAACTATAAATATTTAATGTTTGGGTGATGTGGTGGCGGTTAATAACCGGAGCACAGCACCAGAAAGCGCTCAATCCCTGCGCTGGGCACTGGGATTATAAATGTATTTAATTTGATATTCATGTATTGATTATAATGCAATACTCTTGTGTGTGAAGGAAATGTATTTATTGATGAGACAGGGACAGGAGAGGAACATATTTTTTTTTGTTTTCTGTGACTGTCTGAATAAGGGTATTCTCATGGTAATTAGACTTTTTCATCTCCATGGTCAACACCTCTGTTTAGCATGTATACACAGCAGGGGGCCGCTGTCTTTCTGTCCTGTGTGGCTTTTGATCCGACATCTCAGATCCTGCCCAAATAATGTAACCAGCAGGTTTTAAGAAATAACTGATTAGTGTAAATTTTGTTAACTTTGCATTGCATTTAAATCCATGTTTGGGGAACATATTGTATCCTGATACTAAAAATAACTCATAAGTTGCGGAACCATCTAGGATCAGGGGGGCTGTGTTAGCCCCTGCCAGGCTGTGTATAAAAACTGAATAAAAAAGCACTGTTTGACCATGTAATGTATCATAAAAACCCTATTTCTCTGGCGCTAATAAACAAAAATTGAGAGAATATATATATAAAAAAACATTTAGGTATCAAATGCAGCAACTAAAAAAGAGGCAGTGTTAAACCTCTATAAGGATATAACAAATAAAAAACAAAAAGTTGCGCAGAATCTCCTAATATTTATTCGATAGATCAATGAGGATAAATAAAACATATAAAATAAGTGCACAATATGTAATGCAAAAAAAGATCAATTGAATAGATGTTCAAGCCACAGTTAAACCACAGGTGTTGATACAGATATTGTAATATAATTTTATACTCATAAATACCCCTTAAGCCTAAGATGGTAATTGCTATATAATATGATATTATCCAGCTGATGTACTAATGTTATAATATCAAAATGAATTGACATATATAACAGGGATATCCCTCCTGGATATTTAAACGGTCATACATACGTCTTTGAGATATAAAATCCACAAGAAATATAGACAGTGGTTCAGTGATGGAAGATCATATATAAATATATATTTTTTTTTTATTTTTTTTATGTAGTCCAGAGTAAAGTTAGATATCTTCGAATCCAAATCCTTCAGGTTATGTATCAAATATCTTATTTTGTATATCACAAGTATATTTATAATGTCCGTATTGAATCAATTGCCTGAGGCTAATCACGGACTAGACACATATAAAACAACTTCTTACCGCCTGAGCGGCTAATAAATGGTTGAATCAAATACCTCCGATGGATTTGCCTCCAGAAATAATCATATTTAAATCCAATCCAATGTTTGAGGCTAATATCGGATTCGGCACGTAATAGACAACTTCTTACCGGCTAAGCGGCTATAAGGTAATTGAAGCACGTACCTCCGATCGTTCTGCCTTCAAAGTTGGTGAAGATAATCTTTTATCCGGAAAAGAAATAGAAAGGTATACCTTCTTGCTGTATAAACGGTTGTTGAAAGCGTGTTACATCCAGTCTTCGGTGCGCACCAATTCAGACGTCCGGATAGAAAGCAGTAATCTTAGATAAAAGTTCCATTTGAATAGTAAGGTGATATCTTATAACAATTTGATCTAAATGATAGGCAGCAGACAGAGCAAGCGACGCGTTTCGTCTGTAAAACAGACTTTCTCAAGCACTGCTATAAGATATCACCTTACTATTCAAATGGAACTTTTATCTAAGATTACTGCTTTCTATCCGGACGTCTGAATTGGTGCGCACCGAAGACTGGATGTAACACGCTTTCAACAACCGTTTATACGGTAAGAAGGTATACCTTTCTATTTCTTTTCCGGATAAAAGATTATCTTCACCAACTTTGAAGGCAGAACGATCGGAGGTACGTGCTTCAATTACCGTATAGCCGCTTAGCCGGTAAGAAGTTGTCTATTACGTGCCGAATCCGATATTAGCCTCAAACGTTGGATTGGATTTAAATATGATTATTTCTGGAGGCAAATCCATCGGAGGTATTTGATTCAACCATTTATTAGCCGCTCAGGCGGTAAGAAGTTGTTTTATATGTGTCTAGTCCGTGATTAGCCTCAGGCAATTGATTCAATACGGACATTATAAATATACTTGTGATATACAAAATAAGATATTTGATACATAACCTGAAGGATTTGGATTCGAAGATATCTAACTTTACTCTGGACTACATAAAAAAAAAAAAAAAAAATATATATATATTTATATATGATCTTCCATCACTGAACCACTGTCTATATTTCTTGTGGATTTTATATCTCAAAGACGTATGTATGACCGTTTAAATATCCAGGAGGGATATCCCTGTTATATATGTCAATTCATTTTGATATTATAACATTAGTACATCAGCTGGATAATATCATATTATATAGCAATTACCATCTTAGGCTTAAGGGGTATTTATGAGTATAAAATTATATTACAATATCTGTATCAACACCTGTGGTTTAACTGTGGCTTGAACATCTATTCAATTGATCTTTTTTTGCATTACATATTGTGCACTTATTTTATATGTTTTATTTATCCTCATTGATCTATCGAATAAATATTAGGAGATTCTGCGTAACTTTTTGTTTTTTACATGTAATGTATCATACCATCTGTACATCTGAATACATTGCTAGTATCACAGACTGGCGTATGAACTGTCCTTATTAGGACACTTGAGCTAATAAACATAATTTGCTTCAAGATCCTGCTTTGACAACTTCTTCCCTACTGTAATTCCTGTGATCTGCAGATTAGACCCAAATCTATTCCTTTTTTCGGCTGTTCTGAGGTTGGGACCCAGCACTCCAGTGCCAACGCTTTGGCAGTTACTGGCAGCTCTGGCCAGTGTAATAGCCCAGATGGAACCATCCACATCAACCCTGATCTGAAGGCAAGATTTCAGGGGTACCAGCCCAGTTGTACCGGCAAAGGAGTACACTACCAGCAAGAGTTACCCAGAAGGATGAGATTCTGGACGCTGCTAAGCAGTCCATCGATGGCAGCAGCTTAAGCCCCTCCTACTGCACTTTGGGTCCTCTTCAACCTCATCTTCAACAAATGGTTGAGGGGAGGCAGCAAACAGGAATACCAAGGACAAGCCAGAAAGTCAGGCAGGCAGCGAGCATGGAAGGTCTAAAAATAAAGCCAAGTGTCAAGATGGGCAGCAGACATGGAATATACAGGAACAAATAGTGTTAGGAATCAGGTAATCCAACAGAACAAGAGACCAAAAGCCCATGTTTGTGGATCTTCCTGGAGCAATGAGATAACAATGCCCAACTTCTGTTGTTCAGATCAGGAAGAACTAGGTCTCAGTCTGAACAATAACTTGCAACTCTCCTTGAAGTTGCGGAAGAGTTTACGTTCCCCAGAGAAATAGGGAGGTTAAATTTAGGTCTCGCTGCAGGTCTTCTGGAAGCTTGGGTTGCCCTGGAGGTCTCTTCCTTAGCAAAGGAACTGACAGCTCCTGTAGCACTTGTGAGAGTGTCTGGATATGATAAATTCCTATTCCTCTTGGCTGGGCAGTGCAACGGTTCATTGCAAAAATCATATATGTTTTTGTCGATAACATCCTACTTTTAGTATCACATAGGTAGATCACATTAGTAACTTCACATGTGAAATGTATATTTTTTTTTTGTCATGTGTGTATATGTGGGATCATTTGTAGAAAAAAATACATAAAAAGAATTGACACTATGCATAGAGTACAAACTTCATATCTTTGAGTTGATTGTAATTTTACAAATGCATCCATTTATAACTTAGTTATTCCCCAAGGGATCATCAAAGAAAATACATATATGGCCACAATAGACTGACTAGGTTACAGTTTAGTGCGCTAGGATTTGGTGGGATTGGTGTTGAACAATTCTAAGGACTTCATGGGGCTGTTTGTCATGTCTGCGGTGGTCTCTGTTTATCCAAAGTGATGAATGTTGCAATGTAATCTAGCAGAAAGTACTGGTGTATACATACATATAGATATACATGTAAATGTTTTGTAGCCTAAAGGTCACACAATCATTAAAGACAGCTACACAGCCATAATCAATTTTTTTAAACTTGAAACAGGTCAAAATGTAATAATCAAAAATATTATTAAAATATTTTATAAAGGTTTTGGTTTTGTTACTTCACTGCCTTGTACAACATTCATTTGTTTGACAATAATGAAAGAAGGTGGCCATTTTGGTAATGTATTCCAAGCAGAATATAATTCAAAAACATTTACGTTCACTTACTGTTTTTTGACTCTCATATCTCTGAATAGGATCCACAACATTGACCTGCTCTGTAATATTCTCCCAAATGTGGTGCTTCACTGGGGTGGATGCAGCCTCTCCACTACTAGCTCTACCACCAGAATCTCCACCTCTGTGTAGGCAAAGTTGGGGTGCCCACAATTGGTGGTGGATTGGCTTTGTCCAGCTGTGTCTTCCTCTGAATGGGACATAGTCCTATTGAAGATTAGATGGCAATATCAAAATAAATTACCGTCTCAAATCCAATATGGAGATCACAAAATGGCAAGGCCCAAGGCACCTATTCAGCTTTACATAGTGTCTGCCGAGGCATTGTGATGATTATGCATTATTGTTATTTTCCCTTAATATTCAGGTATGCCAATGTATATTGTATGTAACCTTGTAATGTAATTTCAACGTGAGCTTTGCTAAATGACTATCTATGGACTAGGAGCTGTACTTAGCCAGGTGATTCTTTGTGAACTTCCGTAGCCAAGTAAGGCTCTTGCTACAGGTACATGTGTATGTGATTTAAGTGTGAAACATTAATAAGTGGTTTTGGTGAACGCAAGGACGCCATAGTAAATCCTTCATGGTGGCAAAAAAGGTGTATTCATTGGTAAGTGACTAAGGTGACTACAGTCACAGCCAGCTATTCAGCTTGCTGTATCTGATACAGGCAGGGCATTTTTGGCAGGCATATTCTCCTGTTATTTGTTCCATGTGAATTCCCCCAGGCATTGGAGCAACTCTATTTACGATGGTACAGCCCACTACTGTGAATGAAGGGAAAATGGCAGGTACTCCATTAGGGGCAAGTGAGAGGAAATACACCAATTTAGGTATGGTACAGAAGAGTTCCATGACTTATGTTCCTACACCTGAGGGCCAATCAGTGAGTAGAATCTTAAAAAGTCTCATTAACTTGCAAACATGAGGGTGATCAAGTTTTTCAGAGAGGAGCTCTAGGCCCTTACAAGCACCATTGACTGTTGCTTGGGTCCTGCAGCTCATTAAATTAGTAACAGGGAAGAAATGCAGCATACAGGGCTGTAAAATGGTACCTGCAGCATAGGTATGGCAGCAGGTACTCTATAGTGAAACTCCAGTGCTGCTGGAGTGACTTAAGGAGAAGGCAACAACAGCTCCTTGCAGACCTAAGAAGTGAAATAGCAAGGTATAAGTTACAATTACAAATAAATCATTTGAATAAACTGATTATAGTTTTGTATGGTCCATGTAGTTATATCCCAGTGCAGAAGAGAAAGTATTGTAAATAGTAGCTTGTACTGACCTTCACTGGGCACAGTAAAAGCCTGCTATCATAGCGATGTTTCTGTATCAGTATGTGATTACATTAACTTTAGGAAACTGAAATTGTAATAAAACTCCTATGCCAAGTCCATATGCAAGTGGTGTAGATGCTCCATTTGTGGTATTTAAAAATTAACATTGCAACCAAAGATTAGATCTATCTATCTATCTATCTATCTATCTATCTATCTATCTATGAGAGACAACATGTAATAAAAGACTAATGTGTCATATTTCTTCCAAAAGAACAGAAAAACAAGTTTCATTGACATTGTGTTCGAAGATGAATTAGGCACAGACAACTTTCAGAGGCATTCTTCACAATCAAAAGGACCAACATATCAAGCTGAGTTATAATTTGGGAATATTATATGTTTGAGAAATTCATAGTTTTCTATTAAGTATAACTGAGCACTATATTTTACCTGTATAACACACATTTCACCCTCTATCTACACAATAATTAGCTTCAAAATAAAAAGATGTTTAAGGAGCGAATTAGTACGTCCCCACTGAAAAGTCGCCTTCTAATATGACATGTTGTTTTTCGGTCACGACACTTAGGCACCTACAGGCTACCTATCTGCACCAACCAGTAAAAAGCATATCCGGCTATAACTCCCACACAGAGTCGCGTTTACCTGGGCACCTTTTAGCCTATCACCCTCTAACAATGGACGTTGGAAAGTATTTTCACATCCAGTCAAATATCTGAATAAAGAATTTTACAATTTGTTCAACACAAATGCTCACGAACAGCAATCACTGTTCACTTTTTAAAAAGTTAAGCAATCACACTATAAAACAGTGCAATCAATGTGAAGATGAAAACAGCGCATATCAATTACCAGTCTCTTAAAGCTAATGCCAAGGTTGTCCTGTTTGGGCAAGTCCTATACAACCAAGCTTTCCTCTCTCTTAGGGCCAGTAAGGCAGTGGTTCAATTCCAGTGTCATAGAGATCAGGTAGGAAGTAAGAGAATGACTGGTTCCTGCAGTTCTTCTTCGTGGCTTCTGGTCCTTCCCAGTCCAGCAGTAGCAGTAGCCCCTAATTATTATTGTCTTTAAGTCTTCAATATCTTCATTTCTCAGGTTCATCAAAACTCCCCTCTGGGCTTTATCTTTGCTCTAGTTCTCATAAGACTTCCAGGTACAAGGAGAAAGCTATTTTTATGGGTCTTCAATTGGCAGTATCTCGTGGGAGCTGAATATGATTAGCTGTTCTACCATTCTCTCTCTGCTGAACCACCTCTAACTATGGCCCAGTGCAGTCTGCTAATAACAGGTACACACAATAGATCGCAACAAAGATGCATAATTACTGGTGATGAAGTTGTCTGAACTTGTCATGAAGCCATTGTAATCTAACTTAATTAACCCTTTGCAGCCTTTTCAAGGGATCTGGAGCTTTAAGCACACCATCACTTTTGGTCTAAGATTGATGACTGCTCAGGCACCAAGATACTGTCTGAAAGATGAGCCAGTGCCAGCGCATATTGTAAGAAGGATGCACTCGGGACAGCCCTTGCTGTAGAAGTTACTACAGAGTGGCAACAACTGTTAACGGAATAATTTGCAATAAAATTTTAAAAGGTTACATTAAAATATCAATGCATGTATACATGATGGGGGAAAACATAATTAAGAGAGGGCGTTCCGGCAGGCTTATTGACAATGCCTGGCACCCAACTCTCATAGTCCATTGAGGATATCTGTAGAAACAAAGTTCCTAACACTGTGGGAATAGAGTAGAGATGGTCACTGACCCCCGTGTTTTGGTTTTGGTTTTGGTTCTGGAATAGCCTCATGTTTTGGTTTTGGCAAAACCGCCCTTGCGTGTTTTGGGTTTTTTTTGTTTCGTTTTGCAATTTTGTTTAAAAAACAAATTTATTTGGGCTAAAATAACCTAATTTAGTGCTCCACCTGTTTCTGGCATAAGTAAGGTAATTCTTAAGCTAATAAATTATGAAAAAAACAGTTTAATCCCTGGTAGGCCATCCTTAATTCTACACACAAACCTAATTGTCTTCCTCTTCATCTTTGCCTATTGTCAATGCAGCCATTGTCTTTTAGTGTATATTACACCCTACACTTATAGTTAAATATATAAAGAAATGGACCAAGGCAGTTTGGTTTCTGTCTGCATCAGCCCCCCCCCCCCCCATCCACTTGTAGTAAAATAGAAAAAAATCAGCCTGCATAAACTGTACAATAACAATAGAAAGTAGAAAGGGACAAAGGCAGTTTGGTGTCTGTCTGTATAGCCCCCCCCTCCACTTGTAGTTAAATAGAAAAGAAGCAGCCTGCATAAACTGTACTATTTAAAATAAAATGGACCAAGGCAGTTTGGTGGCTGTCTGTATCAGACCCCCCCCCCCCTCTACTTGTAGTTAAATAGAAAAAATTCAGCCGGTATAGACTGTACAATATAAATCGAAAAGGACAAAGGCAGTTTGGTGTATGTCTGTGTATGACACCCTACCCTCATCCTGAAATTGACAAAACTGCAGGCTTTCAAGACTGTATGTGATATAGAAATGCCCCAAGTCCCGTTCTTATTTGGGGATAGATTACACCCTACACTTATATAGAAAGTTTTAAAAAGATTATATCGTCATCATCTTCAGAATCATCCTCACCCTCATCAGGGTGTACATCATCATCCCAGACTATCAATTCATCGCCGCTCTAATCCGCCATTAGAGAACTATCAGTGCTTGGATGTCTTTGATGGCAAAGGTCTTCTTTATGGAAGATGTAGTTTTTATGAACATCATTTTCTCCACATTTTTTGGAAGTAACCTCCTACGTCGATCACTGACTAGGTTCCCGGCTGTGCTGAACACTCTTTCAGAGTACACACTGGAGGGTGGGCAGCTTAGGTATTGCAAAGAAAGTTTGTACATGGGTTTCCAAATGCCCTTCTTTTCTTCCCAGTAAGGAAAGGGACTGACTGACATTTCCATATCAATTACCTCTTGAAAATAATCCTCCACCATCCTCTGCATGTTAATACTCGGATTGGATGGAGTTATGGGCAAGGTCACACATTTTTTTGAAAAATCCTTCAAATCAGCCCAGATGTTAAACTGTTCTGGTCTGCCCCCTGCGTCTTCCCTGCTTCTTTTTGGAAAATTAATTTTTTTACGAGCAGCAGCTGCTTGAGAAACTGAAGGAGGACACATCGTCAAGCCAAGGCCCAGTTCAGCGGACAACTTACTGAGCAATGGCTCCTTGCAAAAGTTCACATCTCGCTCATTTTGAAGCAAAGACTCAATGTAGGTCTTAAACCTTGGATCAAGCATGGTGGCAAAAACGTAGTGATCCGAGTTGAAGATTTTAATAACTCGAGGATCATTGTGAAGCGAATTAAGTACTTGATCTACAAGGCCAACATACTTTGCGAAATTGCTTACTTTCATCTCCTCCTTCAGTTTCTCAAGCTGCTTTTCCAATAGTCTAATTAAAGGAATGACTTGGCTCAAGCTAGCAGAGTCTGCACTCACTTCACATGTCACAACTTCAAATGGTTTCAGCACCTTGCACAGCATTGAAAGTATTCCCCACTGTGCAAGAGTGAAATACATCCCCCTTCCTTTCGCAATGTCATGGCTTGTGCAATACACTTGGATGGCTTTGTGCTGTTCCTCCATCCTCTGAAACATGTACAGGGTGCTTAAGTTGATGGCAGGGCAAGTTAAACTGTTCTTGAAACTGCGTCAATCTCTTACATGCTGTGACAGAATGCCTGAAATGCTCAGAAATTTTACGGGCCACCGAAAGCATCCCCTGCAGCTCACGGGTTTATTTTAGGAAGCTCTGCACCACCAAGTTTATGGTGTGAGCAAAACAGGGATTGTGATGGAATTCACCCAGATGTAATGCTCGCACTATATTGTTGGCGTTATCAGAAATGACATATCCTGGGGAGAGTCCAAGTGGTATAAGCCATGTATCAATCACATCTCTTAGTTTTGGTAACAAATTTTCAGCTGTATGCCTGTTAGTGAAACCGATGATACAAAGAGTGGCCTGCCTGTGACAAATGTTACATAGTGGTGTACATGCCGGCTGTTCCTGCTGGTGAAGGCGAATGACCAACCCAGTGGGCTGTCACAGTCATATAGTCTTTGGTTTGCCCACTTCCACTTGCCCACTTGCTCTGTGGTTAAGTGGACAGTGGGCAGAATGGCATTTTTCAGCGCAACCTCTACATTTGTACATACTTTTTCATATAGTTGTGGAATAGCTTTATGGGAAAAATGGTGTAGCGATGGAATTCTGTAACGCAGACACAAAACCTCAATTACCTGTGAAAAACCAGCTGCGTTTATTGTGGATATTGGACGCAGATCTAACACTAACATAGTAGCCATGGCATCTGTGATTTGCTTGGCGACTGGGTGACTGCTGTCATAGTTGCTTCACCTAGCAAATGATTGTTTCACAGTTAATTGTTGCAATGTAGGACTGCTCTTTTTCTTGGCCTTCTTCTGGTATGACGATTCACCCCCAGCAGCAGCAACAACAGCAGCAGTGGGACTAACGCTTTCTTCAGAGGAATCAATTATAGTGCAGGAGTCATCCAGCCTTACTAAGTGGGATGCAAGGCTAACTCTGAGCGCTACTGAGGATATTGATGAGGATGGTGTTGTGGGTGTATTTAGTAGCCGTCGGGATGTTGGTGACCGAAGAGTCCTAGCTGATGATGGAATGCTTGTAATTTTTTTGGAAGAACTTTCAGCTTTTCCCAAGACTTTGCCATGAACTCTGGTCAAATGGCGTAACATGGATGAGGTTACAAGATGGTTAAGGTCCCTTTCTCGACTGACTGCGGCATGGCATACACTACAAATGGCTATACAACTGTTGTCAGGATATGGGTAGAAATAATTCCACACATAAGAAGTGGATTTTTTTGTTTTATGCCCAGGCATGACAATGGCCTTTTTCTTGTCACGTGCCAGAACTGCTGCCACTGGTGCAGGACTTACACAAACAACCTCATCCTCATCAACATCCTCATTAGCGCCCTCGTCGCCTACACAAATCTCCCCCTCATCCTCTTCTAATTCCAAAGTGGCATCCTCAATTGGTGTATCACCGGCTACACTGGGGCTGCTCAGGCACACATCAGCAGAAATACTAAAAGGGCCCTTCTTTATGGGTACACTATCAGAATGGGCACGATTACACATACCACTGTTGGATGGACTCTCCACAGGGCTTGGTGTCATTTCTGATTTTGTGCATATATTTTCCTCTACTGCCTTACTGTTTTCTTGCAGCTCGGCTTTCACACGTAACAGTAGTTGTGCACAACTTTTGGATTTCAAATTACTTGGTCTTGCTTGGTCACGAGTGACCGTACAAGAAGAAGGCTCAGTAACATTTTTCGATCTGGCACTAATAGAGAAAGACGAAGGCCTCATTCTTTCTTTGCCACTGTGTGTGTAGAATGGCATGGTTGGCAATTTTTATTTTTATCGGCAGTTAACTTTTCCTCAGTTACAGTTCTTTTTCGCTTCAACACAGTTAAAAAAAATTTGGGGTGTATTTTTTTCCCTGTTTAAAAAGACTATGTACTTTTTCATAGGCTTTACCAGATGACGTACTGGGAACACTACCATCATGACTGGTGCCAGCACCTGCTTGCTGATCCTGCTCATATGTGGACTGCTTTGAATCCATTTTAATGAACCCAAATCACTTGTAGTGCAAAATATTCAATAGATAGTGCTGCTAGATATGACTTTCTGCAGCCAGAAAAATTATTGTTTCGCACTGGGGAATATGAGACACCCCAAAGCACTTGTAGTGCAATATATTCAATAGATAGTGCTGCTAGATATGACTTTCTGAAGCCAGAAAAATTATTGTTTCACACTGGGGAATATGAGACACCCCAAAGCACTTGTAGTGCAAAATATTCAAAAAAATGCCTCCTCTATCCTCCTCTCTTCCTGCTCTAACAATCGCTAGAAGAATTGGTAGCAGAATTTCAATAATAATAGAAAGAATAAGGTATACAATAATTGCTCTGTCCCTGCTCTAATACAGTCTGTGACCTAACCCTGCGCTCTCCCTCTGTCAAATAGCGAGGGATTATAGGCGGGTATTTATGCATTTCAAATATCACAAGAACGGCTCTGAGATCCGACTATGTCTATGACTATGTCACGATGACGCGTTACCTAGATTTCGAATCCGAATGGGCGGCTCGGTACTCGGATACCTGAAGTTCGGGTAGGTTCGGTTCTCGGGGGAACCGAGCCCGCCCATCTCTAGAATAGAGGTACATCAAGGGTAGAGCAAGGGTAACCCATAGTTTCTCCACACCTCATATAAACGCATCAGGGCATGGAAGGAGTGTATGGATTTTCCTCCTTTTGCAATTGTTAACAGTTAAGCTAATGCCTTAATTTCAATTCTTTTGCATTATTTTTTTATCACACCAAACTTTCCACCCACCCAGACCCCTTTTTTTCTGACCTTGACAAACTTTCATGCTTTCCCAATTATCCAGATCTGTCATACTAGGTGACTTTGTCATATGGATAATCCCGCTCTATCTTGGAGTGCTCACCTGCTCATTCTCACTTCTTTCTGGTCTTCAACTGTATTAATCTCCACCACACATGGACACATATTTGACCTTGTATTTACTTAAAATTTCTTATTATCAAACTATTACAAGTGCTCCTTTCCAACTTTCTGACCGCATTGTTGTCTCTTTCTCATTGTCAGGAAACCCCCTCCTTTAACCAACTTGAGCTGTATTAATATAAAGTTTCTTGTGTATCATATCAGATCTACACTTCTGTTATTATTCAATCATTTTCATGCAAACATTCTGGTCGAAATCTATAACTGCTTTACCTACATCTTTTATAAATGTTGATTCGTTAAAGCAGAAACATTCTCGACTCTAAAACACCTAAACTTGGATTGGTAAATACATTTTCTCCATATATCTCCATGTTTGTACTAGCTCAGCAAAATAATTCTGGAGAAAATTCAAATCTCTTCCTGATTTTCTCCATTACAAATGTGATTTGTCATGCTTTAATTTGGCTTAGTCTCACGATCAAAGTTTTCTGTTTTCAAGTACAGTTAAGTAGTTAAGTAAACTAAAGTACAAGTTTTCAGCATATTTTCAAGGGTAACCTCTGATATGACTAGTGTGTGTTGTGCAGAGATCCTTACAGTCTGCATTGTGTATTAAATAATGTTTTAATGAGGACATGTAAAGTACATGCTTTATATAACTCAGAAAGTGGCTGCTAAAGAGGTGACTATTGTGATCATTACACCGGTAAATACTTTTAACATGCTATAATGTGACTATTTTAGCAGGTTATATTTGCATAATGCAATTCACTTTTTGTAGCCTGTTATTTGTTTATACCGCTGTGTTTCCTGTAATACTTAATTAGGGATGAGTTTTAATTACTGCCTGTTATAATGTATATGGACTGGTGGCATTATACTGGACACAGTCCACAGTAATGTTGATGCCCTGTTGTTTGACAGAAAGAGCGATTTGGGTGCCCGAGTTGCAGCCAATCTGCATGTATGATAAGCGTAATGCAATTTAGCTGTTTGAATTGAATATTACAAGAATAGACACATTTACAGCAAGAACATTTTCTTGAATAGAAGTAAATTACAACAAAATACATAAATAGTTGCATTACTGAAACGGAATCAGATGGCAGCATAAGCATCTATACATCTATTTCCTAACAAAGGGCAATCAAAACGTTCCCCTCCAGCAATTTTAATGTACAGCTATGTTTTGGAAACATGTTGTAATTCTAAAACATGGAAGCTGGTTTGTCCTTCTTAATCATTGTGTCCTATACAGGTGTGTGTGTGTGTGTGTGTGTGTGTGTGTGTGTGTACTTTTATTCCTATACTTATGTGGACATTGACCTGTTTACACACCAACACTATGGGAACCTCAGACTTAATAGGGACACAAAATGAGGTCCCCATGAAACTGACATTGGTAGAAGAGAGCTGTGGTATTCTCTCTCTTGCTCTCTCTCTTGCTCTAACTCTCTCTCTCTCTCGTTCTCTCTCTCTGCTTCCCATTATGTGTAATCAGGGGGGCAAATTGTACATGCCTCAAAATGGAAACATGCATCAACTCTTACCTTTCACTGAAGATGTGAAATAATTTACTTGTATCTCAATAAGAAACAGCAGAGGTATCACAACAATTTATCCACTAAGCCTTCACTTTAAAACTGGGCATAGCAGGCACCCTGGCATAGGTGATCTTATGTAAAATGAAGAAGACTAGGGGAAGTTTCCATGATGCTGTTAACTACTTTCTCTTCCAGAGATAGTTCTTATCTTCATGTAGATGTTGTCCCAGCACATTCTGAGCTTGAGAAGAAACTCTGCCAGAAGTTTATAAGGACTGAAATCTGAGGAAAATGGGTAGGAAAGTTCCATTCTTTCAAATACCAGCAGTGCAAAGTGCAATGGAGCTTCTTGGAGTGAATCGTGAAGAATGTGGAGTGACCACTGAAAATTTCTAGGTGTGGGCAAGGCCAGCTGCTTTGTCATATTTCAGAAGTTGTGATTGTATACAACATAAAGTACCCTCCAGTTTTCCAAGATCAGCAACTGTGTAATGATTCTTAACAGGGAAAGCATTTGAAAGAGATGAACATTTTCCAAATTGTAGGTTTGGAACCTCATATGCGATATATGGATATGATTTTGACCTTTTAAAATGGTAGTTTATATATATATCTATTTATATGTATACATGCTTGTATTGTATATCTATTTATATCTATACATGCTCTGTAGCAGAACTAGTTCTGCTACAGAGTGACAAGTCAGTCAGAGGCGGAACTAGCAAGCTTTGGACCCCGGTGCAGGGAAGCGAGGATGAGGGAACTGGGGCCCACAGCTTGCTAGTTCCCCGTGCAGTGGGCCCCATTAGCTCTATGGGCCCCGGTGCACCGTACCTGCTGAACCAATGGTAGTTCCGCGACTGCAGTCAGTGTATTCTTTCAACACTCTTCTTTTACAAGGGAGGCAAGGTAAGAATATGCCAGCGCAGGACAAAATGTTTAAAGCACTGTGTTTCTCAGATTCATCTGTAAAGGACAACTCTGCTTTCTTAAAGGTCATAAAGAAGTGAAGAAAAAGACCTGGGATAAAGAGGAGGTCAATGCGGTGGAGAAGCACCTGCTGAAGTTTGTAAAGACATGCAGGGTGACTGGGAAGCATGATTATGTTGCATGCATCATGGCCGAACTATCTCCACTGACCATAACTGGCTAGATGTGAAATTCTATGCAGAACTGGATAACAACTATAAAGAGAAATAAAAATATTTGAATCAATACACAGTTGCTGACTATTCACCTTAAAGAAGTGGTTAAAACCTGTTTGACTAGCCATGGCTAGGTGTCGGTGAATGTGTTCATGGATGTCCTCAGATGGCCATTATACATGAAACTGTCCCCACAAGGCAGTGATATGTCAGTCTTTTGTTTCAAGTCGAATTGTAAATCTCAAGTGATAACTGTGGTTACAAACAGCTCCTACACATTTCTATCTGTTTGTCCTGTTGATAGGATATTAGGAAAAGGGTGTCCTTATGATGCATATTACAAACATGGGTCCTCACTATGAAATAAAAACAAGTATGTGTTTGTGTTTATGCACATATGTGTCTTTGGTTCCCTCTTTACAAATTAGTCTGCATCACTCACCCATTCATTCTATAGTTTGCCCACTGCGATGGTCTGTGTAACATTTATTCCAAGCTGGAACGCTGCCTTACTTCTCCTCTATGCACATATTTATCACTTATTATGTTCTCTTTACCAATTCCCAATGTATAACTCTATGCGGCTTTCTATCTTGACATTCCCTTAAACCGGTGATGGGCAACAGGTGGCGATAGAGCCGCAAGCGGGTCTCCGAGTCTTCACCTGTGGCCTCCAGCTCCTTCCTGCTTTATTGTCAGATTTGATTGTTATAGCTTGTAACACTTGTTTAAAGTGCTTGCTGATATGTTATTACAGATAAGTGTTTTTTCTTTCATTACTTTTATTATTTTAAGTTATTACTGAGATTAAGGGTGTGCAGCCCTTTTGAAGGTTATAAGTCCACACCATGTGGCCCACAAAGTTTATCAGGTTGCCCATTACGACCTTGAACATTACTTCAACTTTCAGCCCTCTAACTCACAAGCTTCTTCTATTACTCTACTGACATCCTTCCCCTTTTTACTGACTCTTTCCTTATGGCCTCAATCCCTTCTCCTGCTTTCCACATTATTATGTTACATGATTAGTAATCCTTAATAGAAACAATATTTTGCACCATCCGTAGTAATTGTCTTTAATTAAAAGTGTCTCCTGCCTCATAAACAGTCCACATACTAACCTTTAAAATGATATTGAATTGAGATCATGGAGAGCATGAAGGATTAAAGGAGATTTACTAAGTGTCAGATATTCAAAGAAGTACGTCACGTAGACCAAAATGAAAGAATTAAGTCTTAAAGTCCTTACTTCAAGTGTTCACTAGAACTAACACAGTATGAAGCTAATTAAAAGCTTTGTACAGACATAAAGCCGCATGCTTTGTCCACTAATGCACCATGAAAATATCAAATTAAAAATGTTTCATGGTGGTTCATTGAAAACTATTTTAATGAAGTGTTCAGGCTAAAATATGCTTTAATTTGATGACCTTTGTATCAGATATGTATCTTGTTCAGATTACGTCTACAAAATCAGAGCATAAAAGGAAAATGCCAGACCCTTGTTAGGTCTCTCTCTAGCAAATATAGAAATTGAATTATTGGGATTTTATAACAATGGTTTAATCAGCAAACATTCACTGAGAAGAATGATATGTCATACAATGACTTTTAAAATTACTAACTTGGCTGAAAATAAGAGTTTAAAGCCTATAGGAACATGAAGTAATTCTGCAACAAAGCAAAAACATAATGATTACAATACATACAAGTATCAGTAAATAGTGTAATAATACCCTGTTGTTAAATGTTTTCATCCAAATATATTGTAATGTGTTATGTTCCTAGAACAAACTAGATTATATCAGTGGAACAGCAATAGGAGTGACAGAGGTCGCACTTGTGAACTGGCTAAGTGGCCACACAAGACTAAGGCCCGAACACTATTGCTATTGCAGAACTTCTATTTCATGTATTTATTATGTGGGCATTAGTCTTTAATTTAGTTATTACAGCAGCGCTATTATTTGATTTGTTTATTAAGGGGTCAACACTTGTAGTGCACATTTGTGGCACTAAAAGTGTCCATAGGCGCCCACGTGCCTGCCAGCCATTGTAGTTCTACTAGTATCAGCAAGCAAGAACAGTCATGGCCTGTCAGTAGGTATAACATTGCAATAGTAAATAGGACATCTTAACACTTCAGCTAGAAATAAAACACATTATTAATTCAGTTTATTTTAATTTGCTGAGATTTAAGTGATTCAGTGTTGTCAAAACATCAACCATCTTTAAGCGTTTCATTATAAAATTGGTCCTATATGGGCCAGAGCCACTTTTGATAAAATGCAGACAATGAACTGAGGAGGATTGTTGTCTGTCAATGAGAACACTCGTAATTTCTACTACGACATTGACTTCTTCTTCTTTCTTCTTTCTTTCATTTCTTCTTCCTCTTTTTCTTCTTTCTTTCATTTCTTCTTCTTCTTCTTCTTTTTCCTTCTTTTTCTTTCTAGTTCTTTTTCTTTCTTTTCCTTTTCTTTTTCTTTCTTTTTCTTTTTCATTCTTCTTCTTTGTCTTCTTTCTTCTTCTTCTTTTTTTTCATCTTTCGTCTTCTTTTTCTTTCATTCTTCTTGAATTCAATTCCCAAACCAAGGTAACATGGGTAACAGTTTGAGCTACACTTAGAAATGTGTCTTGATGGTGTCAGTAGCTTTATTTGGCAGGAAGTCGGTATAGCTTTTTAGCCTCTTAGTTTACGTTTACCAATATTCAGATAAAAAAAACAAATCCAAGAAAAACAAGTTGCATTTTTACTGCTAATTCAATAAATGCAATACACTACTAAATACATCATAACATAAAATACTGCGCTAGTGATGTGTACCTGAGTAGCATTGGATGTCTCACATTTTTCCACTTACTTATTTAAAGATCACCCCTTATCTTTTTATACATGTCAATGTTCCATAAGGTGCCAGGAAAATGTTATATAGAACAAATTATCTGCACTCCTGGAAATGCTCAGCCTGAGTGCGTGCACACTGCAAGTGTAACATGTCCAATTTACCATCCCATGAGTTTATAGAAGAATAGTAGCGAAGCAGCAAAGCATAGCAAAGTTCATCTGCTAAAATGCTGCATGCCAATATGTTTTTTTATTGCATTTGACAGAAATAAATGTTTAACAGCCTATAGCTTAATAATTTATTAATGTTAGGTAACTAGATCAACTGTCAGCCAGAGATTCGTTAATAGGAAAATCTATAAATTTACAAATATTATTATTTAATAGTATATTTTAGTTTAGAATCCATATTTATGCATGAGAACATAGACACATTGATACTATATAAAATGGGCCAGATTCCAGTCTGAATGCAACTTGCATGTAAGTTGCGTTTGTAAAAAGAACAGGAACTTGTAGGTAGTTCCGACTGCATGGAAATCCAAGCATATCTCAAGATACCTTTCCATTTGAATCTGTGTGTAAGTACACTCTGCCTAAATGTAGACACACAGAACAGACTGCTGTATACGCACAAGTCTATGTACCATAAGAGGTCACATCAGTACTGTGTGTGAACTAGAAAGTAGTTACTAAAATAATCTTTAAGACATGAACTGAAAGTGGATGGCTGAGTACACTTTACCAGCTTACACATTGTCCTTTTATTTTAATAAGTAAATAAAAAATAGTTATGTTGCTATTTATGTTTAACCGAAAAAAATCCCATATTACTACCCTTAAAGGGTGTCATTTTCGCAGCTACTTTGATTGAAGGAAGCTTATACATCGTATTTTATAATGTTTTATTAACAACTATTCCTTTAGTTTCATAAAAGTTTGTTCTTGTCTGAGCCCCTTTTAGTAATTATACAAATGTAAGTTGCTGGAGCTCTGAAATATTGGATAATTATATAAATATTAATAAAAGGACCCCAAATGCATGCCTTTTATGTTGTGTTAGCTACACTTAAATTTGTACAGTGTTTTTCTGTATACAATAATGGTTTTGTAATATGACAATTGAAATTAAGAAAAGTTAAATATCAATTGAAAATCCTTTTAACTTCAGATTTGGATCTTTCAGTTCTAGATATTACTGAAGTAGTAAACCACCAATTTTGGTTTCTCCCAAATTACTTCCTCTATCAAATATTCCTTTGCTGTATGGCTCTGCTAACCCTTTGTGGCGCCTTATCAATAGATGACAATAATAATAATAGGCCAGCGGCTCCCAAAGTGTGCGCCGCGGCTCCCAGGGGTGCCGCGGCACTGTTACAGGGATGCCGCGGCCAGATGGAGAAACAAAAGAAAAACAAAAAAACAACTTACCAATCCAGCGTCCTCCCTCCTCACTTCTCACTAAATGTCGGGCGTGACATCATCATGCTCAACATTTAGTGACAAGAGGCAGGAGAGAGGAGGACGCTGGGTCCCAGGCGTCGCCGGATTGGTAAGTTGTTTTTTTTCGTTTGTTTGTTTTTCCTCTTCCTGTCCCCCGCGATTCAGAGGAGACACAGAGTGTGAAAGGAGGCTGCAAAGGGGGCTACAGAGTGTGAAAGGAGGCTGCAGAGGGGGCTACAGAGTGTGAGTGGAGGTTGCAGAGGGGGCTACAGAATGTGAAAGGAGGTTGCAGAGGGGGCTACAGAGTGTGAAAGGAGGCTGAAGAGGGGGCACAGAGTGTGAAAAAATGCTGCAGAGGGGGCACAGAGTGTGTGGTGATGCAGAGGGGGCACAGAGTGTGAAAGGAGGCTGCAGAGGGGGCTACAGAGTGTGAGAGGAGGCTGAAGAGGGGGCTACAGAGTGTGAAAGGAGGCTGAAGAGGGGCCACAGAGTGTGAAAAGATGCTGCAGAGGGGGCACAGAGTGTGTGGTGATGCAGAGGGGGCACAGAGTGTGGAAGGAGGCTGCAGAGGGGGCACAGAGTGTGTGGTGATGCAGAGGGGGCACAGAGTGTGTGGTGATGAAGGAGGGCAATGTGAGTTAGCTGTAAATTATTATTTGACAGAAATATAATTAAAAAAAAATATATATAAAAATATTCTTTTCCCTTGGATTTATGTGTATTATTTTTGCATACAACTAAATAAGTATTTCTGTCCTGACCTAAATACTTATTACATTTTTTTGACCCAACTACTTATAAAACGGGACTGCTCGGTAATTATTTTGATGGGGTGCCTTGAAAAAATTATGGAGACTCTAAGGGTGCCGCAAACTGAAAAAGTTTGGGAACCACTGTAATAAGCTGATATGATGCTGGTTTTGTGCTCTCTTATACTGTGCCACTTTTCTATTCATTACAGCCCAGATATATGAGGACCTCTAATCTATTGCACACTCCATACTTCTTTACATTGGCAGTTGTCTACAGTTACTTTCGGTTCACTATACCCGGGACATTTTTATTCTGCTACATTTAGTATGTGCAGTATTGTAGTATGTGTTCAATGATAGTGACTTTAGCCATGGCAACTGGCAGATGAAATGCAGAAGCTAAAGATTAAATGTACTCCCTGCTATTACCTCAGCACCTCAGAGGAAAGAGGGTTGGTAAAGCTCATGATTAGGGCAAACTCACCTTTTTCAAATGCAATGACTCCACCTGAATCATGTTCTTGTGGTTTCAGATCTTGGAATGGTCTACCAGGAGAGGAAACCACTCCCCAGCTCCCTAAAAATGACTGGTGATAACTCACACAAACCATAGCTGGATAATTAAGGGGTAAAGTGGAATAAATTTCGTTTCTGATATGGTTAAAGTGGTTAAGATCAATATAATCATGAAATGTAAAGACTTACAATGATACAATACAATAGTAATATTAATGCAAAGGATTAACTGAACAATGGCATTGTTGAATGATGATAATCAGTGATAACGACATGTAGCAATAACAATGGAATGAATGCTCTTGTCTTTTTGGCATTAAATTGGTGTGCAGATGTTCCTGGTTGATTCACCAGTCTAGATACTGTGAATTATATTAAGTCAAGCTCCCAGTGTTCATACAGTATATGTTGTGCCGTTCTTTTATGTATATATAATGTATATGTACTTTTGTACTTGATGAATCCCAGCCATGACATTTCCTGGATTTCTCTGATTCTGTAATAGGTTTTGCCTTTTTCCATGTTGATGTATTATTCTAAATTCACAATTTCAGACGTATATCGTGAAAAAGCTCTATGAACATTCTCATGTTTTACATTTCTGCAGTATAATAAGTTCAATATCTGTATTTATACATGTTATCAAATTTTTCTACACCGCACATGACGTTCACATTAAGGGGTATATTTACTAAATGCGGGTTTGAAAAAGTGGAGATGTTGCCTATAGCAGCCAATCAGATTCTAGCTGTCATTTTGTGGAATGTACTAAATAAATGATAACTAGAATCTGATTGGTTGCTATAGGCAACATCTCCACTTTTTCAAACCCGCAGTTTAGTAAATATACTCCTAAGTTTCTTATTGTGTTCCATAACATACAGTAATTTGTAATGTTCTTAATCACTGTTGCACAACTTATTACCATTTCTTTATTTGATCAGTACTTTAATTTAGGAATAAAAAACTAGAAAGCTCCTACTGTGCCTAAACCCAGATTGGGCTCACAATGCTCCACTACAACATTTGAGTTGCTCTAATCCTGCCTAATAGAATGGGTAAAGATCTCTATATTCAGCTTCTTTTCTTCACCTCCATGTCCAAACCTGATGGAAATGCAAATATATGCAAATTGGCAGAAAGCACACAACACAGAGGCGACAACTATTATAGCTCTCTATGTAAAATAAAATGTCCTTCTGGGAAACATGAACAAGAAAGGGACAGCAACAGTTAAGGTTCCCCTGTTCCATGTTTCTTTTGGTTACGACAGATTGTAGTATTGTTCTAGGATTACCTGGCAAACCTTCCAAACATAGACTGTCCACCTTGGTCCTCTGGCCAGAAGATTGGCAGTGAGAATCATCTTAGAGTGACCCCATAGATAATAGGCAAGGGACTTTGCACCGACCATATATATCTACTATATAAATGCCTAGTGGCGTGTGTGGAAAAAAAAAACAAGCTGCAGCGCCACCTGCTGGGCAGAGTTATACACTGACCTATCTATTTCTTGAAGGAGAAGTGACAGTTGGGAGTGGTTGGTGGTTGCCGGGGGTGACAGTGGGGAGTTTTTAACACCTTAAGTAGCTTGATGAAGGATGTGGCGATGAAGATGAAGGATGAGGTGATGGAGAAAAATGATGAGGTGGTGACATGTGGACAAAACCACGTTAAAAAAGGGCGCTAGCGTCGGGAAGTAACGTTCTTCCCCTGAGGAGGCCTGGGCTAGGCCCAAATGCATGACAAGAACCATTTTAAAACCTTAAGTAGCTTGATTTGACTAGAATGCATGAGTATCATGCACAGGTTAACTTGTATGTATATATTAAGGATGTGCACCGGCGACTTTTGAGGTCTCGTGTTTTGTGTTTTGGATCCGGATTTTCGTTATTTTTGAGGTTCGGATTTGTCTCGCAAAACACTTGACGAAAGGTCTCGGTTCGGATTTAAGGTATTGGATTCGGATTTTTTTTGAAAAAAACATAAAAAGTTTAAAAATCAAGTTTTTGGGCTTATTTTCACTCCTAGGCTATTATTAACCTCAATAACATTCAATAACAAGCATTTCCACTAATTTACAGTGTATTCTGAATCTGAACACCTCACAATATAGTTATTAGTCCAAAACGTTGCAACAAGGTATCTTTCTGGACTGCATAGAGGAGTGGGTCACCACAATATATATTAAAAACCCTGAACTTTTATGATTCGCACCAATAATTGTACCTGGACTGCGTAGAGGAGTGGGTCACCACAATATATATTAAAAACCCTGAACTTTTATGATTCGCACCAATAATTGTACCTGGACTGCGTAGAGGAGTGGGTCACCACAATATATTAAAAACCCTGAACTTTTATGAATCGCACCAATAAATGTACCTGGACTGCGTAGAGGAGTGGGTCACCACAATATATATAATAAGAAAACCATCAACTGGTTTGATTCGCACCAATAAATGTACCTGGACTGCGTAGAGGAGTGGGTCACCACAATATCTTAAAAACCCTGAACTTTTATGAATCGCACCAATAAATGTACCTGGACTGCGTAGAGGAGCGGGTCACCACAATATATTAAAAACCCTGAACTTTTATGAATCGCACCAATAAATGTACCTGGACTGCGTAGAGGAGTGGGTCACCACAATATATATAATAAGAAAACCATCAACTTGTTTGATTCGCACCAATAAATGTACCTGGACTGCGTAGAGGAGTGGGTCACCACAATATATTAAAAACCCTGAACTTTTATGAATCGCACCAATAAATGTACCTGGACTGCGTAGAGGAGTGGGTCACCACAATATCTTAAAAACCCTGAACTTTTATGAATCGCACCAATAAATGTACCTGGACTGCGTAGAGGAGTGGGTCACCACAATATATTAAAAACCCTGAACTTTTATGAATCGCACCAATAAATGTACCTGGACTGCGTAGAGGAGTGGGTCACCACAATATATATAATAAGAAAACCATCAACTTGTTTGATTCGCACCAATAAATGTACCTGGACTGCGTAGAGGAGTGGGCACTGGGCACCACAATAAAATATATAAAAAACCTTCAACAGGTCTGCATTACACTACACATACGGCTGCTCCTCCATCCTCTCCATCATATACATGTTGGAGTTTTAGCGTGTGACAACCTCTTGTTTTTGATAATGTCAGTGCATTTTGAATATTTTTCAATTTGCCCCACACCACTGAATGTACTTTATCTATGATACGCATCTATCTATCTTGACTGCGTAGTGTGGTGGCCCCGGTACACAATTTGGTACCGGGGCCACAATAAAATAAATACACCCTCCACGTGTCAGAATTCCACCAAACAAGTATCTGGACTGCGTAGTGGGGTGGCCCCGGTACCCAACTTGATACCGGGGCCACAATAAAATAAATACACCCTCCACGTGTCAGAATTCCACCAAACAAGTATCTGGACTGCGTAGTGGGGTGGCCCCGGTACCCAACTTGATACCGGGGCCACAATAAAATAAATACACCCTCCACGTGTCAGAATTCCACCAAACAAGTATCTGGACTGCGTAGTGGGGTGGCCCCGGTACCCAACTTGATACCGGGGCCACAATAAAATAAATACACCCTCCACGTGTCAGAATTCCACCAAACAAGTATCTGGACTGCGTAGTGGGGTGGCCCCGGTACCCAACTTGATACCGGGGCCACAATACCTCCTCCAAACATGCTACAGACAATTCGTCATTGAGATCCCATTAAGTATGTTAAAGACAGACAGGGTCCAAGTGTTATTAGTTGACTTTGTAAAGAAAAAAACTGTCCCTGTTGCACATAGTCGTGCAATGAAGACTTACTTTTTCATTTAAAGGCACGATCTTTCAAGTGTAGTGTTTGTAAGTCTAAGTCATATTATACTTTTGGTAAAATTGTTTTTTTTTGTTCCTCTTTATGTTAATTAATTAGTAATAGAATTAAAGTAGGAAATAGAATTAAATAGAATTAAAGTAGGAAATAGAGTGGTATAGAGTTGTAGTGTGGTATAGATAGAGTGGTCCACACAATATAATAATAAAACCCTCAACTGGTCTGAATTCCACCAAACAAGTATCTTGACTGCGTAGTGTGGTGGCCCCGGTACACAATTTGGTACCGAGGCCACAATATAATTAAAAAACCCTCCACGTGTCGGAATTCCACCAAACAAGTATCTGGACTGCATAGTGGGGTGGCCCCGGTACCCAATTTGATACCGGGGCCACAATACCTCCTCAAAACATGCTCCAGACAATTCGTCATTGACAGACCCCAGACAGACAGGGTCGTAGTGTTATTGTTTGACTTTGTAAACCCAAAAAAATGTCCCTGTTGCACTTGCACATAGTCGTGCAATCAAGACTGACTTTTTCATTTAAAGGCACGATCTTTAAAGTGTCAGAAAGAGAGAGAAGACACAGGAGAGGAGAGTTGTAGCTGGGGACCTGGGGTGGAAGCTCCCAGGCTCCCCCAGCATTGCCTGGAAGTCTGAGCGTGGTGACTGAGCCAGGGCAAGGAATGTGTGCCCTGGATGAGGGGGAGAACTCCATGCCACTATAGTGAACCCAAGAGAGAGGGGGACACTGCACATGGAAGAGGCCCTGGAGTGAGGGCTGCTACAAGAGGCATGGTAGCTGTAGTGTCAGATCCTGAGGCTGAGAGTACACAGAGTGACGTGTCAGAGCACAGGAGACATTATCCCCGCAGAGGAGGGATGAGCTGCAGTTGAGAGGTCTGCTGTTGAAATAGGACATGCACACTTTAACAAACCAATCATTTCAGCGACAGGGCCTACCAAACAACTTTGACTGAAATGATTGGTTTGTTTGGGCCCCCACACCAAAAAAGCTATTCATCTCTCCCTGTACAGACTAAACAGGCTCTACTGAGGCAAGATGTCGTCCTCATCCTCAACCTCTGATTCCTCTCCCCCTACAGTGTGTACTTCCTCCTCATCACACATTATCAATTCGTCCCCGCTGGACTCCACAACCACAGGTCCCTCTGTAGTATCTGGAGGGCAGTGCTGTACTTCATTGAGGAATTGATTATTCATTTTTATAAACATCATTTTTTCAACGTTGTGAGGAAGCAACCTCCTTCGCCGCTCACTGACCAGGTTCCCCGCTGCACTAAAAACTCTTTCCGAGTACACACTGGAGGGGGGACAACTCAGGTAAAATAGAGCCAGTTTGTACAGGGGCTTCCAAACTGCCTTTTTTTCCTGCCAGTAACAATATGGACTGTCTGACATGTCTACTTGGATGGTGTCAGCAAAGTAATCATCCACAATTTTTTCTATTGTGACAGCATCCAATGCAGCGAGAGTAGACATGTCTGCAATGGTTGGCAGGTCCTTCAGTCCGGACCAGATGTTATCAGCATCCCCGCCAGTGCCTCTTTTGGGAAAACTGAGCTTTTTCCTCGCAGCCATAGATGTGGAAGAAAATGAGGGTGGAGCTGTTGGCATGTCACGGTCCTCTTCAGAGGACAATCTCCTGACCAGCAGGTCTTTGCACCGCTGTAGATTTGTGTCCGCCGGAAACAGAGACACAACATACGCTTTAAACCGAGGATCGAGCACGGTGGCCAGAATGTATTCCTCTGACTTTAAAAGAGTGACCACCCTCGGATCCTGGCAAAGCGTACGAAGGGCTACATCCACAAGAGCTACATGCTTGCTGTAATCGCAATGGCTTACCAGCTCCTCCCTCACTTTCTCCAGCTGCTTCTGCAACAGCCTGATCAGGGGAATGACCTGACTCAAGCTGGCAGTGTCGGAACTGACTTCTCGTGTGGCAAGTTCAAATGGCTGCAGAACCTTGCACAACACGGAAATCAGTCTCCACTGCGCTTGACTGAGGCGCATCCCCACTCCTTTGCCTATGTCGTAGGTGGCTGTGTAGGCCTGAATGGCCTTTTGCTGCTCCTCCATCCTCTGCAGCATATAGAGGGTGGAGTTCCAGCGCGTCACAACCTCTTGTTTGAGGTGATGGCAGGGCAGGTTCAAGCTTTTCTGATGTGCCTCTAGTCTGCGGTAGGCACTGGCTGAATGCCGAAAGTGTCCAGCAATTTTGCGGGCCACCGCAAGCATCTCCTGCACACCCCTGTCACTCTTGAGGTAATGCTGCACCACCAAATTAATGGTGTGGGCAAAACATGGGACGTGCTGGAAATTGCCCATATTTAATGCCCGCACAATGTTACTGGCATTGTCTGACACCACAAATCCCCATGAGAGTCTAAGTGGGGTAAGCCACTGGGAGATAATTTCCCTCATTTTCTCTAATATGTTGGCAGCGTTGTGCCTCTTATTAAAGCCTGTAATGCACAATGTTGCCTGCCTTTGCATGAGCAGCCATTTTGTAGATGCTGCTACTGATGCAGCTGTTGCTGTTGCTGCGGAAGGGGATGCATCTACCCAGTGGGCTGTCACAGTCATATAGTCCTTCGTTTGCCCAGAACCACTTGTCCACATGTCCGTGGTTAAGTGGACAGTGGGTACAACCGCATTTTTAAGAGCACTGAGGACACTTGATCGTACTTCTCTGTACATTTTTGGTATCGCCTGCCTAGTGAAGTGGAATCTCGAGGGGATTTGGTACCGGGGACACAATACCTCCATCAACCCTCTAAATCCCACTCCACTGATGGCGGACACCGGGCGCACGTCTAACACCAACATTGCAGTTACAGCCGCAGTTATACGCTTTGCAATAGGGTGACTACTATCGTATTTGGTGGTCATGGCAAACGACTGTTGGACGGTCAATTGTTTGGTGAAAGACTTAGCGGTCTTACGACTTCCCCTCTGGGAAGATGACCGACTAACAGCAGCAACAGCAGCAGTGGCAGTAGTAGGCGTACCCCTGCAGGATTCCTCGGATGAATCCCGTATTGAGGAGGACTCAGTCTGGCTGGTGACTTGGGCTGCAGGACTGAATCTGATGGAGATTGTGGAGGAAGTTGACGAGGAGGGTGTTGCTGGTGTGTATCCAACTGGACCACGGGATTTAGGTGTCCCTGTACCGATGAGGGTCCTAGCTCCAGTTCCTGAACTAACCACTGAACTATGAAGGTTATTCAGGTGACGTATAAGGGAGGATGTTCCTAGGTGGGCAAGATCCTTACCCCTGCTTATTTGAGCTTTACATAAGCTACATATTGCCATACATTGGTTGTCTGGATTTGGATAAAAATAACTCCAGACCGAAGAGGTGCATTTTTTGGTCTTCTGACCAGGCATGACGATGGGCTTTTTCATCCCATGGACATCAGCTGTTTCCCCCCCTGGTGCCTCATTTACAATAACCACATCACCATCCTCATCATCAAGTTCCTCCACAGCGCCAGCTACATCATCAATAGCCTCCTCCCGAGCCACCTCTTCCCGTACAGTGATGGGAAGGTCAGGCTTGACAACCACCAACACCCTTGGACTCGCCTTGGGGATTTGTGATAATTTCTCTTTAGAAGGCAGAGTTGTTTGCTGTTTTGTTGCTGACAGCATAACTCTCTTCAATTTTTTGTAGGGGGGGGGAGGAGGAGGAGGGCTAAGATCCGTGGGTGAAGCTGAACCACTAGTCATGAACACGGGCCAGGGCCTAAGCCGTTCCTTGCCACTCCGTGTCGTAAATGGCATATTGGCAACTTTACGTTTCTCCTCAGATGATTTTAAGTTTCTCTTTTTGCTACTTTTTCTTAACTTGGGCTTTTTGGATTTTACATGCCCGGTACTACGAGATTGGGCATCGGGCTTGGAAGACGACGTTGATGGCATTTCATCGTCTATGTCATGACTAGTGGCAGCAGCTTCAGCATTAGGAGGAAGTGGGTCTTGATCTTTCCCTACTTTATCCTCCAAATTTTTGGTCTCCATTATATGTAGCACAAGATACTGCAGAATGTGTGAACTTGGTAATATTGCAGTACCAATGGACTTATAATGCTGGATTGGTTTTGCAAATTTGGTTATAATTATTATATATTTTTTTTTTTTTTTTTATTTTTTATTTTTTTTTACTTTTTTTTTATTTTTTACAAACTTGGGAATAATGGGGAAATAACTATGCCCTTAGAAGCACAGAGCACAGGACACAGCACCACTGGACTGAACAGGACACGGCACAGGACCCAGCAGCACTACGGAACTCAGCAGGACAGAGCACAGGACACAGCACCACTGGACTGATACTGCAGAATGTGTAAACTTTGTAATATTGCAGTACCACTGGACTTTTACTGCTGAATGTGTGAACTTGGTAATATTGCAGTACCAATGGACTTATAATGCTGGATTGGTTTTGCAAATTTGGTTATAATTATTATATATTTTTTTTTTTTTAAATTTTTTTATTTTTTTTTACTTTTTTTTTATTTTTTACAAACTTGGGAATAATGGGGAAATAACTATGCCCTTAGAAGCACAGAGCACAGGACACAGCACCACTGGACTGAACAGGACACGGCACAGGACCCAGCAGCACTACGGAACTCAGCAGGACAGAGCACAGGACACAGCACCACTGGACTGATACTGCAGAATGTGTAAACTTTGTAATATTGCAGTACCACTGGACTTTTACGGCTGAATGTGTGAACTTGGTAATATTGCAGTACCAATGGGCTTATACTGCAGGATTGGTTGTGAAAATTTTGTGGTAATTAAAAAATATTAAAGTAGTTTTTGGTATTTTATAAAAAAAACTTTTTTTTATTTTTTTAAACACAGGGGAATATTGGGGAAATAACTATGCCCTTAGAAGCACAGAGCACAGGACACAGCACCACTGGACTGAACAGGACACAGCACAGGACCCAGCAGCACCACTGACCTCAGAAGGACAGAGCACAGCACACAGCACCACTGGACTGATACTGCAGAACACAGCACAGCACAGCACAGCACAGCACAGCACAGCACAGCACAGCACTAAACAGCACAGCACTAAACAGCACAGCACTAAACAGCACAGAACTAAACAGCACAGAGGACCACCTAACACACCCTCCCTCTACCCTGATCAATGCCCGAGTGAAGATGGCGGCGACTAGCGGGGAATTTATAGGATCCGAGTATCGCGAGATCCGACAACGGGATTATGAGTCAGAGCCTCAGTTTCACTTTTGAATTTGGCGCCAATACCCGGATCTGTCTCGGATCCGACTCGGATCCGCAACGTTCGGGTGGGCTCGGATTTCAGAAATCCGAGCGCGCTCATCCCTAGTATATATATATATATATATATATATATATATATATATAACATGTCCCTAAAGATCTAGGGGCAGTGGTGTGACCTTTCGGTTCCTACTCCTCTGAACCTCTTCAAGGCTTTCCCAAGAGGTAGTGCTGAAGATTTAAGAACTGGGGAAAGCTTCTGCAATGTAAAACATAGCGCAAAGGCATCCTATTTAGCTAACAGGGTTGCTTTTGGCATTGAATTTTGTGTTTTACAAAAGTATACAACTGAGTCCCACAAATTACATTCTAATCATTTTGAATCCACTTGTTCAACAAAAATGAATGCTTGCTTCACACACACATACACACACACACACACTACACCAATATTCTGACAGAGCAGAAATAGATTGGCATTGCATGTGAGATATTAGACAGTTGTGGAATAATTAGACTTTAATAGTACAATTACAACACACTTCCTGCTATCAGCCTCAGTCTGATCACATGCCTATGAAAAATGTTCACTAAAGATAATCAGCTCATGCTCAATCACTGCAAGTCATTTTGCAGTTGTAACAACAAATTCACTGAATTTCAATTATCTATGCTTAACGATAAAAATGCAATTATTAAAAATGTAGCTCACAAGTAACATCTTGATAATTGCACATCAATTTCATGATAATATCAAAACAGGCTCCTGATGGGTGAAATTAGCCAAAGCTAAGCTACAGTAAGGACAAACCTCCACGTTGTTATGGTGTTTCTACATTTTAGCTTTTCTCCTTGTTTTCCAATTAGAAGCCCCTGCCTCCTCGAAATTGCTTTTTATTTTGTTTTGTATGCATTAGTAAAATTGATGCGCTCAAGAGTTCTTCAAACTGAATTATGCAAAAGTATAATGTATTGCATCTGTCTGCATTGCAAACTATGAAGTGAGAGTGAGAGAATTTGTAGAAACTTGGAAAGGCGAAAACTAATTAGGTTTGGCAAGCTCTGAAAAGAAAGCAAACCAAAGCTTGGCAAATGTCTAGTATATGCTACACTGAATGCGGGGACTCTGATTACTGCCTCCTGGCACCAATTATACAAAACTATTAATTTGTATGTAATTTAGACCGACATAATTATTCAAATTCAAAATCACTGTTATCTTAGCATAATGGAGACAATTCTCTTTGCTTGTGTGGCTGAACTCTCTGAAATATTTTAGGATATGTGATATCAATTGAAAGTTTAACCTCTGAGGAAGGAAACAAATCTTTGCTGAAAACTACAGAAGGGTTATATTGGTATATGTACACTTGCTGTCTCAAACACAATCCTAATATTCCTATAGCGTTAAAATAATCACTACATTGTATTGGACTTCTGAAAGTCCCTTGATTCTCTACCTCTCTCTCTCTCTCTCTCTCTCTCTCTCTCTCTCTCTCTCTATCTCTTTCTTCAGAGGACAGAATACAGATGAATTTACATTCATTTTATTTACTTTCCCCTTGTATTTATTCTGGAACTTTGCTTAACCAAGTGCAATGTTAGATACAGCATTTTGAGTGCACAGTAACTAAATAAGGGCATATTCCTAGTTCTTAATTCCTATGGCACAGTCAACTCTAAATGAAGTCCTGGATGCAAAACTATCACTGAAATTTGAGTAATGGCGTGTCTTGGCACTTTATATTGGACAATGTTAAACACATTTATGTCTCTATATGTTTACTCAGTCTTTTTAATCTATATCACGTTTGATATAATTAGTTTGGTTCCTTTCTACAATAGTTTTATTTATATTTTAGATTTGTGTTTAATTTTTATATTTCACCATTTCAATCAATTTGCCTTTCTTGTCGGAATGTTGCATAGTGTCACTTTATGCTTACCAGGAGAAAGCAGCTTGTGTTCACACTACCACAGAGATTTTGGGACACATGAGGAGATGTCCACTACTGTCCTTGAAGCTCTCTTTAAATGTGCACTATGACTGTATTCTGGTATATTATGAAAATGATCTGTCTTATATTGCATGTGCTATCTATGGGTTAGATATTGGAATTGTTCTGTCTACGTTAGACTCTGGTTCAGTGCTGTTTTTTTAGAAATGTTTTGACTGTAGCCCAGTGATGGGCAACAGGTGGCCGTCTGAGCCTTGACCTGGGGCCCCCAATTCCTTCCTGCATTATTGTCAGATTTGTTTGTTATGGCTTTGTAACATTGTTTAAAATGCCTACTGATATATTACAGATGTGTCTCTTTCTTAGATTAAATGTATTGTTTTAACCTATCATTATTTTTGAAGGCTGGAGGGCCGCCAATGTGGCCCCTGAAGTTCGCTGTTCTAGACATTCCTTTATTTTTGTTAGTATGGTATTGGTCTGTCTATCCATGATTTTGGGATTGGTCTGTTTTTATGCATACATCACCTTGGTATTTTTTGAACTGCTAAAGTGCTGGCCTATCTCAGTAGGACCAACGAATGGGTAATATATCTGCAAAGCTTGGTGAATTTTCATGGCGGTAAATTAACCTGGAAAATGCTGGTGGGACCAGAGAACCAAAGCTTATTGTAGCATAGCTGTCACAAGTAGCTCTGTCCTATGTTGTAATAAGGTCACAAGGTGAATATAGTGCATTTACACAGACTATATAGCAAGTCAACTGGATGATGATTTTTTTCTCACAAGCTTCCTTAGCCAACCATCATCATCATCATCATCTATTTATTTATTTATTTAGTGCCATCAATTATAATGGTGTGAAAAAGTTTTTACCCATTTCTGATTTCTTCTGTTTTTGCATATTTGTCACATTTGTTTGAGATCTTTAAACAAAATTGAATATAAGACAAAGTCAACCTGAACAAACACAAAATACAGATATTAAATGGTCAATCAAACTCATGACCCCAGTGCTGTCAGGCAGAACGTCTAACCACTGTGCAATCATGCTGCCCCATAGGCAACCACAATTAACCTGCTTGAGCTAAATGAAAGCTATACGTTGCTGCTCTGATCACATAATAAGACTGTGCGCTTATCTGAAAAGCTACTGTGATGCCCATTGTGGAACCAAAGGCCACTTGGCAGTCCTCTGAAATATATATTCTATTATGTTGCCCACCACTGGTCTAGTGCTTTGAAACTAATGGCAAACTACAAATGCTGCTGTTCTCATCTGTCCATCTGGCTGCAGTTCATGAGATGTGTGACTCAACAACAAATTTGCACACAAGCTGCAAACCATTGTGATATACAGAGACCATATAAACTACTGCATTTTTTTTATTATCATACTCTTGCTGTCTACACAATTTTATATACAACTATTTTCTTCATTTAAAATATTCCTTTATAACCATTCCTTCCCTGGGAACATGAATCTATCTCATTACATTTTGTGTTGGTATTCTAGTAGTGCAATCTGCCTCGGTTATACTGTCTGAAAACTGCAATAACATTTTCCATCATTAACTTCTTCACCTTCCAGGATTCTAAAACTTGCATTAGTCCTCTCAACCTTATTCTTATTTTAAATATAGATACAGCAAGCTTTTGTCTGCTACATACACGGCTCTGCAACATAGCCACTAGAGACATGAGCAGCAGCACATACAAGAAGGAATCTATTTAACCCAAAAACATTATATTTTAGAATGTTGTATAGAGCAATGTGATCATAGTTCTTCATCTGGGAGTTCCATATAACCGCATGCAAGTGAATACAGATCCCAAAGGTATCCATGTTCAGTGAGTGAAACTAAACGGTGTCCCTTAGTGAGTATTCTTTTTCCAGAAGTCTTTTGGTATGTGAGCTTTGTTCATAATTCTTATCTCCATATGTTTTCCTTTCAGCTACACATGTCACTTATTTATAAATAATTTTGTCTAAAATGAAATAATTATTAATATATGTTTGTAGCTTTTTCTGTATTATTTTGGATTATTAGAGCCATAATAGGTTGAACTTGATGGACTATTTTTTTTTTTCAAACTCATCAACTATGTTACTATGTCATTTTCAGTGCAAACATAATTGCAAATAAAATACGTTTTAAAGAGTCTGCAAATTGCCACTCATGGTGAAATGCATTGCATGTACATTTCTCTTCCATTGGCACAAACCTGAGTGTCCGATAACCCGACCCTCTCAGTGTTCTGGGGCTATTCACCGCTAATGATAACTGCATTGTGTAGAATTTGCCACTAGATCTGTTTGTACAACTGTGACTCCTGACCACATTAGCTGCCAAGCCTCAGTAATAAGCTCTACTGCTTTTATATATATATATATATATATATATATATATATATATATATATATATATATATATATATATATATACACACACAGACCGATCAGCCAGAACATTAAAATGACATGCCTAATTTTAACGAATTCAATATAAAATTCTTCTACTAACATATAAGGCTATCAACAAAATTGCACCGATATACATTTCCTCACTTGTCTCAAAATATCTCCCTACTCGACACCTCTGTTCTGCACAAGATCTACGTCTCTCTTCCACTCTCATCACATCCTCCCATTCTCGGTTACAGGATTTTTTCCGGGCTGCACCCACTTTGTGGAATTCCCTCCCTCGCGCAGTAAGACTTTCCTCTAGTCTTCAAACCTTCAAGCGTTCACTGAAAACGCACCTCTTCAGACAAGGTTATGATGTTCCTCAACCACCATCTTAAATCCCTAGATTACCCTATTACCATCCTCTACACAGCTAACGCAAGACAACAACCCTCTGACCAACATTGCCACACACACAGCCCACTCAATACTTTTACCTTTGTATTCTAGCTGGTCCATTGTGCAATATGATGTAGCACATGCCCTTGTGTTTCAAACTCCCATGGTCCTATAGATTGTAAGCTAGCAAGCAGGGTTCTCTTACCTCTCTGTCTGTATGTATTACCCAGTATTGTCTTATTAATGTTTGTTCTCAATTGTAAAGCGCTACGGAATCTGCTGGCGCTATATAAATAAATGTTGGTGATGATGAATTTTATGTAGGTCCCCCTCGTGCAGTCAAAACAGCTCTGACGGTTCAAGCCATGGAGTTCACAAGACCTCTGCAGTCCTCTGGTATCTCACACCAAGACATTAGCAGCAGACTCTTTGAGTCATGTAATTTGCAAGGTGAGGGCAGCTTGGCTTGGACTTGTTTTTCTCCAGACCTCAATCCGCTCGAGTGGATTGAGGTCTGGGGAATTTGGAGGCCAACTCAACACCTTGAACACTTTGTCATGTTCCTCAAACCATTCCTGAGCAATTATTGCAGTGTGGCAGGGCGTAGTATCCTGCTGAAAGAGACCACTACCATCAGGGAATACCGTTGCATAAAGGGGTGTACCTGGTCTACAACAATGTCTAGGTAGGTGGTACATGTCAAAGTAACATCCACATGAATGCCAGGATCCAAGGAATCCCAGCAGAACATTGCCCAGAGCATCACACTACTTGCCTATTTCCCATAGTGCATTCTGGTGCCATCTCTAACCCAGGTAAATGAAGCACACGCACCTGGCCATCCACATGATGTAAAAGAAAACGTGATTCATCAGACCAGGCCACCTTCTTCCATTGTTCCATGGTCCAGTTCTGGTACTCACATCTCCATTGTTGGCACTTTTGTTAGTGGATAGGAGTTAGCATGGGCTGCGGACCACTTTTGGTAGGTACTAACCACTGCCTACCAGGAACACCCCACCAGACCCGCACAGCTAAGCTCCGTCCACTGCCGGTGATCCAGTTGTCCGCTTCACCTGCACCATGTTGTTATACACATGTGTGTACTCTCAATCAGTATTAATGCTGGCTTAGCAAGGCGCAGAGTCTAATGGCCACCCTGGTTTTCACCAAGAACCGCCACAAGGCCGGATGGACTTAACGGCCGGGAGGCCGCAGGTCGCAACCATTGGTTCAGTCCACTGATGTAAGAGACAGGTAGGAGGGTATGCCTATAGGAGACCAAATAAAATACAGAAGTAGTACCTGCGACAAGCTCAGGAGAGATGTGCTGTGTCCAGCTGGCCAGGGACAGGTACATGATGAGATGGCAGCAGTACGCAGGGACAATCCAGAGGAGTAGTCAGATAGCAAGCCAATGTCTGGTACACTTAAATCAGATGACAGTAGTACACAAGGGCGATCTGGGAGAGTAGTCAAATAACAAGTCAAGGTCTGGTACACTTAAATCAGATGACAGTAGTACACAAGGGCGATCTGGGAGAGTAGTCAAATAACAAGCCAAGGTCTGGTACACTTAAGCAGATGTCAGCAGTATTCAGGCAAAAATCACAGGGAGAAACGTACCAAGGCACAGGGGAGTCAGATGCTGAGTAGCCTGTTGCTCTGACACCATGCAAGTGTCAGAGTTTTCTTTAAATAGGAAGAGGAAGTTTGAATACCCCGCAGGAGATCATATGATCGCTAGTGCCGATACCCGGAAGTCCCGCACAGCTGTCAGAACGGAGCAGGAGAATGGATTGGGTAAGTTTGTTTACACATGTTAGATGAGGCACTATCCTCATTAAACTAAACAACTCCCCCAGTAACCTCGGCTGCATTCAACGCGGGTCACGGGGCCTAATAAGGTAACGCTCTATGTGTTACACAATAATATTCTGCATGCAGGAGTTTACCTAGCTCCTACAGTTACGTATTATGTAACTTCTTTGTAAGCAAAATATGGACAGACATTTTTTGCCTCTGTGCCTCAATGTCCTCGTCTAATCATAATACCATTCTGTCAATCTTATGCATGTGAGATTAACTCCTCACAATGATGTATGTGCACATTTTAGCACCAAAGTCAAAATGTCAAGGATTGGTTTACTGATATAGTGACATGATAAATAATAATGATAATACTTTTAAGATAAGGAAGATATAACATTGAAAAAAGTTAGAGGAATTGCCACTTTGAATCTCCTATTTTCTAATCCCAATATTAAAAATAGTGTATGTAATTACATTTTGATGTTAAAAAGGACAATGGAATCTGATATCAACAATAATTGTGTCTCATATCAGTGATTAATAAACGTAAATCCCGAGACGTGCCGGATTTCGTATAAAATTGCTCTGCACATACCCAGAACCAGACCATACGCCAGTGAATGCAGCAACATCCAATCCATCTTCGAGCACAAAGGACCCTTACTACAGCCTACAATTTCATGGGCGGAATGGCTGTAAGCACATAATAAATGTACAGTTAGGACGAGCAAGATCGAGCGCATGCAGCAATGTCCGATTCAAGCTTTGGGCATCTCAAAGGTACGTGTTTTTCTGTGGTATCTCTTGCACCAGCTACAGGTCTGGTGCAAGTGACGATATTAGTGATGATGGTCGTGCATGCATGCTAGAACATGTGTTTGCGATCAGGAGCAAATGTAAAAAAGCATTTTATGTACAGTAAACATTCATAACATGCTAATAAATGTATAGTATGGGGATAAACATAATTTGTAATGTTTTATCATTAATTACTATGTTATTTACAGGTGACATTAATTGAAATTTTTTTTCTGTTCATTCTTTCTGGACTTTATATGCTACATATGTATTGAACATATAATATAGTGTGTTGTCTGTCAGAGCAGAGTGTACCTAGACCCATATTCAACAAGAGACATTTCTTTAGTTCCACTCTTGACTCTGTTGACTACGGATGTGCATATGTCCGATTTATTTTTATGAAAAAAAAATGCAGTTTATTTTAGTTTTATGTCTCCAAAATCTAAGTTATAATGAAGTTGGAATATACATTGTGAATTGCTAGGCTCATCAAATGTACAATTTAAACTCTCATAATGCAATAGTTTGTAGTAGGACCCAACTGTGGTGTTACCGTGACTAGAAGGCTAGAAAATGTCAGAGCATATAATGGGGAGACAGATACAGTCCCTATATTTGGTCATAGTGTGTATGACAATGTAAGTTTAATTGTAACTGTATTAGGAACACTTAGGTAAACAACATTCTTGAGCTTAGTGTATTTAATTAAGCAAATTAAAATTCAGGTAGGCAGGTAGTGCTTACACATAGCTTTGCACCTTTGCACATAAAGTTTATGAGCTGCACTCAAGTAAGCCTAGTAAATATGTCACAGTCTCATCTCACATGGCGAATTATGATGGGTAACTTTGTTCGCTTTGTAGGCATACACATGTTGTTTCTGTGCCGACAATGTTAAAGTGTAACTTTGGCTTTGGTACATACATGACCCTATAACCAAACCTTAATTGGCATATTTAAAAAGGCAGGAGTTTCTTACACAACAGTGATACCCTTCTGAGTACAAATAGCGTTCCAGCCTTGACAATATTTTATAGACTATGGTAGATTTACCCTATAGACACTAGGGGATATATTTACTAAACTGCGGGTTTGAAAAGGTGGAGATGTTGCCTATATCAACCAATCAGATTCTAGCTGTCATGTTGTAGAATGCACTAAATAAATGAAAGCTAGAATCTGATTACATATCTAAGTAATGTTTTCACTTCAAATATTCCACATATTCTCTGTTTTTACTCTTCAATGTACTCAATTGAACAACAAGTCTACATTTTTAAGTCTGTAATTTTATTTTACAACAAACTTCGCATGGCTTTGCATGTGTTCTAATTGTTTTATTGTAGTTGAGAAATACTCTTGAATTCTACTGGGAAGAAACATTCAAAACAAAATAAAGTGATTATTAAACTTGCAGCTCGGTAAATAACACCTAACCGAGATTAATTCTTTCCAAATATGAAAAGCCCTCAAGGTTCAATAAACATAAATTGGTTATATAAAAAATGTAAAACTGCACTTGTAGCTTGGGCTGGGATGCTTTGATTGCGTAGATCAGCAGTTTTAAAGTTTAGCTGGAAGAAATCTCAAGTCATATCATTTCTTTTTGTATAATACTTTGTATATATTTATATATTTATAACTGTAATATATCTATAATACATGTCAATGGAACTGCTCCATTAACATTTCTGTAAATAATATTTTTATAATTAGCACATTCTGACATCCTAGGATGCTAATCATACATTAATGATCTTCACTTACCTTTTCCAACATGAAAAGTGGTCAAAGATGCAGCCTTTAGTAAGAAACTAGAAGTTGCATCACTGCAACATAATATAGGTCTCATCTTTGGAAATAAATTATTGGTGTGCCCTAACAAAAGCATAGGGAAAGTTTCATAGTGGTCCTACAAAGGCAAGCAAGATAGGTAAGAGGAGGAGTGTATGAGGCACGGTGGCTAAGTGGTTAGCACTTCTGCCTTACAGCACTGGGGTCATGAGTTCAATTCCTGCCCATGGCCTTATCTGTGAGGAGTTTGTATGTTCTCCCCGTGTTTGCGTGGATTTCCTATGGGTGCTCCGGTTTCCTCCCACACTCCAAAAACATACTGGTAGGCTAATTGGCTGCTAACAAATCGACCCTGTGTGTGTGTGTGTATGTCAAGGAATTTAGACTGTTAGCCCCAATGAGGCAGGGACTGATGTGAGTGAGTTCTCTGTACAGCGCTGCGGAATTAGTGGTGCTATATAAAAAAAAATGGGGAGGATGAGGAGGAGAGGGGGTGGGTTTTTTTCAATGTGTCTGTGTATGCCAGTGTTTGTGGATTAGATTCAATTAGCTGTGTTGTTCTTTGGAACAACACGGCCTGTGCACTATTATCGTTACTAAGGTAATAGCTGGGCATTATTACCGTTACTACGGTAATTTCTCTGCTGATTTTTGATGGCAGCTCTGTGAGCCAGGAGCAAAAATCCACAGAGAAATTACTGTAATAATAGCAATAATATTCGGGCCACATTGTGTGGCTAATTGAATATACCCCTATGTGTTAGTCACTGTCAATGTGAGTCTGTGTCAGTGTGAGATTGTATCAGTCTATGTGAGTGTGGATCTGTGGGCTAAAGAAGATATTTATATTTGAATTAAAACTTGTGTATTTTAAGTAATGCACTCCCTACTGTCATGGATCAATCTAGTATCTTTATAATTTGCAGTTCGAGTACATTATCCCATATATAATGTTTATTACTAATTGATCATCCCATAAACTGGCAGCATGCAACAGTATTCATTGATTTGACCAAAAGTTACTTCTCTCTGATTATTTTTTAGAATATAAAATAAAACAAATAAAAGAACAGAAACACACTTGATATAAAAGAAGCAACATATTTACTTCAAGTAAAAGCTTCTTTTAACATGAACTAATTACAATCACTTTAAGGAGCATATTCAATTAGCTTATAGGTTCGCGGCTACGCACAGCTGCCTCCTTCCTGATAACGCTACACCGCAGACTTCCCTTTGCACCCCATAACTGCCATGTGGCGGTACCATAACTGTACTTTATGTGCGCGGCCATGCCCCGTTACCCTATCAGCCTCCAGCGCTCCCCTTACAAGGAAGTCTCTGACACCATTAGGGTGCCAGAGTATCATGGTATGGTTCCCCTGCTCTAGCATTTGACACTGTCCTGCTGTTTCCTGATTGACTCCTTGGCTCCCGACCCGGCTTGTCTGACCTTTCCTGTGGATCTCCCTTTGGCATTCTTCTCTCGTTTGACTTTGACCCCGGACCACTCTTTTTTCGCCTCCTCTGTACTGCGCTGCCAGCCCGGCTTGACCTCAGATCGCCTTACTACGTTTTTGCCTGACCCTAATACCGTCCAACATCTGGTCTGCATAATATCTTTTTCCAGCACCACTTCACTGGTGGCTGAGCCTGGAGGGCCACAACCTGCGTGCTGCTGCAGAGAATTCCAAACTTCCCTGTGGGGGTCCCTGGTGAAAACCAGGAGTACGTTTAGACTCTGCGCTTCCAGGTTAGCAGTGTTAATACCAGTAAGTGGCCTTAGGGTTTAACCGTGACATTGCACACATATTGAAGGCAGAATTTTGTGGGTGCAACCAATTATTTATGAGAATGCAGGCTCGTATTAAAAACAATTCTTGTGAATATTGGTTCAGTACCCAAATCGGCTGCTTGCTCTTTGTGTTGACAACTACTACATTTTTAAATGTTATATAAATAAAACTACGCAAGTTGTGGTTCAGAAAACCGTAATATTTACTCATTTGCTATTCTATTTTTTTTCAAGTAAAATGAGGTAGATTCAACAGCTATTGTATTATACAATAGAAAAGAGCGCTAGGTAGATCACTTCAATGATATTTGATATACAAATAAACATAAATACATACATATTAAGTGTATATGGCCATAGACACCAAGGGATATAAATGCATAACAAATATTGTGAAAATCAAATAAATCATACAACTCCCTAATGAGGGAATATAAAATCTGTGACAGCACTATAGAGAAATTACAGGGCTCATAGAAAGCTATTGTATTATCTTAAAGAAACAGATGTTCCTGCTTACAGCTGCAAAAACTCAAATGTCGAAAAACTGGAAGCACCAGGAACCTCCCTCCATCTCAGCTTTAAAGAACTTTGCCTGGCATTTAACATGCATAGAAAGCATTATGTAATATCTAGATGTCAAACAACCCAAATTCAATGCTATATGGAGCCATGGTACTTTAGAGAAATTCGTTCTGGCCAACGCTCAGCACCGTTACCAACACCTTCTTGTATCTCCGATATGTAAAAGACACAGGGATCATACTTGTTGCCTTCTACAGGACTAGAATAGACTCTTTCCTACCGTGTAAATTATGTTGCCTTTATTCGCATTATCAACTGCTATGTTAGCCTCTGTTGTGCTATGTAAAAACTTATCATTGGAATAGTTTATATAATTTGTTTATGCAATGTACCTCCCATTCCTTACCCTTTCTCCTACCACCCCCTGCTTCCCACTCTCAGTTGTATATACTTATGAAAATAAGAATAAATAATACCATTTGCTGCTTTGAAACGTTTATTGTCATTTTGCTTACAAAAGTTTCTTCAATAAATACAAAGTAAAAAGACAATACAAAACATAGTTATTCATTTCTCCACTGGGTAATGAAGATCAAAGTTAATTTCAAAACTTCTTAGATTTGTTCTAGTGGAGTATACTTTGCTGTACATTTTGCATGTCATTTGTATATCACTTAAATCACAACACATCTATTGTCCTGTGTTGGAAAAGGCATGACATTCGTCTAATAAAAAATGATGAGCAATATGAACTAAATGAGCCTTCTCGGTTTATATGGGTACCACTTCTCATATACATTAGATGTTAGGGAGGGAGAAGTTAGAGAGACTGATTCAACTCATTTCAAAACTGTTAACAAAGTTGTTGCTGTACATTTTCAGCCCTTTGTCATTTTAAATATTCCCTTTGAGAAGCCAAATCCGCTGCAGTCCTTTAACTTGGCTTATAATCTGCAGTGTTGATTTAAAAAAAAAAAATCTGAATTTACTTTGACTGACTAACTGTCCCAATGGACATTATAGATCCTCAGCCTCTTCAGTGATATAAAGACACAATTATAAATAACTGGAAGAGAAATCAGAGCATTGTACAGTGTGTATTAGCAATGAGGATAACACAGCACTGACTTGTGCAGAAGAGAGCTACGTATTTAGGTGAGCATAGTTATTTATTTTTTGAGGATAGAAATCAGAGATATTACATTTTGTTCACAAAGTGGATCAGATTCATTAAAGGATGCAAAACAAACATCCATTTCCAAGGTCGAACGCATGCAGGCAATTTGTTCCTTGGTGAATACGGGAGCAACACACTAACCTGACATAATATTGAACGCAAGTAGCGCTATGTTTTAATTTTCTGATTTATCGGCAGACGTACCTTACGACTTGCATTTATATTACCAAATGACAGAGAAACTTACAGGCGTGCAATTCCTTCATTACCCTCACTCATCTAATTACTTTATACACTCATGTTTCATGACATATTTATCTCATTAATCCTGCATATTAACCCTTTGTATCACGTATTATCACATCAAAGGTGCAATTGCATGATGCAAAAAACCCATTTAGAACTTATCTCTCCCTCTATCACATTAATACACATTTGCTTTTAAGAAATAAAACACTTATCTAATTAACTTTTTTATCAATAGCAAAAATAAAAAGAATTTTAATAAAAAACAACAAAAAATTATAAGAAGTTTTAAACTTGTCAAAATATTTTATATTTTCTTGGGGGTTTTTTTCTAATTTTTTCTTAGTAGTTTTCGGCAGGGAAATCTTTGCCACCTGCAAAAAAAGAACATATTTTTGAATCAAAATACAATGACATTCTGTAAACATAACTTTTATCACTGTAGTTTGTTTCCACATTGTTCTAGCTCAGCAGAGTTCAGAGGTGCTACACCAAGAGGATATCTTTGCAAGGTTCATCTTAATCTGAACACAGTACTAGTCAGAGCTCTGCACTTTGAATACACATGAAATATATACTGGGGGGCTTTGCTGTACGTAAGGGCACACACTTATTAGGCCCTTTAAGTCAGACACCTGTAGAGTATCAAACTTTGCCTGGGCCAATGCAAAGACACAAGTAAAGAAAGGATTTATTTGGCATACATTTTCAGGCAGCAAAACCAAATTGTTATTATTATACTAGATTATTCTATAAAAATACTTGTGCAGGTGCCTGGTATGTTCCTCCTTCCTCTGTCTGCTCCACTTCCGCCTCCACTTGGCCCTCCTCCAGAGGAACCTCCATAGATAGGACTGGACCCTCCCATGATGGGGCCATATATTTGGCACTCTGGGCTGGAGAAAGGAATTTTTGGTGGGCTGGTGAAAAGTATTGGATGATGATTTAGGAAAGGGATTGGTCAGGGCTTGGGAAAGAGCTGCCTTCTCCTGTGCCTCATGATGGGCCTCTACCTGGGCCTACTCCAAGGCATTATCATGGTCCTCATCATGGACCTCCTCTTGGGCCTCATCTTGGGTCTCCTATTGGTGTCAGAGGCAGAGACGGCAATGTTCTGATTGAAGAAATATGACACATTAGTTTTTAAATAACTGTTATCTCTCTCAACATCACAATTACATAACAGGCTTTGTCCACTGAAAGTTATTTTAAGCCACATTACTTTCCCATTTTTTAAAAAAAATGTGAGCTTAGATTAGAAATTTCACCCCTTAATTCAAAGAGCTGGGCTTGATTCCTACTGAGGTCGTTCCAGCAGTGCTGGAGCCGCACTATACTACGTCTGCATCTGAACCGTCACAGCAGACAAAGCTTTGCAGCCCTTTAGGCAGCATTTTTCTGCTCATTACTAATATATCGGCACAAGTGAAGCTTGCTGCCCTCATGCTTGCAAGTGAATGAGACTTTTCAGCATGCTTCTCACTGATTGGCTCTCAGGCCATGTGTGGGCATAGGCACATCAGTCACGGATCCCTTTGTATCTACAGTGGTTGATTTATTCCCACCTGTCCTTAATGGAGCATCTGTCATTCAATTACAATAGTGGGTTGTAACCATCTAATTAGGGGTGTTACAACACTAGGGCTAGGTGTTAACTCACAACCAATAGCAGGAGATAACGCCTATGCAGGCACTATAGAAAGCTGGAGAGGCAATCATTGTGCCCTACCATTTTGTGAGTCCAGATATTTGATTGTTGGATTCTGAAGCTGATTGAAACTGGTTGATATTGATGACAATATGGGCATAAAATAGTGCATATGTTTCAACTAGTGAATACAAGAATATATGAAGGACATATAGTACAACATTTATATACAGTGATTGGCCTTTTAATAATAATTGTGTTATTTCCCTTTTAAGGATTGTTATTGGATTGTTGAATTTCCATTACACCAGAAGAAGAGATGCCTGGTACAAGCCAGTCTTCATCCACAACTAAGCATAGGCAGCCTAACCTAGCCTAACCTAGGTGGTTGTACTGTTTATTTTAAGTGGTTGACTGAGGTCAAGAAAAGATAAGGGAAAGTAGTTACCATTGCATTTACAAGCAGGCCTTGTCCACTGAAGGTTATTTGTTTCAACATTTTTTGTAAATTATTATATTGTGCTCTGCATACCTAGTACACTTCTTTTCATATTTGCCTACAAAAACATTGTTCAAGGCATGGGAAGAACAAGGCCTACACCGTTCATAAATGTAGATATTTTAACAATATTGGTCTTACATTGCGACCATTTTTAAGCATTGTGAACACCGCAGGCATGCTAGAGTTTCCGGCGGTAGTCCCATGACATCTTTGGATCTTAGTCCTCTGGAGACCATAGCGTTGGATTAAATTAGGCCTGCAATCAGTCGGTGTAGGACATAGGGTGGATTGACACTGGAGATAGCCCCTCCCTTACCACACCACTATCTCCCAGGTAAATTTCAAATAGAATACATGCATAATCTTTTCAATAACTAATGTTTTGACTAAAGAAATATAAACAACCCACCAACAATATAAATATGCTCGGCTTTTAGAAAATCTACTTGAATTTTTAATAATAAGATTATCAATTGTAAATCAAACATCCCACAACCTAGCCAGCCTATTGGATAATTTGGACATGTAGAGAATATTACTATGTATTTTCTGTGATGATCCCTTGGAGAATAATTAAGCTATAAATGGATGTATATGTAAAATTGGCATCAAACCAAACATATGAAGTTTTGCACTTAATGTATATTGTCAAATCATTTAGTGTACATTTTTTCTCTTAACAACCGCACATATACACACATGAGAACAAAATATACATTTCACATGTGAAATTATTAATGTGTGTTATGAGCTCTACTAATATGATGTGGCTGTTATGGACACAAACATACATTCTTATGATGTTATTGTTTTCATCCACTGAGTTAGTTGGAGATGCAGAGAGTCAGGAGGAAGAGTAGGTCCTCGTGGAGGACACTCGTGAGGGTTCTGATGCAGTATAGCAGCCCCAGAATGAGGAAGCAGGGGGCAATGGCCAGAGTTCAAGTATGGATATTTTTTTACCAAAAATGTACAAAAGCAATCAAACATTGGAGACCAATATGGTGCAAATGAATACTATCCTGACACTTATCCATTCAACATCTCAACAAATCCATTTTACCTTGGAGCACCTAACAAATCACTTTGGCCAGTATATCACTAATCCATCTCCCGCCACGGTGCATATGCTACATGTTTCCACTCCTTCCCCTGTGCCACATTTCTCCCCTCAGGCCTCCATGCCACCAGGTTTCCTTTATTATCCTCCCCAAGGTTTCCCTCATTATCCTCCCCAAGGTTTTACTCATGTTTAACTCCAAGGTTTCTTTTTTGCCCCACTGTCATCTCCAAACCCACTACCATATCTTGATAGACTGCCTTCTCTTTCCCCACTGCCATCCATCTCCAACCCCACTGTCATCTGATGCTCCTCTGTCATCTTGTGCCCCACTGTCATCTCCTGCCTCACTGCCTTCTGCTGCACCATTGTCATCTGCCGCCCCTCCTGCCTAAGCCACAACCTTTGGAATCAAGAGGTAAAAAGTAAAAATTGACCAGCAAAACAAATGTTGGACCAGGTGGAAAACAATGGCGTACTTTTCTTTTCATGTGTAGTTTGTTGATGTTTATTTCACATAATACACAAATTTTGTTTTTAAAAAAAGTCTCCTTTGCTATTTGTCCATTAACTGGAACTATTATATTTTTAAGCCAAGGCAATTGTTTAATATACGTAGAGGTATGCTCTACTCTAACAGACAATGACAAGTGAAGCCATAAGCTGAACAGCTTTCAACATAGAGGATAGGGTTAATGTCTGATGGTGACACAGTCCTGGTTAAGCCCACTGTTGATTTCAGCCAATGGTTTTGTTTGTGGAAGTGTCCGGGTTAATATATAGCCATTTCACAGCATCTGTTCAAGCCTCTTCCTGGCTGGAAATTCCATTGGAGACTCCATTAGTGCAGGCTCAGTATCTTTCAAAAGCATATCTTAGTGGTTCTATTAACTGTCTAACAAGCATTTAATTTCTTAGTTGTTTTCCTTTCTGTGGCTTTAATTCTTTTGTTTTTCATATAACCTCATTTCTTTTCTCTCTCTTGCCCCCCCTTTTTTTCTTTGGGTTCCTCCCCCCCTCCTTGTGCCCCTACCATGTCTTGTCCCAGCAGATCAGCACCCCCCTGCTCGTTATTCCAATCCTGCCATCCCCCGTCTTGACTGCCATTTACCTCCCGAGCCCGATCCCCTCAACTCCTCTCTCACTCCCAAGCCCACTTCCATTCTCCCCGACCCCTCTATTGACCCCCCCATGGTCTTTAGGTAGTGCTGCTCTGGAACCTAACAGCCAGGGCAGAAGTTGCTGCACGCGCGGCAATTCCCCAGCCACGCATGTGCGTCGGTCTAGAGCTATAAAGTGAACAGCTATGCTGCCCAACTCTAGAGTTCGCTGAGAGGGAGAGTTTCTCCTTCTCGCCCCCAGGTCCTGTCTGACAGACATACTCTGCAGAGCCAGTTTAACCCCCTGAAAGGATCCTCCTTAAATCTCCCGGATACTATGGGATCTTTAAGTATTAACACCCCGCTGGTAACATATTTAACCCCTCCATCCCCCCTTTCTCTGCCCCGCATGTGCCTCAGGATTGGGCGACCCCTTCCTCTCACAACAGGTCTTTGGAAGCAGTGTGGTAGAGTACTCCCCAGAACACGATGAACAGATTTTCTGCCTATAATAGCAGGGTGTGCACTCGTGGGGCGAACTGCAGCTACAAACACATCTCCTCACAATGTCACTCAGCAAAGGATTGTTCTTGTCACACCACCAGCAATAACAGTGGCTGAGGAAGCCCCCCTTCTACTTCTTAAATTCCGCTCCACAATACGCGTAGAACAGCTGAATCGTTGGTTTAGGTTCTCTCCAAATGCGGAATTGTTTTTTTTTTATGCAATGGTCTTTAGTTCAATTTCAAACTCCCGGTTAACACAGAGCACTCGCTGTACTGAATTTACGTTCAGCACTCAAATTACTGGAATTTGTAACTGGAAAAGTACGCAGAGAAGTTAATTTAGGCCGCATGTTATTTCCCCTTCTTCCCATACCAGGGTTCGTAATTTCACCAGTAGAGGTAATCCCTAAAAAAGAAGCCGGGAAGTATAGACTTATTCAACATTTGTCCCACCCATTCGGTAGCTCTGTAAATGACTCCATTGATCCTAGACATAGCTCGGTCTCATATCAATCGTTTGAGACAGCACTCAATATAGTGAAAGCTTTTTGGGGGAGCGAATTGCTTGGCAAATTGGACAGTGAATCCGACTTCCGTCTCCTCCCCCTGCATCCAGAGTCTTTTTGACTCATGGGGTTTCGGCAGCTTGACAGGTATTACATTGACATTTGTATATCCATGGGTTGTTCAGTCTCGTGTGCATTTTTCATGAAGTGCAGATCCTTCCTGCACTGGTGCATCCAGGCAGGAACAGGTCATGAAGGTATAGCTCATTACCTCCTTGTTCATAGGCCTGGGAGATTCTTCATATGTCAAGACGTAATTAAGTCAGCTCAAGATCTTTTCACTGTCCAGGGAGTCCCAAAAGCACGGAATAAGACTGAAGGACCAACAACCTGTCTGTCTTTCTTGACATCAAAATAGATTCTTTTGCAGGCTGTTGTCGCCTTTCCATTAATAAGATAGTTAAACTCCGCACCTTGATAAATACAGCTCTGTTCTCACGCAAGATTCTACTCCGTCGGATACAGGCCTTGTTGGGTTCATTCAATTTCGCGTGTCGAAAAATTTCCATGTTCTGCAGGAAACTTCAGTTGGCCACCACGGGTCATACACAGGCGCGGGCTGGGAGAGGGAAGCCCGGGGGGCACACAGGCAGCCGAATCACATGAAATGGGATGTGGCCACATCATTGATGACGCGGCCTGTCATGTGATGCGGCCGCCTGTGCGCTGACGCGGCCGCATCTCATGTTATCATATGCGGCCGCCGTTGAAAATATGGTATGTTGCATCCTGAGGGGCGGCCGGCCGGCCTACCCCCCGGCCCTAATAGCGGTCTGACTGAGCGGCCCGGGGGGCTGCTGCCCTCCTGCTCCCCGGGCCAGCCTGCCCCTGGTCATACACATGCACATAGTAGGATACACCTATCAGACAAGATAAAAGAAGATTTAGCAGTTTGGTTTACTTTCTTCGAGTCTTTTAATGACATCACCATTTGGCCTCCTAGTTCCGTATCCAATAAAATCCTGGATATACTTACAGACGCGTTTCGGCGTATATATTCAAGGGGCTTGGTGTGCGTCACTCTGGTCTGAGTCCTGGTTCCCTACAGGTTTAGTCAATTAGTCCTTGTTAGCTTTTCCCCATTATAGCAGCAGTAGATCTTTGGTCTCCCCTCCTTCGGGGCAGCAATATCATATGTTGGTGTGATAACTTGGGAGTGATTCAGTGCATCAATAAACAGAGTGCATCCTTCCCACAAGCAATCCAGGTACTATGGTATCTAGTTATTCAATGTTTAGAATATGATATTTCTTTTAAGGCCCTACATGTACCAGGAGTTGACAATGAAATTGCAGATGCCCTTTCACAACGTCAGTGGAGACGTTTCGGTGAACTTGCCCCTAGTGCTCAACTCAACGGTACTCTGTGTCCACCTTATGTTTGGCAGATCATCGAGCCGGCGTTCAAGGACTGGCAGAGTCTTCAATAGCTCCTCACACCAGGAGATCATAGAAGTCAGCATGGAAGCAATGGGTCACCTTCTTGGAGTACAGAGGGAGTGTGGAAACAAGTAACAGCAACGACATATTGACGTTTGTTTGGTCAAAATTTCAGGAAGGTATCAAGTCATCAGTAGCAGTCTTGTTAGTCGGTATATCATTTATGGCCCATCTGTTATCTAAAGAAGAATTGATAAAAAAAAGTTTTGATTAGCAAAGCACTTAGGGGATGGAGTAAGTTGCAACCTCGAGAGGCGGACTTCAGATGTCCGATGTCTTTATCTATTTTGTGCCAGCTATTATTATTATTATTATTAATACCATTTATTTATATAGCGCCTCTAATTCCGCAGTGCTGTAAAGAGAACTCCCTCACATCAGTCCCTACCCCATTTGAAGTTCTTTTGTTTCTGCCTTTAGGTGTTCAAGGTGTGAAGATTCTCGTATGGGTGCTTGAACTCTCATATGTTCATTGGGCAGCCAGACATCATGGCGCTAATAAATGCCCTCGATTCTCCCATCCGGTAACTGTGCATTGGCTGGGTAGGAGGGGTTTAAAATTGTCCTCCCTGATACCATGACTCACGTCAGAAATTGAGCAATGCAACCCCCTAGATATATTGGTAATTCACCTTTAAGGCAATGACTTAAGTCATGGTAAGTCACTAGACCTCATTATAGCCATTTTAGAAGATTTACAATTGATAAAAGCACGCTGGCCAACAGTAACACTGTGCTGGTCAGAAGTGATGCCCAGGTTTCATTGGAGATGCCCTATCACAGCTCTGGTAATTCCGGGCCTGTAAAAAAAAATTAAACAAATCCATTGGCAAAGTAGTACAGTCCCTGGGAGGCTTTAGCATTAGGCACTCGTTAATCACATTAGAACAAGCTCATCTTTATTGTAGGTGTAGGGTTCACCTCACAGATGAAGGTTTGTCCTACTTCCTTGAGCAGATGTTTTGGAAGTTGGGGGCAGTAATTAGGTCCCTTGGTGGCAGGCTGTAGGCTGTTAAAGGCTACAGCTTTGGCAGAAAGGCATTTGTGAGCCGGCGACCAGTAATACGGTGCTATCACTGATTGGCCGCTGGTCACTGCCCTCCTCAAAGTACCTTGGCTTTTGTTCCCCCGCCTGCGGATCCCTCAATATGCCTTGCGCGGACACAGCATTGTGAGTCCAAAGGAGTGTAGTCATTCTGCCGCCAGATTTAGCAACGCCCAATCATATAGGACTGTGGTCCTGGGACCAGTGGTTAGTACCATTTGGTTATGTAAATTGGTTGTGCCGTCTCACAACTTGCCTTCTCCCCTACCAATTTAAGCTCATTTATTATTCAATAAACTGTGACCTATTATATCACCAAAATTCTTGTCTTGTTTTACGATTCAGCAAGTAGGTCTTAAGTCATGTAAGGTGTAACTGCAGTAAATGACACTTCTTCCATCTGCAGTTTATACACTGCAGTATACATCCAATACATATGTAGACTATAAGGTATTCACCAGGGATCCCTACAAAGAATTTGGGCTTCGCTGCAAGAGGGTGCGCAGGTCACGGTTCTCTGAGACAGCCACCAGCGTAGTAATGGAGTGGACAAAAGCATAGTCAGTCAATCCGGGTCAGAACCAAACGGGCGGCAAGGTACAAGGAATGATCCAAATAATAGTCAGAGACAGATGTCAGGAAAACAAACAGACAGCAAAAGTACAAAGCGAGGTCCACAGGGAGGTCAAATAGATAGCCGGGTCAAAACACTGGGACAGGAACAATCAAACAGGAGCTGGAGCAGGGTGAAACTAATACTCTCGCACCCTAGTGGTGCCAGAGCCTCCTATAAATACCCTCTAAATGAAGCCTGATAGGCGGGAGGTATGTCGGTGGTCAGAGATGCTGACCGCCAACCAGAAGCTGCCTAGCATCCCCGTTGCCTAGCAACGGGACGCAGAAGTAACGGCGCGTGCATGCACCGAACCCGGAAGTAGGAAGGTGTCCCGTAGCTAGGCAACGGGATGCCGATCGGAACTTACAGGTTCCGCCTCTTGCACCTACTGTCAGTGCGGAGGCGGCGCCGGACACTGCCATAGTGGTTGTTTCCAATCGAAGATAGATTGGATGTTACTTTGCTTACTGGCATATTGTGCAGTACTGGTCATGTGCAGAGTGATTTTATGCAAAATACGGCAAGTATCAGCATTTATGTTCCTTAATGGATCAGGCACAGTATGTAGAAATATGGGATAAAATAGCAACATTCTGTTCCCCTACATAACAATTTGAATGTATGGGGTGTTTTATATGGAAATACATTTGACAACAAAGTCTATTTTATCCTACACCAGTTGACAGAAGCCACTTAGCACTTTTCTGTGCTGTTGTTAAAGCTGTTCTCGTGTCCTGTGCATTTAGCAAGCAAATTAAAAGGTGTTCATCTGAGGAAGAGCATTTAACACATGGGCTATGCTCTCCCCCACGGATGCTTCCTGCAGCCTGCACATTAGTTATGCTGTGATGTGTAGAGGAAGCTAGCCCATCGGAGGTCATAGTGCAGTTCAACAGCTTGCCGGAATCTGAGGAACACACATACACAATGGACCAGCACATACCTAAAACATGCAGTACAAATAATGTGAATAGAAAAAAGAAAAAAGTAATATAATTAAATATTAATGCATATTCTAATATGGCAAATGTATTTCTATATTAGCTGTGCTGTAAATGACAACAATTCCTATTAATAAATTACATCAATTTTATAAAACCGGTCATGTCCTAAAAAGCCCAGTAACATTTTCAATGTTTGCTTTCCTTGAAGGTTAATCTGCAACTTTTCTTATCGTAAAATATATTTTATTCATTACTTGTATATTAATTTATTAAGTTTCATTTTACTAGTGAAAGTGCTATTTGAATCTGACTGGTGTACCAGAAAACTTGTTTTATTCCAGTGTTTAATATGTAAAAAACTATAATACTATACTCATTATTAGTACACTAAAGTTTTTTTCTGGTAGAAATTCTGACATAATTATTTATGTTTCCTACACCTCTAGTTATTACCAATATTAGACTCATTTATTTTACTCTAATAACAAGATAATCAGCCAAAACACAATAGTCTGTGAAGCATAAATCAGTCATACTTTATAGTACAACATGAGACATATGACATACCATAAGAAGTTCTCTACTTAAGTCAAGTACTGCTCTATTTATTCATCAATTTAACAAGATAAGTGCTCTAAAATAGAGCATTGAGTATAAGAGTCGTGGTAGGTGAAGAGGGAAAGGGAAGGTAATCATAGACCGAAAGCTTTATTGATAGACAGCCACATATATATAAGGGAAAGTTGCATAAATAGGGCAAGACATTGAGCAAAGTTCAAGCAGTGTGATGGAAAAGGGAAAGGAGGTAAGGGGAGAATCACATGCCCAAGGCTTTATTGAAAAATAGACGCATATAAGGAGAGTGTGGGTGACAGGAAATAGTGATATGACTCTACTGACTCGTACTATAGAAAGTGTGTAGGCACTGTCACAAAACTTCCTTACTGAATACTGATTTTTTTATCTCCTACAACCGGTGTACTAGTCCTCGGCTAGCTGACCTGCTTTCGACCTTCCTTTTCTCTCTGCTGTTACGCTAGTTGCTGATCAGAGGGCTGTGACCTGTGTGTTCCCGGCCACAAAAGTCCATCCTGCCTTGTGGCGGTTCTTGGTGAAGACCGGGGGACCCGTTAGACTCACTTCTCTGTTTGAACAGCGCTAAACCAGGCTAACAGGTGTATCCGTCACCCCAGGGCTCTCCTCCTGAGACAATCGTTACAGGCACATTGTCTCTGAGTTCATGTACCAGGGCATCAAACAGTACCTGACCAGAGGCACAGTCCCAGAAGAGGTGCATAGATGATTTCTAGCTCACAAGGCACCAAGCACAGTGTATATAACTGCATAGGAATTGGGTGTGCATGATGGTCCAGAGAGGAAAAACCGCTTGAATTACATCCATGCTAAGTTTTTCTGTCTGTTAGTGAGCCCCTTGGAGGCCATATTCTCCCAGACAAACTTTGCTGTATCAGCGGGGACCCCAGGAATAGACTCCATAATGTCCTTAGCTTTGATGAGCCTTTGGAATGACTTTGGTTTCCACAAGTCTCATTCAGACGTATATCACACCTGATACTTATTTGTTGAGCAAATTGATGATTTGTTTGTTCCTTTTTCTATTTTTCCAACTTGATAATCTATTTGCATTTAAATACTTTAAATACTGTATATTGCCATTCTACTGCTGAGGAGTCAATGTAGAATGCTGAGAAACGCTGAGTAAACACAAATGTTTATGTTTTATGTATTGAAATTAAAGTTCTATTACCTTTATTGTTACATGTATTCTACTCCTTATTAATACATCCTAACCATCGTACACTCTGAGCTAACAGCTGCAAGTCGCGATCTGGTGTGAACCTGCTGATTGGCTCAAGGTGACTTCTAGTACTTTCTTCATGTACCACTACTACTGTGATAAATAATTTTTATACTTTGCTTATTGAAAATACCGCACTACCAGATTGGTCACTGTATCTATTTCACTATTTCTAAGGTAACTGAATCTATAGTTAATACTAAAATATTTAAGAACAATTAACATTTAAGTTGTACATGTTGTATCTCTCTGTATGAATAAAAAAATCTAGTTCATGTCATTACCGACTGTCACATACAGCATGGACTCATTATAATGATTTATTAATAAGGGCAAGAGGGCAAGATTTCTTTTGCGCATTTTCATTGTTATGATGGGGAATGAACAGTGTTGTGCAACATGTTTTTGTTTCACAAACAACACTAGGCATTGTTTTGTTTAATACGCTTTTGTAGCTATTTTCTATCACACATTGAAAGATTAATGTCTTTTTTCCGTTGTACTGTAGCTAAGCATGCATGTAATAGATGCTTCAACTTTTTTGTCCGATTGTACTAGATCAAAATTTTTATTTACAATTTAATACAACAAAACTTGTAGGCTTTGCTGTTTTAAATAAATCTATATTGGGTTGAAAAACAGTTGTTTTAGGTTATCTTTTTTTTGGTTATTTGATATGGGTAGTTTTTTTTTATATCATATGAGCTTCTTTCAGATTCAGGATAGAAGGTGGATTTGTTGAAAATAGTTTTTGGATAATTACTAACTTCCAGTATTGATAAAGGGATATGCATGTCTGTGAAAGTTGTGTATTAATAAGAGTGGAGTCTAATGTATATTTTCATTGTAAGTTTACCTGGGATTTTTTTAAAATGTATAAAAAGATTGCATTAATTAAGAGTGTTTGTGAGAGGAAACTTGCAGCCTTTTGAAAGAAGTTGTGTGTGTGCTAATGTGAGCGATGCTTCAGTTAAATTGAAACTTATCTTCCAGTGGTTTCTATTTATTTGAGGTCTTCCCTCAGCACCTTCATCCTCTTTTAGTTCTAAATTTCCTTTTTTATATATGATTATGTGATGATTTAAAGAGGATTTTTTTTCCATTAATTTTTGTTCCTAATAAATGAGGTGAGGAAATAGGAGAACTGAAGTTACAGTTTTGGAATTTTTATTCTACAATTCTACTTGTGGTGCTGGTTATTCTATAGATCAGGGTTGCTCAAATTTTTTCGACCTAAGGTATGCATTGGGAAATCATCTGAAGTGGCTGCAATAAAATGTAACTTGCTTAAAAATGATAAATACCCTGGGCCTGATTCATTAAGGAAGTTAAATTACGAAGTTTCTTATTTAAGTCTCCTGCACAAAACCATGTTACAATGAAAGGGGTGAAAATTTGTTTTCTGTTTTGCACATAAGTTAAATACTGACTGTTTTTTCATGTAGCACACAAATATCAACTTTACATTTCAGTGTACAAATAAGCTATTAAGTATTTGTATGCTACGTGAAAAAACAGTCAGTATTTAACTCATGTGCAAAACAGAAAACTAATTTGCACCCCTTGCATTGTAACATGGTTTTGTCCAGGAGACTTAAATAATAAATTTCTTAATTTAAGTTCCTTAATGAATCAGGCCCCTTGTATTCACCATAGGTAATGTCGAATCTAGATCAGATTGTTCACCTGTAAGTGTCAGTCTATCAGTTATGAGCTCATCAGCTGGAGGGAATTAAATACACTGCATGGTTTGAGTGTACAATAAACTCTGCTTTATTAGTTACAAGTCCCTATCTATATAGCAAAAATCCCATATTACAGAAAACTACATCCTGAAAGGTTTTAACCACTCATGCTCCCTTTACACAGATGTTAATACATTCTCATTATCACACAGGAAAACTCCCCAGAGGGGGTTGGTTTATCTCCTGTCTGCTATGTCCAAGGTTATAAGCATAGCCTTGCAAATAATGAATTACTCCTACAAAACAGGTGCATCTAATCTGTCTTTAAGCTATGACAGAACAAAATGGCTATAAGGCAACAAGATGGCGTCAGCTTAGCAAAATCACATTTCTCAGTAACTATGAACCTCTTGCCAGTTTATACTATGAACCTCTTGCCAGTTTATACTATGAACCTCTTGCCAGTTTATACTTACTACAGTTGTGCCATATTTGCAAACATTGTTAACTAGTCCCAATAGAGACAGAAGTATTTGCATTCACATGAAGCTGCAGTGCGCCTCACAGGAGGTCTGGGCATCCCATGCAGTGGAAGAGGCTACATTTCATAAGGACCGAGGTGAACCATGCTCCTCCCCTTTAACACATTTGACCTCTCTCAACTTTCCCGTTCCTCATCTCTGTAGTAATACATTTCCCTCCCTCGCCTCTGTAGTAATACACTTCCCTCCCTCACTTCTGTAGTAATATATTTCCCTCCCTCGCCTCTGTAGTGATACACTTCCCTCCCTCACTTCTGTAGTAATATATTTCCCTCCGTCGCCTCTGTAGTGATACACTTCCCTCCCTCGCCTCTGTAGTAATACATTTCCCTCCCTTGCCTCTGTAGTAATACATTTTCCTCCCTCGCCTCTGTAGTAATACATTTCCCTCCCTCACCTCTGTAGTAATACATTTCCCTCCCTCGCCTCTGCAGTAATACATTTCTCTCTCTCCTCTGTAGTAATACATTTCCCTCCCTCACCTCTGTAGTAATACATTTCCCTCCCTCACCTCTGTAGTAATACATTTCCCTCCCTCGCCTCTGTAGTAATACATTTCCCTCCCTCGCCTCTGTAGTAATACATTTTCCTCCCTCGCCTCTGTAGTAATACATTTCCCTCCCTCCCCTCTGTAGTAATACATTTCCCTCCCTTGCCATTGTAGTAATACATTTCCCTCCCTCACCTCTGTAGTAATACATTTCCCTCCCTCGCCTCTGCAGTAATACATTTCTCTCTTTCTCCTCTGTAGTAATACATTTCCCTCCCTCACCTCTGTAGTAATACATTTCCCTCCCTTACCTCTGTAGTAATACATAGGCCATGTGTTGTGCAGTTGTGCTGTAGATTCTATAAGGGGGTCAAAAGTGTCAGATACACAGCAATAATATGAATCTTGTGCAGATGATGAAGTAGTAGGTGTAGGTGTAGGGGAACCATTTGTTAGCATTGTTAGCAGAAGCCTGTATTTTTAGAAGGACTGTCTCTTAATTTGCTATAGCTGGATTCCCTTCTGTCTTTAGAAGTACAATAGCTAATATCTCTTTTATATGAGAAGTCTACTCCAATTTACAATTCCTCATTTTATTTTGCTGGTAATCTGCATCATCTCTTGCACATTTTTGGAGAGCAATCTCATTTTAAATGACAGTAGGATGTGAGGATAAGATGTGTAGGACAATAGCACGCTGTTCTATGAAGATATTTGTGGATCTTCTGAGTTCAAATGAGCAAGAGTCTAAAATGCTTATCTATTTGGTCATAAAGTTAGGCTCATTAAGTCTGTGTGTAGGTGATTTAAGCAGGTGTAACCTCCTTGGTATAATATTTTTAGTTAAGTTTTGTTTATTACTGTGTATGTCCCCAATTGTAAAGCACTATGAAATTTGCTGGTGCTTTATAAATAATTGTTGATGATGATGATCATATCTTATGGATAGAAATATAGTCATTTGTTTGTGTCTTTATAACTCCAAAAAAAATATATATATATTTTATTCTGCACAATCGCTATTAAGACGTGTGGGAGTGATATCATAACTTGACTTCAAAAAGGTTGCAAAGCAGTATTGATAATGTACAAGTTTTCACATTTATTAAAGATGTTGGTCCGCCAATGTTAGACAATGTTTTTATGTTTTGACAAAATTTAAAAGAAATGTACTAGGTATGCAGAGCACAATATAATTTACATTAAAAAAAAAATGCTGACAGTTTTTCTTTTACCTGTCTCCAATCTTCTAACTAGAGCCACAACATTGACCTGCCCAGTGATATCATCACATATATACGCTGTTTAGCTGGGTTGGAGTGCTGCTAGCTGGTGGTTTTCAAACTCTCCATCACCAGCTCTCTCAGTACTACTGCCTCAGCTTAGACGCAGAGGACCCCAAGCCTTGGTTTGGCCCAGGTTGCTTTTGGCTCAGTCATCACCAAACAATCCATAACAGGGAAACAAGCTAGTAACTATTAAAAAGCCTTTCATTGTATATTCACTGTAATATATGTTCTTGTACTCACCACTTGAAGCAAATATATGCAACACAAAAAGTGATAATGTGAAAGGAATCAGGAGCTGTAGGATCCATTACAAGTTAAAGTACTGATCCTCCAGCTGTTATATAACATATGCAGCGGGGTTTTCTCCTGCAAATGGTTGTGTGTGAATGGCTAGGTATTGTAACGCCCTTAATTGCCTGGTTACAGCTGATTATTGTGATTGAATGGCTGCGATGGATGTGTCTATGCCCACACATGGCCTGAGAGCCAATCATATGCCTATGTCCGATGTTCGTGTGTTTTTTGTTTTTTAAAAACACACATTATGTTCGTTTTGTGTTCCTTGATGAATAAGGTCCAATGGGAGGGGGATTTAATTAGCTGCGAAGTGTCTCACATATGTTTAGGAGATACTTTGTAGAGGAGGTTTCATAGAAATCTCCACTCATTTTTCTTGCACACCAAAGAGGGGAGATTTCTACCATAATTGCCGGAACCATGCGATGTGCAATGTTTTGCGATTCACATTGCCGGCATTTGAATTCCCCCCATAGACTCACAAAAGACCTTTAGTGATAGATGTTTTATAGGAATACCTGTGCTGATACTCCTGATGCTACAGCACAGAAGCTAACTAAAGAAGTAAAAGTAAGTATCACATATGCGGTTATGCTATAGAAATGTATTTAAAACAAGAACCCACAAAAGTATAATAAAATTAATTACATTATTATAATAACACTAATTACAAATAAGTTAAATTAAAGTAAAATCCATGTTTTTTTACTGTCACAGGTTATTTGTTACCTTAATGATGAGACTTAGTAATACATTGTGAGAAAGAATGAACAGCTCAATTTAATGAGAAGGAATAAAAGTATAATATAACGGTGCTTTGACTTCAGCTTTTCACCTTAGCAACCCTGTATATACTGAAGTCACATACTCAAAGGCGCAATAGGTGACCAAAACCATCAGAACAAATTGTGAAATGTATTGCTCATTAGACCTTGGCAAATAAGAAAGCTTGCAAATCCTGACACAAAGGCACAAAACTAAATGTGCTAATTAGAACTGCAGTATCCGGTCATACATGACCTCCAGAATGTCATTCATGGATTTATGACTCCAAGCCTGACATTGCTGCTAGTTATTCTTAATCTCTGGCTACTTCATTAGTAACATTTTACATAAAGAAATAGGTATATATGATGAAAATAGAGAAAACTTATCTCATTAATAATAATAATAATAATAATAATAATAATAATATTGCTTATATCATGTTACAGTTCTATACTGCTAACTTAAAACACAGCTCAAAACAAGTGTTATAGCGAGGGTGGTGTTATAAAGTGAGAACACTACTGTACATTTATTAAGGCTTCGTTATGGCAAATATTGGCCAATCATGTGGCAGCGACTCAATGCATAAATACATGCAGGCATGATCAAGAGGTTTCTTTGTTATTCAGACCAGAGTGGGAAAGAAAGTAAAAGTGACTTTGACCGTGGAATGATTGTTGGTGCCAGATGGAGCGATTCCAGTATCTCAGAAACTACTGGGATTTTCACATGCAAACCAAAAAACATCCAATGAGTGGCAGTTCTGTGGGAGAAAATATCTTGTCCATGAGAGAGATCAGAGGAGAATGGCTGGACTGGTTCAAGCAGACAGGTGACGGTAACTCAAATAAAAATGTGCTACAACAGTGCATGCAAAAGCGCATCTGTGAATGCACAGCACATGTAACCTTGAAGTGATTGGGCTACAGCAGCAGAAGACCACAATGGATACCCTTTCTGGCAGCTCGCTTAAACTAAACAGCTGAATTTTAGAAAAGCGGCAGGTGTGGCGAAACTCAATATCTGCATACAGAATGGTCATAAATTGACGTAAAGTACATGAATCCATGTATCCATCCTGCTTACATCCATGATGCAGGCTGGTGGTGTGGTGTAGTGGTGTTGCGTTTCCAGATTCACTAAAAAGAAAAGTTGTTTTACTAATAAATCACATTTCCTAACAGTACCCCCTACTATCGCTACCCTGAGATGGCAGTAGCTATCAGAGGACAGCTGTGGCCCAGAAATAGCTGGTGATAGTCTTCACCGGCCAAGGGGCTCTGATCAATAGGAAGAACTCCTAAATCTGGCATAAAATGGAAGCGCTTTTATTCTATTTTATTCTTAGTATTTGAACTGATATGATCATGCCTGGTGCTCATGACATTTATGTTTTTGTTTTGTTTATTTACATAGATAGATGTCCCTGTCCTGTAGAAATGTCTTTGGGTATGATATTGCTTTTTTTAACATTGATAGCAGCTTTCAAGTAATCTTTCATTTGGAAGAGATACTTTACATTCTGTTCTAAGCGTTACCTATACTTGTACAGTAATTTTCATGTGCACCAGTATTTTTGTAACTGTACCAATTTAAAAGTACATTAAAGAAGCAGTCAATGAGTTAATAGTACTCATGAAAAGTACATGATCATTTTTGCCACATCATTTTGCCATTTTTTTAAAATGTTCAATAAAACTGTATGTTAGAGGCAGAGTATATCAGCTTTTTACCAGTGTTGAGCTGCAAACATCACACCTTACTTTATAGTATATTATAGTAGTATTAATGTATTTGTGTGTTATTTGCAAAGTTGAGAGTAACACATTTTAAGATATGGAAATCTACTGAACTAATATCAGTGTTTTTCCAATCTGTGGGCCTGATTCATTAAGGATCTTAAATGAAGAGGATTCTTATTTCAGTCTCCTGGACAAAACCATGTTACAATGCAAGGGGTGCAAATTAGTATTCTGTTTTGCACATAAGTTAAATACTGACTGTTTTTCATGTAGCACACAAATACTTGATAGCTTATTTGTACACTGAAATGTAAAGTTGATATTTGTGTGCTACATGAAAAACAGTCAGTATTTAACTTATGTGCAAAACAGAATACTAATTTGCACCCCTTGCAATGTAACATGGTTTTGTCCAGGAGACTAAAATAAGCAGTTTCTCACATTAAGATCCTTAATGCATCAGGCCCCAGGTTTCTAGCCTATTTAGACTGATACAGTATACTTTCATAGACAGAATACAAATAAGTAACAGCTTGATAAATTTCCTCAAAGGATACTAAAATATATCTGTAGTTAGCCACAAAACTTTTTGCTTTTATTTTCCTTTAATGCATATTATGTAATGTATATTATGTAATATATAATATGCAATCTCAAGAATCTTATTTCTAACAAAGGGCAAAAGTACAAATTTGCAGAAAGCCACACCAATTCATCAGTCATTTGCTGGTATTAATCTATTGGACAGATTAAAACTGATTGAAAATGTACGAATAATAATCAAACTTCAGTTTTACTAAATGACCTTCACTATAAGTTGCGTCAACAACTTTGCCTATTTTGTTATGTTCTTTATATTAATTTGAAGTGGACACAAAGAAAACGTATATAAATTAAACCGTTGTTGAATGTAATCTGCTATGTCCTTTCAGCTGTGCTAGTATCTCTGTAGAATATACAGGTCACGTGATAACTGTGTCGCTAACATCTTCTAAAAATGTCTTTACAAAAGCGCGTGGATTGCTGTGTTGCTGTGATAATAAATTCTACTTCACACTTCGTGCTCTTACTATGAAAACTGCTGTTGTTTTTCATATATTTCTTTCCAACACAGTTCTACTGTGATCGGCATTAGTTTAATTACCTCTCACTTCACTTTGTGCCGCAGATCTCTGCATTGTGGCTTCAGTGCTCCTCCTACCAACCTCACAACTGTCCCGATTTTGACAGGATGTCCCGTTCCGCGTGCTGCAAAGGGGTGGGGCTTAACAGAAAAGTGTGTGGAGTTTGTCCAAATATGTAAATTTGTGAGTGGAGTATGGGCGGATCAATAGCAGTCAAGCAGATATTCCCCCATGCTGAAGAAAACACAAATTCACATCACCCCACCTCTTTCCAACTATTTTGTTTTCATTTCTGATCTGCAGCAGTCTACAACTGCAATTAAAATGTTATTTTGACATCACACGCTTGCAAGATGACATCTAGTTTTATGGGGAGATACATGAATTTGTTGGCCAATATGGCAACAATTTGCACCGGCCAATGTGAAAAGCATGGCAGATTGAGAGTGTTCTTTGCTAGGAGTGAATTTGGCACCTGATTGCTCCTAGTATTGCACTGAGCTGCAGAAATTAGATTTCATTATGTGACACCGGCTTATTTTTTTTTTTTTTAACTCAAAATTTTTATTGCATAATAAAGTATGAATGAAATAGACTTTGGACAACAAACATAATGATTGAAATAATCGCAAATCAGAGTAGATATCCAGCAATGTCACTCACAAAACAGCAAGATATATTGCAATATAACAAAGTGGTAATGGGTAAGGGGCGGGAGGGGAAGGGAATAGGCATTGAAGGAGGTGTAGGGTAGGTAAGGGGGGGGGAGATGGTCGACTCATAGGATAAACTTAAAAAAAGCATGTTCACCTTCAGAAAGGAGCGTTGTCAGATCTGTATGGGAGTATTTTAAAGAAGTAAGGGGGTCGATGTTATCTGGAGTTGTGTAGGGAGAGACTATTTGGAGGAAGAGAAAGCTGCGGGGGTTTTAGGCATAAAGCCAGGGGGCCCAAATTTGATGAAATTTGTCTTCTTTGTCTCGCAGCAGCGACGTGATTTTTTCCATGTTGGCAATGAACCATATATAAGATCTAAGAGAAGAGATGCGGGGGGGACTCGCCTGCTTCCAAAATTTAGCAATCAGACATCTGGCGGCTGCCAGGACATGCGAAGCAAGTTTTGCGGGGTGGGTGTCTAGGTCTTGTATAGGATAACAGAGTAGGAAGGACCATGGGTTCTTCCTGATAGGGCATTGGAGGAGGGAGGAAAGAAGTCTCGAGACCCTGTCCCAGAAGGAGGAGATAACCGGGCATGACCACCAAATATGCACAAAGGTGCCTCGATGACCACAATTTCTCCAGCAATCGGGAGAGGCTGACTGGTACATCTTTGCGAGCCTGTCAGGTGTGAAATACCACCTGTAGTAGACTTTGTATGCATTTTCCTTAATTAATGTAGAGATGGAACTAGAAGCCACATTCAGCCTGATGGTCTCCCAGCAGTCCTCCTCCGGGGGAGGGCCCAGATCCCTCTCCCACTCCCTCTCATGTGCGTTCCCGGAGGGTATCAGTTTCCCTAGTAGAATACTATACAAGGACGAGATCATACCCCTTCGTAGAGGGGAAGAGAGGCAGAGAGATTCAAATTGGGAGGGGGAGTGAGGTGAATTGTCCGACAGGAGTGACAGGAGGAAGTGCCGAACCTGCAGGTATTGGTAAAACGGCGGGTGGAAGTTAGGGACTCTGGAGCAGAGGATGTCATAGGATATGGGCCTTCCTCGCTCAAGAAGGTTCCCCGCAAATCGGAATCCCGCCCTAGTCCATAGCCGAGAGAAAGATCGGGACATTCCCGGGGGGAAGGTGGGGTTATGCCAGAGGGGTACAATGTGCAGAGGGTTAGGAAAGATAGAGAGATGGCCCTTGCAGGTCTCCCAGATCCGAGCCGCAAACTCCAGAGTTGGAAAACGTTTGGTTAGGGCCTTCCGAATATCAGAAGGGACTCCCCAGAGGCCTGACAGGCCGGGTATGGAGAGATAGGCAGCCTCCAAGTCTGCCCATGCATGAGATGCCGGAGGAGCAAATGAGGAAGCTATTGAGCTAAGCCTCTGCCTCCACAGCCCTTAGGTTTTTTGAGTAGTGCCAATCGAAGCCTGGGAGACCTGCCTCGCCAGACAAATTTGGAGAGGTGTTGCTGCATAGAGTAAATTTCAGTTAGGGGTATTCTCACAGGTAGTGTCTGGAAAAGGTAGAGAAGTTGAGGGAGAACAGTCATTTTAACCGCAATGATCCTGCCCAGCCACGAAATGATTAGGGTTCGCCAGGGGAAGATGTCTGATTTGAGTTTGTGGAAGAGAGCTGGATAGTTCTCCTGATATAGGGTTTCATATGACGTGGTTATATATACTCCCAGGTATTTTAATTTTTTCTTCTGCCACCTAAAGTGAAAATGGGAGGTGAGATCATAGCAGTCCCGTGAGGGTACATTAAGAAATAGGGCTTCGGATTTTGTTATGTTGATTTTATACCCGGACAGGTCGCCATATCTCGAGAGGAGACAGAACAGGTTGGGCAAAGATATTCTTGGCTGCTGGAGCGTGAGGAGTATATCGTCAGCGAACAGCGAAAGCTTACTCTCCAGAGACCCTGTCTCCACTCCTCTGATATCTGGGGAGGCTCGGATAGTGGCTGCCAGAGGTTCAATGACCAGGGCGAAAATTAAGGGGGAGAGTGGGCATCCTTGGCGGGTTCCATTGCTTATTGGGACGGGATCAGAAGGAGAACCATTGACCATAACCTTAGCAGAGGGGTGAGAATACAAGGCCTGGACCCCCGACAAGAAATCCCCAGACAGACCGAAATGCTTGAGGGTATGAGTCATGAACTGCCAGGAGATCCTGTCGAAGGCCTTTTCGGCATCCAAGGATAAGATGATGGAGGGAGTTTTCCTAGTGTTAAGTATATGAATGAGGTCAATAGTTCTCCTTGTATTATCCCTGGCCTGCCTACCAGGGACAAACCCCACCTGATCATAGTGAACTAGCCCGGGGAGTACAGTGTTTAGGCGATTGGCCAGAATCTTAGCGTATAGTTTCAAGTCGTTATTAAGGAGGGATATTGGGCGATAACTAGCACAATTGTGGACTTCTTTGCCCTCCTTGTGGATGAGGGTTATCCGAGCCTCCAGAGATTCTTTGGGCCAGGGTTTGCCCTTTAGAATAGAGTTAAAAAGAGTGGAGAGTTGAGGGGCCAGAAGAGCAGCAAATTTCTTATAGTAGGCTGCGGAAAACCCGTCAGGACCAGGTGCCTTTCCTGCTTTCTGAGCCTTAATAACCTGCACTACCTCCTCCAAGGAGATGGGTTCACTAAGACGATCTGCAGCCTGGGGAGTAAGCTTCGGAAGACGAGCATCCTCCAGAAACATATCTATACGCTCTGCCTGTTCCTGATGGGCCGAGGTGTTGGGGGGTTGAGGGAGGTTGTACAATTTTAAATAGTAATTCTGGAATTCTGAGCGGATTAATTTTGGGTCATAAACCAGAGCTCCGGGGGATCCCTAATAGCCATAAGATTACTGGCCGAGACTTTGGTCCGCAGCCGAGTGGCCAAGAGCTTGTCCGCCTTATCACCCTTTTCGTAAAAACGCTGATTCAGCCATTTCAGCTTGTTGGCCACTCGGTGGGAGAGAAGTAGGTTAAGTTCACCCCTCACAGAGGTCAATTGTTTGAATAAAGCAGGGTCAGGATTAGATTTATGTTGTTCCTCCAATTGGTGGAGGGCCGTGGCGAGACGCATGGTCTCGGCTGCCCTAGCCCTTTTGGCATTTGCTGCCGAAGCCATTAGATGTCCTCTAATGACCGCCTTGTGAGCATTCCAGAGAGTAGAAGGTGAGATATCAGGAGATTCATTTGTTTCAAAGTATTCGGATATTAGGGATTTAATATGAGCTACTGTATTTTTGTCGTGAAGAAGGGACTCGTTGAGTCTCCAGGAGAAAGTGGAGGGACGGGAAGCTAGGGAAGAGAGGTCCGCCGAAATTGGGGCATGGTCAGACCATGTAATTGAGTGGATGATGGAGTTAGTGAGTTTAAGGGTCAGGTCGTGGCTGAGCAGGATCATGTCAATTCGGGAGTAGGTGTTATGGACTGAGGAGTAGAAAGAATAATCTCGGGCCAAGGGGTCAGAGATTCTCCAAGTATCGTACAGATTGTGCAGTTTCATGAAATCCTGCAAGGCTCTAGAGTTCCTCCTGTCCCTCCCGTCGGAAGGAGCAGTTGAGGGAGCAGATCTATCCAAATGGGGGGTAAGGACCGCATTAAAGTCTCCTCCTACTATCAATTCTCCCCTGCGAACCTGAGAGAGTGTAGCTCCCAGGCGTTTAAAGAATTTGTGCTGATCTTGGTTCGGGGCATAGATATTCACTAGCGTGCACGGGAGGTTGTTCAATTTACCGACTAGGATAAGGTATCTACCTTCTTTATCTCTATGTGAGTCTGCGAGGTCAAATACAAGATTACGTGAGAACAGGATTGCCACCCCGCATCTCTTCTTGGCAGAGTCACAAGCATGATAAGAGAGTGGGAATCTTTTGGATTTGAGTTCCGGGTGCAAGTGTTTGATAAAATGGGTCTCCTGTAGGAATACTAGGTCGCCCTTAAGGGCCTGTAAAGAAGCGTAGAGTTTGCCCCTTTTTTGGGGAGAATTAAGACCTTTAACATTGAAAGAAATCAGACGGAGTGTCATGAGAAAGTCAAAGGGGAAGAGTCAGGAGGTGAAAATATGTGTGGCGGGTTGTAATTTTGGTTTGCTGAAGGGATAGATACCAAAGACGACCATGGTTGGGGGGACATTGTAGGTGTGGTGGGAGGATGGGGAAACATTGTAGGTGTGACGGGAAAGTGGGGGTAGGAGGACGGGTGTGGTGCAGGACGCCCGTCCAGGGTGCTGGTGGGACAGAAGGAGCGGTACCCTAGGTACCCGGGGACCAGCTGAGAGCAACCAAGCTCTATGGGGGAAGTGGCTAGGACTTACCAATCGAGAGGTCGAAAGGTGAACGGCTGACTGGGGGGGGCGCGAGGTGGGCATCTGCTACCCAGTGGGTCCATGTGTGTGGGTGTGGGGAGGGGGAGGTGACAGACTAGAGTGAGTCAGGAAGATGGGACCACATAATGCAGATACATTAACTATTTAACATTGTCAAACTGAAGGGTGCAATGATAGCAGGCGGATGCTTACTAATGCCAATACGTACCAATGTGAACATGTAAAGAAATCCAACAGTTAAACGAAAAACAATTACATAGCAAGTCCAAATAGACCTTAAAATCAGACAAACAGGCCTGTCAGTGGTCATAGAGGAGGTACAGCCTTTCCTAGGGGGGTCCATAACGGCTTTACGCTGTGGCTCCAAGACGGCCATGGGTATGGAGATCCACCTGTAAGCGGAGAGAGCAAAAACAAACAAAAAAAAAAAGAAGGAGAGAAAAAAAAAAAAAAAAGAAGAAAAAAGGGGGAGGCCAAACAGAAACAGCAAGCCTAGCACATATAAACGGTACAGTGAGGAACTAGGCAACATATGAACATTTCGGAGGATTCGACTCCGAGTAGGCATAGTTCCTCGGATAGTCTCCAGTAGGGGTGGCCACTATACGATCCGGAGCGGTTCTCAATAACCCTGATCCAGATGGACCTTCCCTGGATGGGGAGTTTCTCATCCCTAAAAGACAGTCAGGGAGGTAGATTACGAGGTCTTGCGAGGAGTAGAAGATTTCTGTACTGTGGACCATTCGCCTCGCGGAACTCTTTGGGGCCGCGGATTTGTATCCTGGTTGCCCGAGGTAGATGTTTGAGAGGCACCCGGGGGGGGTTCGGGAGCAAGGCCTATGCGTTGTAGAAGAGCCCGAGCCTCAGGGAGTGTGCGGGCGGAAATCTGTCGTTCCTGATGCCAAAGAAACAGGCGGAAGGGGAAGCCCCAGCGATAACGAACATTGTGGTCTCGTAGAACTTGCGTTACTGGAGCGAGTTCCCGACGTCTGGCCAGAGTGGTCGGAGACAAGTCCTGGAAGATCTGTATGTTGTGACCCTCGAATGTTAGGGTGTGCAATTTTCTGGCTCCGCGTAAGACCATCTCCTTGGTGGTAAAGAAGTGAAGCCGTAAAATGACATCTCTAGGCTGGTTCTGGTCGGTCGATCTGGGCTTTAGGGCCCTATGGGCTCTGTCCAATAGTAAGTAGTCCTCCGGGACCTCAGGAGCCAGTTGTGAGAAAAGCTTCTTCAGATACTGGTCCAGGTGGGCAGATTCGACCGTTTCCGGAATGCCCTTCAGGCGTAGATTATTCCGCCTAGCCCGATTATCCATATCTTCCTGATGTTCCTGGACAGATGTCAGGTCACTACGAAGGCGTACAATATCCTCCTCCATTCCTGTCTGGGAGGACACCACCGTTTCCAGTCTTTGTTCAACTTGGTCAGTGCGAGCACCAATTGAAGCCACCTCCGCACGTAGTGAGTGAAGAGCAGTTTGCACCTCTGAATGGACGGAAGACTTCAGCTCTTTCATTTCTTTGATTAGCGATAGAAAGTCCCGTCTGGTTATCGGGGATGTGTCATCCTCATCTGATTCAGATTCAGCAGAGGTATGAGCGGAATCTGTTCTCTCCCGATGCGGAGTTGAAGTCGATTGCTTCGAGAAATACTGAGGAAGTCCTTTAGAATGAGGTTTCTTACCTCCTTTAGGCATTGTGGAGAAACACAAAGGGCTGGAATTTTAAACAGAAGTGGCAGTATGTCCAGGCAGGTTAGCAGAGTAAATCACAATGGACGGACCCACTTAGGGAGGAGGCCTCACATGGATCTGGAGTTGAAAAGCAGTGTAGAAGAGACTCCCCCCCCCCCCGTCAGCATTTAGGGGGTTAAAGGGTCATTGAGCACCCCAGGATGCCCGAGCCGGAATCCAATAATAGGTAGGATATGGAATGGATAGATGAATCAGCGGCCCAGAGCAGCCTTTGCAGGGAAGGACTGAGAATCTGGTGTTTATGACAGTGTGATACCTATATGCTTAGAAATCCAGGGATGGCAGTATAAGCAACTGACCACTAGGGGGCAGCGGTCTCTGTGGAGCCTGAAGGTACTGTATTATACTATAGATGCATCTAGGGCAATTTACACTTAGAGGGATCAGTATAAGCCCTGCATCTGTCTCCCACAGGACTAGAGAGCAGTTTTGGTGGCTAGATGTTCTCCACTCAGCGCTTGGAGGAGGAGGCAGCCTGGGTAAGCAGATGGGATTTAGCCTATGTACGTAGTGACCCTCCCACACTGACCTGCTTCCTATGTATCCAGGTAAGAAAGGCTGGCCTCCCCAGACTTCTATGATCCGCAGATCCTCCAGTGACAGCGACAGCTTGGAGCCTATGGACTGTAGTTTCAGCGTTGCGCGGCTGCGCCCGGTGTCAGCTGCTGCAGGGGGATCCCGTGGATGGCCAAGATATACTCCGGCTGCAGGTCCGTGCCGGAAGCTGGGGCCCCCAAAACCGGAAGTGCGGGTGGCGGGGTACAGGCGGCACTACAGGCCGCGATTCTAGTGCAGGTCACAGGCCACAATTACCCAGAGTGGAGCGCTGGTTTACAGGGCTGCGCCGACCACGAAAGCCCTCTTGTTGGTGGTAGGTCTAGCGTGGGGAGATCCGTGCTGAGCCGGCCGACCGGAAGTGCTGCGGGGAAGCCGGAAGTAGCGGGGTCCTCCGAGAAAACTTCAGCCCCTGGTCCTTACCGGAAGTAGGCCCCCGGTCCACACTCAGTTCCCTCTCCGGGCAAATGCCGCCCTGCGATGCAGTCCAGCCGCGCACCAGGTGCCTCCTCTGCCGCTCCGGTGTCCGCGACTCTGACCCGCAGGTGAGTATGCCGGTCCCGAGGTGCGCGTCACCGCCAGTCGGGGGATGCTGTCTGCGGCTGCTTCTATGGAGCTCGGTGGGTAGCGGGGTCCCGTATGAATAGGGTCCAGATATTTGTTTGGAGGGTTGTTTATTTAGCCTCCGGTGTCGGCTAAAGTTGGTGTGGTGGAGCCAGACTGATCCCGGAAGTCGGGGAAGTTTCTTTTATTGCCTCTGGGGCAGTTCAGGTGGGGTTCCAGGGCGTTTGTGCTAATTTAGGAGGGGTAAATTCTAATACAATCACCCAATTTGTGCTTTGGGAGCAGGAGCCGAGGTAAAGCACGACCACCCGATATGGCTGCCAAGCCACGCCCCCGACACCGGCTTATTTTACTGCTATAAAGTGATGGCAAGCGTGTATGTACAGGGATGCACAGACTTTAAATTCTTTTGTGAAGTTTCTCTAAAACTAGTAGGTTAGACTTTGGTGTGTTTACTGTTTTCTATATGTGTATTTTTCAGAGGTGCCGCTAGAACATTGGGGGATCCAGTGCAATATTTTGAAAGGCCTCTCAAAGTTTCTAGAAGGGACACTGTGCATCCCCTCTGTGCGTCTCCTCATCTGAGATTTGGAGCGCTAAAACAGCATCTCACAGCCACATAATTTTGGGGCTTGCTCTGTTGGCGGTCACACAGCATGCAAGCTTATTTATATGAGCGGAGACACGCGCTAATTTCCTCTGAGTGCAACGCTCAAGAGGAGATGGAAGGGAAGTAAAGGTATCTGATTCTATGCTCGGATTTTACATGTGAAAGTGGCAGCTACTGCTGAGGAGACATAACTTTTATGACGGGAGAAGCTGGGCAGATCACTGCAATTTATGCTGAGTGAAGGCCAAGTGCATGAATATGCCTATTTGCACACTCACATGAAACAAATAGATTTTGTGATTGGATAGGATCATTTAAATCCGATTCAAGCAAGAGACTGAAGAGCATTTTTTTGGCACTCAGCTCTAATGTGGCCTTTTTAAATGTGCATATTTCCATTACGCATCATGGTGTACTAGACTATCATGATGACCCTGAATATACAAATATATTACACATATCCCAACTGGTGTGATTTGGGCGGTACAATCCCAATTTGTCAGAACCGGGTCAGGAAGTTGGGAGATATCTCTGCAGAGCAGCTGTGGACTGTTTCTGGTGAGCGAGGATCAACAAGGATTGCTGTTACACAGATCTTGTAGTTCTTTAATTACTCTTACACCTAGGCTCTGCAAAGTTCTATTCATTAATTTAAATGCAAATTCATAATTACCTCCATGACTAAAACTCTAAATTCAAGTGTTTTTTTGACACTTCTCAGTGTCAAAAACAAACAAACCAGCTTGGATAGCTAGAAACATTCAGGGGAACATTAACAGGTTTTATATCGGTTTCTCTTTACTAAAGGCAAAAGCCACTGAAATACTGATGAAAAAATGCCATTTTACAAGGCACCATCCCAATTTTTTGCATGCTAAGAAGACAAAACATTAAATTTAAGAAAGAGCTGCTTCTGTAACCTCCTCAAACCCAACGGGAAAATCGGTCACAAAAGAGGTGGTAGTGAGAGGAGAGATGTGAGCTATTTTTCCTCTCATTTATATATAGCGCAAAAAAAGGGGGGGGGGGAACCCATTGAAGGTTTAACCGGCGCTCACAGAAGAGGGTTATAAAATATCCAAATTAGAAAACTAGTAATTTAAAGAATGTATATATTTCCAAACCAAATAATAAAAAAGACACATGACACTACCCACTGCAGCAAGCCAAGGGCCTATTGCAAAGCCGAATAATAAACAAGTAAAAACAAAAAAGAAGGCAGCGCTGTGGAGTAGTGATAAATAAAAAATATAATTAAAAATTGACTACTGGAGTAACTCTCGAATGACTAAGGGTTGATGGAAAAGTGCTGCAGAATATATAACATTTATTAATCACAAGAAAAAATGCATGAAATCACATAGAAACAACCATACAGAAAAAAACTTCAATGATGAAGTGAATAGCCACTAGACCGAATGATGTTGAAAAATGTTCATGCTCCAGATGAAACTTTGACCGATAAATATTGAATATAAAAAAACGTACAACAGACACTCCTCATATTACAGATAACCATTCCAAATGTTTGCATTGGTAGAGGAGTGAACAGGTCATATAGATTCCAAAGGCAACCGAGGCTCAACTTTACACAAGTGATATTATTCCGGCGTCTCACATGTCCCCGTCTGTTGCCTCTTAGATGTTGCTAAAGGATTCAAAAGTACATTCTAAGTCACATGTGAACAAATTACTTCTTACCAGTACCGGCGTCACCCTCCGGAGGGGATTCGAGGAATAAAATAATCACAGACTTGTCAAAACGTCCATTCAGATGCGTGCTGGTCCCGATGGTGTGTTACCTGGAGTATGGTCTGGCTGGGAACTAAGTATGCGCTAAGCACGTTCCTTCCAATCGGTCACTGGAGCAAGAGGTCAGTCAGCAAGTAACATTGTCATAGCAGCATATACAGACACAGCTGACGCGTTTCGTGAATGTCGACAGTTTTCCTACTTCTGCTTATTTGTGCCTATTATATATATATATATGTGTGTGTATTGTTAACACTATACATTTGAATATTAAGACTGTGTGTACAGGAATATGTTTATCTTTTAGCCAAGATAATTCCATGTTTTTGCTATTAACTTCTATCACAGTAAGGGACTCAAAAATGATGCAGCTTAATATAAAAGACCTGTCTTATCCTACTCTAATATTGAATGTGCCCTTTGTCTTCCTCAATCCTGGTACCATATATGTATTTATCCTCAGAGTTTCTGTATAAGTTTTTATGGCTGTATAATACCTGGAAGCTTAATTACTGGAAACTTGGTGGTCGCATAAGACAAATCACCCACTAGGCATTCCCATAGTCCGACAGGATACTAGATGGTGGCATAAGGCAGAAAACCCTTTTGGGCATCCCTATAGTTCTGGTTGATACCAGCTTAGCTATTCAGTATACCTTTAAACTCTTGACATGTTTAATAAAAGCAAATTATAAAATAATAAAAAGACACCAATGCAACAATTCTCAAAACACGATTCCTATCACTATTAACCAGAATTCCAAATATTTCACAACATGTGTCAGTTAACGTTCATGTAACCTATAGCCCAGCCTCCTGAGAGCATGATAATAGGTGCAAAAGCTGCTTTGAGATGACATAGAATCAATATCTTTAGTTATTGTATGAAAACCTAACATGGTGTCCAAGTTCCAAGGTCAAAATGTTGTTTCTGCAAGCAAAGGATCATCTCTTTAAATTGAACAATAAGTGCATATTAATGTGATTCATTAAAAAATAAACTCACTGCTATCTATTCATGGAGAAAAATGCTGAGGAAAATAAGGTCATTTCTTTGTGAGCACGATTATAAAATTGAGGCTGAATTCTTGATCTGTATCTGCTCGCTCCCATTTGAGCCTATTGCTCGTAATGTGATTGACAGAATAAAGTAAATCAAGTCTACTTTTTCACTTATTAATATAATATGAACTGTGAAAGATTAAAGTCCCATTTACATAACCCAAGATGAAAGGAGGTGAAATATTGTAATTATCTTTTCAAGCTAAATTTGAACTGCAGTTTAAAATTAACCTATGCAAATGAAAGGTTAAACCCAAGTAAAGTGGTGCGGCTGTAAAAAGTATTTTGCTAGTATAGCTTTATGGCCGCGCAGTTAATTACTACTTAGAACAAAGACAGACATCAGTATTCAGACAAAAAGAAATAATACAAAAACATTTTTATTGCCAGACATGTTCTACACAAATGAAATGTGATTTACAAGCTAATGCTGGGTGAATGGGGCATTTTTCAGATTTAATGGTGCTAATTTGAAATGAATTAGACTTCTTTGTATCTTGGTCAAAGTTTAGTCTGTCTTACTATATTCTCCTTAATATGGGAACAGGGTAGAGCAAATATCCTGTTTTAAACACATTGATAAACTACAAAAAAGTTAGCATTTTAACAGTAAATAAATTACCTTATTAGAATATGTATTATTAGTTGTTTTAATGTGCACAAATAGTAATGTTAGTTTTCATTTTTGTAAACTTAACTATAAATTAGCTATAATGTTGCTGTGGGTTTTAGCACATTTATGCATATTGCTTATTTTAAAAAAAAAAAATAATCTCCTCTGGCTGTACAGTGGTTTCTTTAAAGGGGAACTATCATATAATTTAAATAACATTTTTAAATGTGTCATATCCCCACACCTAGCATTGCTAGCTTTGGAATTGTCGGCTCTTCTTCCAGAGGTACAGAATCCCAGATTTGTTACTATTGTCTGAAGAATTTTGAATCTGGAGAAAGTCATCTATTCAGATAGGCCACCATAGCATCTGCCTTATAAAGTGGAGACATCTAACAATATTAACCTGCTTAAAAATTCTCCTGTACCTCAGGAAGAGTGTAGGCCTAAAACCCCAAAAAAGACTCAAAAATTGATCACTGTGTCATTTAAAGTACATTGTTATGACTTTTTCCACTTCTGATGCATGTCTTAGTACTGCTAAATTACACATCTCTCAAATCATTTGCTAAACTAATATTACATTAGGAACTGGGGATTAACTTTTTGCACCCCCTGCATTGTAATATGGTTTGTCCAGGAGAAAAGTTACTCCTTTTTTTACCTTACTTTCCTTAATAAAGCAGGCCCTTTGTCTCTTATCCCAAAATTAAACCACAGTTCACAAAATTGATGCTTAAACTTAATAAACTTCAGGACCTAGAGTAGCACATTTATTGAATTGTATTGTTGAACATTTAGCATGAATAGCAGAGTGTTCTATGCTAAAGGCATAATTATACTGAAAATCAAACAAACAAAATTATTTATTTATTCATTAGAAAATCATTATTGGTAAATGGTTTTTAAAGGTGACTTAAACTGATAAAATGAAATTATTTAATTGTACCCCAGTAGAGATTTTGAAGCAATTGCAGGTTAAATATATAATTACAGTTGTTCTTGTTGTTCATCCTTGTTTAATTATTTTTTTTTGTTTAATCAAAAATAAAAAAAAAATTATGTGCTCTCCTTTGCAGAAGTTGAGGGATGTATGTTAGACCCCTAAAATCTTGCAGGTTCCCCATCATGGAACTAATGTTAGCACAGCGACTATTATTCTTCATTAAAATCCCATTATCTGAAGTGTCTGGATATCAGAGGGAAGTAATGTATCTTTTTCAACTCATATGCTGTCAAGTGTTCAGTACTGAGATTTACAGATGTTCAAATAGGAAGTTTTAATGTCATATCCTATCAGCTTTAATTAACTAGGTAAATGTTATTCTCACTATAGTACTTCTATAATACACAAAGCTTCATATCATGTGTCACATCTACTTTCTACATCACATGTCTTTACATCCACATCTACCATTACTAGAGAGAGAGAGAGAGAGACATCTTTTTTGGCCAATTCGGAAAATCGTTTGGCTTTCAGAGATTTTCCTTTAGGGAATACATTTTCAAATCAATCCAAATTCACCAAAAATTTGGCAAATAATTTTCATACACTGAAGCATAGAAAGTGAAGAAGCAAGCATGGGCACATGTTATAGGTCATTAGCTTTATTATAAGAGCTGAAAGTCCTTAGATGCTTATTCTTCCCGTATTGGGGTAGGGAAAAATTTCCGAGGATGTTCCCTGGGACTCTTTTCCACATAATCAACTGAAACTATTAAAATCCTCAGTAGAGTTTTGAATAGTCTGGTCAGCCTCATTGGCATCTTTAAATGGAACAACAGAGTATTGAGTAGTCTGGTCAGTCTCATTGGCATCTTTAAATGGAACAGCAGAGTATTGAGTAGTCTGGTCAGTCTCATTGGCATCTTTAAATGGAGCAGCAGAGTTTTGAGTAGTCTGGTCAGCCTCATTGGCATCTTTAAATGGAACAACAGAGTATTGAGTAGTCTGGTCAGTCTCATTGGCATCTTTAAATGGAATAGCAGAGTATTGAGTAGTCTGATCAGCCTCATTGGCATCTTTAAATGGAACAACAGAGTATTGAGTAGTCTGGTCAGTCTCATTGGCATCTTTAAATGGAGCAGCAGAGCTTTGAGTAGTCTGGTCAGCCTCATTGGCATCTTTAAATGGAACAACAGAGTATTGAGTAGTCTGGTCAGTCTCATTGGCATCTTTAAATGGAGCAGCAGAGTTTTGAGTAGTCTGGTCAGCCTCATTGGCATCTTTAAATGGAACAACAGAGTATTGAGTAGTCTGGTCAGTCTCATTGGCATCTTTAAATGGAACAGCAGAGTATTGAGTAGACTGGTCAGCCTCATTGGCATCTTTAAATGGAGCAGCAGAGTTTTGAGTAGTCTGGTCAGCCTCATTGGCATCTTTAAATGGAACAACAGAGTATTGAGTAGTCTGGTCAGTCTCGTTAGCATCTTTAAATGGAACAACAGAGTATTGAGTAGTCTGGTCAGTCTCGTTGGCATCTTTAAATGGAGCAGCAGAGTTTTGAGTAGTCTGGTCAGCCTCATTGGCATCTTTAAATGGAACAACAGAGTATTGAGTAGTCTGGTCAGTCTCATTGGCATCTTTAAATGGAACAGCAGAGTATTGAGTAGTCTGGTCAGTCTCATTGGCATCTTTAAATGGAGCAGCAGAGTTTTGAGTAGTCTGGTCAGCCTAATTGGCATCTTTAAATGGAACAACAGAGTATTGAGTAGTCTGGTCAGTCTCATTGGCATCTTTAAATGGAACAGCAGAGTATTGAGTAGTCTGATCAGCCTCATTGGCATCTTTAAATGGAACAACAGAGTATTGAGTAGTCTGGTCAGTCTCATTGGCATCTTTAAATGGAGCAGCAGAGCTTTGAGTAGTCTGGTCAGCCTCATTGGCATCTTTAAATGTAACAACAGAGTATTGAGTAGTCTGGTCAGTCTCATTGGCATCTTTAAATGGAGCAGCAGAGTTTTGAGTAGTCTGGTCAGCCTCATTGGCATCTTTAAATGGAACAACAGAGTATTGAGTAGTCTGGTCAGTCTCATTGGCATCTTTATATGGAACAGCAGAGTATTGAGTAGACTGGTCAGCCTCATTGGCATCTTTAAATGGAACAACAGAGTATTGAGTAGTCTGGTCAGTCTCATTGGCATCTTTAAATGGAACAGCAGAGTATTGAGTAGACTGGTCAGCCTCATTGGCATCTTTAAATGGAGCAGCAGAGTTTTGAGTAGTCTGGTCAGCCTCATTGGCATCTTTAAATGGAACAACAGAGTATTGAGTAGTCTGGTCAGTCTCGTTGGCATCTTTAAATGGAACAACAGAGTATTGAGTAGTCTGGTCAGTCTCGTTGGCATCTTTAAATGGAGCAGCAGAGTTTTGAGTAGTCTGGTCAGCCTCATTGGCATCTTTAAATGGAACAACAGAGTATTGAGTAGTCTGGTCAGTCTCATTGGCATCTTTAAATGGAGCAGCAGAGTTTTGAGTAGTCTGGTCAGCCTCATTGGCATCTTTAAATGGAACAACAGAGTATTGAGTAGTCTGGTCAGTCTCATTGGCATCTTTAAATGGAGCAGCAGAGTTTCGAGTAGTCTGGTCAGCCTCATTGGCATATTTCCATGGAGCAGAGTTTTGAGTAGTCTGGTCAACCTCATTGGCATATTTCCATGTAGCAGTCGAGTTTTGAGCTTCCAATGGTGTAATATCAGTTTTGTGCAGTATAAACAAAGTGAAAAACAAAAAAGTGAAAATGATATGGGAGTAGTAGCCATTTTATATAAATAAATATCATTGGCCAAGTAGAAACATCTCTTCATTACTGGCAAGAAAAAAATCTTGTAAATTAAAAAAAAATAAAAAGACTAAGAAAAATCAAGTTTCTCTTTGAATGAAACATTTGCCCTTTGCTATATTGTTATATTTCAATTGAAAGTATTAGTTACAGTCTAGCCAGGACAAGCTAACGCTTTCAGGGAAAAAAATGGTCTAGAATCTGTATTAGCAATATATCCATGTTTCTTGCATCGTTTAAAAATGAGCAGTAAGTGTATGTGATGTGTGTCTGAAGATGTTACATCAATGTAATATTCTGATGAAAGTTAAATACAGCAAAGTACACTAAACCTTGCATTTTTAAGTAATTGAATACTGGTTTTATACTCTTTGGTGGTTGAAAGTTTGTGGAAACATCATGTCAGATCTTTGAAAGAGTCCCTCAAATCTCCACTTATTACAGCAAGCTCACTACATTAAGCCCATTTTAAAAGGGTTTGTTACAGCACTGCATATTATGATTGTGTATATATATATATATATATATATATATATATATATATATATATATATATATATACATATATAAAAAAATGTACAAGTAAATAGAGGAATCAAAATATGTAAATCAGGGTCTGCTCTCAAAATTTTTATTTTTTTAAGTAAAAAAAGTAAAGATCTGCAAATGGCTTACTCCCAGTTGACAAGTGGGTGCAGGTGTTAATACAAATTAAAGTTTTCCAAACATGCGGTGAGCATCAATGTGTGGCAGTATATGATGATGGTACACACCACTCCTTAATAAAAATATTTAATAATCATCAGTAAGCTTTTTCCAACACCCAAAATCAAATGTAATCAGGGCTTGGCTGGCAACTCGTATCCTGTGGGGCAAACACAAGCAAGTGGCCCAGGCTTTTCTGTCAGTCCGGCAGAAAAATAAGTATGTCAAAAACCTGTGCAGACATGGTTGGTCTAATGTATGTGTGGTTTAAATGGCCAATAACATGCATGAAAAATTGTTGTATCAAAGAACTGTAATCAAAACAACACTTACCAGCCCCATCTGACTAGTATTATTCTAACACTAAGAAAATTAGTGATCACTATACAATACACGGAACATTCTATTGACCTCTCTACAATACACAGATCATTATAGCGAACTTTATACAATACAAGCAGCATTCTAGTAACATGTACACAGAACAGAAAGCAATTTAGTGATTGGTTTACAATACACAGGGCAGTCTAGTGTGATATGCTATTCATCAGTTTATAATTTGGTTATGTAACCCATTAGAGAGATATTTTTTTATTCAAAAACACCAATAACTTATGCAGGGCCTGTGGAGGCCCTGACAAGACTTCACATGTGGCCTCCAACCCTGTGCTAATGTTCAGATTTTTTAACTGCTTTGTATTAAAGCAGAGGATAAAACTGAACATGTATTGCTGGTTTATTATATAATAATATGCATTGCGCTGTCTCGGATTATTAGATGCATAGTGCTGGCTCAGTTCAATATGCATACACAGGTTTATCATTTATATAGAAGTAATTATGCATCGATGATAACACAATTGTGCTCAATTAATATGGATAGCCTCAGAGAGAGAAACCATAGGTAAGAACAGAAGGCAGACCCCAGATCTTGGATGGCTTTACTTTGCATACTCCAGACCTGTGGTTGCCTTATAATGCATACCCCCCCCCCCACACACCCTACTCTCTGTTGGTGATACAAATCAACCTCAGATCTCTGGTGGCATTATAAATCATAATTGTCTCCCACCCTATTCTCTGTGGCTTTATTATGCAGACGTCCTCTCACCCTAATCACCTTAGATCTCGGGGGTGGCCCAATTTAATTACTTACACCTCCTACAGATGCTCACTATCTCATGACAAATGAGCTTCCTGTCCTCTGTTTGGTGGATACTTCTAGCTATTCATCAATCATTGTTTCGAGATCCCCCATCAAACTGATTGGTGAATGACAGGAACTATCCACCAATCATGTGCTAAAAGCCAAGGTATTTTGAAATGTTAAACATTTATACAAAATGCAGCGGCACTTCACGTTTCTGTAGGTGTTTACTGAAAGCATAGCACAAAAATCACATTTCATTTTGTGGACATTTGCAGTTGAAATAGGAAAAAGGGGTTGACAGGGTACATTTTTAGGGGCATCCCTTGCTGTATGGATGGACTGATTGCTTTTTTCCCCAAAAAGACTTCAATTCAGTACCAGCTTGTTTTTGCCTTAATGTTGCACTTTGTTAGAAAAGAGAATTTCTAGGCCAACAGTCTAGTCCAGTGTTTCCCAACCCTAGTCTTCAAGTATCCCTAACAGTGCAGGTTTTCCAGGTCACAAGTGAAATAATTATACCACCTGTGTATCTATCAAAATGTGTCAGTCAGTAATAAATACACCTGTGCTCCAGCAAAGAGATATGGAAAACATGCACTATTAAAGGTACTTGAGGACTAGGGTTGGGAAACACTGGTCTAGGATAATAGAAGTTCAATTTTCATGCAAGTGCATCTGTCCTCCACACCACTCTGTCTTTTCAGTGGGCCTTATTGCAGCCTATCTGACAAATAACTGAAGTATATATGAATCACTGCAATCAAATCAACCTTCATTTGGCATAAAATTTGACAATCCACTTTTAAAGGTTTCATAAAACTCGAAATCAGAGAATCTGTAGCGTTAAATGAAGATCAATATGACTTTTGTATCCACTATGAAGGAAATTAGATAGTCAAGTAGCTAAAAACAAGAGATTTTTTTTATAATTTCAAATGGGAATTAAACAACACAATAGCTGTGAAGAGTTTCAATTTTTGTAACCATCCATTGAGCAACAAAGGTACATTTTATAATATTACATAATATGTTATTTTAAAAAGTAACTTCCTCAATATTTGTACATTATTATAAATCTCCATGGCTTGGTGAACTTAACTGTTAAATTAAATAAAAAATAATGAGTATACTCAGTGTATTTGTACTATTAGCAGGGCCGCCATCAAGGGGGTACGGGGGGTACTGTTGTACCGGGCCCGGGCTCACCAGGGGGCCCGGTACAACAACGCAGCAAAGACTTACCTGGGGCCCGCCGCTGGTCTCCGCTATTCTGTCTTCAGCCTGGCTGTCACCGTGACAGCCAGGCACCAGGATCCGATCGCAGGGGTGGAGGAATCATTCCCCCTGCGATCATGTGATCTGTCTGGGCCCGATTTTTTCTGAAGGCGGCCCTGACTATTAGGAACAACTTTGAGACTCCAGACAAAGAGGATACAGTGACAGAAGTCGCAGATGAATCTGCGAATGCAGAATAACAAATGATTTTGGTTCCAAATATTCCTGAACACTGGTGCAATGAACATAAATTGTTCTTTAACCCATAGCAACCCGTCATTATTCTAGTACAGTTCACAAAAAGAAAGCAAACATCTGACACATCTAAAACCAAGTACGAAGGTTTTTGGGCAGCCTAGAACCCTTTTAACAAAAAATAAAATAGAGACCCAAAAACTGCAAATATGTACTGTAAATGGTTAGCACATGCCATCAATCCATTCGTTCTTTGCTGAATTATCACACATAAGCACATAATTCAGTACCTATAACAATATAAAACTATCAAACATTTTCCACTCACTAGACTTTTAACAAGAGAGAACAAAGTCCCAAATAAATAACGCTATCAATGGATGCTAAAGAAATAACATTACAAAAAGTAAAAAAAAAAGTTAGTATCAATAAAGTTTAGATAGCATTTAATCCCAGCACCATAGACAGCATGCAACACTGTGATCTGTCCATGGTGCTGGAATACCATCATGGCCAAAAGTTTTGGGAATGGCACAAGTATTGGTTTTCACATTATTTGTTGCTTCAGTGTTTTTAAACCTTTTTGTCAGATGTTGCTATGGTATACTGAAGTAAAATTACAAGCATTTCTTAAGTGTCAAAGGCTTTCATTGACAATTACATTAAGTTTATGCAAAGAGTCAATATTTGCAGTGTTGACCCTTCTGTTTGAAGACCTCTGGAATTTGCCCTAGCATGCTGTTAATCAACTTTTGGGCCACATACTGGCCGAGAAGTAGAGATGCTCACTGGCCCCCGTGTTTTGGTTTTGGTTTTAGATCTGAATTACCTTCATGTTTTGATTTTGTTTGGTTTGTTTTTGCAATTTTTTACAAAATTGCATTTTTTGGGCTAATATCACATAATTTAAGTATTATTTTGTACCTACATTATTATTAACCTCACTAACACTAATTTCCAGTCAATTCAATTTTGACCATCTCACAGGTCACAATATGCTTTTCATACACTTTCAGCCAAATAGTGCAGTGATCTGTCTGGATGGTATGCAACAGAGCAATGACTCAAACACGGCAGTTCCTATCATATCTAGGAAACATTGCAATGAACGCTTCACGTGTTTCTTGGATAAGTGAGGTAAATCTACAGCTAATAAATGTCTACAAGCGCTGACCCCCCCGGGATGTGTGCTTTTATCAGACACACACCAATCCAGGGTGGCAGACAACGTCCAATGCAAAAAGGCAGTTGGGTGTCTAACTGTATATTACACCATACACTAATAGGGAAAAAGAAAAAAAATCAGCCTGCAAAGACTGTATGATAAATAGAAGTGGCCAAAGCAGCTTTAGTGTTTGGGTGTATATTACACCCAAACCTTATTAGTGCAAATTATTAAAAATACAGTTTAATCCCTGCTAAGCCCTCCTTAATGCTACAGCTAATAAATGTCAATGAGCGCTGACACCCCCGGGATGTGTGCTTTTATTAGACACACACCATTCCAGGGTGGCAGACAACACACTAAAAAGAGCTATTGAAATTCATAGCAAAAAAGGCAGTTGGGTGTCTAACTGTATATTACACCCTACACTTATAGGGAAACAGAAAAAAATCAGCCTGCAAAGACTGTACGATAAATAGAAATGCCCAAAGCAGCTTTTCTGTTTGGGTGTATATTACACCCAAACCTTATTAGTGCAAATTAATTAAAAATACAGATTAGTCCCTGCTAGGCCCTCCTTAATGCTACAGCTAATAAATGTCAACGAGCGCTGACCCCCCCCCAGGATGTGTCCAATCCAGGGTGGCTGACAACACACTAAAAAGAGCTATTGAAATTCATAGCAAAAAAACCAGTTGGGTGTCTAACTGTATATTACATCCTACACCTATAGTGAAATAGAAAAAAAATCAGCCTGCAAAGACTGTACGATAAATAGAAATGCCCAAAGCAGCTTTTCTGTTTGGGGCTAGATTACACCCTACACTTATAGTGAAAGTTTCAAAAAGATATTGTCATCATAATCTTCAGCATCATCCTCACCCTCATCAGTGTGTACATCATCATCACAGACTATTAATTCATCTCCGCTCGAATCCGCCATTAGAGAAGTGTCAGTAATTAGATGTATTTGCCGGTGAAGGCCTTCCTCGTGGAAGATGTAGTTCATTTTGATGAACATCATCTTTTCCACATTTTTAGGAAGTAACCTCCTACGTCGAAACAACCCCACACATAAATAGTCTCAGGATGCTTTACTGTTGGCATGACACAGGACTGATGGTCACCTTTCCTTCTCTGGACAAGCGTTTATCCAGATGCCCCAAACAATCTGAAAGGGGATTCATCAGAGAAAATGACTTTAGCCCAGTCCTCAGCAGTCCAATCACTGTACCTTTTGCAAAATATCAGTCTGTTCCTGATGTTTTTCCTGGAAAGAAGTTTCCTCTTTGCTGGCCTTCTTGACACCAGGCCATCTTCCAAAAGTCTTCACCTCACTGTTCGTGCAGGTGCACTCAAACCTGCCTGCTGCCATTCCTGAACAAGCTTTGCCCTGGTGGTGCCCTGATCCCGCAGCTGAATCAACTTTAGGAGATGGTCCTGGTGCTTGCTGGACGTTTTTGGGCGCCCTGAAGCCTTTTTCACAACTATGAAGTTCTTGATAATCCAATAAATGGTTGATTTAGGTGCAATCTTACTAGCAGAATATCCTTGCCTGTGATGCCCTTTTTGTGCGCAGCAATGATGAATGCACATGTTTCCTTGCAGATTTTCATGGTTAACATAGGAATAACAATGATTTCAAGCACCACCCTCCTTTTAAAGATTCCAGTCTGTCATTCTAACTCAATCAGCATGACAGAGTGATCTCCAGCCTTGTCCTTGTCAACACTCTCACCTGTGTTAACGAGAGAATCACTGAGCTGATGTCAGCTGGTCGTTGTGTGGCAGGGCTGAAATGTAGTGGAAATGTTGTTTTTGGGATAAAGTTCATTGTCAGAGGGACTTTGAAATTAATTGCAATTCATCTGATCATTCATCATGACCTTCTGGAGTATATGAAAATTGCCATCATAAAAACTTTGTGAAAGTTTGTGAGGCAGCAGACTTTGTGAAAAACAATATTTGTGTCATTCTCAAAACTTTTGCCCATGACTGTATAATAATATAGTCATTAAAGACAAAACATTAAAAAAAAAAAAAAATCCTATTCTTTTTTTTGAAAAATATATATATTTAGATGTTATAAATGTATACAGTACATAAAATACATTTTTACAGTTGCTCCTGATTGCAGACATATATTCTATCTTGCATTCACTAGTAATTGCCACTTCCATTAGACCTGTAGCTGGTTTAATTGATTCAACTAAAAATCACATAAGCATACGCGTAGTCCCCTTTTTCATTCCACCCCTGAAATCATAGGGTGTAGTGAGAGTATTTTGCGCTCAAAGATGAATTGGACATTGCTACGTTCGCTGACATATGGTTCTGGCCATGCGCTGTTCGATTTTACGCAAAATAAGGCACAGATTGGCATTTATGTTCCTTAATGAGTCAGGCCCTCTATGTTTCTCAAGAGAAACATTAACATAAGATTGCTGCTCTCACTGTTCATGAGATATCCAAGAAGTTAATCGATTATTTTTAATGAAGGGAGTAGAAAGCAAATGGGATGTGTTTCTTTTAACATGTGTAATGCACCATAAAACACATTAGAAACAAACATTTGCTTACCTGAAAGAATGCAATGCACAGGAAAAATTTAAACCATTGTGCAAGGTAACCAATTTAGTTTGGTGAGCTGTATATTGCAACATCTTCAGCACATACATGTACATTATTTATATACTTTATATAATGCCAATTCATTTCACTGTACTTTGCAAAAATCCGAAATCAAAATAATAATTTATAATAAGAATCAAGTGTTCAAAAATATTTTTTTAACAAATGCAAGAAAGGGATTACAGTCTGTTTAATATTAGTCACAGTGATAGCATCATATGTGCAAGGTATTTAAAACAGATTGTGTGTGAAATTCAGAGAGATAACAGACAGACACAAATGTAAGTAGTGTTGAATGCAGTATAATTAAAAGCACCAGGTGCATCAAAATGTGTGTCTAAGTATTAGTAACTACTGCTTGAGTTTCCATGCACACATATCATTGGTGTATTGAGAATGGGCCATCACCAAATTGTGTCTATCTGATGGTGGTCCTGTGGTAAGCAATAGAATGTTGATAAAACAGTGCCGATTGAGGCTGACACCACTGTGCAGAGTATCAGACAGGTTACAGTTTGTCAACTGTCAGTTTCAGAATGCAGAAATATTCAAATTTAAAATATATGTAAATATATTAAGTGTAAGGCCCAAATAGAGGGAGGGGGATAGGGTAAAGAGCAGCGAGTAGAGAGCAATGGATTGAAAACATACAGTACTTTGTCCGATGAATACTAGGTCTGGCAGTTTCACACTAATGGAAAATACTGTATTTGTCATGCCTTGTGAATATTGGTCATTAATTGCCTCAGTGATGTCATTGGTTGCATTCTTATGAATATTGGCTAAGCCCACAAAATAGCTGCCTCCATTGCATTCAGTTCTCTCTAATAATAAGTATAATTATTATTATCATTTATTTATACAGAGCCAGAAAATTCTGCAGTGTCATTCATTAGAGAAATAGAGAATAGTACAAAGACTTAGAGAACCAGCACCCAAAATACAAAACAAGCAAAGGCAAAATGCAGAACAAGCAAAGGCAAAATACAGGACATACAAGATGCATAAATGCAAACATAGCAAGAAATTAAGCATAATACTATTCATAAAACCTAATAGGAAAGGTATATAATAAAATTAGTATCATACGGAACATGCAAAAGGAATCATACCAGGACACTCAGGTGGATGAGCCGAGCCAGTCAGTAGAGTGAGGTTAGAGACTGGTAGGCTTTAATGATCAAGTGGGTTTTCAAGCAGTCTTTAAAAGTTTAAAGTTTGTTCCGTAGGTAGGAAGCAACACGGGATAATTCTTTGAGGCAGGAGTGGGATCAGGTTATCAGTGGGGAGTTGATGCCCTGATCACTGGCAGAAAGGATGGAGAAGGATGGATACAGAGTAGAGAGACTGAGGGCCTTGTTGGTGAGGGTGAGTATTTTAAATTGCATTCTATAATGAACTGGGAGCAAGTGTAGGAAAATCAGTCTTGCTGCGGCATTGAGCATGGATTGACAGACACGTATGAGAGGTAGGCCAGACATGAGCTAGTTGCAGTAGTCAAGGCAAGAGATAATGAGAATTGGATAAGAGTTTTTGTTGCATTAAAATAATTTTTTTTTTTTTGGTTAAACTCATGTTTATTGAAAGCTCATAATAAAATAAAGAAATATAATCAGTGTTGACATAACAAGATACATTTCAAAGCTTTCCATTTTCTTAGTTAATTATAAAGATATATAATGATGAATTAAAATGGAATGAGGGGAGAAGGGAAGGCAGAGAAAGGATAAGGCAGAAAGGAGGAAATCTATTCAATATTAATAGAGATATAGTGATGTTGTGTGTTTGAAGGTTATTACGAAGGATGTTAAGTAGCAAAATAAGATAAGGTAAGGAATATTCAGTGTATATGTGATAAATATATATTTATTTATCTCTATTCGCCACAAACATGTAATCTTTATAGCAGTCTGTTGTCTTGAATTCTATTCAGGAGAACCAGGTGGTAGCGAATTCTGATGTTTTCTCATTTGTAGAGGAAAGTTAATCACCCATTGATATATAGTAGTCTTTTTAGGAATTCCAGTCTTTAAGTGTTGGAGGATTGGAACACTTCCATTGGGTAGGTATTACAGCCTTAGCTGCATTGCTTAGATGGTATAACAGTGATTTTTAAAAACAAATTATTGGAATTTTAAATAAGTTAATGAGCCAGAAGGCAGGATCTAAGGAGGCTTCGTAATTTAAAATGGTCTTATTGAAACATACAACATCTACCCAAAATTTTTGAATAATGGGACAATCCCACCATATGTGTAAATAACTTCCTACAACATTAGAACATCGCCAACATACATCGGAGGTATTCGGGTATATCTTTCGAAGTAAACTCGGATTTCTGTACCAAAGAGTTAGTATTTTGCATAGTGTCTCTATTATTGGTGCTAATGGAGCATATATGAGTGATTTTGAAAACTTGCTGGCACTCTTTTGGAGAAATGTTTCTATGTAAATCTTGTTCCTAATGGTTAGTGAAATGAGGAAGTGATTGAAATGCATTTTTCAATAATATGTCCATATATAACTAAATTGGGATGGGATGGTTTAGAAACAGATGTACATAGGGTTTCAAAATCAGTAAGTTCTCTATATACTAGTTGGGTTAATTTAGCTGATTGTAAAAAAGGAAAAATTTGTAGCAATTTCCAGAAATTAGCTTTGGGTATATCCCATTTATATTGGATATCAGTAAATGTACGGATGCCTTTCATATCCATCAGCTGTCCCAACCTGAAGACACCAGCTTGTTTCCAATTTTTGAAAGAGGGAAGGTGAGTACCTGGAAGGAAATCCTGATTTGCTAAGAAGGAGGTAAGTGAAAATTTTTTAGAAGAGATATATGGTAAAGTTCGTAATTGTTTCCAACAATTCAGTATAGGTGAAATAGATTGGTGAGAAATTGAGGATAGGCTCGTCAACCAAGGCACAATCTCAATTGGAAGGTTTAGGAATTCTTCCTCAACAGAGACCCATTATTTGTTACCTTTGGCCCATTCCAAGATTCTATTTAGCATAATAGCATTATAATAACTAGATATATGTGGCACTTAAATTCCTCCTAATTATTTGCGTCTGAATAAAATTTCTTGTTGAATGTGGGTTTTGCTTTACCCTAAATAAAACGTCTAATTAAGCCTTGAGCATCTTGGAACTATTTTGAGGGAATATGGATCGGTAGAGTTTGCATTTTATAGAGGATTTTAAGAAGTGTGTTCATTTTAATAATGTTAACTCTACCAATCAATGATAGTCTTTTAAAATGCCATTTTTACAAGTCAGTTTTTCAGGATGAAATGATAGTCAAGAAGTTGGAATGAAATCATTAGGATAGGTCTTTGGTCAATTGAATTCCAAGATGTTTAAGATGAGGTTGGTGCCAGATAAATGGGAATTTATTCTTATAGTTTTGAACTATCGGGAGATGGGTGGTAAGGTTCATGGCCACAAATTAATTTTGAAATTCGAGAGATTTTCAAAAGTAGGAAATTCAGTAATTAAGCTAGGGAGCAAGGTCACATGGTTGGAGATCGATACAAAAATGATGATGATAATGATCAGTAAAAAGTGCCAATTTACATTCCTTATTAACTACTTTAATTCTGGAAATGTCAGTATTGGCTCTATTTGCTCTTCCAAGGGTTTCCATGCAGAGGATGAAGATCAATTGTAACAAAGAGCAACCTTGTCTGGTGTTGCTTAAAATATCGAATGGGCGGAGGGATTTCAATCTGTTTGCAAGCATTTTCACATATAGTTTGCTATCTACATTTAGTAATGAAATAGAGAGCTGGGACACAGGGATGGATCCATCTCTTCCTTCGGTAGAATTGTAATGTGGGCTTCTGGGGATTGTTTAGAGAAATTAGATTCTGCAGAAATAGTATTAAATGCTTGGAGGAGTAATGGGCCAAGTTGGGTTTTGAAGGTCTTAAAATAAGTTATGGTAAAACCAGTGGGACCTGGACTTTTACCTGAAGGGGAAGAAGATATAGCTTATTCCAATTCGTGAGTTGTAAGAGGCTGTTCTAGAGAGCCTCTATTAGCTTCTGACAATTTTGGAAACTCAATTCAGCATAAATAGTTATCGATCTCTTCCCAGCGGCACCCTCTCATAATGTTAGGTGAAGAGCCAGCAATGTTATACAATCTGGAGTAATATAGGGGAAAAGTGTTGTCTATTTTGTTTGTTTCAAATGTATATGGCCATTATTATCTTTGATGGATTGGATAAATGGGGTAAGTCTTTGGGTTCGTAGGGATCGGGCAAACATTTTGCCAGGTTTGTTCACATATTGTTAAAAGTGATTGCGGCACTTCTGATTTTTTTTTTATTTTATCATTCAATAAAATATTTAATGCCTCTCTCGCTTCTACCAATTTAGTAAAAAATTATTTGGATTAAGAGGACTTGTGGATAGTTTCTAGATGTTTTATTTTGATAAAGATTAACAATGGAGAATTGAAGATTGTAAATTTAATTAAAAGATCTCTGCCTAATTCTAGTCTATGGGATGTAAAGTCTGTTAAGGAAAAAGAGATAGGCAAATAAGATAGCGACTCTTTTTCATTAATTTTCAAAATTGTTGCTATAACACACATGGGGAAAATAGTGACTTTTCAAAGTAGGAGATTGTGAGTTATTTTCGAAAATGTGTCTCCTGTATTAGGGTAGTATCTACTCTATCTGCTCTGAGCGTTCTAAGTGCTTTAGAACATTTTTCAGGGGTGTTTAATCTATTAGCAGTAATAGAACATATACAGAGTTTATCAATTGGGTAAGTCATCCTGAATCTAAAACAGAGATTAGTTTCTGTTCATGACTACATAGGCAACATATAAATAAAAGGCTTAGATCTCCTAGGGATGGGGAAGATTGCGTTAGGAAAGAGGGGGGGATGAAATGTAAGGTAAAAGTAATATAGAACAAAGAAAAAGAACAATAACAATAATAATAACATTGAATGCAAATAAATCAGTAAACTGTTCTTTGCTCACACTATGATAATAAATCAAGCGTGATCAAAAAAGATGTATATATACACATGGTAAGGGTCATTTGTGGACAATGACCAAGGCAATCTAAAAGTATTTGAATAAATCATTAAAGTTTCAAATAACTAAATTAACAATACATTGTATTAACAACTATATTTTAAATTATAGAACTTAATAAGAAAGGGTAAATTAATCATTTGTTTTATTTCTATAGGTTTTAGTTATAGCTAGATTGTTACATCATTTTGGGAGGTATGAATCTGTTTGTTTTCTCATGTTTCTCCTAAGATGTAAATTAAAAGAATTATATCCTAACAATGTTTCAAAGGTAGAAGTGACGGGATTGAGACTAGATGTGGGGAGTGAAAAACTTGAAAAATGGAGGAACAGAGGAGAGTATTGTTGTCCACGTGTTGAGTTTTTAGGCAGTGTTAAGATATTCATGAACAGAAAGCAGAGAGACTGCTTGGTTAGAGAAAAGGTCAGAGAAGGAGAGACAGATTTTGGTGTCATCAGTGTACATGTCGTACTGGAAATCGAAGGAGTTGATTAGTTCTTAGAGGAAGTGTACAGCAAGAAGAGCAGAGGGCTGAGGTCAGTCTTTTGGGACCCCAACAGGTAGGGGAAGAGGAAAAGAGGAGGAGCTGGAGGTAGAAACATAAAAAGAATGGTTGGAAAGTTAGAAAGCGAACAAGGAGAGAATAATGCCATGAAGTCCAGTGGAGTGAAAGGTGTGTAGGAGGAGAGGGGAGTTAATGGTATTAAAGTAGCAGAGAGCATGAACATGGATATGTAAGTATTAGACTTAAAGGAGAGAAGATCATTGGTGACTTTAGAGAGGGCAGTCTAGAACAAGTGAAGGGGATTGAAACTCAATTAGAGAGTGTTGATGAGGGAGTGAGAGGAGAAAACGATTATGAGAAGGTTATAGACAAGGCACTGGAGTAGTTTACAGGCAAATGAGAGGTGAGACATTGGGTACTATTTGGAGAGAGAGAGGCATAATCAAGTGAAGGTTTTTGAAGATAGGTGAAACAAGAACATGTTTAAAGGATGAGGGGAAGATGCCCATGAAGCAGGGGCTGACTAGGATGGGGGGGCAGGGGTTAGTGGACTACCTTGGGCCGGGTCACTGGGCAATCTACATTTTTTTAAAAAATGTTCATAATACATTGCTCAGTCGAGTCTTGCCGTGCCGTGAAGAGGTACAAGTTGAAGAGATGTAGGTGCAGTGAGAGGTTAGGGAAGAGGCAGTGGAGAAGGTGAGAGGGTGAGAGGGTTAAGGAGGCAATTAGAAGAGCATGAACCTTGTCCTCAGAGATAAAGGAGAATGCACAGATGGTGTGCTGAATAGGGAGTATAGCAATGGGGCCTGGCAGGAAGATTCCTTGGTGGTGCGGCAACAGGACTATACGACTGGGTGGAAATAAGTGACTTAAAGTAGGGAACAATGCTGAAGTTAGGATATATATATATAATAGAATACATCTCTAAGAATAAAACTTTTACCATTTTTTACAATACAGTAAAGTCAACAAATTTTTACTGGGCATAAAATATGTTATTATTTTTTGTGAACAATTTACAGGTTACAATGCATATACTCTGAAATAACACTGGCACGGAACATGCTTCAATCAACTCGTTTTTAAAATATTAATATTTTCCTTGAAATAGCACATTTGTTTCATTTTATGTTCTATAATTTTATTTTTTACTGCATGAAAAAAATCCCTGTTAATGAAAAGCAATACTGTCTTCCTTGCTGAACTTTTACACGAGTTCCGTGAGTTTTAAACACTTTGGGAATTAAGAGTTTTTATTAAACTGAAATGTTTTTAATCAAACATTCATTTCTAGCTGTGAATAAATTAAAGCAGTGTGGGAAATGTCATGAGAAAAGGAAAACACACAGACACTGCCAAAAAATAAAATAAAAGATGACAAATAAGAATAGGGTATTTAATAGTTTGTGACATTAAAGGTGACATTTCAGATTTGCAAATCTTTCTTCAGTCTGGGAACAGAGAGCTTCAGGTCTGTGTTTGTCAGATTTTCATTTTCAAAATCTATTGCTTTCTAACATATGGGAATACAGGAGAATCGTGAAACACTCACCCACTTAATACTTCTCAATAAATGGAAAGTTTTACAGTGTCATCCTGTCAATATGCTTCAGTCTTTCTCTTTGGTAATGACTATGTACATGTTGCATGTTTTCAATTGAATGTTTATGACAAATACAAGAATTGATAGAATCTGAACAAACCATATGCTACTGAGATCAGGTTTGAAAACCTTTCATGTTTTTGAAAAACATCATTCAGGCATTACAATTATTTTGCTGACGTTGAATCTATAGCCCACCAAGAATATATATATATGTTTGCTATAGCCACTATAATTATCCTGCAATTTGAATCAACTAGCTTTATCTTCCAGTTCATGTGCTGTGCTAACCAATAATTGTGGCAAGACATCATCTTTTTATGTGAAGTATTCAGCTACAAAGAAATCATGATCTAATCTAATCTTTTATCTTGAATTCAGACATTATTTTGCAAAATGAAGAAAAGGTATAAAAAACGAAACAAAAAAAAAACACAATGATTTTTTTCTTAGAACCATATAGTCTCTAATATTATCCCAGCTAAGTGGCTACAGCTGAATTTTGTAATGAAATGTATGTAATATGATCTGAGATCCGTATAACATGGTGGACTGATTCATTAACGAAAGTAAGGCAATTGGTTCAATTGTTGGTGTAATTTTGTTGATGGCTTTGTACTGTATGTTAGTTGAAGTATTTTATATTGGATTTGGTGAAAAACAGGCAACCAAAGTAGAGAGTGGATCAGCAGGGGAAAAACTATTTGAAGGGAAAACCATTCTAGCCCAGACATGTCAAATTCTTGGCTCAAACACATATTTTTTGCGGCACAGAATTTTATTTATTTTTTTATTTTATTTATTTTTTAAAAAAACTTCTCTGAGGTGTCATCATCCAGTGTCCTCCTCCTCTCCTCCCTTCGCAATCAATGTTGATGTCATCACGCCCGACATTTGCAGTGAGGAGCACACAGAGAGAGGAGCCACAACTAACAAGCCAGAAAAGAATAAATCGGAAGAAAGAAGAAAGAAGACAATAGAAAGGTAAGTGAAAGGGAACAAAAGCAACATGGAGGGTACAGTGTCAAGTATTGGGAAGAAAACATTACATTTTATTTATTTTTGTCTTACAAAATTGCACATGAGACTTTTTATTTTTCTTGCGGCCCACACAATCTTAGACTTTGATTATTTGGCCCAAAAGGAGTTTTGCCTGTTCTAGCCGCTGCCTGCAAAATAGATACTAGGGGTGAGAATCTGATTTGGTGAAGACAATTGTAATAATCAATACAGAAGATGATGAGTGCATAAATTAAAGCTTTTGCAGTGTCTTGTGTGAAGTGTGTATTCTGGAACTTTTATTTAGATGGATTTAACATGATTTAAATATAGAGTCGATGTGCGGAAAATAGGATAGTTCTGTGTCAAGGATAAAGCTTAGGCAATGAATTTGTGGGGTGGGATTTGTATCTCTTAATATACATATATTTTTATCAGTGCTCCCTCACTTCAGATCGCCACTGGAGGAAATCTTGTTCCTATCCCAAATTCTTCCACTATAAATTCATACTTTCATCTTACAGCACTGCCCTTACATTTGCCAAACATACTTACTCAACATGCTACCAAAACTCTTATCCATTCTCTAATCATCTTCCGTCTTGACTACTGCAACCTCCACTATCAGGCATTCCAGAAACCATCTTAAATGCTGCTGCAAGACTGGTCTTCCTCTTTCCCCACTCCACATCTGCTTCCCCACTTTGCAAATCCCTACACTGTATCCCTGCCTACTCCAGAAGCCAATTATAGGGCCTGATACATTAAGGATCTTAAATGAAGAAGTATCTTATTTCAGTCTCCTGGACAAAAACCATATTACAATGCAATTAGTTTTCTGTTTTGCACACAAGTTAAATACTGACTGTTTTTTCATGTAGTACACAAATATCAAATTTCAATTTCAGTGTACAAATAAGCTATCAAGTATTTGTGTGATACATGAAAAAACAGTCAGTATTTAACTTATGTGCAAAACAGAATACTAATTAGCACCCCTTGCATTGTAACATGGTTTTGTCCAGGAGACTGAAATAAGATACTTCTTCATTTAGGATCCTTAATGAATCAGGCCCATAATTACTCATCCTTACCTACAAAGCCCTTAACAACACCACTCCTTCATACATCTCAAATCTCAAATAAACATACTCTCCCTCTCGCCCTCTTAGATCTACCTCTGACCTGCGCCTTGTCTCATCTCTGATAACTACCTCTCACTCCAGGCTATAAGGAATTCCCTACCACACCCAATCAGACTTTTCCACAGCCTTCAAATCTTTAGATGCTTTAAGAAAACCCATCTATTTTTTAGAGCTTACCTTATCCCCGATAATACTATTAAAACTAATGCTTCCTCCAACTGTCCCAATCACCACTCTGATCCCCATTTGCCCCTCTTGTTTCAGCTGTGCCCTCTTCCACTTAGAATGCAAGCTTTCTAATGAGCAGGGTCCTCCATACCCTTTGTTTTCATGTCCTCATTTATTTTGTTTACCTTGTATGTTCCTGTTTTATTCATGCCCTATTTTCCCTAATATACAGTGTAGCGGAGCACTGAGCCGCCTTACAAATCTACGATAATAGTAACTTATTTTATCCATGTTGTCAAAAGAAATAGAAATGTAAGATAGGTAACTTCTGTTGGTGAGTAGGAATATTATTAACTCTGTTACTTTGGATTGAGTTTGAGTTGGCGAGAGAAGCAAGATGAAATGGCAGAAAAAGAGTCAGTAATACGGGCCAACCCAGATGGTGATAGATGACTAGAGGGTAGATACGTTTAGGTGTCAGCTGCATAGAGATGATACTGAAATCCAAAGCAGCTTATTAGTTTTCCAAGAGCAGTAGTGTGGAAGAGTAGAGGACCAAGGACTGAGCCTTGTAATACTCCAACTGATAAAGGAAGTGGAGCAGAGATAGATCCAGTGAAACTAACACTGAAAGATTGATTAGATAGGTAGGATGGGAATCAGGATATGACTGTGTCTTGAAGGCCTAGAGATTGTAGTGTTTGTATGAAAAGAGAGTTGTCAATAGTGTTAAATGCAGCAGAGAGATCAATGAGAATTAAAATTGAGTTATGGCATTTAGATTTAGCAGTGATCAAATCAATGCCAACCTTATTCAACGCAGTCCCTTTGGACTGTGGAGAACTAAAGCCTGATGGAAGAGATTCCAATAAGTTGTGCGGAGGAAAGAAGCGATTTGAGACAATTCTCTTAAAAAATTTGGATGTGCATGAGAGCTGATATATGTCACAGTAATTTGAAAGAAAGTTTGGGTCAGAATTTTGGAGAGGGAGAGATGAAATGTAGATTATCAATGGGGATGCTGAAATCCCCCATGACTGTGGTAGGGATGCCAGAAGATACGAAGTAAGGAAGCCAGGCAGAGAAATGTTCACAGATAGATCACAGCAACATGCATAGAGCATGGGTTAAAAATCCAAATAGTATGCTTCAATAGATATAAACAGGAGTCATGGGACATTTATTAGAATTGTGAATGTGCAATGTGGGAAAAGATGTAGGCTAACCCCACCTCTTTATCTGCTTCCAGGTCTGGAGGTATGGGTAAAATGGAGACCACCATGTAAAAAGGCTCCAGGTGAGGCAGTGTCTGATTGTGTAAGCCATGTTTTTGAAATGGTCAGAAGGTTGAGTTTGTTTGAGAGGAAGAGATAGTGTATGAAGGTAAGCTTGCTACAAACAGAGCGTGCATTCCATACGGAACACTTAAAGGCCTTTGGAACAGGTGATATGTTTGAGGTTTTCTCAAATCCGGAAGTGTTCTGATATGTGTGTATGGGGGATGTGAGGGAGGGAGGCTGGATCAGGAGATATATCACCAGCTAGTAGAAGCAGAAAGAGAGAACGATAGGTAAGATGATTGTAAGATGTGTGAAATTGTATATTCTAGCTACAGGGTGAGGATGTTAGAGTGAATGTAAATAGGAAAAAAGTAAATGAGTGTTAACTAGAGGTGAGTGGAGTAGTGAGTAGACAATGTGGACTAAGGTGAGTATTGCAGGAAGGGTGAAGGATGACATAGTTCTAAAGGTAATAGCATGAAGGGGTAATAAGAAAAGCAATTTGCGAAATATTAGGATTTAAGAATAAAAGGCTAAGAAACTGAGGCAAAATAAAAACAAAACAAAATACTTAGTTGCAATGTCCAGTGCAGATAGAGCTGAAGTGAGGAGTCAGGTTGTAGTAAATGTAGCTAATTTCTGGATACCTTCAGAAATTGTTCAGTGTTTGTCCAACTGTGTTATTTAGCTGAGTATTTCCCAACACTTTGTGAGAGAATCCCACTTAGTGTAGGAAACTCCAAACACGTCACATCCCAAACACAATTACCCTTAGAGTGAATGCTAAGATATAGTTGGGATAAATACAAACTACCTACATCTAGAATAATTGATCAGCTGATCAGAACCAGAGAAGAAACAAACCCACGCTTGGTATATCCCATATAATAAATTATACCAGCTGCAAATGAGCCTTAAATAGGCTTGATGATTTTGTCTCTAAATATTGCCTTGTGTTGTCTTAGCAGCTGTCAATCAAGCCTATCTAAGGCTCATTTGGGTGTGGCTCACAAGCCAACCCTTGCTAGATGTAAGCCCATATAACTGGGATATGAGTGCATCTGATTTTAACTGCATTTTAATGGTGTTTAAAGCATCAAAATCAGTGTAGGACCTGCATAAAATGAGGTGCCATGGACGCTGGGATGCAGGCTTAAAAGTTTTGATCCAATTATGAACTAATACCTCATGTTTTCATTTTACTACATACACACAGATATGCAATGTTAAGGATAAGCGCTGCCAACAACTATCTTTTTCTTTTGACAACTGATCAAAGAAAAAAAGAACAAATATATGTCTGATTAGGCTAGATGAGGCCAGGCCACTGTCATAAATTATGCATCAATGATCACTAGCTCAACACATGTTAAAGCAAAAGATAATACATTCCTATTACAGACTTTAAAAAAAAAAGCACAGATGCATAGTACAAATTAATGAGCTGAGGTTCAGAATAGCAGCTGATGGGAATGGTAGTGGTCGATGTGCATACCTAGGGATGAATGAGAAGAAAGGTGATCAGCTGTTGTGTGTTTTAACTGTGCATTTCCTGTCACCCTGTGAGAGACACCCACATAGTGTAGAAAACCCCAAACACATCACACCCCAAACACGTTTCCCCTAATATAATTGCAGGCATCATGGATGCTGCTGCACTATTACCTATTATCCATAGCTGGTATAGCACTGTAAAATATAGTGTGTATACATATATATATATATATATATATATATATATATATATATATATATATATATATATATTAGTGGCACAGGATCACCTACAGCACCCAGACATCTGAGCCTTCTAGAAGTTGGCACTTCTAGAATGTATTTACTGCATGTAGCATACATTTTCTTACAGCAAAGTATACATTAGTGCAGTGTTTCTTAAACCTGATCATTGGGACCCCTGACAATGCAGGTTATCCATATCTCCTTGCTTTAGCACAGATGTATTAATTACTGACTGACCCATTGTAACAGATCCACAGGTGGGATAATTATTTCCCTTGTCACCTGGAAAACATGCACTGTTAGGGGTCCTGAGGACAGGGTGTGAGAAACACTGCATTAGTGGTCTTTCTTAATATGGTAGATTGAATACCGCTAAAAAAGGACATCATTTGTGTTTTATAATGTATATTGTGTAATAATATAAATGTGTTGATTTGTATAAGAGACAAGTGGTGACATTTCGCTAGATTCCTCAGCATTTTCACATGTAAATTTTACATTGTTGCCTTTAGTGCTCTTATAAAAATGTATTTATTTAATTGACTTCATCCTCCTTTGCCTGCATAATAAAATCCAAGACTAATGACACACGGGCACTCAAAGCGCCCACATATCCCAGCCTTCTGCATCCCACAGCTTACACACACTCTTTTTCTACATGTGTCAGTGTAAGTCACTGAGTTCTTGGTAAACAAGTGCTAATATGATGCATGAATCCGGCAGTCAGAGATTACTTGTATTCAGTCATAAATAACATGGAACCTTTAAACTAAGCATTTCTTAGTCATAAGAGTAAGCCAAACAAAATGAATAATTTGTCAGCATAATGTGGACTAGCATTTTGTCAGAAGTTAAAGCAGATAAAAAAAACGAAAAAGACAAAAGAAACATACCTCTATGTAGAAAGATAGTCAGTTTTTGTTTTTGTTTGTTTGTTTTTTGTACTCTGATCAAATATTAATGAGAATATACCATCTCCATTCACTGGGAACCATTGACATCACTGAGGATCAGAGCAATTCGCCAATCAGTTTGTCACTGGTATCTAGTGACCTCATTGGCTGAGTTTTAATAATTATTACATAAATGATAACTCTACCTCCACAAATGTAGGCAAGAGGGGCATTTTAACAAACTAAACACTGGGCTTAATTTGTGCTGTAACACCCAGGATCAAAATTCCTACCCTTTTGGTCCTATTGTCTTTAATGTTTAACAATAATATTTAATGTGAACCCAGCATATGAAATACATTATTGAGTTTCACTTTTATTCTACTTTTTTAATTTTTATTATATGTGGTCCTGTTTTTTTTTTACCTACAAATCAAGCACTACTAAAATATTTTTTATCTTATAATATAAAGAACTGATTTACATAGGTTTAAGTGATCATTTATTCTTATTTTCCATTTGAATATAAATCTATTTCATGGCTCTTATGATACAACAGCAAAGTGTTGTACCTATTAAACATTGTATTTAAAAAAAGTCATTAAATCAAATGTTAAGATATGAAGAGGAGGATTCGACAATGACTAGGATTTTAAAGCAAAATATACCAAAGAAAATGAGTCCTAAACATTGAAAATAAGCATATTCAATTTAAAATCTCTCATATCTATTGAAGAATCTAATTGCATAGTTAAATGAACTGTAAAAACAGCAAGGGCTTAATTTTACACCGCTCAAGAATAGTGAAGATAACAAAAGAAAACATTTTATCTGTGCTAATAATTTCTCTTTGTAGAACCAATTTCCTTAAAAGACAGATATTTTTTAACTGCGACAGCAGTTTTGAATGATCCGTTTGCATGTATTAAGCAGCAGTCACACACAGGAAACACTGTAGTCTCCTCTAAAAGAGCAGTCAATTATGTGACTACTTTAAATTCTTCTTGTAAAAATGATTTTTGCACCATGCCTGAGATGAAAGACTTTTGTAATAAAGAAAGGACAAAGAAAGGCAAACGTGCCAGATAATGTCTAAGCAGCAAAATGAGTGCAGGCTTTGTGTTTAATTGCCACAATAATTACCCAACTAACTATCAAGAGCTAGCACTCACATAAGCCTTACTGCAGTTTTTACATTACAGTGCGGATATATTTACTAAGCATCGTATTTGTATGCTTTTTTTGTCAGGATCACACTATGCAGTCCTCTATACGTGACAATTTACATAAAGTAATAATCATTTCTATTTATTTATTCTAGTAATTGCTTATTGTTAATAACAGAAGATATAACCATATCTCTAATTGGTGTCCCACCTTATTCATGAATTATAAAGAGTACTAATATGATTACCATGGTGTCCAAAGTACAGCAGCTAACTCTTGCATTTTTGTATGAGGACCAGTGCCAAAAAATCGGGAAAAAAACAAAAAAAGGGTTAAATAGAGTCTGTATTGAAGAAAATAAGTGACAGAGGCATTTCTGGGTTCTTGAGAACACTCTATAGTAATACACAGAGCAACATTTGAGCATGTCTAGAAGCAAAACTTGTTCTCCTGAATCACTGACATCATCATCATCATCTATTTATATAGCACCACTAATTCCGCAGCGCTGTACAGAGAACTCATTCACATCAGTCCCTGCCCCATTGGAGCTTAAAGTCTAAATAATATAGACACACTCACACACAGAGACAGAGAGGGACACTGACATACTAGCAGGCCCGGCGCTCCCATTAGGCAAGGTTAGGCAATTGCCTAGGGCGCCGGGCTCTGCAGGGCGCCTCGAAATTTAAAAAAAATGACTATGGTCATTTAAAACGGAAATCCACGGGGAGGAGAGGAGGGAAGGGGCTATGAATCTTACCAGCATGAAACTGCTCCTCTCTGCTCTGTCTTCTCCCCTCCGCTCACTGACAGTGACAGGCCGTGATGATGTCATCATCAGGGCCCGACAGTGTCTGTGAGTGGAGGGGAGAAGACAGAGCAGAGAGGAGCAGCTTCATGCAGGTAAGTTAAAGAAAGACATGGGGAGGGGAAGGGAGCTGAGGGGAGGGAAGCGCAGCGCCAATTTTGACAGGGGGGCGGCGATTTTTAAAGGGGTGCACGCCGATTTTCACACTGTGGCTAGGGCGCCAAGGACCCTAGCACCGGTGCTGCATACTAGGGTCAATTTTGATAGCAGCCAATTAACCTACCAGTATGTTTACGGAGTGTGGGAGGAAACCGGAGCACCCGGAGGAAACCCACGCATGCACAGGGAGAACATACAAATTCCACACAGATAAGGCCATGGTCGGGAACCGAACTCATGACCCCAGTGCTGTGAGGCAGAAGTGCTAACCACTAGGCTACTGTGCTGCCTGACAGAAGGACACTCTATTACAGCTGATGGGGCTACTTTATATCTTGGTTTGAGAGGAACAGCCCTCGAGCCCCTGCTACCTCTGATCATTTTGCTCACATCAGCCAAGTGCTGCTTGGTAAAAATGCCCCTCTGGTCGGAAATAGGGCAGAAAAGGATGATAAGGTCTTCAGTTGACTGATACAAATACAAGGACTTCTACTGTACAAGGTAAGACATAAATAAAAATTTTGGTTATCTTTGGGAATCCCAAAGTTATGGAGAGGAGAGGGATTTCTGCCATGATGGATGGGCAAGTACTTTAACTTAATGCTATATTAGGCACAGTACGTCCTATTCATTTCTGACATTTCAGACTACTTTAAGTTCATTGGGCTGGTCATGCTATAACAATGATACCTGTAGCTTGGGCGTCCCCCTGTCCTAATGGAAAGCCAGTCCCAGTACAGAAAGCACAGAGCAGGATAACATAGGGCAATCAAGCCTACAAAAACTCTACATACTCTCCCCAGTCCCAGTTCAATCCATCCTCGTGCTGACTAGAACTGGTACTTCTCCTGGCACTTCTTGGGTGGTGTTTGCCAGCACAATAATCCCAGCAAGCACTGACGTTGGCTTCTTCATCACTGCTGCGCTTGTAAAATGACAAGTAGCAACATGTCACTGGCTGACAGAAAATGCTATAAATTTGTGGAACTACAAGCACCAGCATGCCCTGGCAGAGCATGCTGGATTATAATTTTTTTAAAAAAACAGACACATTATATAGAGATTATAAACTCTCAAATTTTTATTTACCAATTTATTAAACTGGTAAATTAAAGAAAATATTTTTTCCTTAAGAGGCCCAACCACAAAATAATTGAAAGGGAAAAAACCCCACAAGAGATGAATGGAATCCTGCTGCTAAATGATATGGAACTGAATGAAGCCCGACAAGTATTATGCCATCTACATAAACGTAGTGTTATGCTCTGCATTTAACACATCTTTGTCTCTGATGTATCCATACGACAGCATCTACAAAACAATATAGTGCAATATTACATTTATTTTCTAACACTGTGTAGTGTTATGTATAGAACTCATTATCCATAATCACTGTATCTTATATCTAAATGACTTTGCACTGAATGGAGGCAGAGAAGCCTAATGTGAAATACCTAAGTGTAGGGTTGTGTTATGTGTATGATGCACAATACAATGTAGCACAATATTACAGTACATTATCTACCTGCATTTAGTGTTACGTTTTGTGACTGATGCATTTTCCATACCTACCTTATCGGTATTTATAAAAAAAAAAAAAGTAAAACTGAGTAATATAAGTCTTTAAATATCAAATAAATAGCAATTCAATGATTGTCAATGGGAAATAAGAATAGGATTGTAAAGTTTATGTCCAACAGTATTTATTGTACAAATATAGTTCATGTAATATTACTGGTTCTTAATATACCATGGCAGACTACAACGGCTCATTCATAATGGCAGAAATCTATTGCACAATGCAAAATGTCTGCCCCTGAGAGCCTTTATAATTCAAGAGTTTCAGGTTTATTTTATTGACTTTATTAGCAATAAGCAGGTATCTCGCAAAATGACAGGCTCTTGGAAGTGGCTAAGTAAACAATTTGTGTGTGATGTAATTATGAGAGCAAATACAGCAACTGGGTTAAATATTTTCAGATGAAAACATTATCTTACGCTTATGTAGCGTCTTATGTATTACCCGAAAACACATGATTTGTTAGTGTTATTTGTAACTGTGCAACATACCCCGTATTATCTATGTGTGTCATTTATGAATATATATTTAACTTGTTTATTAATGTACTGAAATTTGAATACACGATCAGTAGTTAAATGATTTTGGGTATATGAAAAGTTAGACAACCAAATGGCCACAATGTTTACAATTTCTATTGTACAATACAAATATTGTATTAAAATGATCAGGTCCATAACTAGGGCCGTGCGTGAGGGGAGACCGCCCATGGCACAATGCCGAAGGGGGGGTTATGAATATTTTAAGCTAGTTTGATTAAAACAGAGTAAATACTTTTAATTTATTTCTGTTTGGAGAGCAGGAAAAAGGTTTATTTATTAAATGGGAATACTATTACTTTAATGTTGGGTTTGGTTGGCAAGATTTAGATCTATTTATTAAATGGGAATAATATTAGCTTAATGTTGCGGCTGGAGGAAGGCCTAAGTATTAATCGTGGGTGCTATTGATTTAAAGCCAGGGTTGGTTGGCATTTTCTAAATGTGCCCATTTTTTCTTCCAAATGGGGCCCCTAACATTCCAGGATCCAGACAAACCACAACTAGAGAAACCAGCAGCCACAAGTGGTGACAGTGACAAGAACAGGTAGGAGAGAGCAGGACAGTCTGCCAACTGTTCTGATTCTAGTGGGACAATCCCGATTTTTGGTGACTGTTCTGCCCAATCTAAGGGGCAGGCCAAGACTGTGTACTCTTTATATACACACTGCATTCTTTATATACTACACTGTGGTGCTAGCTGTCCTTCGTGGGCTTGGCACACCCCCTCTAGTAGTTTGGTTACGCCTCCCTAGTGGCTGGCCACACCCCCTATGGTGGGCCCCACCATTATATCCCCCAGTGGGCCCTTCATGTCCCAGTCCGACACTGTCGTGCATTATAAATTTTTTCCACCAGAATCACAGAATGATTTTCCCCAGATGCTGCATTTACTCCCAAATGTAAAATGATCTAAAAATATGTTTACTGAACCATTTAAAATAATTGCCATTCTGCAAGATAATTTACTGTGCATGCTTATTACACTTTTGGAAAAGCAGTGTTATCTGTATGAGCTTTTTAGCCCCCACTTACAGACTTGCATTTGCAATGGAACATGTTTAATTTGTGTTTTTAGTGATAATAATTAGAAATGCTAAAAGACAGAGCATTCTATTACACTTTTGAAACAGTGCTGAAAATAATACTAGACTTATGTCATGTTATGTTAAGCACAAAAGAAAGAAGAAATGCAGCATTACTATACATGAGATATACTGTTTCACTAAATACTTAGCCTTTTCTTATACACAGATTGTTGAGACAGTATCTACGACAGTCAATGGGAGCTGTGAGACCAGGAAAAAGATAAAATATTTTTCTCATGGCCTTGTGGATGAAAGTCTTGGACATTAGATACATTCTTTTTAAAATGGATAGTACTGTTGTAAGTCTGGCTTGCCTTATTTAGTTATTTTAATTGTTCTATTTTTATTTGTTTTTGTTATTTATCATTAAATGTTCTAGTTTTAAACAAAACAACTGATTGCTTTTTTTAATATATAAGATTCATTTTTTTTTATAATTCGCTAACAGAATACATTGCTATATTGTCAGCCATACTGTATAGGGAAAAAGTATTATATGCATAACAAAAGCACATTGGCAAAAATGCACAATCCATGTTTACGTTTACAGCAGCTGTAAATCAGAACCTGGGGGTAAATGTATCATACTCCGGTTTCTTCAAGTCGCCGGAAATCGGCGAGATGACAGTTAAAATTTAAAGCGGCGCTGCCTTGTAAAGGCAAGTTTCCCTTTACAAGGCAGCGCCATTTAAAATTTTAGCTGTCATCTCGCCGATTTCCGGCGACTTGAAGAAACCGGAGTATGATACATTTACCCCCTGCATGTAATTTACCCAGTACACAAAAGTCACACTTTGTTTTCCAGTTGACTAATTTAATTAACTTAGATTAAAATAGCTAGCTGCTAAGGCTAGGTACACACTGGAGCGTTTTCGTCCAATGATCAGGCAAATCAGCCAACATACGACTGTTTGGTCGGAAGTCGGTTTAGTGTGTATAGTAACACGATGGTCGAAAGTCATTCCAAAGTGTCAATTGCCGGCTCATTTTGGTTGATCATACTGTTTAATATTTTCCGACCAATCACCGACCGATTATGTAGTGTGTATGCGCTCATGCTCACGATTTTCATAGAGTTTACAGAGTCGTGTTCTTTTCAGTCGATGCTAGCAATGAATGTCCCGGTGAATAAATGTAGAGAGTGCTGTAGATGTAAAAATTAATTTGTTCGTTCTGAGACAGAATGTTTAGTTTCAGAGTCACAGGAGCTAACGAAATTTGTTAGGACATGAGGATAGCTATAACAAGGCGGTTTTAATCAGGGAGACAATGTGACAAGAATGAATGAATGAATGAATATTGTGCTATTATTCTCTGAAGACTAGAGGACCAGACAAAGGACCAGATGAAGAGCACAGATCTGAAGGTAAATCGTGTCAGTGTGTACGCATGAATCGTCAGACTGATGGGACCTTCAGTCATAGGTACAATCGTTTGATATAACACATCGGTCGGAAAATCCTTCAGTGTGTACCTAGCTTTAGTATATGACAACACTTAACCAATTAAGCGCTGTAGATTAAAGGAAATGGGGGAAGAATTGCAATATGATTTAGGGTAGAGTTATTTTGTAAAAAAAATATATATATTGGTTTATGAAAAGTTTAAATTATACAAAAAGATAAGAAAAAAGGGATGGAAAAAATGGTATCTTGTAACATCTGCATATGGGACCAGATTTGATGTGCACATTTACACATGTAACCGTACTGTACAGTATATGAATATGCAAATATTGGGTCAGACTTGACACAGGTTGAATCAAACTTAGGCTGTTTGTTTACCTTGGTGCATTGGACTAGACTGGATGTGGGCCACAACTCATTAGGCATAATTTTATGTGGATTTCAACGTAAGCAACTTGTTGACCCAAGTACTGTACACTGTGCAATGTTTCAGCAATAGTGCATGGTGTGACCCATTAATTCTCTCTTTGCAGGTTTAGTAGACCTGGAAAACCATGCATGCAAGAGGAAAACTGATTCCCTAAGTCAAGCCTAAACTTTCCATGCTGCTGCTTCATGTAAATATAATGCTGATGCCAGAAAGCCAACTTTACATGTTTCCTAATTTTGTCTATAACTTCTACAGCAGGTATGAGGCATAACTAGGCAACTGTCAGGGGGAAAAACATAATCCCATCAGAATGTGCACAAGAGTAGTCTAGTTGTGACTTTCTACCTGTTGTGCAACTACAAGTACCAAAAGATAGAAAAACATAGCTTGACCATTGGCCTACACACAGATATGAGAGTGCTGGAAGAATGAAAGATCTATGCACAACATACAATACAATATTTCCTTATAAATCATAACATATGCAATAAATCACAGAACAATGTATAAAATGTTTTCCCATGAGTGTAGTTTGTTTACCTCTTTCCACCACAACAGGTAATGCCCTCAAGATGTGATCAATATATTTTTGGCAAAAATTGAGCTAATCAGGTTCCCATAATTGTTTGCTGTTCACTAGCTGTGCCTTACATTTAGGTTTAACTGTATTTCTTATCTAATATTTAAAAGTTGTCCATATTATTTCCATGACATTTAAATCATAATATTCTGGAAGGGTTCCATGTCTATCTTTGACTTGAAATGTCAAATAGGCAGCAATAGCTAAATGTTTTCAATCACTGGCCTGGAAAAGTTTGTCACAAATGGGCCAATTCCTTCTGATATAAGCCCTTAGTGTTTGGTCTATTGTGAACAGTTTGGCCATGATGCCTTTAAATACAACTAGTGGTGCTGGACCTCATGGAGATATTGCACTCCATGTATGGACTTTGGGGGGAATGCTTAAGTGTTGGTTTGATTCAAAAATTATTATGTCCCTTAAAAGCACAACTGATAATTGTTTGAGTGTAGTGGAGGACTCACATTGGAGTCATTGTAGTGCCTAAAGCACCCTTTTGAAGTGAAACTTCTTTGGCAACAGTAAAAATTGTTTGTGGAGATCAAAATGTGTAATGGAAGGGATATCATACACTGAATTGACGTTCTGACCTCTAATGCAAAAATGGCCACAGAGGATGGTCCCTTCCGCTGTAACATTCAGACTTTATGTCCTGCTGCAGCCGTTTAATACCTAGGCTTTACCTGGTTTTGCAGAGGGCTGAATTACACTTAGTTTTCTGTAGTTGTAAGGGATCATATCATTGACTCTTCTATATGCTAGATACTGCTTATGGTCTGCAGAGAGTACTGGTATTTAAGAGTACTGGGTGTATATGAGACAGGCTGCCAATATAGGAGACACATTGCTAAGGAGACTTGGAAGACAAGTAGAGGTCATCTTGTACTATGAGTTTGAAGGCTTGATACAGCAGAAGAAATGCAGGGAGCTGGAAGGTGACCTTGGGAAGTTAACCTCTGCATAGGGCTCTGAGCTGCCCTCACTACAGCAATATGCAGTGACAGAACTGGACCAATCTGTGTGTAGCATGCTGGGCTCCTGTTAGTGTCTCTACTAAGGTATATAATTTTGATGCAAGTATGACTTTTCATTTACAACCACACACTTGCAATATAGTCCTCTGATTCAGCATCTTATTACTTGACAGTCTGATTTTAAATCCTCAACATCCCTCCAAGTGCCTTGTACAGGCTGCACTGGCTGAAAGTCCAAGGCTGTTACCAAGTTGCGCTCTAGCTGTATCACTGGGCTGGAGCCAGTACAGCATAGCAATCTGAGACTAGGAGTCACACTCAACGCTGGCTCTGTGGCTGGATAAGACAAGCACTCTCTGGACCTGAGTCATTCAGGAGACTAAAGCAAAATAAAGGAGCAACTTGACCTCGGCAAAGCCATGTTGCATTGGAAGGGGAAATACATTTAAAATGTGTGGACAAATTTACAGTTGGGATAGGGCATGTCCTAGATCAACTTTAAATTTCAGTGTAAAAATAAAGCTATCACGTATTTGTGTGCTTCATGAAAAAGCAGCCAGCATTTAACTTGTTTGCAAAATAGTGAACTAATTTGCACCCCTTGCATTGTAATATGTTAGCCCAGGAGCAAATTTACTCCTTTTTTGCCTAGCTCGTCTTAATGACTCAGGCACTCTCTGTTAGTGGCTGGGACGACAACACTCTTTATAGTCGATTGGTGTTAAGATACAGGGTACTTTTAATCACCCAGACACGGAGCAGATGAAATTAAATGGATGCTTTATTTTTGCACTGTACACACAGATCAATAATACATAGTTTCAATGTATGAGATTTGTGACAATATATCGGTGATAGTTCAGATAGAGCGAGTCCTTAAATAGGATAGAGCTCCACACAATAATCCCACACAGAGACTAATAATGATGGTCCCACACAGGAACGGAGATGCACAAGTCCACATCGGAGCTGAAGGTCAATTCCCCACAGGAATAATGATGAAGTAAATACACATGGTTCCTGGCAGAGTGTCACCCCTTAGCCAAAGTCAGTGACTAACATGAGGATCTGGCTTGTGTAGTCTCCTGTTAAACCCACCAAATTCCCATGATGATGGTAACCACCCAGGGGATTGGCGCAGGGTCCTGGGTATGGGGTCCCTTTTGTGGTCCTTCCTCCTACCTATCCCAGATGTCCATCTCTTGAGGATCCCATGATAAATCAGGCTCCAAAATGTCTCTTAAGTTCCAGAGAAGAACAATGGTAAACAAATAGAGGGAACAATGAAAGGGTAATTGGTTCAAGTGCTGTGTTTCCCTTGTGGAGATGGAATTTATGCGTGAGAGGCTTTTTCAGTAAGATGTTGCCTTATCTTCATGGGTACTTCCTGCGTGGCACCCAATATAAAACTCCATAGCAACTCTTCAGTCTTTGGGAACAAAAAGGAGCTAAAAAATAATGGCCCCAGATTACTGAGGGGCATTATTTCCTCACAATGAGTAAGACAGTACCCTCATTGTTCTTAAGTAAGACATTAGCTTTGGTGTTAGTGGGCAAGAAAGCAACCTTAGTGTGAGAGGTCAAGACAGCATCTTCAGGATTGGCAGGTAGGACAACTAGCACCCTCAGTGTTGGTGGGAAAAACAGAACCTTCAGCATTGGTCAATAACATAGCAAGCACCCTCAATGTGGTGGCAAGATAACACCCTCAATATTGATATGAAAGTTAGCTCCTTCAGAGTTGGTGGGTTAAGCAGTGGTATTGACCTAAGTAATGTTAGAGAGCGAACGTTACAAAAGACAAAGAAGTTCCACTTAAAAAGTGTGTGCTTGCCACACACTATTTTTTTTATACAATCTATACACAAATACAGACAATAATGCATGTTTTACATTTTAGGATCTAAATTTATATAAAATCAGACTGTCCAGGTAACAGCTATTTATATTATATGTCTATTTATGAATCTATGCATTGAAGTCCTCCCATTACAATATCAGTGACTTACTGTACCATACTACTAGTCTTAGATTCCCATGTTGCAACACTCCAGTAACATACACACAATAGTTTCTGGAAGTAGGAGAAAACCTTTAAAATGGCAACATAGGAAGCAAAAATTAGAAAAAACCTCTAACCAAAAAATAAAGTTTTGATAAAACTTCATGCCAAAGAATATGACCAATGACCCACAACTTCATTATGTGAAACACAGGAATTTTTACAACACCCAAACCATTCCATGATCTGATCCTCCCACTATCTGAACATACCATAGGTTCCCTATTTAGAGAAGTTATAGACACGTTAATTGATTCAAACCAACTGAAAATCTATATCACAAGACTGGCCAGAAATGGTATAACTTTTTTGCTTCATCCAATTGTGTGAAACCTCCTTCACTAGCCATCAGCCAGACAGACAAGCACAGGTTGACTGTATATGTGAGTTCAAAGCCAAAGCTTTAAATTAAGAGGTGCATGACATGGAGAAGATGATTTCCCATCTTATAACTCTTGTATGTGTGTCGAAGTCAGCAAATTGGATAAAGTCATTTCAATTTAAATCGAGCAAACTTGGTTGTTTTTGTCTAAAAAGATGCGTATGACACGCTATGGCGTGAAAGGGCGTACGCGGCCGCAACACGTGGCACAAACAGTATTTACGCTTTTACATACATTCGCACAAACACTCACATTTGTAAAATAGTACACATTAATGGTAGTTGCAGCACATAGTTATTTATGTCGAAATATAGTTTATGTGTAATATTATAAGTTATATGCATATCAGTAAAACATATGGTACACGTTAAAGGAATCATGTCATGTGTGGTATCATACTAATCCATTTCACATTTGCAACTGTCCGGTTCACTCTGCGAAGGGATCGCAGAGTGCATAAGCAAGTTATCAATGTTAAGGAATTATGGACTATTAGGATTAGAAATCTTGGCGGGAAGATCAGAGCCCATCCCCTGGAGAGATGACCCCCACCTTTGGATTCCTGAGCTTAAACTAGCCTATGATCTGCAACCCCCTGGACCCTCCTGAAACCTGGACCAATAGAAGCAAGCCACATTCTTTGCATTGTTTTACTGTATTTCTGTTGCATATAAGCAGCAGCTCCTCATCTAGTATTCAGTCACCTTGACCACAGACTTCAGGACTGAATGACTGTTCACTGGATCCAGAGCTCCTGCGATAAGTAATGGCTGTACTTACTATTATTTCGCTTGAATTATTCTGCTACTTTTTGAGAATAAATATTTGTGGTTGGAAACACAAATCGAGATTCGACAATCGTTATTGGATAGCGACAAAACGCTCATAACAAGAGACTGCATGGGTGTCAAGGTGAGTGTATATCTAGGAGAACCAGACAAGAGGACAACTTTCCCAGTACCAGTTTTGTGTCACTGAGGAACCCACACATTCCAACTTAAATTTTGTTTCTTGAATGCTTTGGGAGAGCATCTTTAGGTATACTTAAATATGATACCTAAGTTTTAATTGTATGTGTTTTACTGTGTCACATCACTACATGACTAGTTGGACCAGTTTAGTATGTTTTTTTTTTTAAAAAAAAAATCTCAATAAAAGGCATGGTCCATGTTTTTAATTTTGTATAAATTACCTAAGCAGTGTTGACTTGGGGCTACTATACCCTGTATACTAACATACGCATTACAGTAACAATATAGCTTAACGTATATGGCTATAATTAAGTAAATATTTTAAAACTTATTCACATTAAGTACTTGCCTACAGTAAATTCCATTACTGTCCTATCTGCAATATATACTGGTGGCAGAAATACTTGCTATATAGTAATCTGCATTCATAAATAAAATATGAACAATTACATATATACTGAATTTACTGTACAAAGTACAGCAAACTAATGCAATACCACAAATAAATGTCAATAGTGTAATTATATGTAATGTAAAGCAATGTGATAACACTAATATAACACTAATTATAATGAACTAATTTGAATGAACATAGAATTGAATTGAACATATAATGAACTAATTAGAATGAACATCTACTATACTGTACAGCATGCATAGCATTCTGTATTGCACACGTTGTGATTATCCTGTGATGCAGATTATAGTATTACACCATAATGGAATGGATAATCAGAAAGTATAACTCTATTTAATACTCTGGCAACTCATAGATGCTCCTGACATGAACATGGAAACCAACACTGCTCATGCGTGATAAAATAAATTACATTACATGTAATATTCGACCTGATATCCATGCTTATTATAGAAATTGTAATAACACAATGGATATACTTGACATAGGGCTTAGGCGTGCCTCAGTGAGCCCAACGAGCTGCATACCATGTACATTATGAAATGTGAACTGAAATGTGCTCCGCCTGTATTACTTAAGAATCATTATCCATAATTTAATGGGAGTCGTGTTTTGGTAAAACAAGGAGGAGTTGATGACTTGATGACTTGAAAGGTTTTTATATGACAGAAAAAAAAGCAACAAAAATAAACTTAACTTTTTCGTTATTTAAGTAAATGTAATGGAAATGTAAAGTAATATAATAATTCTCTTGGGTTTCTAAATGATAAATCTTTAAGTGTATGTAATAAGAGCTAATTATGACATTAACAGAAATGCCATTTGATCTGTACATTAAAAATGATATTTTACAGCTCAAATAAAGTGCCGGTAATTGTATAGAGATTTTAATGACTGGGTCCTTCAGAAAGCAAAATGTTGTTGGTACAGTAATAAAAAGAAAGAATTGAAAATTACAGGATAGGTAAGTACTATAATATATTGAAAAACGCTCAGTAGGAATATGGTTCCATTTGCTTAATCTTAAGAGTCAGACATTTAATCTGATACCTGAATAAGCTGCAATGATATAGTAGTAACGATTGTGCTGTTTACTAACCAATTTTTTGTTATTAGAATCCACATTTTTAGAAGGGATGTGCACCGGCCACTTTTCGCGTTTTGGGTTCTGGGTTCTGATTACCTTCAGGTTTTGGGTTCTAATGGGTTTTGCCAAAACACCCCCCTCAAGGTTTTGGGTTTTGGGTTCTGATTTTTTTTTTTAAAGCATAAAAACAGCTAAAATCCAGATTTTTGTTTCTTTTTCACTCCTATGCTATTATTAACCTCAATAACATTCATTTCCACTCATTTCCAGTCTATTCTGAACACCTCACAATATTGTTTTTAGGCCAAAAGGTAGCACCGAGGTATCTGGATGACTAAGCTAAGCGACACAAGTGGGCGGCACAAACATGTGGCCCATGTAGGAGTGGCAGTGCAGTGGCAGACAGGATGGCAGTTTTAAAACTGCCCCAAAGAGCACATAATGCCAAAAAAAGAGGTGCAAGATGGAATTGTCCTTGGGCCCTCCCACCCACCCTTTTGTTGGGGAAATAGGACATGCACACTTTAACAAACCGATCATTTCAGCGACAGGGCCTACCAAACTACTGTGGCTGAAATGATTGGTTTGTTTGGGCCCCCACACAGAAAAAGCAATTCATCTCTCCCTGTACAAAGTAAACTGGCTCTACTGAGGCTAGATGTCGTCCTCATCCTCTGATTCCTCGCCCCCTTCAGTGTGTACTCCCTCATCCTCACACATTATCAATTCATCCCCGCTGGACTCCACAATCACAGGTCCCTCTGTAGTCTCTGGAGGCCATTGCTGGTCTTCATTGAAGAATTGATAATTCATTTTGATGAACATCATCTTCTCCACATTTTGCGGAAGCAACCTCCTTCGCCGCTCACTGACCAGGTTCCCCGCTGCACTAAAAACTCTTTCTGAGTACACACTGGAGGGGGGACAACTCAGGTAAAGTAGAGCCAGTTTGTACAGGGGCTTCCAAACTGCCTTTTTTTTCCTGCCAGTACAAGTAAGGACTGTCTGACATGTCTATTTGGATGCTGTCACCAAAGTAATCCTCCACCATTTTTTCAATGGTGACAGCATCCAATGCAGCGACAGGAGACATGTCAGCAATCGTTGGCAGGTCCTTCAGTCCGGAACAGATGTTCAAATTCGCTCCTGCCTGCTCTGCATCCCCACCACCGGGTCGTTTAGGAAATCTGAGCTGTTCCCTCGCAGCCACAGATGTGGAAGAAAATGAAGGAGGAGCTGTTGCCATGTCACAGTCCTCTTCAGATGACAATCTCCTGATCAGCAGGTCTTTGCACCGCTGTAGACTTGTGTCCGCCGGAAACATAGACACAACATACGCTTTAAACCGAGGATCCAGCACGGTGGTCAGAATGTATTCCTCTGACTTTAAAAGACTGACCATCCTCGGATCCTGGCAAAGCGTATGAAGTGCTTCATCCACAAGAGCTACATGCTTTGTGGAATCGCAATGCTTTACCAGCCCCTCCCTTACTTTCTCCAGCTGCTTCTGCAACAGCCTGATCAGTGGAATCACCTGACTCAAGCTGGCAGCGTCGGAACTGACTTCTCGTGTGGCAAGTTCAAACGGCTGGAGAACCTTGCACAACACGGAAATCAGTCTCCACTGCGCTTGACTCAGGCGCATCCCCACTCCTTTGCCTATGTCATAGGTGGCTGTGTAGGCTTGAATGGCCTTTTGCTGCTCCTCCATCCTCTGCAGCATATAGAGGGTGGAGTTCCAACGCGTCACAACCTCTTGTTTGAGGTGATGGCAGGGCAGATTAAAGTGTTTTTGATGGTGCTCCAGTCTTCGGTAGGCAGTGGCAGAATGGCGAAAGTGTCCCGCAATTTTGCGGGCCACCGCAAGCATATCCTGCACACCCCTGTCACTTTTAAGATAATGCTGCACCACCAAATTTATTGTGTGGGCAAAACATGTCATGTGCTGGAAATTGCCCATATGTAATGCCCGCACAATGTTACTGGCGTTGTCCGACACCACAAATCCCCAGGAGAGTCTAAGTGGGGTAAGCCACTGCGAGGTGATTTCCATCAGTTTCTCTAAGAGGTTGTAGGCATTGTGCCTCTTACTGAAACCGGTGATACACAACGTTGCCTGCCTTGGAACGAGCAGGCGTTTCGGAGATGCTGCTACTGATGCTGCTGCTGCTGTTGCTGCGGAAGGCGATTCATCTACCCAGTGGGCTGTCACAGTCATATAGTCCTTAGTATGCCCTGAACCACTTGTCCACATGTCCGTGGTTAAGTGGACAGTGGGTACAACCGCATTTTTCAGAGCACTGAGGACACTTTTTCGTACTTCTCTGTACATCCCGGGTATCGCCTGCCTAGTGAAGTGGAATCTAGACGGGATTTGGTACCGGGGACACAATACCTCCATCAACCGTCTAAATCCCACTCCACTGATGGCGGACACCGGACGCATATCTAACACCAACATAGCTGTCAAGGCCGCAGTTATCCGCTTTGCCATAGGATGACTGCTGTCGTACTTCGTCCTAATGGCAAACGACTGTTGTACGGTCAATTGCTTAGTGAAAGACGTTGCGGTCTTACGACTTCCCCTCTGGGAAGATGACCGACTCCCAGCAGCAACAGCAGCAGCGGCAGTAGTAGGCGTAGCGCTGCAGGATCCTCCGGAAGAATCCCGGATTGAAGAAGACTCAGTCATGCCGGTGACATGGCCTGCAGGACTACCTCCGATCCGGATTGAGGAGGAAATTGATGAGGAGGGTGTTGCTGGTGTGTATACAACAGGACCAAGGGATTTAGGTGTCCCTGGACTGCTGACGGTTATAGCCACAGTTCCTGAACTAAACACAGAATTATGAAGGGTCTTCAGGTGATGTATAAGGGAGGATGTCCCTAGGTGGCCAAGATCCTTACCCCTGCTAATTGCAGCTTTACATAAGCTACATATGGCAATACATTTGTTGTCCGGATTGGGATAGAAATAATTCCAGACTGAAGAGGTGGATTTATTGGTATCACGCGCTGGGTGCGGGCAGCGCACCCGACAGACTCACCTAGCTCCGGTGCTCCGCTTCCCGCTGGGCGCCGCCATCTTGGATCTAAGGTGACTTAAAGAACAGGCACTGAAGATAGGGAGGAGGTGCCTTTTAAAGTTGCCGCCAAGGAGAAGGACCAATCAGCTGCAGGAAGGCAGGGAGATTAGTGTCACCTCCGGGTCTGCGCATGCGCAGACCCGGATCCAAGATGGCGGCGCCCAGCGGGAAGCGGAGCGCCGGAGCTAGGTGAGTCTGTCGGGTGCGCTGCCTGCACCCGGCGCGTGATAGTAGGCAGGGAGATTAGTGTCACCACGGGGTCTGCGCATGCGCAGACCCGGATCCAAGATGGCGGCGCCCAGCGGGAAGCGGAGCGCCGGAGCTAGGTGAGTCTGTCGGGTGCGCTGCCCGCACCCGGTGCGTGATAATTGGTCTTCTTCCCAGGCATGACGATGGGCTTTTTCATTCCATGGACAACAACTCTTTCCCCCCCTGGTGCCTCATTTAAGCAAACCACATCAGCATCCTCCTCGTCAACTTCCTCCTCAGCGCCAGCTACATCAATATCCTCCTCCTGGTTTACAACATTGACACCTTCATTATCAAAATCTGGAACTGCACTGTGGGTGATCCTTCCAGCAAATGCAGAGGGCGTGCTGCAAATGGTGTAGGGAGCCACCTCTTCCCGTACAGTGATGGGAAGGTCAGGCATCGCAACCACCAACACCCTTGGACTCTCCTTGGGGATTTGTGATGCCATGTCTTTAGAAGGCAGAGTTGTTTGCTGTCTTTTTGATGACAGCTTAACTCTCTTAAATTTTCCAGAGGGGGGGGTAGGAGGAGGGCTTAGATCGTTTTGTGAAGCTGAACCACTAGTCATGAACACGGGCCAGGGCCTAAGCCGTTCCTTGCCACTCCGTGTCGTAAATGGCATATTGGCAAGTTTACGTTTCTCCTCAGATGATTTTAATTTCTTTTTTTTGATCATTTTAGTGAACTTTGACTTTTTGGATTTTACATGCCCTCTACTATGACATTGGGCATCGGCCTTGGCAGGTGACGTTGATGGCATTTCATCGTCTATGTCATGACTAGTGGCAGCAGCTTCAGCATTACGAGGAAGTGGTTCTTGATCTTTCCCTACTTTATCCTCCAAATTTTTGTTCTCCATTATATGCAGCACAAAAGTGTGTACCCCTAAACCACACACACTCGGCAAAGCCTTTAAAAATTATATGCGGCACAGGAGAGTACCACTGGACTGGAGATATACGGCTGTACCACTGGAATTATACGGCAGGATCAGTGGACTTATACAGCAGTACCACTGGACTTATACGGCAGGATCAGTGGACTTATACGGCAGTACCACTGGACTTATACGGCAGTACCACTGGACTGGACTTAAGCAGCACAGGACAGAACCACTGGACTTATGCAGTACAGGACACCACCACTGGACTTTTGCAACACATGACAGCACCATTGGATTTATATGGCTGTACCACTATACTGGACTTATATGGCAGTACCACTGGACTGGACTTATATGGCAGTGCCACTGGACTGGACTTAAGCAGCACAGGACAACACAGGACAGCACCACTGGAATTATGGCAGCACCACTACTGGACTGAGAAGGACAGAGCACAGGACAGCACCACTGGACTGAGCAGGACAGCACCACTGGACTGAGCAGGACAGAGCACAGGACAGCACCACAGGACTGAGCAAGACAGAGGACACCACCACACACCCTCCCTCTTTCCTCTCCAATGCCAGAGTGAAGATGGCGGTGGGAAGCGGGGAATAATATGAATCCGGATCTCGCGAGATCCGACGGCGGGATGATGACGTTTTGCCTCGTTCTGAGTTTTGTGTCGGGCTCGGATCGGCACTGTTCGGGGGTGTTCGGATTTCAAAAATCCGAACCCGCTCACCCCTAATTTTTAGGTGAATACACAAACCTGATACCACTTACCCGACAATCTGTTTTAAGGAGGCACCGCCTCTATAATTTAAAAGCCTTAATAAAACACATTGTTGATCCAGCACCTCCTTAAATGATCCCTTTAACACCAGAATTGATACTGTCGTCTTTAAAAGTGAAGTCATTTACAACTGACAGCATGTTATCTCATCGGAATTCTTGCAAATCAGTTTACTAAACATTCGGCTTTACATCTGTATAGGAAAACAAACGGTCAGCTAATCTGTTTTGGGGTAAGTCTTATCAGGTTTGTGGTAGTCTGTATAACATACCCAACCCAAAAGAATTGCTACATGAAAATAGAGAACTTCTGTGCCATAGGAAATTACCCGTTCCATTTTGTATAAAAAACGTGTGCCTCAAAAAACAAATGACCATTGAATATTTTGATTCAGAAACTCTGCTTGCATAATTTCTCTCTCTGATTAGGCTTGAGAACTCAACTCCTCTCTCTTATCACATCTCCCTTTCTATTCCCCCCTCCTATACTAACATCCCCATGTCTTTCATCCTTCCTCTTCCCTATATCTCCATTTTGTTGCTTCCTAATGCCTGATAACGCTGCAGCGCTTATTGGTGCCTTAGGAAACGCTACAATTGCCACCACAGTGTTTTATCTTATTATCTGTTTAGACTGAATATTGACCTCCACCTTTATAATTCCGATATCCTCTGTACCAATCAGAAGACACTGTTATGCATCTTATTCATGTATCTACTCCCCTTATCTTTGTCCTACTCCTCTTTTTTTTTCTTTCTGTACCCCACAAGCTTTCCTCAAATATACTAAAAACTCAATAAAATATTTTTTAACAAAAAACCCAAAAATAAACCAAAGACCGTTACCTAGATATTGTAAATTGAACTCCTGAAACAGTGAAGTTCTCTTCTGCGATGATAAAGTTCAGCATCAGTGAAGGCAGCTAAAGATTAGATGGCAATGGTGCAATTCTAGTCACATGATGCCTTCACTGACAGCAATGCTTTGACACCTTTTCACTGCATCACATGGCTGTGGTTTTCTAAGTGCTTGGTTGGCCCCTATGCTAGTACAGTAGTTTAAGCTTCAATATAGTGGAAAGGTTTGGGTCACAGGAGTAGGGATGACGGCTAGTATTTTATCAGCATTGTCTGTAATAATGGGTCCAAATGTTACTAATAGGGCAGAAATATAGCAGCCATAGGATATTTCCCTAGAAATGTAAAGTTACTTTAATCCATAGCAACCAGTGAGTTAGTTTTGGATTTTCATTTGATTTAAAAAATACCAGGTAGATCCTGGTTTCCTGTCCTCCAGAAGTTACGTATAGTATATACAAACTACCTACACTATATATTACTATCAATGAGCATGGACACTTGCAAAGCTCAAGTTTGCAGTACTGTCCATACTGCCATACTGCTAGTGATGATGATAATGATGATTATCATTATCTGTAAGGCACCACAGTGCTCCAGACAGTGGAGAAAAAAGACATGCATAAAACAGGGACGTACAAGTTAGAAAAGCATAGTACTCATAGTTTACAATAGCATTTACAATCTGAAATGCTCCCATGTGACAGGACATTAGTGTTTTCTCTTCACTTCAATCTGTCGATTGAGCACTATGAACACTATCCCTTTGGCATGGTGGGCTTTTCTTTTTCTTAAACTCATTTTACAACTGTCATCCTCTCCTCTCTTTTCGGTTTTCTTGGCTGATGTTTTCTGTCCTTTATATCCCCAGCTGTCACAGTTATTGCCTTCTAAACACTTTTCTATAATTTTCTATTACCTACTATTCTCCTGTTTTTCTCCTGCTTTTTTCATCCCCACTTTCTTTCTTTCAGTATGTCCCTTTACCCCTTTTAAGTGCCTCTCTCACTGCACTTCCACAGCCACTGTTTTCTCTCTTCTTGCCACTGCAATCAGAGCGATCTTCCTCTGACCTCTTACGATCCAACACTCCAATAATGTGTGTTCTTGACCCTTTTTACCTCTCTGCTCTACCTACATTATTGATTCCTATTTTTGGCATTTTTAGTCTAGTGACAAAATTGATTGAGACAACCAGGGATCATGAAAAGTCTCTTGCAGCTGAGAGGAGACAGTTGGTCTGTGGGGCTAACAAGCTCCAAGCCCATAGTGGATTGCTGTACCCTATGAGACCTGCAGAAAAGAAGGTAAGTTAATATACAGTACATCTTTCACAATACATAATAGCACATTACACAAAACTATATATTAGTATATCTTCTTGAATAATAAAAGTGGGAGTCACTGCTGGATAAAACTAAAACTGTATGTGTGTCGGGGTGGGGGTGGGGGGCAATGCTGGTATCAAGTGAGCACTAGTGAATATATCTAAATGATGTATTTGTGTATGTATTAATATTCTTGCCAACATATTATATATAAAATATATAGAATAATAATAATAATGGTAATAGTAATAATTGTGGTGTATGTCGCTGTGAATAAATACGCTGGCCACTTGGATATATTAGGAACAGCAGTTGTTGAAAATTTTCATTTTGATCTCATGTACATAATACAAAAGATGACACTTGGGCACATTATACAAATATATTTCTTAGAACACACTCTTATCGTCTATCTCTGTAGAACTATAAAGTAGTCCACATATGCTATACTCTGTAAATTGTATTTCGTTCATAGAATCTGGGACTTTCTCAAGTATAGTTGAAAATGTACATTCTTACTGGGTAGCTCATGTAGCTACTAAAGAGTGTGGCGTTACATCTTGTTGAATAGAGATTTCTGTGGATCAAATTAAGATTACATTTGGCTTTTGAATTTATTCAGCAACATTTCAATTTTTCAACAGTTGAGGTTATGATTTCTCTCCCTTGTGCATTAGGAATTTGATCTGCCTGACATTGCCATAAGTCTACTCAAAGATCAACAGTATATATTAAGGATACCTTGAAAGGATTTCCCCCGGTTATCATTTGTCCTCTCTATAATCTCATGCTAACATTTCTTGATCAATATCGAAATTTCTATTTGTTTTTGATAAATGTTTTTTAATTGCTCGTTTACATATATCTGGTTTTCAATAGGGTCCAATGAGCTCTCAGGTTCCTGCTGAGGAACATCATTGCTGCAGTTTGCCCTGTAGTAGCATGTTCAGTATATCGATAAACAAACAAGAAGTTGTTAATTTTGTGTTGTGTAATTAGTTTGTGGCTCCTAGCTTTGATAGCTTTCTTGAATGTTTGAACAAAACTTTCAGCTAATCCATTATTGGCTGTGTGGTGAGGTGGTAAATTTAAGTGTCTTATGGTATTACTTTTTAGGAATCTCTGGAACTTTTCGGAAAAAAACTGACACCCATTAGCACTACATATTTGTTCGGGTAACCCATTTCTAGAGAATATAGTTCTCAAAACAGCAATAGTTTTCTCAGAAAATGTAGACTTCATCTTGTTGACTTCAAGCCACTTAGAATGTGCATCCACTGCATTAAAAAAACCTGTGTTCCATGAATGTACCTGCAAAATCAAAATAAACTATTTGCCGTGGAAAGGAGGGCAATTCTCATTGGTGTGATGGAGCTAGTAGATGTGTGTTTTCAATGCTTTGACATCCTTTACAGTCTTTTATTGATTTGATCTGAACATTGATTCCAGGCCAACATATGTAACTTCTAGCTAAGGCCTTTATTCACTGTGCTTGAATGAAGCTTGGTATTCACTACTTCTCTGGATCCACATATTAATACAGTGGTAGTCATTAACACAACAATCTAAATACCGACATAGTTGTAAACGATGGAAGAATAACGATGGGTATAAGCCTGACAATAATAAAATCACTACTTACCATATAACAGACATGAAGTTTTTCCGAAGCTTTAAATCAGCGTCCAGTCTAAAATCCGAATGGGCTAAACAGCTACAGTACCAAATTACGTCATTTATGGACACAGTGAAAATGGTGCTTTTAAAGCAGCAACACCCGGACCCCACACCATGTATAATGGAATGCAGGCTGAGTATTGCCACTTTAAAAGCACAGTTTTCACTGTATCCATAGTAAATTACGTAATTTGGTACTGTAGCTGTTTAATCCATTCAGATTTTACAATGGACGGTGATATAAAGTTTCGGAAAAATCTCATGTCTGTTATATGAAGAGTAGTGATTTTATTATTGTCAGGCTTATACCCAGTGCTATTCTCCCGTCGTTTAAAACGATGTTGTTATTTAGATCGCCGATCTTCCGTACCACACCTCATTAATGTTCCTTGACATACAATTGATCTCTTCTTTCTCAGAATCCTCTATTTAGTGAGTTGCCATGTTTTAGACAACCTTCAACTGTAATGTCAAAGACTTTAGATAATACTGGATTTCTGGTTTCTGGTTTCTCTCTTGAAGACAACATTCGTTATTGGAAGCTGTTCTACCAATAAAGATTAAAACATCTCATTTTGGTCCATTGGTACAGCGTCATCAGCATGTTGCGGTGGAGAGCATGACAGCATCTGTCAGAGTTGTTGTGAAGTTATGTTCAACTAAATTCAATATCATAAGTGTGAGCTCCCAAGAATAAGGACCATTTTTGTAATCTGTCAGCTGTAATTGCAGGAACTCACTTTTGAGAACTGAATATAGACCTAAAAAGTTGGTGGTCTGTGAGCAATAAGAACTTTTGTCTATAAATATACTGGCAGAATTTTTTTACTCCCCATATAAGACTTAAAGCTTCTCAATCATTTTCTGCGTAATTACATTGAGCTACTGTTAAGGATCTCATTGCAAATGCAATTCATCGCTCACTGCTATGCAGTAGAGTATGTGATAATTCTGCCTCTATTCCATAAGGTAAGGCAGTACATGCCAACTTGATAGTCAAAGTGTGTGAGGACCTTGTCTGATATGATCAGCTTCTTTGTCTCTTGAAATGCCAATTTACAATTTGCGGACCATTTCCATGGTTCTCCCTTCTGTAAGAGAATATTCAATGAGTTTAATACCATTAAAATTTGAGATAAAAAAAATTATGATAATAATCCACTAGATCTAGAAAAGATCCCAACTGGGTCACGAATATTGGTTGCGGTGCTTGCAGCCCTGCTTCAATTTTTTTCTTCGGACTTGTGCAGAACAAGAGTTTTTGGTAATTCCATGTCCATAGTTAGAGATTTCTTCCTTAAAGAATTCACATGTATCTTATTTGGCTCTCACTCCATATTAATGTTGTCTTGTGAGTACACTTTAAATCTGTTTAAATGATCATCATCTTTTCCTGTAATGATATCATCAAGGTAACATTGAATGCTTGTAATTTCTTGTAAGACTTTGCCAAATTGCTGGAGCTGAAGCTGTACCAAAGACAAGACGTTGTGGTTTAAATAAATGTTCCTGTGTTTTGATTATCAAGTATTTCTTTGCTGCATCTTTAACTTCCAATTGTAAACATGCTTGTGCCAAATCTATTTTTATCAAGTGGCCTCTTCCCGTTAGTGCTGCACAGATGTCCTCATTCTTTGTTAACAGATATTGTATGGTATGCGGCGCTGGATTAATCAATGTTTTAAAATCTCCGCATATGCAAGTACTTTAATGCTGAATCTATGGGTGTGGCTCACTCACGCTATTCTCAGATTATGTCTTTGAGTGTTCCTATACTGTTTTTAAATAATGGATGTGCATCAGTTATTAATTGATTTAATCTCTTACTAGTAGAGTCACTATTTCATACTTTAGACGCTGACACCTTCATTGTTTTAACAAACTGGCAGTAAATTTGATTTTTTCATAACCATTCCTGGCTAAACAATGCCAGTCCACCATTTTTGTAATACAACTAAATATAATTGATGTGCTTTCTCTTTGTATTTCACATCAAATTTAATTTTATCTGGAGGAAACACTTTCTTCAGTATGCATCTCCAATGATACCTTTTTTTTTATTATTTCAATTTTGACAAATAATGTGTAATACTGTTTTGCTTTATTAATGTAAAGGGCAGATTCTGGGTCCAGTTCCATTTTTAACTCACTTCAGGGGTGTTCCACATTACGTGGTGGTCTGCCGCCACTGTCTAATGTTAACTCCTTCAGATAATAATCTCTTTTGAATGCGCATAGCACAAACCAGTCTGCCTCTTATTGCGTCTTAAAGACCCATTCTAAATGGGTTCAGAAAAACATCTCAACCTGCTACATATGCAGAAATACATTCAGCTTTATATTGACTTCTTTTCTGAAAACTTGACAGGTGGTAATCAAACAGATCCTCAAAACTACATTGTCCTTTAAGAGAAGACATTGCTTGGTACACACCCCACAATCTCCCACTGTTTCCACAGTCCCACATCCGTAAGAAAATGACCATGTGAGAAGTAGAGCACAGAACTGGCATATAGTGCAGTCACTATCCGCTGCATGCAACATTAAATAGTCTTTGAATATGAATAGAGCTGGGATGACAACAGTGTCCATTTTTATTGCTGTGTGGAGTCATTGGAGTATAATAAGGGAGAAGTCCGAAGAGAACAAAAATGATAGAGGAGTTTCATGGAACAGAAGTGATAGGGGACTTTTAAGGCCCAATCCTGCTCAAGAAGCGTGCCAAAATCATTTCTCAAATGTTGTTTATCTCTACAAAAGTAGACAATTAGTTGGTATGTCCTCATATTTTGGATTGGCAGTGACACTCAGGGACTGTAAAGCAGCCTGCCCATATAATCATCAGTTTTGGAACACAGGAAACAAACATATTGGAGCTGATGCGGAGTGGGACGTATCGCTGTGTGCATGCCCAGAAAATGGGTGCAAACATATGCACATTTAAGGACTCATTTAAACACTGCAGTTCTGGCAGTAATGTTTGACTGTGCCTGGAGACGTGGGACAGGGCAGGGAAGGGGTGTTTTAGGCAAATGTGGCTCATGCAGACCTATTGAAACACAAAAATACCACTGTTAGGAGGCTGACCTGTTGCACCTGCTAGAACCAAGGTGCAAACACTCTGTGATAATGATGACCTATGGTAAACCAGGTGCATATGCTGCTGAAGCCTAGGAGGATGCATCTTGAGATGTATATGGCCCTGTATATTGATGGAAGTACGATTGTTTTTTTTTTTATAAGTCACTACTCACATTTTGCAGCCAACTCTGCATCAGCTTCATTGGTATTATCATCATTTCAGCATTATTTAGTGGTCCGTCTTTATGACAAAGATTCCGAAGAGCTTGCAGTAAGTACTGGACTCCAGTTGTATAGAAATTATAGAACATTGGTTAACAAAATTAGCAAGGAAAAAATGAAACTACAGTAAGGGTAAGCTCACAAAAGTCCCTTTGCCATTGCATTAACTTAAACAAGAAATAGTGTCATATTCATATTCAAAAGCCAGGGGCCACTTCTCCCTTCTCAACCTCCTTGACCTCTCTGCAGCCTTTGACACCGTTGACCACCCCCTCCTCCTTCACACCCTCCAGTCTTTCGGCCTCTCCGGCCCAGTCCTGTCCTGGTTCACCTCTTACCTTACTCACCGTTCCTTCTCTGTCACCACCTCTGGGTCTCTCTCCCCCCCATCCACCCTTCCAGTCGGGGTCCCTCAGGGCTCTGTTCTGGGACCCTTACTCTTCTCTCTATACACCTCCTTCCTGGGTGAACTCATCAGCTCCTTCGGCTTCAGCTACCATCTTTACGCTGACGACACTCAACTATACCTCTCCTCTCCTGATCTCTCTCCCTCCCTCCTCTCTAGGGTGTCCGCCTGCCTCTCTGCCATCTCCTCCTGGATGTCCTCTCGATTCCTCAAACTTAACCTTGCCAAAACTGAGCTCATAGTTTTTCCTCCCTCTCATACCCCATCCCCTTCTGACCTCTCCATCACTGTCGACAACACCTCTATCTCCCCTGTCCCCCAACTTCGCTGCCTTGGTGTCATCCTCTCTCTCCTCTCTTTTCTCCTGACTCCTCTCTCTCCTTTGGCCCCCACATCCTCTCTCTTGCTAAATCCTGCCGCTTCCAGCTGCGCAACATCGCTCGCATCCGGCCCTTCCTCTCCCAAGATGTCACCAAATGCCTTATCCACTCTCTGATCATCTCCCGCCTGGACTACTGCAACCTCCTCCTCACTGGCCTCCCCCACTCTCATCTTGATCCCCTTCGATCCGTCCTTAACGCTGCAGCTAGGCTTATTTTCCTCTCTCGCCGCTCCTCTTTTGTCTCCCCCCTCTACCTAGCCCTTCACTGGCTCCCATTCCCCTTCAGAATCCTCTTTAAGCTCCTCACACTCACCTACAAGGCCCTCGCCAACTCTACTGCGCCCTACATCTCCACTCTCCTCTCTATTCATGCTCCATCCTGCCCTCTCCGTTCTGCCTCTGACCGTCGCCTCTCTTCCCCCCTTATAACCTCCACCCACGCGCGTATCCAAAACTTCGCCCGCGCTGCCCCCCTCCACTGGAACAAGCTCCCTCCCTCCAACAGAACTTCCCCTAATCTGTCCAGCTTCAAACGGGCCCTAAAAACCCACCTTTTTCTTAAAGCCTTTCTGTCTCCCACTTAACTTCCTACCTTATCTTCTGCCTCTGTCCCCCTACTCTCCCTCTCTCCCCTGCGTCTCTCTGTCTGTCCACCCCTCCCCTTAGATTGTACGCTCCTCTGAGCAGGGCCATCTCTCCTCCTGTTTCCACCACTTCTAACTCTGCTCTCCAGCTACTTAGCCCTCCTCCTCGAGGGTCCTCCACCCCACGTCCACTCTCGCTCCCTCCTCCCCCCTGGGGGTCTCCCTGTCTTCCGCGCCCTCCTTCTTGGGCCCCGTCGTTTGCAGATCTTCCCTCCCCATTCCCCGCCCTCTCTAGCTGTGCATTGAGCGTACTGAGTTGCTGTGTTTACTGTACTGTGCTGTCTCCCATTATATTGTGATTTTGTTTGTCTCTGTACGGCGCTGCGGATGCCTTGTGGCGCCTTATAAATAAATATTAATAATAATAATAATTAATAATTCATAACTAATACTTTGTGATCATAGGCAATGCCCACTGGTAATTATATCTGTATAATAAGATTTAGCTTATTGTTTACCAAATTGAGAGATTATGTATATAGCTAGAATCCACTGAAATTCTTCATTCAGAATTAGTCTACAGTTGAGTTTATCAAATTTTTACTGATTTACAATGGCAGAATCAATTGGATACGGAAAAGAAAAATATTAAAACTTGCATTTGATTTTATGAACTGTAATTTATTTGACAATAATAGGAATTTAATGGCTTAAAATACATTATACTATGACATAAGAGCACTCCGAAACCTTAAATTATATACACCAAAAGCAATATTCACAGTGTCTGGTTTTTTAAAGACTTCCTTTGTTATAAGATGATGGATTTTATATCCTCATACAGCAAATAAGAAAATAAACTTCAAAGAATAACAAAAAGAGGAAAAAAGCTAAATCTACTTAACATACATCCTATGTTCTGCTCCCTCGTTCTTATCACAACAATAATACATTTGAGAGCCAATTCTGGGAAGAGGATAGTGCAAGTTAAAAGATGCAAGTAAAAAATTGCTCTGTGATTATTTGTTTATTTATGTTTGATTCTGAGACACATATTGCAACGAATAAATAGAAAATAAAATAAAATGTGATCTAAGAAACATAGGGCTAGATTTACTAAGCTGCGGATTTTAAAAAGTGGGGATGTTGCCTATAGCAACCAATCAGATTCTAGCTTTCATTTATTTAGTACTTTCTACAAAATGACAGCTAAAATCTGATTGGTTGCTATAGGCAACATCCCCACTTTTTCAAACCTGCAGCTTAGTAAATCTAGCCTATACTGTTTAGCAACAATCTATTTAGTACAGAATTTTTTTAATTCACTTCTTTCAACAATTATTGTCCCTCCCTTGTTTCAGTTACAGTGTGTGATCAAAGGAAGGCAACCTTTAGCTTTTAACTGTTGTGAAATGTGTCCCACATGACCTGCCATTTCCTGATAATACTAGTCCTTAAAAACCTCTCTCAGAACTGATGTTGGTATTTTACCGAGGATACAAATAGATTTTCTTAAGGGGCTGCATCCCTGAAGTTCTACCAATGAATGCATATTTGCTATAGAAAGATGGTGTTTACTAGGATGGTATGTATTTTCTGTACATATTATTGGAGGGCCAGAGTGTAGAAATTATAAGTCTCCCCAGTGTGCTAACACCGACCACATACATGAACACTATATATAATAATATTTAGGGATGTGCACCGGGCACTTTTGGTGTCTCGTGTTTTGTGTTTTGGGTTCGGATTTGCTTGATGTTTTGGGTTCGGATTTGTTTCGCAAAACACCTGTCGAGAAGGTTTTGGTTCGGATTTAAGGTTTTGGATTCGGATTTATTTTGAAAAAAGCATAAAAAGTTCCAAAATCAAGTTTTTGGGCTTATTTTCACTCCTACGCTATTATTAACCTCAATAACATTCAATAACAATCATTTCCACTAATTTCCAGTCTATTCTGAACACCCTCACACCTCACAATATTGTTTTTAGTCCAAAACGTTTCACCGAGGTAGCTTTCTGGACTGCATAGTGGAGTGGTCCCGGTACCCAATTTGGTACCGGGGCCACAATATATCACCCTCAACTGGTCTCAATTCCACCCAAAAAATATCTGGACTGCGTAGTGGAGTGGTCCCCACAATATAATGAAAAAAAAACAATTGTTCTGAATTCCACCAAACAAGTATCTGGACTGCGTAGTGGAGTGGCCCCGGTACCCAATTTGATACCGGGGCCACAATATAATAAAAAAACCTCAACTGGTCCGAATTCCACCAAAAAAGTATCTGGACTGCGTAGTGGAGTGGCCCCGGTACCCAATTTGGTACCGGGGCCACAATATAATAATAAAACCCTCAACTGGTCTGAATTCCAGGGAACAGATGGCGGACACCGCTTGGACGTCTAAAACCAACATAGCAGTTAAGGGCGCAGTTCCTCTTTTTTGTGACTGCACAAACAATTAACGTTGTAACAGAAATGACAGGTTTTTTTTTGTTTTAAATATAGAAAGAAAGAAGGTAGTACTAGAAATGGCAGTTATTTTTTTTTTTTTTTAAATAGAGAAAGAAAGAAGGTAATAATAGAAATGGCAGTTATTTGAATCCCCAAGAGAGTCTAAGTGGGGTGAGCCACAGAGAGATTATTTCCCTCAGTTTCTCTAACAGGTTGTCAGTGTTGTGCCTCTTCTTAAAACCTGTGATACATAACTACACACACTCGGCAAAGCTTTTACAAATTATCTGCGGCAAAGGAGAGTACCACTGGACTGTACTTTAATAGCAGTACCTATTATTTTTGGGTACAGCAACAGTGAATGATCGTAGTTAGACTTTTAAATAGCAGTACAAGCTAGATTTTTTAAAATTTTGTAATTTTTTTTCCAAGTATTTTTGGAAAAAATGTTATTATTTTTTTTTTAATTAATTTTTTATCATTTTTTTTATAAATTTAAATTTGTTTTTTTAGAACTTTTGGATAACTTGGAAATAACAATGCCCTTAGCAGAACAGACCACAGGACACAGGAAATACAGAAAGAAAGAAGGTAGCAATAGAAATGGCATTTCCTCTTTTTTGGAACTGCACAAACAGTGATGAAAATGAAGGTGGAGCTGGTGGCATGTCACGGTCCTCTTCAGAGGACAATCCCCTGACCAGCAGGTATTTGCACCGCTGTAGACTTGTGTCCGCCGGAAACAGAGACACAACATACGCTTTAAACCGAGGATCGAGAACGGTGGCCAGAATGTATTCCTCTGACTTTAAAAGACTGACCACCCTCGGATCCTGGCAAAGCGTATGATGGGCTTCATCCACAAGAGCTACATGCTTGGTGGAATCGCAATGGTGTACCAGCTCCTCCCTCACTTTCTCCAGCTGCTTCTGCAAAAGCCTGATCAGGGGAATCACCTGACTCAAGCTGGCAGTGTCGGAACTGACTTCTCGTGTGGCAAGTTCAAATGGCTGCAGAACCTTGCACAACACGGAAATCATTCTCCAGTGCGCTTGACTCAGGCGCATCCCCACTCCTTTTCCTATGTTGTAGGTGGCTGTGTAGGCTTGAATGGCCTTTAGATGCTCCTCCATCCTCTGCAGCATATAGAGGGTGGAGTTCTAGCACGTCACTACCTCTTGTTAATTTAGATTGCAAGGCTTGTAATTACTTTGAAGATAAAAAAAGCAGGCTGCACACACTGTGGAGCTAGAAAGTGAAATTAAATGGACCACGTTACTTTGGTGGCTATCTATGCCCCCCCCCCCCCACCCTACACTTGTAGTTTAATATAAAAAAAGCAGCCTGCATAGACTGTAGAACTAGAAATTCAAATATACAAAGAAATGGACAAAGGCAGTTTGGTATCTGTCTGCATCAGATCCCCTCTCCACTAGGAGTAAAATAGAAAACTATTCAGCCGTTATATAATCTAGAATATAAATAGAAATTGAGAAAGGCAATTTGGTATCTGTCTGCATCATAATCATCAACATCCTCCTCAGTGCCAGCTACATCAATATCCTCCTCCCGGTGTACAACATTCCCACCTTCATTAGCCAAATCTGTAACTGGACTGTGGGTGATCCTTCCAGCATATGCAGAGGGCGTGCTGCAAATGGTGGAAGGAGCCACCTCTTCCCGTACAGTGATGGGAAGGTCAGGCTTCGCAACCACCAACACCCTTGGACTCGCCTTGGGGATTTGTGATAATTTCTCTTTAGAAGGCAGAGTTGTTTGCTGTGTTGTTGCTGACAGCATAACTCTCTTAAATTTTTTGTAGGGGGGGGAGGAGGGCTTAGTTCCTTGGGTGAAGCTGAACCACTAGTCATGAACACGGGCCAGGGCCTAATCCGTTCCTTACCACTGCGTGTCGTAAATGGCATATTGGCAACTTTACGTTTCTCCTCAGATGATTTTAAGTTTCTCTTTTTGCTACTTTAACTGAACTTGGGCTTTTTGGATTTTACATGCCCTGTACTAGGAGATTGGGCATCGGGCTTGCCAGACGACGTTGATGGCATTTCATCGTCTATGTCATGACTAGTGGCAGCAGCTTCAGCATTAGGAGGAAGTGGGTCTTGATCTTTCCCTACTTTATCCTCCAAATTTTTGTTCTGCCTTATATGTAGCACAAGAGAGTGTACCCCGAAGCCACACACACTCGGCAAAGCCTTTAAAAATTATATGCGGCACAGGAGAGTACCACTGGACTGGAGTTATACAGCAGTACCACTGGACTTATACTGCAGAATGAGTGAAATTTGTAATATGGTAGTAACAACAATGGACTTATACTGCAGAATGAGTGAACTTTGTAATATTGCAGTACCACTGGACTTATACTGCAGAATGAGTGAACTTTGTAATATTGCAGTACCACTGCACTTATACTGCAGAATGAGTGAACTTTGTAATATTGCAGTACCAATGGACTTATACTGCAGAATGAGTGAACTTTGTAATATTGCAGTACCAATAGACTTATACTGCAGAATGAGTGAACTTTGTAATATAGCAGTACCAATGGACTTATACTGCAGGATTGTTTTGGGATATTTTTTTTTTGTTATAATTACTTTTTTTGTTATTTTTTTTATAACTTTTTTTGAAATTTTTTATAATTTGGGAATAATGGGGAAATAACAATGCCCTTAGAAGAACAGAGCACAGGACACAGCACCACTGGACTGAACAGGACACAGCACAGGACCCAGCAGCACCACTGAACTCAGAAGGACAGAGCACAGGACACAGCACCACTGGACTGAACAGGACACAGCACAGGACCCAGCAGCACCACTGAACTCAGAAGGACAGAGCACAGGACACAGCACCACTGGACTGAGCAGAACACAGAGCACAGCACAGCACAGAACTGAACAGCACGAGATATAGCAGGACAGAGGACCACCTAACACACCCTCCCTCTACCCTGATCAATGCCCGAGTGAAGATGGCGGTGACTAGCGGGGAATTTATAGGATCCGAGTATCGCGAGATCCGACAGCGGGATTATGACTCAGAGCCTCGGTTTCAGTTTTGCAATTGGCGGGAATACCCGGATCTGTCTCGGATCCGGCTCGGATCCGCAACGTTCGGGTGGGCTCGGATTTCAGAAATCCGAGTGCGCTCATCTCTAATAATATTAAAAAGGAATCAAAATATAGTAACACACTAAGGTCCACCAAGGAAAGTGTCCAATCCCTCTGACCCTACCATCGTTCCTGATTTCACAGGAGCGTGACTGCTTAAGGTAAAAAGAAAAAAAAGGGTTGTATGTTGCAAACACATCTCCAAACATCTTCAATGTTAAACAGTATGAACTGGTTCTCACTATAACAGGATGACCATGAGCTTACAGTCCTCCAGCCATAGTAAAACTCAATCCAAGGTTGGTCAGAGCAGGGATGGTGGTTCTGTAGGAGACTTATTAAAAAGTGTACCCCCTCTTCCAGATGCTTCCAGCCATACATGGTAAGGCTGTATTTAAGAAATCCTGTCTATTATACCAGAAAAAAAAATGTAGCATAATTTTGAAATAAATATCACTTGACTAAAAATCTCTAGACTCTATAAACCCAATTCATCACCAGATTAGATAAATGAAAATGTTGGGGTTGGCATTGTTTAAATGGAAAACACAGCAAAGCAAACAAAAAATGTGCATAAAAATAACTCTGACACACAAGCACTGACAGCTAAATGATTAAAGATGGTTGTGCAAATGACTCCTCCTCATCATGAAAGACTGTCAAAAGTGGTAAAATGATGGGTTAAACTTAGCTGCCATGGTTGTGCCTTGTTTACCACATTAAGTGAAATGTCTTCAGGGTAGCTGTGAAGATCCTCCAATAATGAAGGAGCAGGCACACACCGCAGATATCAATTGCACGGTCAGCCTAGATCTTGAGGGTCCAAATCTCAATCCAGAAAGCAGGTATTTTCACTTCAACAGCCATATGCTTAGCCTTTTATGCAGCAGCAAAACCTGTAACTGCATCTATAAAATGAAGCCGTGAAGTCAAAAGCAAGTAGTAAACATGCAGCTCACTCACTGACGCATTTCTTTATTTTTTACAATTGGTGATTTCCTCTGATGAACCCGCCAATTGGAACCACCATAGCAGAGCGAGCACTAGCCTGAAGCATGGGAATTGGATACCAGATTACCAGGTGTGTCTGGAGAACAGAGGGGAGATTCAACACTGAAGAATGAAGCGGCTTGAAGACAGGACTAGGAGTTATGACTCTTGCTGGACTTCACATGATCAAAAGCTACAGTGAAGGATTGAGAAGACCAGAGCTGTTCTTCATTCACTCCCTTATGCATATGTTTGCCCACTGAAAGAAGAGAAGCTATGTAACAACTGGACTGTGATGTATTACTCAGGGGTTGTCTTGAGAGATCAGTACTTGTACTACTTCCCCTGCAAGTTATTTTATTTAGTGTGATTGTTAATTCTCTGCTTAAAAGGGCAATAGCCTTGTTGGTATATATTTGATTCATGACAATATGTTCTGTATAACACTTTGACTCTTAGGGTAATAATGAAAGTATTATTATTTTATCAAGTGCTATAAATACTGGAGAAAATTGGTGATGATAAGGGAATATCCTAAATCGTGTTCTCTGGGCAAGTCTGCAATATCATATACGCTTGATACAGCTTATAAGGTCCACAATTGGCCCTCAGCCACAAAGGGGAAGCCGCACATTGCTCTTGCAGAGAAGCATAGGGATCATATTATGAGACCAGAATGGCAGCATGGGGTGTTTACATTACCCAATCAATAGGTTCTTGTTAAACTGGAGAGAAGGAAAGAGAATAAATGTCATGCACTCTCTATGTGGCATCAAAAAGAGGTCTAAAGAAGGGGGGGGGAGGGAAAGACTCTAGTTAGTAAGGCCACATATGACCCATCTGATGTTTTAGAATATGTGCATATTTAACGGCCCATATATTTTTTTTTTTTTAAACTCTTTATTTATGCAAAAGAAAACAGAGGTTCCATATAGCAGATAATAACAGGGAAGAAAAACATTTGAACATAAGGGCCAGAACATGACAATTGAGAAACGGGAAGAAAGTCAGGCATATGACATATTATTAAACAAATTCCTAAACATAAAGGGAAGCAGTAAATTAACCCATAGAGAGGAAATAGGCTGACCCTGTCAAAGATTATGGAAGATCAGCTGCCTTGGAACTATGAATCGATGCTGCTTTTTATTTTTTTATTTTTTAGAGAGAGAAGTAAGGGGGAAAAAGAGGGGAAAGGGGGGGGAGGGGTGGTGGGGGGGGGGGGGGGTAAGGACCTAGTAAGAGCTTCTGAAGAAACAACCTTTTAAGTAGCGGGCATGTTTGCTTGATGAAAAGAATACCAGAAATTCCATACCTTTTTGAAATTTATAATTTTGTCGTGGAGAAGGCTGGTGATGTATTCCATGGAAGCCATGTACCACACACGAGAGATTACACTTTGGAGGCTGGGTGGATGAAGGGACTTCCATTCCTTCACTATCTGTAGGCGAGTAGCTGCACAAATGTGTTGAACAAGTCTATCTGCCTGCTTGGTTAAGCCTTCGACCCGGGAGCATAACAGCATAACCATTGGGTCAGGTGAAATCTCAACCTCTAAAATTCTTGTCATTAGGTCGGCCACCTGGGACCACAAATTTGAAACTCTAGGGCATGTCCACCAGATGTGGTAGAATGAGCCCACCTCCCCACACCCTCTCCAGCATGAGTCAGAAGTACCCGGATATATTATGTGGAGCTTTGAAGGCACTAGATACCATCTTGTGTATACTTTAAATGTGTTTTCTCGTATTGAAGTATTAATGGAGATTTTGGAGATTCTCACCCGTAGCCGGGACCATCCCTTCTGATCCAGATCTCTACCAGTATAGTCTCCGTGCAGAATTCAGTGATTGTTCCATACAACATGTTGATCTGATTAAAGAAATCCACAGTATTAACAGCAATCCATTCATTGAGATCCTCTCCCTCAGGCAACATCACAGCCTGCCTGAGATTACCACTGCCAAGTGTGGCCTCTGCATGTTTCAAGAGCTCATACTGATGAGATCCCTCAGGGATGTTCTTCTTGGGTTTGAATGTTTTTGACGATCGACTACTGAAGAGGAAGCTCATGTTGCCGAGGAAGGAGACTGGGATCTCCCGTCCCGCTGCGGCTGATTCTCACTGTCTGCCCGGAGGACACCGACAACTAGCAGACACTTCCGGCCGAGCCCGCCCCTGCTGCTCAGTGATGTCAGCTGGGCCCAGGTATGAGTACCATTGGGCAGATGGCACCAACATAAAAAAGCCCATCAAGTGTTCTGCCCCCAAGTACATTGATTATCTGATGACCTGGGTCCAGGACCAGCTAGACGATGAGACTCTCTTCCCTTCAAAGATTGGTGTCCCTTTCCCAAAGAACTTCATGTCTGTGGCAAAGACCATATTGAAGCGCTTGTTCCGTGTGTACGCCCACATCTACCACCAGCACTTTGACTCTGTTATGCAGCTACAGGAAGAAGCACATCTCAACACGTCATTTAAACATTTCATTTTCTTTGTACAGGAATTTAATCTGATTGATCGCCGAAAGCTGGCTCCCCTTCAAGAGAGGGGGATAAGGCGTTTTCTGTGTGTTGTTTTCCGTGGATCACCACATCTACCCCGGCCAGGTAGTTTTGAGAGATCCGTGATTACCATCAGGAAAGACTGCACATAAGCCTATATTTGTTTTATATGATGTACGGGCGCATTTTATATATATTAAGGATTTTATCTTTGTAATAAAACACTTTTATGGATCATAATGTTATGAGCTTGTGTTGGTACCCAGCTTTGAGGAATTGTTGATAGCCTTAATTGGCATACTACACCATAATAGTTTTGCTCTGAGTCCATAGTGATCTGAACTTCTGGAACCATAAGGACTGGACATCAAGGAGTCTATATAGGATGTCGGGAATCTAATTACAGATAAGCTGTTTATTATTTGTCTTTTGGTACGAGGCCAATTCACTTGTTTGCCACATTGAGAAGACTAATTGTTGGTCATTTAATACACTATGCGTGGCGCTTCTATTTTTTTGTCTTTTATATATATATATATATATATATATATATATATATATATCTAATATATAAATGCTTAGTGGCGTCTGTGTGTGGAAAAAAAAAACAAGTTGCAGCGCCACCTGCTGGGCAGAGTTATACCCATACCTACTAAATTCTTAGTGTGTGTGGGAAAAAAAATTCAAAAAGGGCTGAAATTTGGTAGGGCTCAAACTCATTTTCGTGAGGTAATTTTACCTCATGAACACACATGTGTAGAGGCGTGCGTTAGTGTGTGTGTGTGGAAAAAACTATTTTCTCAGAAAGGGCTCATCCAATTGACCTGAAATTTGGTATACTGACATTATTTGACAAAAAAATTAGAATAGTCAAGTCAGTTAACTTCCATCATCCCCCCTTCCCCCCGTGGGAGGGGTAGTAAAGGCTAAATTTATGAGTTGAGGGGTCAAACTCATTTTCGTGAGGTAATTTTACCTCATGAACACACATTAAAAAGGGCGCTTGCATCGGGAAGTAACGATCTTCCCCTGAGGAGGCCTGGGCTAGGCCCAAATGCATGACAAGAACCTTTTTAAGACCTTAAGTATCTTGATTTGACTAGAATGCATGAGTATCATGCACGGGTTAACTTGTATATATATATATATATATACATCATCATCATCATCTTTAACATTTATTTACATAGCGCCAGCAAATTCCATAGCGCTTTACAATTGGGAACAAACATTAATAAAGCCATTCTGGGTAATACATACATACAAAGAGGTAAGAGGGCCCTGCTCACAAGCTTACAATCTATGGGACAATGGGAGTTTGAAACACAAGGGCACGTGCTATATCACATTGGTCCAGCTAGAAGGCAAAGGTAAAAAGTACTAAGTGGGTTGTGTGCTCAGTTATATATATATATATATATATATATATATATATATATATATATATATGTGTGTGTGTGTGTGTGTGTGTGTGTATACTGACATGTTTAAATATATCATCTATTTTCAAAAGTGGTTTATTGTAGCTTAATGGTTACTGTGTAAACTTTGAATTGATAATTGATTGTAGTTTGTTACATTTATTTTCAGAGGAAGATCTGGGATGGTAGAAAGGTCATGAAAAATGCTCAAATTATATGAGATATATCAGGTATGAGATGAAAATCTGCTTACTGATATTTTTTAATCTCATAGCTGTGACTTTTACTCACAAAATGGCCTTGCAGACCAGGTTTCCTATAATCATGACTGCAAGGGCAGACCTTCAGTGACCCAGGCAGCTCACATTGTTCATAGTTCAGTGTGGTGCATAACGGGAGGGGTCTAATGGGCCTCAAATGTACAGAGATAATTGGCATAGAACCACTATGGACAGCAGACTATGACCCAGGATCATAATGAAAGCAACTCTCAATCAATTGACTGCAAATATTGGAAACACAATTCTCCCCAACTTTTAACTGTTTAATTTTTTTTTTCTTTTAATACACTTGTGAAATGAAACCAAGTATGTTCACTGAGAGTATATTATTGATAAATGACATTGCTATACATTATAAATTAAAATCTATTTTTGTGCAAATAAAATTAAACAACTTAACTTTACAAACAATTCTTCGGTTTAATAAGTTATTACAGACAATGAATAAAGAAAGCCAAGTTAAAGTTCATAAACAACATTGTTTTTTATCCAATTATTTTGTTCATTAGGTGTATTGCTACTGTATTTTAATTGTCCATATACTTTAAGTTTGTGAATAAGTTTGTGAATGTGAATCAGTTCTTACAAATCTTGAAAGCTTATATTTTAGCATCTAGACTATGTACTTTTTGCACTAGATATGAAAACTATTTCTTCTCTTATTGTTAACCTTACTCGTATGTCATTTTGATCAATCTCTGTGTTTTATGTTGATATATAAATAGCATAAATCAAAAGTCACTGTATTAAGTATTCTCTATTATACCTTTCAGATTTGAGGATTGCATTGTAACATATACTGCTACTTGCATGAAACGAGCCTTGTTTCAGTTGTTGGCCCCATCCTAGAGGCAGCATTGCCTTATGGTACCCAGCATGCCTCTCTCCACCTACCCAGCATTCCAATCAGTGCCACTTCTACAATAATGGTCAGCTGACTTACTATGTCAGTCACCACACTTTCTCCTGCAGAGTACAAGTTTTGCCTCATGTGGTGAACACTCCTGCCTGGCATCATCTAAGAGGTGAGGTGTTGAATTTGATGTAGTTTATTTTAAAATTATATTATGTTTGTGACAGACTGCTATAATATTTTTATACAGATTGTTAGCAGTGGAGTTGGAAGACAGTTTAAGAGCAGATGCCAGTGTAAAGTTTGAATAATCAAACATATTTTTCTTTTAATTTGTGATAGAGAAAGTTTTCCTTAATTGATTGTAAAAAAAAATAAAAATGCTAAAATGTAAATACATTTAATCTAGGAATCTACCTGCTGGTTCAACCATTATACATTCCATTAAGTGAATTAAGCAATAGCTCAAAAACTTATCAATAGAGGTACAGTAGTACTACTAGGGTGCTGTGCTTCCTATAGCCGCAGTAAAGCGGAAGTATTTGTATTTTGTTTACAATTTACACGGTTGATCAATATTCTCCATAGGGTCACAGAAGATCAGACCACAGAATTATTGTATTTTCTCTCTATGGCTCAGTTTTAAATCCCATTTGGGACAGCTTAAAAAATATTCGCTGTACTACAATAAAAAGATAACAAATATGTGACAATGTTTATATGAGTCTGTACAAACAGACAGCTGGGTCATTTGAGCACAATAATTGGGGGCTGCTTCGGCAAAATACAACAAGTGTTATATTCGAATATATATAGTTCTAAATAATTCCATTGTTTTTTATTTCAACGTTTCAGCTAAAAACCACACTTCATTCAGCATGGTGAAAATTCTGATTGCAATTTATAAAAAACAGTTCTTAGAAGTATAGTGTATAAACGGCTCTTTGTACTTAAGGCGACTTATTTACCGTAGTTATTAATTTCATATGAACTGTTTACCAACTCTCAGTATCCGCAAACTAGATCACTATTAAAAGGGTTTATTGATAAATACTTAATTTGAAGAGAGAAAGCAAACAAATATGTATAAAATGTCTATCTAAACTTATCAATACCCATGGAGTAGGCTATTGTACAGTGAGTTGTGCATTGTGGGTAATGAATAGGTGGAGTCAATGCTATTTTGTAGATGTGTAGCTAATGTGGTATTCAAGTTAAATACAAAAAACATTTTGTGCAAAGGTGAACCGTTTACTTCAACAGACCATAGATATGAATTTCTATGTATATATTTATAAAATATATGTACTTTAAATTAAGATTAATAAAACTGTAACTAAAATGATAAAATTAAAATTACAAAAATATACATAACTTAATTACAGTAAATTATTAATGTTTTCCTAGAGTTACAACAATCCTAAATAATTAATTAAGTGTCGTGAGCATTTTGTCATTACAAGGTAACTAATGCAGGTCTTGTGATTATTCTTAACGTGCTTATGAACTATTATCTAATCAAATGTATTAACAAAAAAAATTGTGAAAACTAAACTGTACATAAGGACAACAGAAACTGAAATTTTGAACCCTGAGCATTAAATATAAAGTAAATTAAATTAGATTTTAAGCAAAAAAAAATACTGTCTATTTAAGCTTGCATTTGAGCAGGGTGCAAAACTCTTTGAAGAAACGGTCTTTAAATTAAGTCATGATACCTCTGAATGTTTGTTTTTAATTCTTGTTTTATTGAAAAGGTTAAATTAAACAATCAAAGAAAGACAGAACTTTGATACTAAATTATACAGAAGGATTTTACTCCTTTAATGTCAGTGTGTTTACTTGCCTAATTGGCATTGCAATGCTATAATGTGGTTTCAATTTCAATTTCAAATTCATGAAATGGTTGTTATTTTTGTGTTTAGCTTAGCATAATAACCAGAGTCCCTACTTTTCTTGATAGGATTTCGAGCTTAAAATGTTTTGATGTAAATGTTAATTTATTAATTCTGGTAGTTCATCTTCATTGTTTCCTAGTAAATGCCAAATGATTCTTTTTCTCCTGCAGAAAAATTCTACAATAGTATACAGATTATTAATGTTCATTTTCTGGTTCAGATTGTTCTAAACATTTTACATGCTATTTGCTAATTTAATAATAAGTTGTTGCTTTCTAATAATTGTATGTATTTGTAATAAAAGTGTCCAATATGTACAAATGTGTAATGTTTTCTTCTATGTCTACAATGTTAAGGCTAGGGGCTAGATTTACTAAGCTGCGGGTTTGAAAAAGTGGGGATGTTGCCTATAGCAACCAATCAGATTTTAGCTTTCATTTATTCAGTACCTTCTACAAAATGACAGCTAGAATCTGATTGGTTGCTATAAGCAACATCCCCACTTTTTCAAACCCGCAGCTTAGTAAATCTAGCCCTAGGACACACTAGTATTTTGTTCAATATATTTCTGTGCATATGTGGTACAGAGACCACACTGAAAAGCATGGGTGACAACCAGTTTTACTTTAACGCACAATACATGCTTGTTTGTTTTACTTTCTGCAGGTTTAGCAACAGGTAGACAGCCTTATATTGTGTGTCACTTTGCTTTATGAAATAGAATTCTATAGGAAACAATACATATATATGTACAATGCATATAAATCACAGTGTGCGCTTAACCAGAGAGTTTGGTTAAGAATGGATTTAACCATAAAGACTTGTAATGTTTATTGCTTTGCAATATTTATCTATATTAACTGCAAATAACTAAATAAATAAAAATGATATACACTCTTTTTGAGGTAATGTCTAAAGCATTATCATATATTCAGAACCTGGACTTTAAACACTGTGGATTAAAAATTGTTTGTTCCCTGACCATAATATTTGACCCAAAATACTGTTCATATTAACATGAAATAAAGAAGTATGTTAATAAGTGTAAACATTCTGTTTACTCACCATTACAGTGCTTTGAAAAGTACACATGGTGGAAAAATATGTTCCTTATGGTCATCAACCTACTGTATCAGTTATATTCCAAGATTTAATGATCGTTTCCTCAGTCTCCCAAGCCCGCAGCCTTGGTTTCACACATACATGTCTCCACCTCGACTTCATTCCTCTCATCCAGTCTCTCTCTCTTTGTTCTGTCATCTCCAGCTTAGAAATACTGTGTCACACCACTTTGCAAATCCCTAAACAGTCTTCCCTGTCCTCCATAAACTACTTCAAATCACCTACTCTTACCTACAAAGCCCTAAACAACTCCACCCCTTCATTCATCTTAACTCTAGTAACCATCTCTCAGTCCTGTTGTAAGGCTTTTGCTATGTTGAAACCCACTTATGGAATTCCCTACCATGCCCAATCAGACTCTCCCCCAGCATTCAAATATTTAAGTGCTCTCTCTCTCTCATGCACCTCTTTATTACAATTTACCCTATCTCCAGCTCAGACTTAGCAGAGTTTAACTCATTTGGCATTTGGAGCTCCTCTGCTTTGTCTGTTTTTATTTTTTTCATATTTCTATGGAAATTAAATCCATTTATGGATTACATAAGATCAAGAAAGAAAGGAGACTCCAAGTAAGTATTTATTAGGGATACAATACTACAGAAAAAGGTTGGGGGTCAATAATATTAAAAATAATAATGGGGACAAATTATTTATTTCTAATAGTAAGGGGGCACACTTAATTAGTTAATATAACTGGCGGGCACAGTTATTTAATTCTAATAGTAAGGAGGCAAAATTAATAAGCTAATTCTTTAAAATCCCCCAACTTTTTTGCTTTTACTCTTTTTAGCACAATGTTTAACAAATTTCTTTTCTTGCTCTCTTTTTATGGCATTATCTTTAGGACTATATCATCTTTCACTCCTCCGCCAACACAAACATTTGTCCACATTGCACCTGCATTACTCCACTCACCTCTAGTTAACACCCATGAACTGTTGTCCTATTTATTATCTCTAAGTACCGCCTCCACCTGTCACCAGAAAATAAAAAGTCACACATCTTACAATCCCCTTACCTATCTTTCTCTCTCTCTGCTTCTATTAGCTGGTATATCACCTAATCCAGGTCCCTCACACTCCTCACACACACATACATCAGAGCACTACCGCTCTATAGCAAACCTCAAACACATCACCTGTCTCCCCTCTCTTCCAAAGCCCTTTAAATGTGCCCTTTGGAATGCACGCTCTGTTTGCAACAAGCTTACCTCCATTCATGATCTCTTCCTCTTAAAAAACCTCAATCTTCTGGCAATAACAGAAACATGGCTCATGCAATCATACACTGCCTCGCCTGCAGCACCTTCACATGGTGGCCTCCATCTCACCCATACCTCCAGACCTGAAGGCAAACAAGGAGGTGGGGTTGGACTACTTCTCTCCCAATAGTGCACGTTCACAGTTCTACCAAATGTCCTATCACTCACGTTCACATCTTTTGAAGTACATGCTATTCGCATTTTTAATCCATTCTCTCTATGTGTGGCGGTGATCTATCGTCCCCCTGGAGCACACCAACAATTTATTGAGGATTTATCTGCATGGCTCCATGACTTCTTATCTTCAGACACCCCCACCATCATCCTGGGTGACTTCATCATCCCCATTGATAACCCACCTTCCAAAGCTGCTCCCAGACTACTCTCTTTAACCTCCTCACTTGACCTCTCCCAATGGATTGAATCATCTACTCATCAGGATGGCCACTGTCTTGATCTTGTTTTCTCTAGACTATGCTCACTTTCTAACTTTCTTAACACACCCTTCCCCCTCTCAGATCATCACCTTATCAGCTACACAATCACCCCCACTGCTCTAACTGTCTAACTCTACCAAGCCTCCTCATACCCGCAGAAATCTTAATTCTATTAATCTTCAACAATTTTCCACCTCTCTCCAACACCTTCTCTCCCCATCTCTACATTCTCCTCCCCTGAGATGGCAGTACCTCATTTTCACCAAATCTTAGCAACGGGCCTTGATCAAGTGGCTCCAGCGACACTACATACTACACGTCGACTTCGATGTCAGCCGTGGCACATTACAGCAACGCGAAATCTTCAAAAACTTTCCCGTAAAGCAGAACGTCACTGGCATAAATCTCACACCTCTAATGACTTCACATATTCTTCTGTCTACTGCTCTTATGGAAATACTCTGGACACTGCAAAACAAACATACTTCCAATCTCTTATCTATGTTCAGGCTTCTAACCACAAACGCCTTTTTAATAGATTTAAATCTCTTCTCAATCCTCCCACTCTGAACCCTCAGTCTACTATCAGTGCCCAGAATCTTGCTTCCTACTTCAAGGAAAAGATTGATAATAGGACTAGAAATGGTATCCTCTTCCTCGACAAGCAATCAGCTCAATTCCTTCCCACTACCCTCGGACACCGTCTCATCATTTGACTCCACAAATGAAGAGGACATTTCTAATCTCTTCTTATCTTCCTCTTTTACCTCCTGTCCTCTTGATCCTATCCCCGCGCAAATTTGTAGATCCCTGTCTCCTGTGCTCATTTCACCTCTAACTAAAATCTGTAATCACTCACTCTCTACTGGCATCTTTCCATCACAATACAAGCACGCAGTGATTACTCCTATTCTAAAAAAACAAGATTCCGACCCAAACTCTCTCTCAAATTACCATCCCATCTCACAACTCCCGTGCCCCTCCAAGCTTCTAGAGAGACCTGCCTACACTCGCCTCACACACTTCCTTTCCGCAAACAACCTGTTGGATTCTCTTCAGGCTGGCTTTCGTTCTCAACACTCCACAGAGACTGCATTGACTAAGATTGTCAATGATCTGATCACTGCTAAAACTAAATGCCAGTACTCTCTCCTAATTTTCCTGGATCTCTCGGCTGCATTTGACACCGTTGACCACTCTCTTCTCATACAAACGCTGCAATCCCTAGTTCTTCAAGACACTGTTCTATCCTGGGGCCTGATTCATTAAGGATCTTAACTTAAGAAACTGCTTATTTCAGTCTCCTGGACAAAACCATGTTATAATGCAAGGGGTGCAAATTAGTATTCTGTTTTGCCCATAAGTTAAATACTGACTGTTTTTTCATGTAACGCACAAATACTTCATAGCTTACTTGTACAGTGAAATTTAAAGTTGATATTTGTGTGCTACATGAAAAAACAGTCAGTATTTAACTTATGTGCAAAACAGAATACTAATTTGCACCCCTTGCATACCAACATGCTTTTGTCTAGGAGACTGAAATAAGCAGTTTCTTAAGTTAAGATCCTTAATAAATCAGGACCCTGGTTCTCATCCTACCTTTCTAATTGCTCTTTCACTGTTAATTTCTCTGGGGCCACCTCTGCTTCACTTCCTTTATCAGTTGGAGTACCACAAGGCTCAGTGCTAGGTCCTCTGCTGTTCTCTATCTATATCTTTTCTCTTGGAAATCTAAAGTTCCTTTGGATTTCAGTGTCATCTATATGTGGATGATACCCAAATTTATCTATCCTCTCCTGATCTCTCGACATCTGTGTTGTCCTGTGTAACTGACTGTCTTCCTGCCATTTCATCTTGGATGTCCTCTCTCCAACTCAAACTTAATATTTCTAAACCAGAGTTAATAATATTCTCACCCACTAACAAGAGCATACCTTACATTTCTATCTCTGTTGATAACATGACCCTAAATCTCACCCCACAAGCTCGCTGACTAGGTGTAATCCTTGACTCACACCTATCCTTTGTTCCACACATTGACTCTATATCTAAATCATGTTACATACATCTAAAAAACATTTCCAGAATTTGCACATATCTCATGCAAGACACTGCAAAAACCTTAATCCATGCACTTATCATCTCCCGCATTGACTATTGCAATTCACTCCTTACTGGTCTTCCCCAAAACAGACTCAAACCCCTACAATCTATTTTGCACGCTGTGGCATGATTGATTTTCCTTGCAAATCATTATTCCTCTGTTGAATCACTCTGTATATCACTACACTTGTTGCCTGTTTTCTACAGAATCCAAAATAAAACACTTTTACTAACCTACAAGGCCATCAACAAAGCTGCACCAACATACATCTCCTCTCTTGTCTCAAAATATCTCCCAACTCGGCAACTCCATTCTGCACAAGATCTGCATCTCTCATCCACCATCATTACATTCTCCCTTCCCCGGTTACAGGACTTTTTTTGGGCTGCACCCACTCTATGGAATTCTCTCCCTCGCACAGTAAAACTCTCCTCTGGTCTACAAACTTTCAAGCATTCTCTGAAAACCCACCTCTTCAGACAAGCTTATAATATTCCTCAACCACCCTCTTAACCTCCCTACATTACCCTATTACCACCTTAGCCTCATGTGTCAAACTCCCATTGTCCCATAGATTGTAAGCTTGCGAGCAGGGCCTTTTCTCCTCCTTGTCTGTTTTACCCAGTTTGTTTATTAGTTTACTGTGTTTGTCCCCAATTGTAAAGCGCTGCGGAATATGTTGGCGCTATATAAATAAATGATGATGACGACGATGATGAGTTAATATTCTAAGGGGGCACAATTAAGTATTTATAATACTTTTGAGCACAGTTAATTATTTTTAGTACTAAGAGGCACAGTTATTTTTTTATTATACTAAGAGGGCATAATTAGTTTTTTGTTCTATTTAGGGGGGGCAATGCTGGTAGTGCACAATTGTAACACTTGAAGTGACAGTATGCACTGCTGTCCATGTGCATTCTGTTGCTTGTAATGCTATAAGAGCGAGCAGTATTTTTTAAAACATTAATACTTGTACCTCCGGCCAGAGGTACCAGGAGAGGCTCACTGTTACTTAGCATTAGACAAGGCATCTATAGGTGTGGAGGCTGATTATTTGTTCTGGTTCCCCGGGCCCAATACAGAATAGGAAGTGCTATTGCAGAAGGTGATGAAGTTTTTTTTAAATTTCTTTATTTCTTTCTTTATCTTTTAACATGTTGACAGGCAAGATAGCTCATACTACATGCTGTTTGAGCTGTCTTGCCTCTCACAACCACTTTTTTTTTGCCACGGGATTTCTGATGGGTGTTTCAGTGATGTGGTAAACTGCAGGTTGATACATTTAATGATTTGTATTCATAACAAGTGAAAAAATGCTGGATGGCAACGTCACTTTCCCCAGTGTGTTTATGTTACCAGAGGCCCTGCTCACTACACCCTCAAAACTTAGGCAGTCAGATTCCATACCTCCCAACATTTAGACTCCTGAAAGCAGGAAAAAATAAGCCCCACCTCTGGTCCATTCAAACTCCACCAACAAACGAGCAATAAAAGAAATTCCATCCACTTTCCTGTTAAGCCACTCCCCTTTTGTGGCCCGCAAATTGGCATGTCCTCCAAATTAAGGACAATTTGGAGGTATGCTTTCTCTACTTGAGATAAACAGCACCCCAATGCAGAGAACCAGAGCAGGCCATGTCAGTCTTTCTCTTTCCACACTCCAAGAACTTTTCTTCACGCATCCTTTTTTCTCCTCTCCCATCTGTTAGAAACATCAAGACTTTGCAGGGCTTTTACTCGAGTAGGTGCAGCCTAGGATATATCTGGTTACATTTCACCCACTGAGGTGATGAGCTAGGCCTGTCATTCATTTTTATTTACTAAAAAACAACATATTTCTTTTTTAAACAACATGGAATATATTAAGATCATTATTACATTTCTATACAGTTTAAACTGACTAAATATTATGTATGCATATTAGAATGAATATATGTGTTTATTGAAAATAATTGCAAAAAATGGAGGAACAATGTTCCCTGTTCTATTAGAATGCCGCTGCTGTTTGCTAAGAAACTCCTTAACCTGTATAGTGACTTTCTATTTATTTCTGTACACTCCATCTATTTAAATGTCCAGGAGACCATGACAGAACAAGAAAAGGATATAATTTTATGTAGCCAAAAGGGACAAAACAACCTTATGTGTTCTAATGGAGAACAGTTGAAGGGATTAGAAATACATTTACGCTATAACTAAAAAAGACCTTGCTTCGACATCAACTGAAATTATATAGTAATCAACAAAGTTGCTCTGCAAGATTTCAAAGTTTGACCAGGAGGTCAGCAGTTCAGTGGCGACGGAACATAAGGTCCAGAGCTATTTGCAGATTATACGAATTTGAAAGTCAATATGGTGTCTGGCTCTCAGCCAATGTTCGAATTTAAGATACAGAATAATAACCTGCGACAGGCCTCGTCGTAGCAATAAGCATTTATATGCCGCAGCCTAGGCTTACCAGGAGTCTAGGTTATAGCAAACTTAAAAGGTCAGGGAGAGAGCATTTATTTAAACTGAGAAAGAATCAGCCGTAGCCTGACTGGAATAAACAACTGACAAATTCAAAGTGATGAAGAAATGTATAAAGGAAAAAAAAAGGATGAAGGATAATTAATACTAGCTACAGTAAAAATAATAACCATGTCATTATCAGTCAAGGTCAGACTACTGGGGCCCATCATTAGTGAGATGAGTACATCATGGTACCCATTCAGCATCCGAGGGCGAGGAACATTTGAAACACTTATTCAGCTCAGTGGGTTAATTGATGCATTTCATTAAAATGACTGTGTCTGTTTGCCTTTCTAGAACACGTTTGGAGATGAAATGTATCTATAGCTACTCTAGTAAAGTATTTGTGCCTTAAATAAAACATCAGCTTATGCTGCTATTATCAACACGCAGAACATTATCCTTTAGTTCAATTGTTATTTCCAATAATTGGATGTTATATATTTATGTTGCATATGTTAATACAAATTCTGACATAGGTGCATTATATATTAAAGAAAACATATTTGTTCTTAGTTATACTGCACAAAAATACATCTTAAACATGATTTTCACTCAGATTGAAGGGAAGCGAAAGATATTTAATAAACTCTAGAAAAATCTAATTAGAGATAAACTATAGAATCCAACATACTATTCCCACAGGGGAATTCATATTACTGTAACCTGATAAAGACAGAAGTTATGTGTTGACAAGTTAGGCAGCTTCTTTGAGCTCAGAACTACATCTGTCCTTAACATCCAAGATGTCTCTTGACTAAAATACCTGTCACGCATTTATCCAATCTCTCAGTTTCCCTGTGTTTCAAAGCTTCTTGAAAACCATGTTTATCATCAACTAACCCATTTACTCATGCTAAACAGTGTAATCCAGTGATAGACAACCTGATACCCTTCAGAGACCGCATGAAACAGCCCTCAAACTTTCAGAACAGCCACACATTTGGCTAGGAACGCATTGGAGAATTTTCCGACCAACATGTTATCTACAACGACTTTACCTTCAAGTGAAGGTCCGATCGCTCGGACGATTAATGCGTACACACTGGTCACATTTTAGACGATTAACGAAAGATAAACCGTCCAGGCAGCAACTTTTCACAGCCATATTGTCGTGAACAAATATTTTAATTTTGTACACACTGAAACAACTTATGAGGTCCATGTAAAGATATCCCCAAAAAAATTAAATAAAGGGCAGAGCATATTCCATAGTAACCACCCCAAATTTCATAAAAAAGCAAAGGTAATACGTTTGCTTTATACATTCGTTTGCACGTGTGCATTGTTCGTTCGTTTGCAACCGCACAACAGATTTTATTATTAATATGGATATTGTTGAAGAATAACAAGCAACTGCTCTTTTTCAGTGCACTGTGGCAAGAAGACTGCAAGTACAGACCCGAAGGGAGAGAAGGAGAATTAATAGATCTTGTTGGACTAGAGAGTGGTTCAAGAGGAGAAACTCATTCTCTCATATGCCCCTGCTACAGGAGATATGGGACAACCACACCGATGACTTCAGGAATTTCCTGAGAAAGAATGAACCCACATTTCAGGAACTGCTCCAACTAGTCACCCCCATCATCCAGAAGGAGGACACCCGTTTAAGGAGACACATATCTGCAGAGCAGAGACTGGTTACTACCCTAAGATTTCTGTCAATTGGAAGGACACTGGCTGATCTGAAATACAGCACAACAATTTCACCGCAAGCTCTGTGTTTGATACTACCCGACACCTGTGATGCTTTCATTGAAGTTCTCCATGAACAGTATATAAAGGTTGGTAAATGTAAATAGTCTTCTTTAGAAACAAATATATAATTTTATTATTATACGTAAAATTTCCAATATACATTAAATAAAAAGTGCAATCCGATAAAAGCAGCCAAATAAACAGTTTATAATTGTTCATATTGCAACACTTCGCTATTATCCATTTGTGATAGACTTCCACTGAACTTTTGCATGTTTGAGCTGGGTATAGGAGTAAAAGTCATGTATGGTTTTGGCATTTAATATTGTCCTCCCGTACTACCATGCTGCATCTGTGTATGCCGAAATGTGTGTGATGGTGTCTGCCTGTGGTTTGCTGGCATTATAATGGTATCTGGGTACAAATCTTCCTTGGTAGCACTACACATGAGGTCCCACACCAAACGCTCCATTTCCACTTGTATCGGTCTACTAGCAAATTTCATTTTACTTCTTAGCGTGGCTCCAAGTATGTCAAAGGTGTGTTGTGTAAGTTTTTTGCCAATAAAACTGTTCAACCTTCTTTGTAGTTAGCGCATCACTTTGATCAACTTCCTGGAGCCTTTTTTTTTCCTATTCTGTTGTGGTTGTTTTGCAACCTCAGGTATATCCTGGCTGTCGACTGTCACCTGGCTTCTCTGTACAATAGTTGTTGTACTTGTCTCTTCTTGGTCAGCAACATCCAACATGAATTGTTATGACAGGACAGCAGGCTGAGTAATAAAAAAATTAGAAAAAATATGATATTAAATGCTGGTAATTTAACTATTTCACACCTCTTTATTTTCAGTTTCCTGCAACAGTAGAACAATGGCAAGTTATTGTGAAAGAATTTGAGAGACCATGGAATGTTACAAACTGTAGAAGTGCCATTGATGGGAAATATGTATGAATTATGCCTCATCCAAATGCGGATCTTTTTATTATAATTACAAAGGATGTTTCAGCATCATTCTAATGGCCATAGTGGATGTGGACTATGAATTCTTATTTGTGGACATTAAGGAAAATGGGAAAATGCCTGATGGCAGTGCATTGGAGCAGATTCCCTTTTATGCAAAACTAAAAAACTGTGAACTTAATATGCCAACTGAAAGCAATACAAAATATGGACTAAAATTTGTGTTTGTGGCTGATGAAGCATTTGTTTTGCCCAAACAATATTGAAACCGTACCTGCAACACAATTTGTCTACAGAAAGGCGGATATTTAATTATAGACTGTCACGAGCTAGGTGCGTTGTTGAAAATGCGTGGAATTCTCACTAACAGATTCAGAGTTTTTCATTCTGCTATAAATTTACGTTTGGATAAGATAGACAAGTGGTGATGGCCTGTTGTGTTCTGCATAACTTCATAATATGCAAAATCCCCTGTGTACGCAGTTCACATTCGTATGAGAACAACAATGCAGAGGAAATGGAGGTAGTGGGCTTGACACCTCTAAAGTCGTGCCAGCTGAGAAATGCAAGAGCCAGTGCAAAATTAAACAGGGAGGCATACCGTCAATATTTTAACGGGGAGGGTGCACCTGCCCCAGATTTTTTAGAGGCCTCAACCTTATTTAGTTCTTTCTTGTGTACTGTTCGAAGGTTCTATACTGTTCTCTTTGCCCATTCCCCATTTGCTCCATGGTAATGTGGCAGGCATGCTTTCACAAGTTCATGCATAGCCACATTACGTAACATTCTGTTACAATATTCCTTTGATTTTTTCTTCTACAAACAGGGGTGCGCACTATATGTCTCATGAGCTCCACATTGCGGTTATATGACATTAACAGTTTTTCTTAAAAACATAAAATAAAGAGTCAAGTTAATCTTTTGTCCATTGCTGATACCAAAGAAACTGTAGAATATATTGTACTTTTTTTTTACCAAATATGTTTACTAATATTTTAGCAAATTTGTGTAGGACAAATAATGCTAATAAGTATAACATAAGTATTTTGAATATACACTTATTAACAATCACAAAATATATATTTATGCAGTTGTTACGACGTGCACAATGGTACAACAAACATTCATAATCCTTCAATACACAAATTTCTTTGTATGGCAATGGATGTAAGATGTAAAACGCTCAAAGTATCTGTTTGTATTTCTTGGACCAATAGGGGTTAAATATGTTGATATATTCGACAAACACGAGGTTATTATAAATGAATGGCCTTCACCCACAATGCTCCATTCTGTACAGGTACCACCACTGGTCCACAACTGAAACAAACGCCCATGTCAAAGTGTATAATATTAATGAGGAGCCGTTCTGGCACCGAGGGACGTAAGAAGATGGCAGATGAGGAGCAGCTGTCAGTGGGGGTGCGAAAAGTACTGGTGGGGGATGGAGAAGAAGAAGAAATACAATTAACAGGCGTGAAAAGAGCAATGGCAATGAGCCCGAGAGAGGTGGAGATGATGGTAAAAAGTACTTGACCAGTACGACTACGACTGCCAAAAGAGAAAATACGAAGAGTTAATACCAGAAAGGAACTAATAAAACAGAAATTACTAAAACCAATTTGTGGAGAAACTTGGAAAGAAAAGAAGTCAATTCAAGTGCAAAACATTGGTCAGACCTAAAAAATAAAGAACAACGGAGACTTATGCGAATCCATAAAAACATTAAAAAAAGTGAGTTGACATGTTGTGCAACTGTTTAAAGGACTTGTTAGTGAATTTGTAGATGAACGACTGACAAAAGTATATTGAAAACGTTGTATTATTTCCAGAAAGAAGAATGCATGATGTGCTGCATAGGTACCAAACATTTTAAAGCTGAACACGTACTTGTTAAAGCAGAAAAAGTAGATACCAAATTCGGTGAAAAAAATGTTTTGGGGAGAAATGTATATCGTTATAATAACCAAAATGGTGCCTGTTTTGCAGAACCTATGGAGGTAAAGGGCACCTTTGCAGAGATGCAACAAGATGGACCACAACACGAACTTACTTACTTAGATCGGAGTCTTATACACACTACATGTTTGTTAGGTGATTGTTGGAAAATATTAAACAGTATGACCAAACAAATGGGCTGACAATCGACACTTTGGAATGACTTTTGACCATCGTGTCACTATAGACACTAACCAGACTTCCGACCGAACGGTCGTATGTCGGTTGATTTGCCCGATTATTGGACGAAAATTCTCCAGTGTGTACCTAGCTTTACCCTGACTCTCGGCAATCGGTTAAAAAGCAATACATTTACTCAAATTAGGAGACACTTATCTGTATTAACATATTAAGACAAAGTTTGAACAAGTGTTACAAGCTATAAAATTTGGCAATAAAGCTGAAGGAGCTCAGTGATTCATTGGAAGGCTCGGAGGGCAGTCTGTTGCCCATCACTGGTCTAATGGGTCTTCTCCAGGCTGGATTTCATTATTATTATTATTATTAATAATAATAATAATTATAATAATGTTATATAGCACCAACATGTTCAGCAGCACTGTACAAAGCAATTAGTACACACAGATATGATCAGAATTCAAATTGTCATGATAGAAATAGGATTTAGTATAGAAATATGAGGCGAGGGAACATTTAAACTGAGAGTGTGCATTGTAAATGTGAAAAGTTCTGATATATCAGGTATATCAAGCAAGTTATAGCAGGCTCAGGTTGTATGTTTTCCTTTTAAAGGAGCATGTAAAGGCTTTGAGACTCTGATGATCTGTTTGTATGGATCAGTTCAAGGGAAAAGGTATAGTGCTAGAAAACTCCTGAAGGTGGCCTTAATGAGAAGATAACTAATATGAATTAATATCAATAATAACATCAATATTTTGCTAAAATACTAAGATAATAACACTTCAGCATTCTACTCTGCTTAAAATTTATATTCAGGCCTCCCTTTTTCTCAGTGACACTGAACTGGTTTGGCACTCATCTCATCTTTTTGACTATGTTTAATACTTTATTTTCTGGACCCACCTCCTCTTTGTGTCCTCTGCCTGTTGATATACCCCAATGATCAGTCCTTTGATTTATTCAGTTGTCAGAGGTCTTGGCTATAGCAAACGTAAAAAGTCAGAGAGGGCATTTATTTGAAAGGGGAAAAGAATCAGCTGTAGCCTGACTAAAATAAACATCTGACATACTCAAATTATTTGTAAAGGTATAAAGAATAAACAAAGAAAAGATACATTAATTAATTTCTTTGGGTTTCTAAACCACCTCTGTACAGATGATATCTAATCTCTGAATCTGTGTCTTGGATTGTGTTACTCATTGGTGTTGAGAAATATTTAGAATTCAAACTTTGTAAGTTAAAACCATTAATGCTTAAACCCATAACCATTCATTTCATGACATATGTCTCTTAATAACTTCATAATAATTAGGTTTTCTTTGTTTTTCATTTTCAGTATTATATGTATCAAGTGAAAGGAATAACTAACTGGTGAAAGGATAGCAACGTTGAAATTAAAATACTCTCATCTCATAGAGAGATGGTGGCAGCAGCTTGTAGGCATCCCAGAGAACAGGAGAAACAGGAGAGCACAATAATGAGCAACATAAACAACAATGACCAGCACAGGTAACTGGGAGAGGCAGATAGATATAAATAGGAGACAATCAGGTGTGGATTATTAGCTTAGTGCAACAACAAGTTAACCTCTGAAAATGAAGAGACAAGACACAATAGCAGCACCTCTGGTGAATTAGAGGTACTGCAGGAAAGAATAGTAACAAGTCCAATATAGTCCAAAGACAGGAGGAGCGCAGGCAGATCCTGTCACTAATACAGTAGAGCAATTTAAATATGCTTGGGATAGACATAAAGATATCCTTACAAACTAAGAACTAAGGCTCAAAGACAGTTTGAGGTTATCATAGGTTAAACAATTGGCAGACTAGATGGGCCAAGTGGTTCTTATCTGCCATTAAATTTTATGTTTCTGTTTCATGTCCTTAAAAATGGCAATCTAATAAATTGCCAGATCAATTATTTTGGGAGCCATTATTTCTATATTTATTACGAGGGTCATTATATATTTATTACCTAAGGAACCAACACTTACAGTGCACACTTGTGGCGCTAGAAGTGATACTTTAAACCGTGTCTCTTTTCTTTACCAATAAGGGGAAGTTTGCCATGTGGTTTGGCAAACCTCTGCTTAATACATGGGAAAGCTTGGATCACAGCCACATCTTCAAACTGCAAATGCAGTCTGACAGTTTTCATTCATGTGTTTTGATGTGCGATTTGACCTTAAGTAAATTGCATGGTTTACAAACCACACATCAAAGCGCATGCGAACCTATTGTTTGGGCAAACCGCAGTTTAGTTATTTGCCTCCTTAGTGTTACAGAGAATTGGCACCATCATTTTGGAGACTGGAAGGTACAGTACCTAGTGGTGAGATGGAGGTGTTTTCTTTTTTATCTTATAACTTTTCTATTTTACAGATGAAAGGAAGTCCTGGTAACATCACAATGATCGCTTTGAATTTCCATTCATGTTGAATGCTATGTAACAGTGATCATATGACTACTCCTTCAAACCAACACCTTTTTTTGCAACAGCAGTTCAGGCTTCATTGAAATTTAAGCTGTCATTTTAAGCAGGGAAGCTATTTTCATTGTCATGTTATATCAATATGATTTTTTTTTTATTAATAACTTTACAAAGTTAAATATAATTTGTGCAGCACCAAGTCCAATATTTAAGCTTTAGGTACTTACAGAAAAGTGTATGAGGTTCCACAAGCCACCACTGAAGCAGTGCAGTAATAATATATTAAGCAGTTTTTATTGCACCATTTAGCTGAATTACACACCAATAAGCACTCAATTTACACTTTTTCAATGAAGTACATGGGGATTATCATCATCATCATCATCATTATTTATTTATATAGCGCCACTGATTCTGCAGCGCTGTACAAAGAACTCATTCACGTCAGTCCCTGACCCATTGGAGCTTACAGTCTAAATTCCCTAACATAGACACACAGACAGGCAGACAGAGAGGGAGAGACTAGGGTCAATTTTGATAGCAGCCAATTAACCTACTAGTATGTTTTTGGAGTGTGGGAGGAAACCCACGCAAACACGGGGAGAACATACAAACTCCACACAGATAAGGCCATGGTCGGGAATTGAACTCATGACCCCAGTGCTGTGAGGCAGAAGTGCTAACCACTAAGCCACCGTGCTACCCATTTTAGATTAGAAGTAACATGCCATGAATTGTGCAAAGTGGTGCAACACAAAATGTGGGCTACATTCCACTCAATCTGTTTAATCTTGGCTTACTTAATGGAGCTTTAATCAATTCAGGACACAAAACATTTTGAGATGCTGTTGAATCATTGCACCAAAGTGAATAACAGATTGCACAAAGTGTGTCAGGGAAGCTTTTTGTTTCTTTTAAATGGAAAATTGTTTTTGCTCAATAGAAACTTAGAACCTACTCACTCATTACCCCAAAGTAGTTTACTTCAAATCCATCATTTTATTTCTAAATTCATCTTAATCTGGTTACTTATTTTAATCATTATAGTAGCGAAAAAAGGATCCCGAACAGTATGCTTGAAGTGCCTTGTTTGCAACATTTATCACCCCAGTTACTTTAAATGCATTCTGATAAATGATTCCAGGAAGATTGTTAAAACAAAAGCAGTCCTATTCTCTGCTTGAATAATAATATGTCAACTGGAATAAAGTCTGTTCCCTTTTACTGTAAACCATAAAATAATGACTTTTTGAATGAGCTATATCAATATAAGCTCTAATGCCCTATGCCCACATTCATTGCAATGTCATTTCTACCTGCAAGGCAACAGAGCTCTAAGTGAAAGTCATTTTGTCTCTACAATATTAGCTGCAGAACAGCCTTATTTCCCATTGACTGTACACTTTGGAAAGTAGGTTCCTTGAAGCCTTTTTAATCACAAAGTAGCCACATTTTATTTTTTCTTGTCCACTGAATCTGATCTCTCAAAGTGCCTTTCAGAGTCTCTAAAACACTATATGATTTCTCAGATTCTTTGTTCTCTGCATAGACAAAACACATGCACTAAGTTTTTCCTGTTGGGTATATTTCCTCCAGACATTTCTTTTGCATCTGTGGCTAATCTCTTTACAAGAGATAGAAAAGGGGAGGGAGAAAAAAAATAGATTTTTCCCTAGAGTTTGCATCATTATACAGGCAAACATTTTCTATTCAGTTATGGACAGGTTCGGAGAATTGATGTTGCACATCATAACAATTTTGCAGTGAAAGGCAAAAATACTTTGAAGTTCAGTTCCTAGGGAAAATGCGGTGCTAAAAAACAGATGACAAAGCCTCTTCAAACTTTACAGAGATTAGTGTGAATAAAACACGTGTTTTTTATGCAGATCGTCCTATTTTTAATACAACAATTTTATTGAAAACAGATGAATGGGTTATTTTAAGAATTTACAGAAATTAAAGTGAATCAAAGTTTGCTTTGTTAAACAGTTTTGTTCATATAAAGGAATGAAATGCAAAGGTATGTTACAAAAAAAACCATACCAATACTTTTATCGTTATTATTAATATTACAATATAATTTAATTTGTTTAGACAGGGCCACCTTTACTTTCTGCAATTGATGCAATTTGTTTGTTATATCATCCTCTGACTTTGACTTATTGACTTATTTTAAGGAGCTTTATTAAAATTGTTATTATTTTATTTTTATTATTAATAATAATGGACATATGTGTGTTAACATTATTCATATCTAATAATAATAATAATTCAAATAATAGTAATAAAAAATAATAATAATAATAATAATAATAATACAACACACACAAACAGGATGATATATTTTTAATCATTTATGTTGATCTTACTTCCACTACTAGTAATAAAGAAATTACATAATGTTATTTATGAAACCAATCATGAAATTTATGTATAGTGTATGTATAATACTGTTGATACTTTTTGATAAACTGAAAACAAGAACAATCTGAGCTACAGTAGAGCATACAGCTGTACATGAGCAATATAATTTAGGGAAAATAGAAATAGAGGAAAAGAAATCCATGCTATATAAACAACATCTGTGTTTATGAAATATGGTGGCAGTAAGATATCATGCAGACTGTTTCAAGAAATGTTCTTATATAGTAGTAGTAATTAGTGCATTTCAGTTTCAACAACTGTAATTAAATCTGACCTTTTAGTTAATTATGTCTTGACATTTATGATTTTAAACTAACCTTCCCTGTGGTGTCAACGTGTTTAATATATATATACATAGATAGATATATATATATATAAATATATATACACACACATTATATATATATATATATATATATATATATATATATGCTAATAAGCAGTTTCTGCATTGCAAGTAAACCATAGTTACCCAGTTTAGATGTTTCTACATTGTGATTTGCATAATTTCTGACAGGTACAACGGAAAGTATTGGTGAAGTATTATCAAGAACATTTTCTCTCATAGATGTATGTCGTACACATACAGCATTCTGGATATCTATACTAGACTAATGGGACAATTAATATTCTGCAAAAATGATGTTTTGTAAAACTACCAGTGAAAAAATGGAATTGGCTAATGGACTGCATATAATTGCAGTTTTCATACTAACAATTTCCAATAATGATCCTGTGTATTATTTTTATTAATTATATCCTCTATAGCAAGGCATTGTGCAAATACATATTCTGATATACAGAAGGTCTATATATATATATATATATATATATATATATATATAGATATATCTACCCATCATATATATATATATAAATGACTACTGGTGCTTGTTAATGCACTGCGTTGCATATATCTAATAGTGATAGACAGTATATACAGACTTTGTTAGATAGAGATCATTCTGAGCTACCTAATATATTCTTTGAGAAAAACAGTGCTTTTGCTGTCACAATATTAGCAGCAGAATCCAAAAAACAAACTGGATTTCTTTCTTTTAAAAGTGAAAGTTTTTCTAGTGAGAGTAATCTTGTGTGGGGCAGTGGCAACAGAATTAATTTTGAAAAAACTGAGTGTTTGCATGTGAGATTCAGCTGCATTTTTGACATTCAGTGACCGCAGGTAGAACATTGCAGTGGCTGGAAAAAAAACTGTCATCTGCCATGCCACCAACTGAAACAAGCCCATTGGTTAAATTAAATAACCCCAAAAAATTTGTTGAAGGTGCAATAGATAAAAATGTTGAAATGCTACGCACACATTAAATTTGAAGCTTTATACAGGCATTATGTAGAGCGCAGAGGCAGTAACAATTGTCATTAGATGGACAGAGGCATCAGTAGATATTTAAATAAGTAGATTGATAATTGTAAAGAACTAACTAATTTGCTGCCACTATATAAATAAATGAGGATGCTGGGAGATGTCGCCTGCACCACTACTACAACAATTCAAAGGCATTCAATAGACATTGCTAGAGTATTTGTAGGTTGCCAAGAGCATGGCTTTCAATACTTTGCTGTTATATAAATAAATGAGGATGTTGAGAGACGAAGATGTCCTGCACCCATAGTACAACAATTCAAAGATTAGCCACACAATACATTGCCAGAGCATTCATCGGTTGCCAAGAGCATGTCTTTCATTACCTTGTTTTACAATAGTGTTCTGTGCTATAATGCTGCACTTCTGATTTAAGCTAGGGGATTCGTAAAAATTTATGAGGGAGGGAGGGCAGAAAAATCATTGCCCCAGGGTAAGCTTAGTCCAATGCCAGGGTAGCGGGGACTGCGCCAGACTTGCAGCAGAGACAGTCCCAAAGAAGGGGTGTACTCATTCTGACACTAGGGCAACCTTGACACCTCATACTGCCCCTTCTACCCGGCTAGTGACAGGCAACCGGGAAGCAAAGCTGTAATTAAATTAACTGGTAGAGATCATTGCATGGACAGTAGTATGAATGAATAGAGATAAACATTTTGTAAAGTAGATAGGTGAAACATTTATGTGGGATGAGGGTGGAAAAATCATTGCCCAAATGGACATTGATATCTATAATACTATTCAGTTTTTAATTTTTTTAATTGAATCAGAGAAAGCAAATGCAATGATGGCAAAGTTAAAAAATTCTTCATTAAGACAGCTCGCTGCAGACTTTGGCAAACATTGGTGAAAAATGGCACTGTTGTGAAGGGATCATTAGAAAAAGACTGGAAATGACTGAAAAGTGAATGTCAATGCTATAAATATTAAGAAAGGAGCAATAACAGCTGAAAGTAATATTATTTTACCTATTTTTCACAATTTTCAATTAAATCCAGATCCAAAAGCAAAACCAAAACCCTTTGCGTTAGTTCGACAAGATATACTTTTGTCCATATAATGTATATCTACATATAAACTATAAGGACGAGAGTATTTGGCCACACCTGTTAATTATTAAATTGAGGTGTTTCAATCAGACCCGTTGCTAGAGGTGTATAAAAGCAAGCACCTATTCATGCAGTCTCCATTTGCAAACATTTGTGATAAAAATGGGTCGTTCTGAAGAGCTCATTGACTTCAAGTGTGGTACTGTGATAGGATGCCACCAGTGGTGGGCTGGGCTGGGGGTCAGGGGGCATATGCCCCCCAGGACGGAGCAAAGAAATCTATTTTGGGCCGGTCCCTAGTGTTTATATCTTGGTGGCTGGCCCCTCCTCTGGGTTCAGCCACCTTCTCCTATTGCCCGGGGATCCTTGGGATCCGACCCCACTCCCTCCCTTCCAAAACGTGTGGCCTCCTATTGGTGTCACATGGGACGCACACCACGTGATAGGTGCTATTCCATGTGTGAAGAGGAACATCCAGTGCGTAGCACAGCTGGAACAAGGTAAGTGCCAGGGGTGGCTGGGAGGTGGTATGTTAGTATATAGTGTGTGTATGGCAGTGTATTGTGTATTGTGTTTGTGTATGTATGCATGTATGTATGTATGTATGTATGTATGTATGTATGTGTATGTATGTCACTGCATTGTGTGTGTGTGTCAGTGTATTGTGTGTCTGTGTATGCGTAAGTACATAGTGTGGGCCAGTACATTGCATCGGCCAGTACATAGTGTGTGTGTGTATGTATATGTGACGTGGGCAGTACATATTGTGTGTGTGTTTGTTAGGGGGCCAGTATATATTGTGTGTGTGAGGGGGCCAGTATATTTTTGCGTGAGGGGGCCAGTATTTATTGTGTGTGAGGGGCCAGTATATATTGTGTGTGTGAGGGGGCCAGTTTATATTGTGTGTGTGTGTGAGGTGGCCTGTATATATTGTGTGTGTAAGGGATGTTAATATAATGTGGGAGCTATTAATTTAATGGTGGAGTGCAGGTTGGGGGCTAATTATGAGTGCTCTTTTATTTGTGGGTGGTGGGGCAATATAATTTAATAGTGGAGCTTATGAAGTTAAGATGGGGTGGTTTGAGAGCTATTAGTTGAATGTGGGCTGTTCGGGGAAAATTAGGTCAATTTATTAAATGCGGTTATGAATTTATTAATGCCTGGGATGGTTGTGGGAAATAGTTATATTTATTAAAAGTAAATGCTATTTAATTTATTGCTGAGGGTGTTTGGATGGTGGGAAATAGTTTTTTTTATTAAATAGGAATACTATTTAATGTTGGGGGAACATAGGTCTATATATAAAATGTGCATGCAATTAAATTAATGTCAGAGCTAGTTGGAGGGAGGTAGATCTATTTATCAAATGTGAATACTATTATTTTAATTTTGGCTGGAGGTAGACTGTTTTTATAAAACGTGGGTGTTATATTGATTTAACAGCGAGGCTGGTTGGAGTTTTCTAAATTTCATGTACCCATTTTTTTTTTTTTAATAAGGCATCAAACATTCCAGGATCCACACAAGCAGCAACTGATCTAAAGACAAGTGCAGCCACAAGTGGTGAAAGTGACAAGAACAGGTAGGAGAGAGCAGGACAGTCTGCCAACTGTCCTGAATCTGTTGGAGCAGTCCCGAATTTGGGTGACTGTTTCGCTGAGTCAGGATTTGGTCTGACTGCGAGGACAGTTGGGAGGTATGTCCCGCTTCACACTGTACTGCTCGTGAAGGCAGAGCTATGTACACCTAATTGAAGTGCACACCGTATTGCTTGTGTATTTGTCTAAAAAGATAACCATGTTACATCATAGGCCCCCCCCTGTCTAAAGTACCCCGGGCACCCCAGAGCCTTAATCCAGCTCTGGGACAGGGTGTCAGATTGACACCTAGGGCTCTGTTCCTCCTACCGATAGCACCGCTCATATTAGATTAACCCTAAAACAAATAACCCTATTTGTGTATAGACCAAAGCAAAAACAAGCCCTTTAGCTGGCAAAAAAAAAATCAGGTTTTTAAAGCAAAAGGGCTTTTTGCATTTTGATAAATCAGCCCTTGTTCAGTACTGTAATAGAATATTATATAATCTATTGCTATAATATGATTTATACCCCATTATAATCAGCGAGGTATGTAAATAGAACAAAAACAAAAGCATTGTAGGGAGAAGGGACATGTAAAATAAAATGCAATATAAAGTGAGGTTTGTTTTTTTGTTCCTTTTTTTATTTTCATATTTAAGATTTATCATTTATAATATTAAAGTAACACTGCATTATGCAACACTAAAATAGCCTCTTTTCTATTCATAAATATATATTATATCGAAGATCACCATTTAAGGATGGGCTGCTGCTTATGGGACAGTGCTATGTGCTTGCACCCTGGTCTAAAGTCTGCCAACCAGTCCCTGGATGCCACCTATGCAATAAGATGGTTCGTGAAATTTCATCCCTGCTGGATATTCCACGTTCAACTGTAAGTGATATTATTAGAAAGTGGAAGCATTTAAGAACAACAGCCACAAAGCGAAAGACCACATAAAATCACAGAGCGGGGTCAACAACGGTTAAGGTACATGATGCGTAAAAGTTGCCAATGATCTGCTGATTCCATAGCTGAAGGGTTTCGAACTTCCACTGGCATTAATGTAAGCACAAAAACAGAGCAGCATGCAAGCCTCACATCACCAAGACCAATGCCAAGCGTAGGATGCAGTGGTGTAAAGCACACTGACACTGGACTGTGGAGCAGTGGAAACGTGGTCTGTGGTGTGACGAATCACGCTTGTCTGTTTGGCAGTCAGATGGGTAAGTCTGGGTTTGGTGGATGCTGGGAGAAAGTTACCTGCCGGACTGCATTATGCCAACTGTGAAGTTTGGTGGAGGAAAGATAATGGTATGGGGCTGATTTTCAGGGTTTAGGCTAGGACCCGTATATGTAGTGAAGGGCAAACTTAATGCTTCAGCATACCAAGTCATTTTGGACAATGCTATGCTTCCAACTTTGTGGCAACAGTTTGGGGAAGGCTCTTTTCTATTACAACATGACTGTGCCCCAGTGCACAAAGCAAGGACTACAAAGACATGGTTTGATGAGTTCAGTGTGTAAGCACTTGGCTGGCCCACACAGAGCCCTGACCTCAGCCCCATCGAACACCTTTGGGATAAACTGGAGTGGAGATTGTAAGCCAGGCCTTCTCGTCCAACATCATTGCCTGACCTCATAAATTCTCTACAGCATGAATGGACACAAATTCCCACAGAAACACTCCAACATCTTGTGGAAAGCCTTCTAAGAAGAGTTGGAGCTGTTATCAGTGCAAAAGGGGGGCCAACTCCATATTAAAATATATGTATTTGAATACAATGCCATTATAGTCCCTGTTGGTGTAATGGTCAAGTGTCCGAATACATTTGTCCATATAGCATAGATCAGAGAGTAGAGAGGTATCATAAAAGTAATGCCCTTGCTCTTTCTTGGCTCCTCTATGAAGCAATTATACAATTGAGAAAATGCAGTTTTTCATATATCATTACTAATTTAATGTTTGCTTCCAGTGCTTCAATATTTAAAAGTGTATTGAGTGGATCCTGTCTTTGAGTGAGTTCTACAACACATTCCTGTAAGATGTGGAAGCATTTTATCTGGGCCTCCAATTGCTGTTTGATACAGTAGGAGGTCTGCGCTCAACCCCAAAACAGGCAAGAGCAGCAATACTCAGGAATCCCTTCCTGTAAATAACAAAATATACATACACACAATGTATTGCGCTCAATTACCAAAAATGCAAATATACATTGATCAAATATTTGTGGGTGATAAGTGTAAGTACATATAGACCAGTATTAATAATAAATACTCATCAGAATGCAGTTAAGACTAATATGGTCAAAAAAATGACTCATAAATAAGTGACTGGTGCTGAGAGGCCACTAGACAGTGAGACAATCCAATCAGAATAATTGAGATGTATTGGACCAGTCTAAATAATAATGACCCAGGGTTTAATCAGCAGATGGTCATACACTGAGGTGGATAAAATTTAAACGATGCAACATCAAGTTGCCAAAAGAAAAAATGTTTAAAAACAATAGTACATTGAATAAAACCATAAAAAGTCAATCATAAAGTCCAAGGGGGTTCCAGAGTGAACCCTTACACAGGGAATCCCAAATTAAATGAAATTGAAAACTTGCTATCCAAATGCCACAATAGGAATGTTAAATGAATGAAAAAAAAACCAAAAACCTCTGGTGAGCTTTGAGCAAAAAAGCCGGTACTCACGAACTTCCGGGCCGCAGGATATATATAGCAGGGTACCTGGCCAGAGATATAGAGATCTGGGGACCACGGTCCAGATGTAATCCAGGCGGTGAATTACCGGTGAGGCTCACAGGGTATGTGAATGGTGAGACGGACAGCGGGGAGATCCTGTTGTGTCAGCGGATGTTGGTGTGCCAACGCGTTTCATCTGCACCGCAGATTTCTTCATTGTGGATAATAGGTGGAGATTAGTGAAGTCATTTATATAGTATGTCCGATGATGAGATAAATGAATTCAATGGAATTGGTCATCCATTAGTAAGCCTCAATGCTAATAATACCAGCATGTACTAATATGTTTGGACTAACAAAATACAATATTACATGGTAAGCATATACATAATACATATAGAATACATAAGGGGTAAAAGCGCTGATTACTATAGTGAAAGTGCATAATCTGCCAGGTAAAGAGATAGTATTACCTATAAGTATACTAATAAATTCTATAGGTGGTATAAAGATAACAGACCTAACCTGTATTGGAACTATACAAAGAGAGTATTATATGACTGACATGTACTTCTATTTAAGATACATATGTATTGAATATACCAGCAATTAGTTGCAGCAATTGATTACATAATAGTTTGACAATTAGTCTCAAAAAGGATGTATGTATATCATCCATTTTCCAATCAATAGTGGAAACAGTGATTAAAATATTCATAGGTGTATATTGTGTATTGGTACATAAGAGGTGATATGCCTTGACACTCAATATCACCGTATTGGGATGGATCTACTACATGTATTCTACTGTACTGGATGTTCCCGGGAGGTCACCCATCCTGGTACTAGACCAGCTTTACTCTGCTTGGCTTCCAAGTTCGGTGGGGATTGGGCATTTCCAGGGTGGTATGACCATAGTCTACATGGAGATACTATACCCAAATAAATCTTATAGTGACAAACAACAATCCCTAATATAAAGGAATAATAGTTGTTCTAATGCAGTGTGTATATATATATATATATATATATATATATATACACACATACATATATATATATATATATATATATATATATATATATATATATATATATATATATATATATACACTGTATTTAAACAAATATCATTTCTATATATTAGAGATAGTAGTTCGATGCTATAAGATTTATTCATTGGAAAAACTATATAGCAATTTATGTATTTTTGCAACCAATTATTATGAACTGTTTCCGTAAAAACAAATAAAAGAGAGTTCATTGAAAAGTTCAACAACTTATTGGAGTAAACATGCTCAAATGTGTTGACATGAAGTTAACATTACACACAATGCATGGTTTCCTGTTTCATTATTGATCTCATATCTCATAAAAGCTAAAACTCATTTTTTAATGACCTGCGCCTCTCTGTATATATTTTTTTTCCTCTAGGCAATATGACAGGATTCGGATGAACACTGATTTATTTCCTTGTTTTGTAAACCGTAAAGAGATTTCCAATGATGAAAAGAGGGTCATAATAATAAGCTAAACAAACCTGTAGGCTAAGACTAACACTGTGTCCCTGGACTTTAAACAGCTTGACCTATTCATTGACTATGTTTCCTAATTGGGTAGTCATTGGTACACTGCTATAGCACTGAACAGGGATTATGTCTAGGTGTTTAGCTAGAACATGGAAATCAATCTCACAATAAGTGGTCAGAAGGGCATAGCAAATCCAACTGAGGAAGCACAGTGACCCTTTTGCCTTGACTTCTATAGATGCAGTCTTGGAGCTTATCATTGTGAAGGATTTATATATATTTCAGATAATTAATAGGATGTGTGTGTTTGGAACACAGATGTTTTATGAGAAACTCATTTCCAGCTTGTTCATGAAAATAAACCAAATATATTACCCTCCGGTTGTTACAATGTTTACAATGAGCATTTTAAATATAATATAAACAGCAAAATCTAAATCACACACTATATATACACTTCATGGACAAAATTATTTGTCCACACCTGTTAATTATTGAATTGAGGTGTTTCAATTGTTTCAATCAGACCTGTTGCCAGAGGTGTATAAAATCAAGCACCTAGCCATGCAGTCTTCATTTGCAAACATTTGTGATACAAAAAGAGTTGCTCTGAAGAGCTCATTGACTTCAAGAGTGGTACAGTGATAGGATGCCACCTTTGCAATAAGAAATATCATCCCTGCTGGATATTCCACGGTCAACTGTAAGTGATATTGTTAGAAAGTGGAAGCATTTAGGAACAACAGCAATTCAGCCACGAAGCAGAAGACCTTGTAATATCACAAAGTGGGGTCAAGGACTGTTAAGGCGCATGGTGTGTAAAAGTCGTCAACGCTCTGCTGATTCCATAGCTGAAGAGTTCCGAACTTCCACTGGCATTAATGTAAGCCCAAAAACTGTGCGGCGGGAGCTTAATGGAATAGGTTTCCATGGCCAAGCAGCTGCATGCAAGCCTCACATCTCCAAGACCAATGCCAAGTGTTGGATGGAGTGGTGTATAGCACACTGACACTGGACTGTGGAGCAGTGAAAAGGTGTTCTGTGGAGTGGCGAATCACACTTCTCTGGGAGTCAGATGGGCAAGTCTGGGTTTAGTGGATGCTGGGAGAAAGTTACCTGCCTGACTGCATTTTGCCAACTGTGAAGTTTGGTGGAGGAGGCATAATGGGGCTATTTTTCAGGGTTTGGGCTAGGCCCCTTATCTCCAGTGAAGGACAATCTTAATGCTTCAGCATAACAAATCATTTTGAACAATGCTATGCTTCCAACTTTGTGGCAACAGTTTGGGAAAGGCCATTTTCTATTACAACATGACTGTGCCCCAGTGCAAAAAGCAAGGACTACAAAGACATGGTTTGGTGAGTTGGGTGTGGAAGAACTCGACAGGTCCACACAGAGCCCTGGCCTCAACCCCTTCAAACACTTTTGGGATGAACTGGAATGGAGATTGCGAGCCAGGCCTTCCCTTTCAACAGCAGTGCCTGACCTTATAAATGCTCTACAGAATGAATAGGCACAAATAACCACAGAAACACTCCAACTTCATGTGGAAAAGCTTTCCAAGAAGAGTTGAAGCTGTTATCAGTGCAAAAGAGGGACCCACTCCATAGTAAAGTATATGTGGTTCAATAAAATGTCATTACAGTCCCTGTTGGTGTAATGGTCAACTGTCCGAATATTTTTGTCCATATAGTGTGTGTGTGTGTGTGTGTGTATGTGTATGTATATATATATATATATATATATATATATATATATATATACACATAGATATAGATATATATGAGTATATATGTATGTATATATAAGCAGAAGTTTGTTATTTGTTTGTTGGTGAATATCTTTGACACCCCTGGACCGGGATGAAACCAATGTGAGCTGATTCAGATGGATTCTGGACAGGTTTTAGAGTAGTTAGGGCCACAGTCAGACCTCCCATTGGTGTATGCTTTTCAGAACTTTGAACCAGGGATCCTGTTCTGAGCCTTCCACTGGATGGATTTAGATGATATTTAATATAAAATCTAAAATGACACTGTCAATATTTTAAAAATAATTAGCAGCTAAAATGTCATCCAAATGCATCTAGTGGAAGACCCAGAATAGTCTCCACAGGTCAAAGTTCAGCCCAGCATACACCAACAGGAGGGCCGACCAGGACCCTAGCCCCCCTAAAACTGGCCAGGATTCAACTGCACCACTTTGTGTTGGTGTAATCTGAATCAGTGCAGAGCTGTCCGAGTGCAAGTTCAAAACAGACTCCCTGGGTCAAAGTTCTTCCCAGTGTACACCAACAGGAGGTCTGACAGGGTCCTTATCCCCCCTAAAACCTGGCATGGATCCAACTGGACCTTCTTGTGTTGGTTTCATCCCAATCGGTGCAGGGGTGGGAGAGAGAGAGAGAGAATGAATAATAGTTTATTTATATAATCTTCAATATAAAATTCCCTCCACTGGGAAACTTATGTCCCTGCAGTACATATATCATATGTACTGCAGGGATAAGATATACGTAATAACTGTTTACATATATTATCTTATAAGCACAGTACACAATGTGAAGAATGATAGGGGTGAAATGTGTCTTAAATATAAATTCTCAATTTGCTGTCCTCCCCTTTCAAGATGATATGGTTTGATGTGTATGGCGAACCACCAGTTATGATATTAGTAACAGCCCTGTGCAGCTTTAGCTTTGGTTTCAGTTTTAGTTTTAACCTCTTTTATTTAGGTTGGTTCCGGAGTGTAGTTCACTGTGCATTTTTATCAATGAAAATACTTAATCTGATTTAGAGTCAATTAATATCTTCGTCTGTTATATGTTAAAAGTGACAATAACTTTTAGAATACTTATCCTAGAATTGGGTATGCATGTTTTGTTATGTAAGTTATTTTGTTGTACTGTCCCTTAAAAATGTAAATAATAAAAACACTTTATTAATATATATAAATATAAATTGTGTTGGCTGTGTTACATTCCTGTGGGTCTGGGTACTTCCAGATTACTCGATGTATGGTGGAAAAGTTGTTACAGTTTGTCTTTAGTTAGGCAATGAAGCAGGTCATATGCGCATTTATGTCACGCTTTAGAAGATAGAACTCCCTTTAGAAGAAAAAAAAACCTATTTTACAATATTGTCCAGTGTCATTAGTGCCAATTAATGCAACATATATAGCTATCATACCAACAATATGACCGCAATTCACATTTCATAACAGAAACATATTCATTTAATGAACACCCAGGCTAATTGTGGCGCGTTTCTCCTTATCTATATCCTGGTTGCAATATTTCCATGGTAGTTCCCGTGACTCCTTAATCATAAGACAGGTAAATATTTTCTGATGGCATGATAAATGGGATTGGTTATTAGGTAAGTGTATGATTTAACAAATATACATATTAGTCTGTAACTTAATTGTTTTTTGCTATTTTAAGTGTGATTATTTTCCTCTAATTCTAACCTGTATACAGTATTGTACGTTACTGCAACATTATGCTATGTGATCAAGTATGTGTGTGCTACATGAAAAAACAGCCAGTATTTAACTAATGTGCAAAATAATAAGCTAATTTGCACCCCTTGCATTGCCACATGGCTTGTCCAGGACAAAATTTACTCCATTTTTTGCCTTACTTTCCTTAATGAATCAGGCCCAACAAGTCTTCTTAAAAATCCTACCTGATGCCCCTAGTGTCACTCACCGGAGTGTGAGTGCCTCCACTCTGGTACGTGGTTCTCCATCTTTCCCGCTCACACCTGTGTGGAACCGCGGCCGTCCGCCATCCTGTCGCACTGGGCATGCGCAGGTCCCTTTAACAACTACACCTGACCACTAATGTGATTGATGGATCAATTACCCCTCCCTACTTGAGGCACCTGCAGCCTTAGGTAGTGGCCTGATCTTGAAGTCTCACTCCCAGTGAACTTCTATAGGTGTGTGCAGTTTCCAAACTGCTTCCAGCTCTACTTCTGTGTGCAGTTTCCAAACTGCTTCCAGCTCTACTCCTGTGTGCAGTTTCCAAACTGCTTCCAGCTCTACTCCTGTGTGCAGTTTCCAAACTGCTTCCAGCTCTACTCGTGTGTACAGTTGCCAAACTGCTTCCAGCTCTACTTGTGCTTCAGCTTCCATGCTGCTCCCTGCTCAACTCAGCGGCGGTTCCCATACCGCTACAACGCTTCACTTCTCAGCTTATTCTGGATCTACACAACTGGGTATGCTCTACTGACTATTGACTATTGCCTATTGCTCGTTGTATCCATTGTTGTTTGCTGCACAGGGTACAAGTACCCATATAGACTGTGTTACTGCATTGCTTCATTTAGGACAAGCTTTCACTCAAGCTACGATATCTCCTCACGCTACTACTTAGCGTTATTGTGCATATCTGCTGTGACCAGCTTCTCCTCACTGCAAGGCATCTACTCCATACAGACTATTCATTGTGCCTTCCATCTCTGCCTCACAAGACATTGCTCTACTCGCGCTGTTTCCATACAGTCACAGTTTGCCTTTCAACTTCACTCTCCTGCACCTGGACAAGTCCTCATTCCTTCTCACAGCAGTGGTACAACTTGCTGCACGCAGACCACTGACTTCCCTGCTACCTACCCGCACCTGGACAAGCCCTCCTATCACAGCAGTGGTACAACTTGCTATACGCAGACCACTGACTCTCCTATTACCTACCTACACCTAGACCAGACTCCTCACCATAGCTGTGGTACAACTTGCTGAACGCAGACCACCAACTACCCTGCTACCTACCTGCACCAGTACTATTCTTCCCATCACTGCAGTGGTACAACTTGCTGTACGCAGACCACTGACTCCTCCTCTACCTACCAGCACCTATCCACGTCCACTCCTCGTGTCTACATTATCTTCAGCCTCCAGTTTACTGCTCCAAGTCGCTGACTTCCTCAGACTATCTCTACTCTCCTGCTGTTGTGTCGCTCCAAGCATTCACCTGCCTGCTTTGAGGTGCGTGCCATAACCCCGCCTCTCTAGCAGAGTTCCATCTGGTGAAACTCGGGTAAGCAACTCCTAGTGCCCGTGACACCTAGGTGTACATTATACTCTATATTTTTTTTAAAATAAAACAATATGTATAGCTTGTTACATTATGTAAGTAAAAATGTAATAGAACACATCTTGTATTACAGAATTTGCAAACAGTGTTTTGTTGTTGCCACCAGGTCCTTCTGATTAAGGACTCACCTGGCTACAAGGGATCCATGCAGTTGTGGCTGCTAGAGCACAGGCACAGGTTCTTCTGTGGCAGGTGTACAAATATGGGCACGTAGCTGCATACCGGCTTGTTGGCTTTGTGCCATTTGAAGCCAACACTCTAATTCATTACTCACATTTGGTACGCTATGGCCATCATTATTTTATTATTGACCCTTGTCACAGAAGCAAAATCCAGTAGGAGCTTGTTATTCTCTGTCTGCAGGTTGAGTTGCTCTTGCTTAAAGTCAGTGACTGTAGCCCTTTCTGCCTGCATTTGTTGCATCAACCTATGTTTTGGGAATCTAGGGTAGAACATGGTACAAGATCAAACTCAGGTGGAGAGGAGAGGAGAGGGGGTTCTGATGTTTAATCCAAATACTTGGTTCTGGGCTCTTCTTCATTGGTTCTTGTTCTATGTGAATGAATTACAATAATACAGTTAAAACCCCACTGTGTTCAGCACTTTTACACTTACTACATAGTAGGTGTGCGTCTCACAGAATTCTTTAATAATAAAGAAAAATAAATAAATGCAATAATCTAAAGGAATCACGCATATTACATAATTGTCCTTACTACAACAACATACATCTGCTGCAACTGCCAAGAGTTAGGGTCTTCTGAATCCAGGTGTGACCTCATTTGGAAGGGACAGGTGTTTTGAAAACTAGAAAATCTGAACATCAGTAAATTGATATGTTTTTCTACCTTTGTTTGTTAATTTCCTTATTGAAAAAAATACAGTCATGGCCAAAAGTTTTGAGAATGACACAAATATTATTTTTCACAAAGTCTGCTGCCTCAGTTGTTATGATGGCAATTTGCATATACTATAGAATGTCATGAAGAGTGATCAGATGAATTGCAATTAATTTCAAAGTTCCTCTCTGCCATGACAATGAACTTTATCCCAAAAACAACATTTCCACTTAATTTCAGCCCTGCCACAAAAGCACCAGCTGACATAAGGTCAGTGATTCTCTCATTAATACAGGTGAGAGTGTTGACAAGGACAAGGCTGGAGATCTCTCTGTCATGCTGATTGAGTTAGAATAACAGACTAGAAGCTTTAAAAGGAGAGTGGTGCTTAAAATCATTGTTCTTCCTTTGTTAACCATGGTTATCTGTAAAGAAACATGTGTAGTCATCATTTATTTGCACAAAAATGGGCTTCACAGGCAAGGATTTTGCTGCTAGTAAGATTGCACCTAATTCAAACATTTATCGGATCACCAAGAACTTCAAGGAGAGAGGTTCAATAGTTGTGATGAAGGATTCAGGTCGTCAAAGAACGTTCAGCAAATGCCAGGACCGTCTCTTAAAGTTGATTCAGCTGCAGGATCGGTGTACCACCAGTGCAAAGCTTGTTCAGGAATGACAGCAGGCAGGTGTGAGTACATCTGCACACACAGTGAGGCGAAGACTTTTGGAGTATGGTGTGGTGTCAAAAAAGTAATTTTTCTACAGGAAAAACATCAGGGACAGACTGCTATTCTGCAAAAAGTACAGGGATTGGACTGCTGAGGACTGGGGTAAAGTCATTTTCTCCGATGAATTCCCTTTCAGATTGTTTGGGGCATCTGGATAAATGCTTGTCCGTAGAAGGAAAGGTGAGCACTACCATCAGTCTTTTGTCATGCCAACAGTAAAGCATCCTGAGACCATTCATGTGTGGGGTTGCTTCTCAGCCAAGGGAGTGGTCTCACTCACATTTTTTTCTAAGAACAAAGCCATGAATAAAGAATGGTACCAAAACATCCTCCAAGAGCACCTTCTCCCAACCATCCAAGAACAGTTTGGTGACGAACAATGCCTTTTCCAGCATGATGGAGCACCTTGCCATAAGGCAAAAGTGATAACTAAGTGTCTCGGGATCAAAATATTTAAAAATTTTGGGTCCATGGCCAAGAAACTCCCCAGACCTTAATCCCATGAGAACTTGTGGTCAATCCATAAGAGGCAGGTGTACAGACAAAAACCCACAAATTCTGACAAACTCCAAGCATTGATTAGGCAAGAATGGGCGGCCATCAGTCAGTATGTGGCCAAGAAGTTTAATTGACAGCATGCAGAGGTCTTCAAAAAGAAGGGTCAACATGTGCAAATATTGACTTTTTGCATAAACTTAATGCAATTGTCAATAAAAGCCTTTGACACTTATAAAATGCTTGTAATTTTACTTCAATATACCATAGCAACATCTGACAAAAAGGCGTAAAAACACTGAAGCAGCAAACTTTGTGAAAACCAATACTTGTGTCATTCTTAAAACTTTTGGCCATAACTGTACTAAGTGCTACAAATCTCTGCTTCCATATTTCTTTAATTAGACATACACAGTGAATATTTCTAAACATAAGGTATGATGTATATTTAGGATAACACATAGGTAGAAGTTTAAAATACATCTTGGTGCTAATGTAAAGTTGGCCACAAAATAGGCGTAATTTACATTTAAATAAATATATTTATACTTATATATTGCGGTTGGCACCAGTAGCAATGTGTCCAGTTTATGCCAAGCACACTTGACAGACACTTACATCCCACTTTTGCCCATGTTTTCAAAAAATTAAAAAACTCTCTCTAATACAGCAGAAACAACTCTAGGGGATAAACTTACTAATCTGTGTGTTTGAAAAAAATAGAGATGTTGCAGCCAATCAGATTCTAGTCATTTTGTAGAATTAACTAAATAAATGATAACTCCCGGTCTGCAAATGGATGCAGACCAAGAAAAAGACCTAAATACATCTGAGAAAGCTATCTAATTTGCAGGTGGCCAAAGGCAAGTGTTATTAGCAAATGATGATGGTGATGATGATAGCCTCCGGCACTAGTGAACTAGCGAAGTTGATTGGTGCTTTCTTCATTGCTCCATCATATATTATTCTTTTGTGTGTGTGTGTTTAAGAAAAATATTGTTTTTTTCTGTACGCAAGACCTGGGGGTATATTTACTAAACTGTTGGTTTGAAAAAGTGGAGATGTTGCCTATAGCAACCAATCAGATTCTAGGTATCATTTATTTAGTACATTCTACAAAATGATATAGACAATATCTACACTTTTTCAAACTCGCAGCTTGATAAATTTACCCCTATGTGTTTGTATATGACCTTTGGACATAACTTTACTCTAGTCAAATCTCTGCGCTATATTTGGAATTGGAATATTTGGAATTTTTGTATGCCTGTTGTAGAATGTATTTTGTGTTGATCAGATCTCAATGTATGTGCTACTTTAAATACACACAGAAGACTGCAATTTTGCAACAAAATTTTTACACATACAATGTATTTCAGGTCCCTTATGTGTCAAATGATTGAAAATAAACATCGTTTAATAGCAGTGTGAGGCACATATAGAAACCGTTGTAATTCCTACACCGTTCACCTCAAATTAAAGGTTAAAGTCTGCAGTTAAAGCTCATTTCAAATGCATTGTGGTGGTGTATAGAGCCCAAAATATCAGAATTGTGTTGATGTCTCAATATTTCTGGACTTGACTGTAGCATCTTGTAACAACGGTTGCCTAACGGCTGTCTGCTGGGCCGTAACAGTTTGTAGTAAGTCTTTATCAGAAACATCCTCCTCTTTTAACCTAGCACAATGATAAGGGTCATAATTTACCACTATACAAACGTGCTTCAAGTTCTGATTTTTGTCTCTTTCCATATCAACACTTTGATACCCCTGTATGCACTCTTTCTGGTTTGACCCAGTAGGATTCTGCTTTTTCTTGCCCATTGTAGCTTAAGACGCAGCCAATTTTGTCTTTATACAGATAAAGCACTTTCTTTATAGAAGGAGCACCTCACTTGACTTAAGATGTGTGGCACTACAACACCCAGCATATGTCTCAAACTTTTCCTTTGCAGGGCAAAAAGTTTTTTTTTTCTCCCCCTATCTCTCTTTAAACTGCTGCTTAGTAGTTTTGCAAACACATTTGCATGCTTCTGTTGTTTCAACACAGAAACATCCACTTTACACTGACAAAAAATTCTCAAACTTTTCTTCTTTAAAGTCTCTTGCTCTTTGCTTATGCACAGAACCAGGCCACACCCAACTTGGGTTTTGCAGAAATACACATTTCCTAAACTTCAGCAACATAGACTTGGGTTTTCTTCTTAGTCTTCATGAACACACCGGTTTTAGAGCAATTAACAGACTCAGTCCATGAAAACACTTTATTTCTTTGCCTTTAATCTGTCTCTCACTGGTCTTTGCATACACTTCTGTTTTTCCAACACAAATAGCCAGTTTTTACTGACAACATTTAACTCCTCTCAAATCTTTATACACGCAGCAAATCTGGTCAAACAGTATTTCAAGAATTTATTACTCACATCCACCTGGTTCTCTGTTTCCCATTGTTGCTGTGCATAAACACTCCAATTGTTAGCTACTTTTATCCACATGACAATACATGCACGTATTGCTCCACGGTGTCTGTCCCTTTTAGACTTTCCAAATGCACACACAGAGCTGGTTTCTGCAAGTATCTCCAAAACTGCTGGTATTCTTGACATGCGCAGATCTTTGCTTGCATTCTCCATCATATGTCACACCATCAGGGGAATAGGTACCATCTCCAAGGGATGATGGCGATCAACAGCAGCAGTAAACCACACAAGTCCAGAGATTTCAGTTTAACAGCCACAGCTAGTTTATTCAACAGCTTGCAAACAGAACAAAACATAAACAAAATCCTAGTCGTCTGGCTACTAGCCAATACATTTTAGCGACACCCTCTCTCAGGTGTTGGACCTTGTGTCCAAACACACACTCAACATATCATTGCTCACCACAGCAGAGTGTCTCGGGAGACAATTCATCCCTCCTCCCCAGGTCTGAGACTCTGATTGCATATTCTAGCTGCCTTTTCACAGACACCTCACAGGTGCATCTCTTGATCAGTCTGTTTATAGACTGGAAGATCAGAAGACTTGGACTGGCCCTTATGTATGGAGGCCACCCTTCTCTTTCTCCATACATAACACCAGGGACCCTTACCATGTTTTGTTAGTGCAGGAAATAGCCTGTGGGAAGCTTTACCTACACATTCTCTCTGGTGTTTTAACGTGAACAATGCTGGAAGCCTGGGACACATGCCTCTGTCATTTAGCCTACTTCCAGTGACTCTGTCACAATAAATATATATATATATATGTATATATCTCTATCTATATATCATGGAAACAATTTTGTTATCTGTCACCTTTCTTCAAGTTGATGCAACGTTTTGTTAAAAAGAATTGTTTAACTTTAGCTTCACCTCTAAGACTTACCTCAGAAATATTTGGCCTAGGTTTGAAAAGAATGATGGTTAGTGGATGCTTGCAGGATCAACCATAAAGATAATCAGCACCCCTGACAATTTTTGATCCAGGGTCTCCACCTGCTTGAAAGAGGAGTATGAAAAATATTAGTTGCTAGCAGGGTCAATCGACGTTGTGCGGGTCCGATTTGTAATGTGTACCAGTTTTTATATATTAGCAAATTATTTGGTAAATAGACCAAAAATGCTATTTAGAAAATAAGATTTATTGATTTGCCACGTTGTCGTTATGATGTGTTGTAGCAAGGTTTTTTATTGCAGCAGTTAAACAATTATGTTTTTGGCGCTCAGTCGGTCTGTAGCTTTGTTGCTATGTGGTCTAATAAGTTACTCTACGATACTGAATAACTATGTAAGATGTGGCAGCTTTACCTTGAGAGCTGGGGAAGATATTCATCAACAAAAAATGAGGGGGACAGAAAGAAGGGGCTACAGAAAAACGAGGGGGTAGAAAGAGAGGGCTACAGGAAAACGAGAGGGGCAGAAAGTGGTGAGTTCCTTCCCCTTTTTTCTTACAAATAAAGCACTGCATATAATATATATATATATATATATCATACTATATCAACGGGTTTTGCCCATCTCTAGTGATCAAACTGAGAAACTGCTTAATCACACATACTTGATGAATGGTACATCCAATATTAGGATGTAATATGTCAAATCACCAGTCCCCAGACATTTTCTGAAATTAGGTTACTCCCACAGTCAAAAACATACCAAAATAAGGAATGAGTGGTTCTTAAGTAGAAATATGACACAAAGTCTTTAGGGCTTTCATCAGATATAGCATTTTAATTTCAAAGTCTACTAAGAATAATTTAACTTTGTTTTTTCAGTACTTTCTTTTAGTATCTTAAAGGGACAAATACCATTTATTTCATTTCTATTTTATAGGGGAAAAAAATAAAAAAATACACATTATCATGTTCTTATGCATAAATCACAAATACATTGTTAAATTTATTTTGCAAAGTCAATTGCTTACAGGGTTATCAAACAAGCGCAATTTGCTAGCGATTATGCTCACTACTAAATGTCACAGTATAAGTGTATAAATAGTGTATTTTTTTGTTTTACTTTTTACTCTACTTTTTTTAATTCGTTTTATATTTTAGCTCCCAAGGAAAAATATTTCTTTCTTATTATTTACAACAATACATGCTTCTACACTAGGGATCTGAAGGTAATCGTTTAAAACATGTATAGTGTGTACACATGAATCACCAGACTGATCGGAACCTCAGTCGTTGGTACAATGATTTTAGATAATTTGTACCCAGCCCTAGTCTTACTAGACCAGGGAGTTTGCCCTCCTCCATGTAAACCTGGTGATGACCTTAACAAGGTTTTCAGGAGGCAGGGGATGGAATGATCATTACCTTGCAGAGTGATCTATATTGAAGGCTAAGCAGTAAGGAAGAGCACGTCATGGCATAAGTTTATGTCCTGGTCCGACAAATGGCTAATAGGGATTTATATCTACATCTACATTGTACATCTACATTGTATGAAAGGGTGGATGCAGGGAGGCGGTAGTGGAGCATAATGTATATTTATTTTTTGCTTGCTAATGCGTTTGTATAATTTGACTGTTTAGGTATTATGTGCTTACATGATTTTCTTAGCGATGCTCCCAAAATTGTAATTGAATTCTTTTTGTTGCAATTTATGTTTTTCACTTAATATTCCCTTTTGCTTGCTTGATAAAGGACCTGCTGAGAGTGCTGCGGATATAATTTTTCTATTATGCTTGCAACACTGATATACTATGTATGATTTTTTTTAAGCACAGTGTAGTGTTTGTAAGATTCCCCTCATTCCACATTTGAGTACAAATTTTTCCAATTTTCCTGGAGGAATTTGACCTTGAGGGTCATTCACATTTATCTGCTTAATAATGCCTGTAAACAGCATCAAAAATGGGATAAATGATATCTTATGGGGTTTCTCCCATTATTACCGACTAAAATTGGAGAATATTACATGTCATTTTCTCAAGAATAAATATATGCTACCAATTGAATAGTTTGTATTGGTAAATGCGCAATGCACATATAGCATATGAAAAACATGTTAAAAACACATTAGAAAATAGTGAAAGAGAAAAAGGCGCGCTTCTTTAAATTAATAAAATGTGTACAAGTGAATAAAATCATTTGAGACGGCAGCCAAGGACAAATAAGACCAATGTGCAACAGCCAAACACAGAGTTCAATACAAAAACACGTTCTATTTTCTTTTATATGTTAAAAACACATAATTGGAATATGCTTAAAGAATGTTTTAGTTTTGATGCACTTTACTAATTTTACCAGCCCATATGTGTGAGCAAGCCCTAAGTGCTCTGTAATGAATTCTTCCTATAATTTGTATTATCTCAGAATGTCCAGTCTTAAACCAACCACACTACAGAGCAGAATTATTATTATTATTATTATTATTATTATTAGTATTATTATTTATGGTGTCAGCATTCTTCACAGTGCTTAACAATTGGGAACAAAACACAGTAATAAATCAAGACTGGGTATTAACAAACTGACAAAGAGGCAAGAGGACCCTGCTCATATGCTTATAATCTATAGGAAAATAGGAGTTTGATGTTATGATTCCTAGTGAATTCAGGAAGCAGTAACAGAAGTATAGCAACCAAGTATCTTATTTAGGCAAAATATACAAACAAGAATTTAGTTTGTGGAATATGCAGATTTTTAGGTAGCAGAATAAACAGGTATATTACAATATACAAATATGAACAGGTGTGAGGAATGACAGGAATAGTCCACATAGCAACAGGTTCCAAGCAATGACAAATACAGTTTAAATGCAGGAACAATTATATAGAGTTACCCAATTACCAGGATGCACGAGTCTCCAGACTAAGGAGGCAACGAACAGGATTCCAGATTGCCAGAGGCACGAGGCAGTCCAGGGAAAAAGACAGATTAGCTGAGTCCAGTGACCAAGCAGAGGTCAGGGTCAAAAGCAAACAAGCAGGGTCCGGTAATAAGGCAGAAGGTCACAACAGTAGATCAAACAGCAGTAAAGTAGAACTGGAAGAGGGATAAACAAGAACCAAGCAGCAGCCAGGTATAAATGATAAACTGCCCAGAGCACAGAGTGAGGCAGGTATATGAAGTTGTGAGACAGGTGCAGTACTAATCAGGTAAGGAAATTAACTCCTACAGGCAAAGTGTAAAGTTCAAGGGCAGAACAGCAGCACCTCTGGTGGAATTGAGGTACTGCTGCCACATACAAAGTATAGGCTGAGTTGTAACATTTGGTCTATGAGGTAAAGTGCCACAGATTGCATTGTGGTCCAGTCAGATTGCAATTGGAAAAAGTGATAGTGGGCATAGATAATCATATAGATTTCAAATATAATATATTCCCCCAATAATCAGCCATATCAATCTCACATAATAAAGTAGCAATCCCATGAAAATAATAGGTGTTTTTTTAATTTAAATCTCTGTGGCAGAGTATAGAACATCTTGTTAATAAATATTTTTCCTTGGTTTGTTTCTTCAGGCTGCTATCACTAATTTAGATCTGCACAGTTTCTGCAGTGTCATGTGACTACCATGGCATCCACAGCCACATGGCACATGATGTAGTGAGCAGAGAAGATTTGGAATGTCGCAATGAGCTCAGTCAGCTTTGCAAAATCCTCCACCTCATTCACCCCTCTCTGCCATCACAGAGTCTGAGTCTCTAAGTATGATTGGCAGCCCATACGTGTCTGCCTTTCAGAGAGATTTTGTGAATAAAATAATTACTTGTAGGAGGACAGCTAAAAAAATGATGCATGCTTAAAAGATACTTTGTTTGCTAAAGAACAAAAGGCTATGTGGGGTTGCTGCTTTAGTTATCTCATTGATGCCGAATTATGTAGACACAGACAAACATATAGTTTGACAAGAATATACAAAGACACAAATACACATTTATACATATATCTAATTATGTCCTGCTGCTTCTCCTGGCCAGTCATGTCCGCACCATCATCCATCTTGATAATGTTGATGACAACATCATTCTCTCCCCAGTCACCTATGCCATCTCCCTTAGCATCATTCTTGACTCTGTCCTCAGATTCACTCCATGCAACCAGCCACTTGCACAGTCTTGTTATCCTCTCTTTTAAAACACTGGCAAAATACGCCCTTTTCTTGCTCAGAATGTTGCCAAAACCCTTATTGATTCTTTTATTATTTTCCCCATTAACTACTGCAAACTCATCCTATCTGACATTTCCTTCACCCACCTATATAACCTGGTACTACCCAACCTAAATGTTGAAGTGAGACTGATCTTCCTTTTTTTTGCCATTTCACATCCACTGCTCTATTTTGCAAATTACTACACTGGCACTCCGTAACCTACAGTATCCAATTAAGCAGCACTTTCTCAAATGATTTTTTTTCACTTGTACACATTTCATCAATTTAAAGGAATGCACCTTGGTTTTACTGATTTATAATCACAGAAAATACATAGATTGTGCTGGGTGCGACTACCTCCTCCCTTTTCACTGACTGTTGGGTATGACATCATCATACTGCAGTGAGGAGCGGCACAGAGGGGAGCCAGAAGACATAAAGAACAGAGGGGAATATAGTGTGATAAAGGAGGCAACAGTGTAATGAAGAAGGCAGCAGTGTAATGAAGGAGGCATGATGTGATGAAGGGGGATACAATGTGATGAAGGAGGAGGCACAGCATGAAGGAGGAGGTGACACAATATGATGGAGGAGGGGGCACAGTGAGAAGAAGGAGGCACAGTGTGATGAAGGAGGGATGCACAGTGAAGAAGGGGAAAAAGTGTCATGAAGGCAGGCACAGTGATATGAAGGAGGGTGCAGTATGATGGAGGATATAGTGTGATGAAGAAGGCAGAGTGTGAGGAAGGAGGCACAGTGTGATGAAGAATGAAACACAGTATGTTGATGAAGGAGGCACAGTGTAATGAAGGAGGGGTGCACAGTGATGAAGGGGAAAAAGTGTGCTGAAGGCGGGCACAGTGAAATGAAGGAGGGAGTATAGTGTGATGGAGCAAAGTGCAGTGGGATGAAGAGGGCACAGTGACGAACGGGCAAAAGTGTGATAAAATAGGGGGCACAGTGTGAAGAAGAAGGTGGCACAGTGTGATGAAGGAGGTGACACAGCGTGATAGAGGAAGGTGCAGTGTGATGAAGGGGCACAGTGATAAAGGCGCAAAAGTGTGATGAAGGAGGGACACAGTGTGGTGAAGGAAGGGGCACAAAGTGATGGAGGGTACAGCGCAATGAAGGAGGCACAGTGTGTTGAAGAACGAGGAACAGTGTGATAAAGGGGAACAGAAGGGGTGCATAGTGATGAAGGGGAAAAAGTGTGAAGAAAGAGGGCACAGTGTGATGAATGTGGGAGCACAGTGTAATGAAGGAGGGGGCACAGTTTGATGGAGGAGGGTGCAGTGTGATGAAGGGGGCACAATGCGATGAAGGAGGTGGCACAGTGTAATTAAGGGACACAAATGTGATAAAAGAGGGGGCATAGTGTGATGAAGGAGGCACGGTGTGATGAAGGAGGCACAGTGTGATGAAGGAGAGAGCACAGTGAAGGGGCAAAAGTGTGATGAAGGAGGAGCACAGTGTGACGAAGAAGGGGGCACAGTGTGATAAAGGAGGGAGCAGTGTGATGAAGGAGGCACGGTGTGATGAAGGAGGCACAGTGTGATGAAGGAGAGAGCACAGTGAAGGGGCAAAAGTGTGATGAAGGAGGAGCACAGTGTGACGAAGAAGGGGGCACAGTGTGATAAAGGAGGGAGCAGTGTGATGAAGGAGGCACAGTGTGATGAAGAAGGGGAAATAGTGTGATGAAGGGAAGTGCAGTGTGATAATGGAGGGACAAAAAAAGTGTAAATTCACTAGTGAGAGGAAATAATAGGAGAAGGAATAGGGATTGATAGCGAGGATCAATGGAGTAAGGTAGGAACGAAAGAAGGAGAAAGTGAGGCACAGGGCAGAGAAGGTAAAAAGGAAGAGAGGGGGATACCTGCAATGAAGATAGGCAAACACATGTTATAGCATGCATACGAGTCTAGTACTCAGAACTTAGACTAGCCTGTAGCTGGAGAAAGAGATATAGCAGAAAAACAAGTAACTCTGAGATGCCCAAAGCTTGAGTTTAGCACACCTTTACTGTACATCGACTACAAGCGAATGCTGCTTTCTCGCCCCTTTCAATCTCAGAAATCATAGGCTGTAGTAAATGTCCCTTGCATACATAGATGCAGTGAATGTTGCTGCATTTAGTATGGCCCTGTTCTGTGATTTTACATGTAATATGCACAAAACTGGCATAAATGTGCCTCAATGAATCAGGCCCTAAGAGAGGCAAGTCACATGTTATAGAAGTAATATAGATACTAGCTTCTACAGCTACATATCTGAATGACGCTATTTTGTCATGGTAGATGGGCTTCCACAGTTTGACCAAAATGTGCACTAAAAACCTAATGATTATTTAAGAACTTATATTATATAGTGTATACTTTTGCAGAGTTTAATATGTAATTAGTCATGTAAAAATATGGTGTTAGTGGTTAATAAGTTTTAAATAATAATACATGAAAATTAGCAGATAGCAACATGATTTTTGGGAAACTTTCAGGAGAATTACATTTTTAGATACAGCAGCATGTTATCCTATTATGAATTTAGCCGCATAATACTCAAAATTGAATTTATTTAAAAAACTTGGCATGAGAGAAACTTGTATGCTGAACTGTGTGCTTCTGTTTAAATTATGTTCCTACCGTTTATGAATTTTTAGATATCTCCTGTGTAAACTGTCAGTGAGGACAGAGCAGAGCAAGACAGATCTGTCAGCCTGTTACCTCATGCTGCTGTGTTCTGTCAATGTAAAATGTAATGTCATTGATTTTTATCACAGTGGGGCCCCACAGACTTGTGACCCCCGTCCTTACTAAGTTGCAATGACCAGCTTCTGTCTAGGTCTCTTGTATCACTAGTAGCACATTGGTAATTTTAATGTGAGACTGCTGTCATAGGGGATTGAAAGAGTTACAAAAATAAATATGTAATATTAATAAAATAAAAAATCTAAAAAAAAATAAAACATGCTACTTTTGTGGAGGAGTCTTAGTAAAACTCTATCAGCAGTAAGGGAGAGGCAGAATATTGTCCGTTTCTCTACTGCTGAAGCAGATAAATGCCCCCAAATATGAGCTGTAGACTCTACCTGCTTCTCTGTGTTTTTGGGTGGAGAGCAGAGCAGAATACAAGCCCCCAGCCTAGTACTGGCAGCCCTGCACTGTCCCCACTTGAAGTGGTGGGGAAAGTGGCAAAAAAATAGTCCCCAGCCTAGTGTTGGAGGCCCTATCCACCAAATGGGAGTATTGGTCCCCAGCCTAGTCCCATAGGCTTACTTTATATAGATAGAGATGCATAACTGCCATTCCTTAGGAGTTCCTTTAAGCTCTGGGAATAATTTCCTCAATGGAGTGGTTACAAAGTTCCATTACCTGAACAGGAGCCACCTTCAATCTGCTCTTTAACAAAACATTTTTAAAAGTTGCTCAGGCTCCAGTACTGCTTTACCAAGTTCTGTGCATACACCATATTTTCGTCTCTCTTAATATGGGGGGAGGGGGTCAGGGGTCAGCCAGTGCCACAACATCTCCTATGTATCCCCTCACCCCACCTCTTTTCCTCCTCCACTGTGCTTCAGCTTCTGACATCACATGCACCTCCCTCCTGCACATCTGGGACAGACTGATGGCAAATAAGGTTAGTATATGTACATACCTGTCACTGTGTCATTCTTTAATATCTGTACCACTTTCTCTGTCCTTTTCTCCTGTCTATGCCAGTCTATCTTCTTTCCATGCCTGTGCCAGCCCTTTCTTCTCTTCTCTATCTGCCCAACCTCTCTCCCCTTCCCCTGTCACGCCAGCATCTCTGTCCTTCCACTATCTGTGTCAGCCTCTTTACCTTTGTCTAGTCTGCGACCGCTTCTCTGCCTTTCTCAACTGCACCAGCCTCTCTGCCCTTTCCTTGACTGCACCGACCTCTCTGCCCCTCCCACATCTGCACCAGCCTCTCTGCCCTTCCTCTGGTTACTGTAATTGATTGTGATTCCAAGCAACAGGTCTCCATGAAACTGTGTTACCTGGGCCATATTTGCTACATTTTTAATTAAATCAAATATTTTTATTAAAGAATTTTGTACAATACACACAAGAAAAAAAAATGACAGTATACCAGCTCTACTAGGTAAACCTAGCTACCAACTAACTGACCTAAACTAAAATCTACAACATCCTACACTATCTCAGTGCAACACATCAGCAACATGACCATATGCATCAATCTTCCGCAATGGTGGCACCTTACCCACTCAGGGAAGTGTCCAACATCAGCACCCCCATTCCATAGAGCGGTGTGCCAGGCCGCCACAAGATAACAGTCATTGTGAGGTGAATCATCTAAAGTTCTTCAAGACAGCAAGAATCCATCCGCCACTAATTATAGACTGCTTTCAAATGTCATAGGGCTGCTCACAACTGCACTGCATAACTACCTACCCACAGAGGGGGTACTCAGTCAGGGTCAAAATCCGCCACCAATGACCTCACAGGATGTCTTGACTTGGTCCATATAGACAACATTTTAAAATACTTAGGCATAGTATTACGGGACTGGTAAGTAAACCTTTTGTGCCTCAATGCCTCATTGAACAGGGCAATCCAATTAGCAAAACTGGGCTCCTCCTGGGCCATCCATATTCTGGCAATGATCACCTTGGCCAATGCAAGGAGACCGATAACATATCTGGATTGAGGTTTTATTAAGCAAAAGATCCAAGTCCAAAAACACAGGCCTTAAGAATCAGTATTGGGACAGTTATACCCGTGTTTCATATTCCAGCCACTATCTCCGACCAAAAGTCCACAATCACAGGACAGGTCCAGAGCAGATGGCAGAAGGTGGCAAAAGAATATCCACATTTTTGAAAAAGCGCAGTCATTTCTGGCACCTATCCAACACAGCCTGCAAGGGGAGTGATACATCTGGTGCACAATGTATAGCTGCACTTGCCTATATTTGGCACAGGAGGTGGCCTCTCTGGCACTATTTGACATATAGCTCCAGTCTTTGTCATCAAGGGGTCTCAAATCACCTCCCACGCCAATATCAGTCTGCCCAAAACATCGGTTGTCAGAAGGGAAAGTATATTAGCATAGAAACAGTCTAAACCAAACTCACCTACCAGAGAAGTGATCTGATAGGGGAAGACTAAAGCTAAGAGTAAGACCCCTAAAATTGAGAAAGGGCGTCCCTCAGCTGTAGATAACTGTAAAATAAACAATTTGGAAGGGGGAAGTCTAGCTGTAGCTGCACAAAGGATTTAATGGTATCATTTAAGTTTAGCTGGCCTAGGAAGATGATGTCCAAAGCACACGAGCGGGTAATCCTCCTCAGTTTCTATAGTTCTGGGAAGACTGAGTTATCCCAAAAAGGCATGTCAGGGTCCACTTGTGCCTTCTACAGGCACCTGCATCATGTTCCCGATTAGCAACCCCTGTCGAAGCAATGGTGGGATGCTCTCTACTCCTAAATACCCAGCAGAACCTGTATAGGGGATCGGGAGGACCCTGTCCATATGTCAAGGAAGCCCATTAAGTCAGTTGTCAGGAAATCACCAATTCACCCCCACTGGTGTACCAGCTGCATGGCAACATAATATGCCCTTAGGTTTAGAAGGGCCAAGCCACGTATAAGCACGGGATGGATACAGAGAGGTCATCTTAATTGTCACCTGCCTCTCCGCCCAGACCAGAGAGGACATATGTTTGTTCATTTTAGAAAAGATCCACCCTGGGAGATATAGTGGGGCATGGTGTAGTGGGTATAATAATTTAGGTTGAACAACCATTTTAATTAGATTAACCCTCCCTTACATGGACAGGGGCAGCTTCTTCCACGTTGAGACTTGGCCTCAAGATAATTGATCACTGGGTCAATAATAAGTGGCATCAGCAACCAAATTTGTGATTCATATTCCCAGATATCTGAATTTGAGCATCCACTGCAGTTGGTGAGAGGTGGCAGGAGGCAGTGGGACTGCCCTGCCAATGGTAAATATATTGGACTTGAACCAGTTGATCCTCAGGCTAGAGAACCTGCCTAATTAATTCACAAGCTGCAGCAACATGGTAGTGATGCTTCTGAATCTCTCAAGAACAGGAGCATGTCGTCAAGATAAAGTGCAATCTTGTAAACCCCATACCCTGTCCTCAGGTCATGTATTCTGGGGTGCACCCAAATTAGACATGCCAAGGGTTCAATAGCAATGGTGAATAGGACAAGTCAGATAGTACAGTCCTGCCCCGTACCCTAGCCAAATCTGAAAGGGGAAGTAACATAACCATTCACACTAGCAACTGCAAGTGAGTAAACAGTCACCTAAGGGTTTTAATGTCTGCAGTCAGAATTGAGATAGGACTATGGTAGCAACGGGTCCTTCCCCAACTTCAGGATAATAACTATGAACACCTGTGCCATGGACGGCAGCAAAGAGGCTGTCTCAAAAAATTCACTAGTTGTCCAGAAGCACTGGTAAAAGAAATTGTCACATTTTTTTGTACAGTTCCATAGGAAGCCCTTCAACACCAGATGCTTTATTACATGGAAAAGATGAAATTGCCACAACAAGCATCTTCACCGTGATGGGGCCCTCACAACACTCAACCACATCCAAAACAAGTCTGGGGAGACCGACCTGGTCCAAATAGCCATGCAGCTAAGATGGGAAGTAGCTTGCCCTGGAGCTGTACAAATCACAATAGTAGGTATGCAAGACATCAGGAATCCATTCGCTTTCTTGGGTGTAGGGAAAAGGTGGGAATGACCGTAAACCAACACTTTAAGCTGCGCAGGAAACAACATTGCATATGGGAGTTGTGGATCCCAGAGTCTCTGTTTCACTGAAGTAATTTTGGACCTCAGTTGTGAAATTAGGGAAGACTGATACTGTATGGTTTTCATACTTGATGGTACCCTGGGTCCAAGCCAATCGAAGGACAGCATCCCTGTCTCTGTACTGGAGCATCTTGGCTATAAATGTCTGAGCTGTGGTGGCTGAAGAGGAAAGTAATGGGCCCTCTCCACTGCAAATTGGGAGGCGAAAGCCTCCCTCCCAAATGTCAGCAAGAGCCAGGATTCCAAGAACACTTATGGGCTAGTGCTCTCTGCATTCTCAGGTAGCTCCACAAAGTGTAGATTGTTTCTGCGGAGACAACCCTTCAGATCTGACATTTTTTGCTTACATATATTGACCCGAGTAGTTAACTATTTCTCACCTGATAGGTGTGGAGGTGTCGTTTAGCATAGAGATCCTCTGCTCAGCCTCACCAATCCACTCCCTCATTTTCTGCATGTCCTGACCGATAATGGAGAGGTCTGCCTGCACCTCCCCACTGTGGTCAGTGACCCTTTTCTCAGAGGAGCTGGTGGCAAGAAAGACTTGCTGAGTGGAATTAGGGTCCACAGTAGATATATAGAGTGAGTCAGCCAGTGCCAGTAGTCCCAACAGTCCAGCACAGTAGGGAGAGATAGATGTAGAGTGGCTATCAGGCCTGTCCAAAATGGCAGACAGGGGAATGCAGCTATTTCACACAGCACTGTAGTACAACAATTAATAATAGGGAGCCCAAAGATCTGGCAACCACTAGATCATTGGTGCAGGACCGGTTAATTCCTGTCCTGCACCAACCTAAGTGGCTTTACATTAACTTTATGACTGCTGACAATACACATGTAGTTGCTTACAAATGATTAGGCTGCTGGGATCTATAATCTCTCAGACTTCCCTCTCTTCCCTTAGCTAGTGACACTCCTCTCCGGTTTCTGACTTCTCTCTGCCAGTGTTCACCAAAGTTGCTGACAGTCTCTTTGTGTCAGTACCCGAGCATTGTCTCTAACTGCTTCTTTAACAGCTTCTCAACCCATCTGCCTACTGTCACCTCACTTACAATCTCTGCCTCACAAAGACAACCTGAGTCTCTTCCCTGGAGTGAGAGGAGTGCATCTACACTTCAAGGCCACAGGCTACTGCCTGGGTGACCTTCTGGGCAATTCAGACCTGGTTCACTAGAATGTAAGACTAACTACAACCAAAAAATATACTATTGTTCAATAATAAATATGATGCAAGCAAAAAAACGTGTATCCAAGTAAATCATTGCGACTTATGCTGATTGATACTTTTTCAGCTGTTTTTCTACAAATATTATAGACAAACACTCCATATTAAGCTGAAAACATGTTCAGAAAGTCCAAAGTATTAGGACAAACAATATTTGGTATTTGTATTCCCTACTAAGGGCCTGTAAATATATTCTGTGCTTTAGTGAAAATTTAAATGATCAGAATACATTGTGTTATACAGGGTTCATTATATCTTCAAATAACTGGAAACACTTATTTCAAGGGAGCATTATAGGCTTACACCAGAAATATAACGAGGCGATGGTATTAATCTGCATGCTTCATTTTATTGTATTTTCCATGCAGCTCAGCGAACATTTTGTGTCCTTCTTCTGTTGAATCTTTAATGTTACCTTATTATCACTTTTCTGCATATTATCAGACCTTCCACTTCCTTCAAGCATAATGATTATTTTTTCATGTCAACATTGTTACAGTTCATAAAACTTTGCAAAATGCTGACATGTGATTATACCGTGCAACTTAATTTTCACATTCTTTTTATCACCGAGATAAATTGTTTATATGTGTGTGCTATAATTCTTTTTTATCAGCATTATACAAATAACACCCGTAATTGCTATAATGCATAAATACCAGGCACATATCAATGTGGGTCTTACTTGCTTTGCGACAGTATTTTCTTGTAAGTAAAAAAACAATGCTTTGATGATTTTAAATGTTGCACATTTTATTTACAATATACTTAGGGGGGTATTTAATTGTTCCTCCGGGCGCCGCGGTAATATTGCGCGTAATTACCGTTCATACGGTAATTTACTCGCTAATTTCAGCTCGCTGCTCAGGGAGCTGCGAGCTGAAATTAAGCGAGTAATTACCGTATAAACGGTAATAGTTTTAACACGCTCGTTCCGGTGGCGCCCGGAGGAACAATTGAATACCCCCCTTACAGTATAATCACATTGCAAGAGAATTTTTTTTTACTAGAAAACAAATATATTTTTCCCCAAATGGACCACACCTATTCTGGTTTCATATTTGTCTTAAGTCCAGTTGCAATTAAAAAGAATGTGTGTTTTGAGGAAATCCATAGTGTACTAGGCTCTCAGAAAAGGAAAAGCTCTCTCCTCCAGAACACTTTTTTTTACTAATATACACAAGGCACTCAGTAATTAATGTAGTTGCTCAAAAGTGACAGAACCTCTTTAAGATGCATAGGCAAACAGAGGGGGGGTTTCCTCGTGCCTGGAAAGCCCCCATCCAAGCCTGGGGCACTGTATAATTGAGGTGGCCGACCCTGCTCCCGCTTCACATAGCTCTGCTTGAAAAGGGAGTGCTGCGTGCACTTAACAGTAGTGCACGCAGCATTGCCCCTGTATATTATGGGGATAGGTAGAGTTGGAGAGCAGCCAAGCACTGTCTAATATTATAGCCACACCCCCATGCATGCTGGTCACGCCCACTGGCAGCGTGGTGCAGTGGCGGATCCAGGGGGGGCGATCGGGGCATTCGCCCCCCCTAACAGCAAAAAGCTAGGTCCCAGCCGCCGAGCAAAACGGGAGGGGCGGGGCTAAGCGTGAGCGGGGGCGGGGCTAAATGTGCGCCGGCCAATCAGAGTGGCCCCAGTTGGCACTCAAAATTGGAGGGGGAGGGGCCAATAGTGGGCGAAAGGCGGGGTTTAAAGCGGGCCAGTCAATCAGAGTAAAGGAGGGGCGTGATTATGCAAAATCGCCCCCCGTAAAAATAAAGTCTAGGTCCGCCCCTGGCGAGGTGTGGAAACCCCCCCTTTACAAATCCTGAGTTTGCCCCTGAGATGAGTATGTTGCACCTTTGTGTAAGTAACTAGAGATGCCTGAATCTTCTAAAATGTGGTCTGATATTCCAAATCCCAAGATTGATTGGCCCCTTCACTTCCTTTTGCCCATTTTACAATCTCTGTAGTAGCGGATAGAAGATCACAGCAAGTTAAAATGAGGGAAGTTTTATATTTCTTTAGATTAAAATACATTAAAAGTGTATTTAAGAATGAGGAGAAGATTTAATATGATCTGTGAGGTCCTCCAGCCCATTTCAGGTGACCACATAGAAACATGTCAAACAGCTGAAGCACCAGCACATTCAGCTGATGCCTTAAGCAGCACTAGTGCAAAATCTGTTGTAATAGATGCGGCTGAAGTGAGTGTTAGACTAACTGTAGTGAACAGGTTCAGGTTCTGGTGTATCAAATCAGCTTCCCAGATCTAGCAGGTAGTCCTAGTTTTGAGGATAACAGTGAGGAGTGCATTGACCTTCTTATGAGTCTGGGAGAGCATGGAGACTTCCCTATCACTATTACTAGTGCATGTATGATACAAAACCATGATTTGTCTCAGGTCCCTGTCCAAATAGTGGATGTGACATAACATATTTATTGATGATTTTCCTTTGCTCATTTAGGGCTTTAGATAGAGATGGACGCAACTATATAATATATACTAGAGATGCTTAAATTGTATCCCAAGTGATACGTTTAGGGTCAGTTTATCATTCAAAACACATTCAAAACAGACTGTAAGGCTGTTAAATAAATAATATGTTTTAAAAAATGGCCACCGCCAAAAGCCTAGCCAGGACTTATGCTGCCAGCCTGCTATAGTGCCACAAACACTGGCTGGCATAGCCTTAGCTGGTACTGGCAACATGGGGGGTACAAAAAGTGTGGGGTTCCCCCAAATTTACCAGTACAAGCTAAGGCTATGCCAGCCAATGCTGGTAGCACTACAGCAGGAAAACCCACAGAACGAGATCCACCTGTCATAATGTCAAACTTGCTTTAAGCTGTTCAGCTCAGGGTTTCATTCCATGGGGGCATTGGACCCACAAAAATAATGGAGCACCCCCATCCTTAGGTATAACAAGCCCTGTGCTGAAAAGCACTTGTGCTATTCCTACACATCTGGGTGGTCAGTGTGGGGTAATTGTTAAAAAAAAAAAAGTAATTTATCATTTTGTCAATGGTGCACTACAGGTCCCAGCATGCCCAGGATGCCATTAAGTGTACTAGAAGTGACAGAATGCCCATGACTGCAAGGGCATGCTGGTACATGGGGAACCACAAGTGCCATCATGCCCTGGCACGCATTGACCTGTAGTAAACCACTGGAAATCTCAATGATAAACAGACACCATTTTTAAAATGCATTTAAATTGAATAAATACACTCCTCAATTTCCCTTTTTTAACCCTGGTTATGAATATTAATGCATGACCATTAAAAACCTCATTGGCGACAGTAGCTCTTAGAGAGCAAGTCATGTGTTGCAACATATGGTTTTTTATTTTGCCAAGACCTGAATCTACACAAGAAGAAGATACCAGCGGTGCTAGCTGATGTGGCAATTTGTTATGTTTTTGTAAGTTAGTAAAGCCATTTCCTGCACAATATGATCTGTTAAAACGGACATTGATCTTGCTTGACATCCATGTTATACTCGACATCTTGGTATGTGTGTTAAATCTCTGTACTATTAGATTTAGAACACAAGCAATATAGTATGTGTGATATTTCTCCCAACCACAAGGTAGGAACAATATCTGAGCCATTGGCATGTCAGATTTATTAATCTTAATTGTCAGGATGACAACCTGTGCTTAATTTTTTGATTTACGCAAGCAGGATTTTCTTTGTTGTATGTGATTTCTGGTTCATACTGAGTAAACATAGGGTAGCAATCTTCAATTCCTCCTGATTTGAGGGCGTGGAAACAAATGGTCATGAGAATGTTGATGACAATGAAGATGATGATGAATGTTATGGCTAGCAGTATTATCATGAGCTTGTAGAACTGGTATTAAAGGTCTTCAACTATAGCAGCCACCTTTCCTGTAGAGCTGGTTATGCTCACAGGTACTCAGATGCCCCCAGGACTTACACTCAATGTAGTGCAAGCTTATGAACGTACTCCCGCCCGAGATAGCGGGAGATGGTACAAGCGGAGTAAGGAACAAGCCAAAGGTCTAGGGTCTGAAGCAGGATTCGTGGTCAGGTACAGACAAATGGTCAGGGCTGGCAGCGATCAAAGGAGGTACAGGGAACAAAGCAAAGGTCAGGGCAATGAGCAAACAATCACGATCCAGGTTCCAGGCAGAAGGTCAAACACGGTAGTCAATCCAAAAGTTTCACAAACAGCAACAGGAGCAGGCAAGCAGACAGGATACTAAGCGCTATAATCGGCAGGGATGCTAAGCCCTCCCTGCCTTAATTAGCTAGCTGGACCAATCACAAAAGAGGAGCAAAGGCTTGGCAATCAGCCTAAACAGGCTTCTAATTAACACTGTAGGGGCTGGAGGTGTAAGGACATAAGCTACTCTATGGCAACCAGTAATACAGGATCTTCCTATCCAATAATAGAATACCATAAAAACTTAAATGGGGAACCAGACCCCAAGAGCAACCTAAAATACACATGTATTATTTATTTGCGCGCGCCCGGCTGTACATCATGTCGGAGCATGGCGCTGTCTGCAGGGAGACAACAGTCGAGACGGAAGAGGAAATGACATCCCTGTCGTCATGGTGATGGCTGGGACGCTGCTGGTGAGTACACAGCCATGGCTCATGACAATGAAATATGATTTGACCACTTTTGGGATACTCAAGAATCACGCAGTGCGCAGAAAAATACTTATATCAACCTTGGTAGTCACTCAATCATATTTCTGTTGCAGAATGAGTTCAAACAGATCTAGAGAGTAATTGCTCTACTTGACTATAAATAGCTGGGTGGAGTTTCTCTGTGGAGTCACATGGCTTTGGATTTTCTTGGTTCTGATTTGTTTGCATGTGTTGTTGGGATAAAAAGAGAGTAAATATTCCATTAGTTTAATAATTCTACTCAATACAGTTCAATCTTTAATATATGGTATCTAGGCTAATGACTGATTTGTGAAAAGTTAATCTAGAGGCGCTTGTTCTCAGAGGTTAGGGAATTAATATTGGTATGTGTATAACTAATGAAAAAACAGATGATGTAAGTGAAAGTTTTAAATAGGTAACTTTGGCTAAGACATTCATGAGTGATTAGCTGGTGAATAATCATGTGGCTTGGATTTGTTCATTGAACAATATCCTTTTAATAAAATGCTGGTGAAATAAAGGTTAAATATCAAAGTCAAAGCTTAGACTAACAGCTGATGAATGCGTGAGTGACTGTCTAGTGGATAACCAAGTGGCTTGGAATACTCCTATGAGAAGTACACTATTTAAGCATTGTTATAAATTGACAGTAGTGAATTATAAACAGAAAAATCAATAATGGTGTTTATTTACCGTTTTCCTTTGTTTGTATACCTTTACTTCACTGAGCCTGGTGAAGGTCTAGTGTAGTAGGTTTTGGCTCTGCTCTAGATATGGTTAGATGTCCAGGGCAGTGTGTACAGGTTGTCCTACGGGGCATTTTGGGAGTTGGTTGTAGTTAACAAATAATAACAAAATAGATATAATAAAATGTAAAAGAGAAAGAAGATATGTGTGACAAGCTACTTCAATACTGAATTCAAACTGTAATTTTTTGGAGATTTTGGATGTATTTTCTCAAATGTCAAGACTTAGTCTTGCTTAGTGGGCTCTGTGAATTGTCAATTTGATATCTATTTAATGGTTGATTTTAATGCCGCAGCAACAGTTCTGTTCTGAACAGAAGTGAAGTGTCGTGAAGTGAACAAACAAGTGATTATTGCTATAGACCTGTAGCCTCTTTTCATGATTTCCTAGCAGTATCTGGGTCTTGCATCACATAGTCTGTGTACGCTTTGTTTGGTAAAACAAAAAATTAATAGATGTATATTTTGTAGGATTATATACTACTAAACTAAATTAGACAACAATATAAAATTACTGCTCCTCACTGATGCCATGCAATTAATGTACCATTAAAAGTGCTTTCTAAAATGGCTTCACCTCCAGGGGTGGGCTGGACCGGGGGGGCGCTCAGTCTAACGGCTGTTCGGGCCGGCCGCCGCCCTCCCCGTCTATCCCCTGTGGATGCAATAATAGCTTAATTTTACCGTCGGCCGCATCGCGTGTCATGTGATGCGGCCGCCTGTGCGCCCCCCGGGCTGAAACCTGCCAGCCCGCGCCTGTTCACCTCTGTCTTGTGTAGTTTAGTTTATAGCAGCTTTAAGTGTGATGTGTTTCTATTTTCAACTATTTTTTTTATTTACTTTTAAATATCTTTTTTTGCTATCCGCAGTAGGTCAGAACAGACTTTGGGGTTCCGGCAAATATATTTTTACACCATCTGTTTGCTCCAGTTAGAGGCAGAACAATTAACTTGTCTTTTCTCTCTAGAATATCGGATTGTCAAAAGGTGCCCAGCTCTGAATGTTTGGAGACACGTAGAAATGTTTGGGCTCCATTTCTGGTTACTGTAGAAACATGGCAGCTAGGAACAAGAGTCAAGTCCCACACACTATAAAAATGATATTAACGGGTTCAGAAATATGGAACATGTAACTGCTTTTAAATTTACTGAGAAAATTGTAATAAGAAGCAGAGCTGTACAAATCTTACCATTTCTACCAATTTTATATTCTGTTTCATGCGGTTTTAATAAATCACCGAGCAAATGAGGCTGGTGTGATAGAGCTATAACCTGCAAATCTCTTTATGTTTGCTCCTTGCTTCAGTGATTATTAACGATGGGCTTTAAATGTATTCAAGTAATAAACTCCTAATTTACAGCAAGCAGGGAACATCTTTCTTTCTCGTAAATTACCTTGTGAGAATGGTGATTGTCAATTGTTTATTATAGGGAATTTACTGTGATATACACTATAGTACATTAGCATTATGCCATTTTTGACATTGACCTCCCTGCAAATTCCATGAAAATTATCTCAACACACAAAGTTCATATTGCTGTGAAATGGAATGGAATTAAAAGGAAACTTGTGAATATATCTTTTTATTGCTGAAGTTCAAGTATAATTTAGTGCTTATAACATAAAACTAAAGTTTGGTCCATTACTTTGTGTAATTCATCATCTCAGTTGCATTGGTAGGACTGTTTGTCTATCATGTCTGCACAATACTTGTTACTGGGACTGAAGTCAAGTTATTCCATTGATGTTTTTACAAAACAGTTTTTCTTCCATGTTATTCTGACCTAAGAACATATCACATGATGCTGGACATCTTATGTTCTAGTGGATATTCAATACCAGGGGTCCCTTGATTTGTAGAGGGGCACATAGCCATTTTCATTCTGCAAAATTATCTCAGCTGACAGAAAGGTACAGGCCTATTACTGTATCTTTAATCATAGTTCCCTACTCTCCCGGAATGTCCGGGAGACTCCCAAATTTTTGGGAGTTCTCCAGGACTCCTGAGAGAGCAGGCAAAAACCCCCCATCCAGCTGTCCCCGTTGTTGTAGATGGTGGGGCGGGGCTAAACATGCCGTCGTGGCCCTGCCCCCTGCTGCGATTGGCTAGAAGTGCTTGAAATTCACAGAGGGCGGGGCCTAACGGCGCACCACGGGTGCCAACGCGCCCCCCTCAACGGACCCCCTCCCGGACAGCTACCTTCAAAAGTAGGTAAGTATGCCTTTAATGGGATCAGGGCCGGTGCAAGGTCTCTAGGCACCCTAGGCAAACTTTCAGCCAACCGCCCCCCGCCCCCCCATACTCTGCTGGTCTAAAACAAACAATATATAAATAAATATGTTAGTATTTGGTTCAAGGTGGAGTGAAAAAAAAAATAACAACTCTTACCTTCCACTGTCTAAGCTCCACTTCTGCCCGATGGCAAGTTACTGCAGTAACAGCTGTAATTTATTTAAAATTACTTACTGATATAATAAAATATATTATAATTTAAGCTATGACTTCTATTTTTAGCCATATCATTCTTTTGTATTGCTGTGTAGCTGGTAGCTTTAAAAATACAGGTGTAACCTATACAAATTTCTCTCACTGAATTATAAAAGCCCTCGGCTACACCTGTATTTTTTGCACAGCAATAGAAGCTAACTATGTGGAGAAAAATAGAAATCATAGCTTATGAGTATGAAAATTACATTTTTTTTTATTTCCTGTACTTTACACGACATACACTATATATATATATATATATATATTTGGATTTTTAAACATATATATACACAGTGCTGGAAGTGGGCTGCAGGATGACAAGTAAGAGGCATAGGGGAGAAGATGGTGCAGGGGAGTAGATGAGAATGTCAGGGGAGAAGATTGCGCAGGGGGCAGGTGAGAGGGACTGGGGAGAAGGTGGCACAGGGGGGTAGATGAGAGGGACTGGGGAGAAGGTGGCACAGGGGGGGTAGATAAGAGGAACAGGGGAGAAAGTGGCACAGGGGGGTAGATGAGAGGGACAGGGGAGAATGTGGCACAGAAGGGTAGATGAGAGAGACTGGGGAGAAGGTGGCACAGGGGTGGTAGATAAGAGGGACAGGGGAGAAAGTAGCACAGGGGGGTAGATGAGAGGGACAGGGAAAAAGATGGTGCAGGGGGTAGATGAGAATGCCAGGGGAGAAGATAGCGCAGGGGGGCAGGTGAGAGGGACTGGGGAGAATGTGGCACAGGGGGGTAGATGAGAGGGACTGGGGAGAAGGTGGCACAGGGTGGTAGATAAGAGGGACAGTGGAGAAAGTGGCACAGGGGGGCAGGTGAGAGGGACTGGGGAGAATGTGGCACAGGGGGGTAGATGAGAGGAACTGGGGAGAATGTGGCACAGGGGGGTAGATAAGAGGGACAGGGGAGAAGTGGCACAGGGGGGTAGGTGAGAGGGACTGGGGAGAATGTGGCACAGGGGGGTAGATGAGAGGGACGGGGGAGAATGTTGCACAGGGGGGTAGTTGAGAGGGACAAGGGAGAATGTGGCACAGGGGGGTAGATGAGAGGGACAGGGAAGAAGATGGCACAGGGGGGTAGATGAGTGGGACAAGGGAGAAGGTGGAACATGGGGGTAGATGAGAGGGACAGGGGAGAATACATAATTGCAAAAAACAAAAAAATGCAATAGAAACAAATAATGATTATACATTTGCATGTCTCCCCTCCCCATAGCTTTTACTTCCCCACTACACTCCATCAGTTTTTGCTCCTGGATGGAGCACCCTATTTCTTAATTGTTAAAAAAATATATTTTAATTACAATATAACATTTACTTACCTATTTTTCTTCCCTCCTGGATGGTCAGCACAGCAGTCAGCAGTAGATGCAGTGGGGGACTCATATTTCAGCTCCTCACCTTCTTCTCAGAGGGGGGGGTGGAGCGGAGCACAGCATTCTGGAAGGGGAGATGGCAGGTCCTGCAAATAACTTTATACACACCGTCACTGACAGACAGTGTGATCATTTTTTGCATCGGCCGGCAGCTGTTTCAATGTGCCAGCAGTGTCTGTCACTGACAGACTGACATCTCTGACAGTCTGTGAGAGACACTGCTGGCACATTAAAACAGCTGCTGGCCGCCGCAAAGCAATGAAGAAAGTCCATTGTAGACATTTTTCATTTAAAAAAACTTGTCTGCAGCGCCCTCCAGGTTCGGCGCCCTAGGCAGCTGCCTAATGCTGCCTAATGGAAGTGCCGGGCCTGAATGGGATGCATTTTGCACCTCTCAGTTGCACTTTAGTGGAGAAGAGAACTTGTAGCTGCACTTTTCCCCTTATAACAAGAGTTTGTAGTAGAGGGGTCTCCCAAGAGGTTAAGCACGGTGTACTGGGTGGACAGCATGGTGGCTTAGTGGTTAACACTTCAGCACCAGGGTCATGAGTTTGATTCCCGGCCATGGTCTTATCTGTGTGGAGTTTGTATGTTCTCCCCGTGTTTGTGTGGGTTTTCTCCCACACTCCAAAAACATACTAGTAGGTTAATTGGCTGCTATCAAATTGACTCTCAAGTCTCTCTCTCTCTCTCTGTGTTAGGGAATATAAACTCTAAGCTCCAATGTGGCAGGGACTGATGTGGGTGAGTTCTCTGTACAGCGCTGCGGAATTAGTGGTGCTATATAAATAGATGATGATGACCATCTAGGTGCACTGATACAAATTTAATGCGGTGCATATCCAGTGTGCTACATAAATATTTTTCTGTCACATTGTTTATCTATACATTGTAAACCATTTTAGAATACGTTAATGTTTCAAGCATCCAATTTTTTTTTACGTCTTTTTGAAATAAATGTTAGTTTATAACATATCTCTTGTGTTGACTGTGCTCTCTTCAGAGGCTCAGACATTTTAAGAACTTTATGTATCTTTTAAACAGCAGCTGAGCCTGGTTAATTGGATGTGACAAATGTCCCGATATCATTTATACAGGATTACATTTCACAATAGTTCTAGTTCAGTTTCTCAAACTTATCATTGCCATTTGCCAAGTTTTTGCAGGCTTTTAATCATTTCAATAATTGCTCTTCCAAGTGTGTCTTGAAATTATTAAGATAATTCCATTAATAAGATTGTTATTGTGTGACGTGCTGCAACATGTACATTAGGGAATGGTCATTTGAAGCCTTCCCTCTCCCTATGGTGCAGGGAATGAATTTATGGGCAACATATACTCATATCTAAGAGCAGGATTGTTTATGAATTTAGTTGGCTTTTGAGCAAGAGTAGTGCTTGGACCCCCTCATATTATTATTATCTCTATATTTATAAAATGCTGACATATTACACAGCACTGTACATTGAGGGGGTCATGACACAAGCCAATTGCATACAATGGGGGAAATTCATTGTAATGAATAATGCGGCCTGCACACTATTACTGTTACGGTAAATTTCATGTGTATTTCTGCTCACGGCTCTTGGAGCTGCGAGCAAAAATCAAGGTTTAATTACCGTATTAACGGTAATAGTGCGCGTTATTCTCATGAGTAATGTGGTCAATTAAATTCCCCCAAATGCCATGAAAACAAAAGACTGCCCTTACCACATGAGCTTACAATCTAAGAGGTGTGTGAAACACATGATACAGAAGGTAGCGGAGTGCCAAGTGGTGGGGAAAGTGCAGCTATTGCTAGGCAGCTGTATATGTGACAAGATGAGAGTGGGGAGTCCATATGTGACATATGCTTTACCCACCAATGCTCCTCCACTACTCTCCCCTTATCATCTGTGCTCCAAACCCAGACCCATCACCCCAAAGGTTCCTACCTGTTACCATGTCCGGTGGAGAAGAGCTCTCGCCTTCACAGCAGCTTCCACCTTTGCTGCTCCTTGTGGGAAGGAACTCTTGCAGACAACTGGTGACTTCTGCTACTATTGTACTAATTCACTGCACTGTGCTTCAGTAATCAGAAAATTGGTCTGACTCTGATCCGATATAATAACTTTTTTTTATCTTTAGTCCATTTACTGGGAAGTATGGAACATGGTGGATGCCTAAAGCTACACATGGAGTATGATACGTCAACTTGGTTGGATTTGTGGTCCCACCAGGTAGAATAGAAGGTAGCAAAATCCAGTTAAAAACAGTGTCAATCATGTAATAATAATGTATATATTTACCACATTCACACATACTAATAATACCAGAATGTCAATACTGTATATGAATTAAGAGAAAAAAAGTCGCCCAGACCTATACTTAAATTCACAGCAAGGAACTATTCACTGATGTGATAATAATAAAAATAATAATACCTTTCTCCCCATACGACTCAAAACTCTTTACATTGTTGCAGAGAATGTGGCAGCCATCTTGGGTGCACTTAGCTACTATTCTATAGAGTCATTCACATCATTCCTTGCCCTTGATAAACCCACTGTCTATTCTACCACTAAACTTCTTTCGCTTACTTCCTCCTTTGGTCTCTCCCACTGGACGTCGTCTCCCAGTGATGTACACTCCCTTGACCTTGCCTTCTCCCGCTACTGCTCCATCTCTATTTTCACGAACTTAGCATTCCCACTCTTCAACCACAACCTCCTTTCCTTCAGCCTCAGTTTAACTCATGCCCTACTCCCTGCACCCAAATCCACATGTACACAATGACACCTAAGTACATTTAACCCAATCCACTTCTCATGTTCACTAAAACAATTATTTTCTCCTTTGTCTGCAGTGTCCTGACCTAATCAGACCACCTCTTTCTATAGCAAAACTCGCACTTCAGACCTAGACAATGCAGCTCCAGCTACCACATACAGTCTCTCATGATCCAAACCCCAACCATGGCACACTAAACAGACCAGCTATTTGCAAAAGTGCTCCTGCACTGCAGAGTGCAGAGTGCCTGGAGGAAATCTCATTCCTATCCTGATTTCCTCCACTATAAATTAATTCCTTCATCTTACAGCACTGTCCTTTTAATTGCCAAACAAACATTCTTTAAGTCTTGAATATCCACCCAGTCTTCTGACCCTTGTCGCCTCTTTTCCACCTTTAATTCACTTCTCTGCCTAATTGCAGCTCCTCCCCCTTCCCCCCACACAACCCATGATTTTGCCATCGACTTCAAAGAAAAGATGAACACCATTTGACAAGATATTTCCTCTTGTCAAATTCCACACACTCCACCAACTCTTTCCACCTTCACCTAAACGCCCCAATCCACCCTTTATTCACTATCTGAAGAAGAAGTCTCTATTCTCATCTCATCATCTCACCCTACATACTGTCCCCTCGACTCTATTCCCTCACAAATTCTCTGCTCCCTTTCCTCTGCTGCATGCCCACCAATAACTTACCTTTTCAACCTGTCTCTCTCCACTAGCACATTTGCATCCTCCTTTAAATATGTGCTCAGCTCACCAATTCTAAAGAAACCATCTCTTTATCTAGCCTCTCTTTCCAACTGCTGCACTATTTGTCTCCTCCGCTTAACCTCCAAACCACTTGAGCGATTAGTGTACAAGCGCCTGTCTCACTTTCTCTCCTCCATTCTCGACTCTTTGCAATCAGGCTTCCGATTCCAACATTCCACTGAAACTGCTCTCAGAAAAGGGATCAATGGTCTACTTACTGCAAAGTCTAAGGGTCATTTCTGCATACTCATTCTCTTGGACATTTCTGCTGCTTTTGACACTGTTGATCGCCCTCTTCTCCTACACACCCTTCACTCCATTGGCTTTCATGACACAGTTCATTCCTAGTTCACTTCCCACCTATTGAACCACTCCTTTGGCACATCCTCCCCTCCACTCCCACTATCTGTTGGGGTCCCACAGCGCTCTGTTCTTGACCCTTTACTGTTTTCATTGTACACCTCTTCTCTTGGGACACTAATTCGCTCATTGGGCCTCCAATACCACCTCTACGCTAATGACACCCAAATCTATATCTCTTCCCCTGTATGTTCTTGTTTTATGTATGTCCTGTTTTTCCTACTGTATGGCGCTGTAGAGCACTGTGGCACCTTACAAGTCTACGATAATAATAGTAATAATAATGTTGAGAAGCTCATACATGCCTGTATTTATTGAATAGAGTGAGACCAGGAGACATATGTGCACCAAGATAAGAGAAGCTTACAGTGAGTATGATGTAATAATTAAGCCCCAATTAATGTTGAATAGCTTCAGACATTCAGAGTGAAAGTAAATAATTAACTTCATTTAGCCGGCAATGGCAGTACAATTTTATTTGACAGACATAAAACCTCTGTGCTTTCTCTGACTTCAGCCATGCCCCATTCCCTCTCTCTACAAACATCTTCTCTCTTCTACCATCTCCCCATCCCTCTCACATCCCTCTTCTCCTAAACCGGCCTTCACCAGGTGCAACCTTAACATCATTGACCCTACCACATTCTCTTCTTCTGTTAGTCTTTGTTGTTCCCCACCCACCATAATCCAAGATCTGTGGAACTCCAAAAAGGAACAAGTTGTTTTGGTTATTACTAGATATCATACATTGGTTATTTGACTTCATTGTAGATGCTGATATATGTTTACATCTGCTTATAGTAAAAGGAAAATTATGCATTGTTTTGTATAATTGCTATTAGTTAAAAAATGTATGAAGTATAAAAGTGCAGATTGTTTTAAATAAAATGTTATAATTCTACAATCTTTCAAAATCATAGTATCTGATTAAATAAGCATTAGTGGATATTGCCAGTATAGTTAAACTGTGAAACTAGTCAAAAACCCATTGCAACCAATCATTTCAACACTATGATGGTATTAAAGTAATTCTATTGTTTTAAAATAAGCATTGCCCAATCAATTGTATGTGTTTCCAAAGCACATGGTGGTTTATTTTAGCAGATGTAAATAATCAACAATTCAATACATTATTATATTATGATAAAGTACAGTACAGCACAGCCAATACCAAAAGATAAATACATACCAATGCAATCGCTTGCGCACGCTGCGTACCCACGGGACCCGGTGGACAGCATATCTGTTAGAATACTGTGTCAGAGTTGACTGAGGGCCAGGGTGTGTGCAGCTATGATTATATACAGTACAGTGTTACACTTGAACAATAGAGATGACGTAGATTGTTTCTAAAGGTCCAGACGTTGGGTGGGTCCAGTGTAAACAGATCATAGGTTGATTCAATCTAAGGAATCCAAAGGTGGGGGTCTTCTCTCCAGGGGGTCTGCCCCTTTCATAGCCAGCATCATACAAAGGATTATTCCCTAATATCAATAACTAAAGTATGCAATGTGCGATCTCTTCGCCGACTGCACCGGACAGCCGCTGATGATTAGGGGATCAATATGATATCAGGCATGACACCTTTCCTATAACCTAAACCTTTAATAACACTATAATGTACATATAATCACTATATATATATATATATATATATATATATATATATATATATATATAAATAGACTAATAATAAACCAAATACTATCTGCTCCTGAATTACAGTGTAACAGAACCAATATGAAATTATATAAATAACTAAATATTGTAATGCGAGTGTGTGCGTGCGTATTTTACCGTGCGAACGCAGCACGCCACGTGTTACGTGGTGTACGCTTCGCAATACGCACGGCAAACCAATATTAAACCAATATACTTTCGTTCATCCAATTATACGACTTCAACAATGGGAAACATGGTGGCCATTTGGGCCTTTACCGGCAGCCCCAGCTCCTATTTCCTTATTGTCAGATTTGTTTGTCATAGCTTGTACATTAGGTTAAAATACCTATGGATTTGTTATTAAAGTTAGATGTCTCTTCTTTGATTAAATCATCATCAGCAACAGCTATTTATATAGTGCCACTAATTCTGCAGCGCTGTACAAAGAACTCACTCACATCAGTCCCTGCCCCATTGGAGCTTACAGTCTAAATTATCTAACATACACACACAGACAGAGACTAGGGTCAATTTTATAGCAGCCAATTAACCTACCAGTTTGTTGTTTTGGAGTGTGGTAGGAAACCTGACCATCCCGGAGGAAACCCATGCAAACACGTGGGTTTCCTCCGGGTGGAGGAACATACAAAATCCACACAGATAAGGCAATGGTTGGAAATCAAACTCATGACCCACCTGTGCCGTGAGGCAGAAATGCTGACCACTAAGCCACCATGCTGCCTCTAATTATTTTGTTTCAATCATTTGTGAGAAAACGAGTAATGTACAGCCCTTTTAAAGGTTAGAGGGCCACCCGTGTTGTGCCTGAAGTGTATTAGGTTGCATATTGCAGTTCTAATATCTAACACATGTGCTACATCAAACAAAACTAATTACTGATTGGTTGCTATGGGTTACTACACTTTTTTTGAGTGCTGATTCAGTACAGCATGATATTCAATACTGCATAACAATTTGATCCCAGTAAAATACAGCATATTTTCACACCCAAACTTCCACTTATCTCACCTGATATTTTACCCCATTCAGTGGCAATTCCTGCAGGAAAATTGGATACAAAAAGCAAAGTTTTATGTCCAGCGCTGACTCCCCAGCTGTTTATGACTCAACTATTGAGGAATTGCTGCTAGTTATTGCAGTACTACATGTTACAGAATGCATTGGAATGTTGTACTGCAAGTTCCAGCATGCTCTTCCAGTTATCGGCTGCCAGTGCACGGTGGGACATGTGGTTCTGCAATAGCAAAAAAAAATGTAAAAAAATAATTATATTTGTAAAAAATGTCCATAAACCCTAGTTCACCATTTTACTTGTAAATAATCTTATATTTTCATTTTTATTGCATATAATGAGAAATGCTTATTTTATTGTAATCCAATAGAATTTTTTTTATGTCACTGTAATCCAATATAAGAAAACAAACAACTAAAAACCTGTACAAAATTCAGTTTGAATGCTCTTTGCTGTATCTACATCGTCTTTAATTTTTTTGTTCCTGATTTACAAAGACAGAAGAATTTTCCATTGGATGAAAAAGAAAAAAAAATACTTTACATTGGATTACAAGCAATTAGGAACAAAGGATTAAGAGCAAATAAAGAAAATGTTATTTTGGTTTGGGGAGTGCTTTATTCAAATTGAATTAAATTCAAAATATTTGTTTATTTATTTAATTTTTCTATTTTGATATGGGCAGTTGTTTTAGGTTCCTCTGAACATTATACTAAGGCCATCCCTGGAGTCCCAATCTTTTACATTACTGAGACCTCCACAGAAAGGAGGAGCCTGGTTGCTTTTTAGAACTGGGCTTGTAGAGTCTGGTTTTTGCCCCTCCACACTATAGAGGCTTCAACTTGCACTGACCATGCTATTGTAGGTTCCCATTATTGTAGATTCCTACTATGCCAGGGGGACACCACACTGTAGACCTCCCTGATATAGTGTGACTGTAATAGTTTGTCTAGCCTGGTGTAAGTGAACCACATATCAAACCCATAAGATTTTGTGTGCATTTTCATATGCTCTTTGCATCACTGCTGAGTGGATGAGTTCAAGACCTTTTTGTCTTTTTTATATCACTTTCATGTCCTGCTTTTGTATGTACTGTTGGTTCTGGAATTGTATTCAGCACATTACACAATCACTCCTATGTTACACTAAAGAGGAACTAGAGGAACATTAAACATCAGATTCACAAACTTCTTCAAGAGAGTTTATTTCTACCAATGTAAAAAAAAAACTGCAAACACATAAAAGTGCCACATGCAATAAAGACAGCCCCGATGTTTGGTCTGTTTCATGACATAGATGAAACTAAACTGAACAGTATTTTAGGAAGGGGGAGGTGGAAAAGATTAAATGAATGAAAGGTGCGGTCCTAAGGTGATAGTAGGTTGGACATTAAAGAGACATGTCTCTATTTCCAGGATGCTCATTTTCAGGTGTAGTCATTAATATGCAAATGTAAGTACAAATGATTTTCCAAAGCAGTGCCAAGGACCAGGATGTGGGTGTGCATCTTGTAGGGCATTAGGCAGACAAATAAAGAAGCATCATGGGTCCACACATTTGCAGTTCATACAAAAACTGCAACATGAATCATCTGTCTAGGTCCCCTTTTTTTCCTCCCCAAATCTTTAATTGATAATGATAATTTTATGATATTCAGACTCCAATCCATCCAAACTAATAGAGCAGAGCCAGTGGCAAGGTACTATGCTCCCTATATGATGCTCCCCATCTGAAACCTCCCCCAATAAATGCCAACCCCCTCCCCTTCCCAGAAGCATTTCCCCCCAGCCACTCAACCAAGCAGGGGGGCAACAGGCAGAGTTGCCAGTGCTGTTCCTCTAGGATGTGAATGTGGCACTAGGCTGTGACATCCCTGTCTAACACTAACACAGAGGGGCAACAGCCAGAAATATCACTATAGATAAGAAGCATTGAAAGTGTGCCCAATTTAATTAATAAATTATTATTTTCCCATTGTCAGCCAATTAGGACGGACATGTCTTTAATTTAAACCAATAGGTCACCTTAAGCTCAATTCAGGGGTGCCAGGTAAATGTCACTCATTCATTGTTATAGGTACCCTTAAAATGCTGACACTATAGGCAGCCTCCTTATGTTGCCTAATGGCAGCACTAGCCCTGTATGTGGGAATACATTTCTGTAAATGCTTTACTGTAGTGTTAAAACTGCATTGGCTGTCATTTAAATTTTACATAGATCCATAGATAAATAGATAGCTAGACTATAATTTATAACAGCAGCTTCCTGTTCCTTTTGGGGTTAAGTGCTGTAGCTGTAAAGTCAGGTCAACTGTGAATTGACAATAAACTCTTGGTGTTAAGGTCTGAAAACTACAGCAAATAATGTTTCATCCACATAAAGACAACAGCTCAGTGCCAGTGTATAAAAGCTTGGATGGCTGAAATCCCAATCCCCTGCATAACAGGGGATCAAATATTACCAGCCATCATTCTAAATGTGACAAATGAAGAAGCAAGATATAGATCTACGTTTGTCATCCACATGAGTTTTAATATACCATATATTCTTCGGAGCAACAAATCAATTTGAACATGGATACAAAGTGACAGGAACATAGAGAAATTCCTTAAAATTAATTGTTTCACAAATACATATAGCATAGGTTCTACAGATTTAGTAAAGTTTAGATATTTAGAATAACATTGTACCGTTTGACAGGAGATATTTCTTTGCCGTGAGTCATCAAGTATAGCAGTGTCATTCTTGCCGTCTATGGCAACATCAATTTCCTATGTATACTTGATGATATCAATGCTTTGGAAATGTCCTCTGGAGGTAAGACAGTTCCATCATTGATCCAGCACATGAACGGCCTTTGAGACATTTTGGGGTCTAGCTCTGTGTTTGTTGTTTGTTTTATAAGCTTGCTGTTCAGATCCATCTTGACCTTAGCACCTCAGGCCAATATTTCTGTGTAGTGGATTCCTGTCATGCATTGCTGCATGCGTGGATTAGTTTTCTTTTCCTTTGATCCTGTACCTCTTCCTGGATAAGGCCAACAACATGCTGATAGGTTAATTGATGTGTGTGTCTAAGGAAAATGTTGCGCAATATGGTGGAGCTACACAAATAAAAGATAATAAATAAATACATGTGCAAGTTATAAATAAGTAAAGATAGTACATTTCCTTCATATGTTCCAAGCTAAGTTTTGCACCATTTGCATTTCAGTCATGTTATGTTCTGCTTTGCTGAATCCAGAGCCACAATAATCTTTTCTTTTTTTTATATTAAAAAAATATATATAAAAATAATCAACTTAATTTACGGTTTTGTCTTCCAACGCACTTTACTGCCTTTCCCAACATACAGGGCTGGAGCTACCACTAAGCAAGCCTATTTTCCTAGCAGTTGAGTGTTGGACGTTGACATAAGGGGGATAGCAGCTGAAAGCTTCTTACCGGAAGCTGCCGACTGCTGCTCCTCCATGCCAGTAATATGCAGGTAGTGTGGTGCTGGGCTTTGATGCCACAGCCCCATGCCAAGCTACCAGTCTGAGGAGCAGAAGATGTTGGGCACCCCCGATCCACTCAAGGTAAACAGCTCATGAGAGGGAAGGGGATGATTAGCGGAGACCTTGGGCACCTGAACCAGCGCTGCCAACATACTACCATATCTACGGGTTTCTACTTTTTCTTATACTGTGCATTTCTCATACACTGTTGTAAGAGGAAGTGCATAGCCTTGATAAAGCCAGATGGTGAAACGCGCAGTTGATGATATTGCCAGTAAATATTCCCATTGATAAAGAGAATAAAGGTATGATTGTAGCGATTGGTAATAGTAGGGCTTAGAATCTACCAACAGAGATTGACAACCGCACCTATACTACTTAGGCAGATAGTGTCAGATCTGAGCAGTAATGCTATTAAAAAAATATTCTGCTGAATATATATAAGGAGACGGAGCAAAATGAGAACTATTAGCTAAGCAAGTAGAGAGGATGATTCTATCATTAACAATAGGAGAAATGGAATGAAAGTGTGTACACAGTGAGTCTCGCTGTATGAAGATGGGAGCACAGTGCAATTTTATAATAATAATATTTTATAAGTATAAAAATATTTGTATATGACTAACATAAGTAATGATTAGAGATGTTCACTGACCCCCGTGTTTTGGTTTTAGTTTTGGTTTTGGATCTGGATTAACTTTGTGTTTTGGCCAAACCGCCCTCATGTGTTTTAATTTTGGTTTTGGCAAAACCGCCCTCGTGTGTTTTAGTTTTGGTTTTGGATCCCTAAATCTTTCTAAAATCTCTATTTTTTTGCTAAAATCTCATAATTTGGCTCTTTTTTTTGTTCCTACGTTATTGTTAACCTCAATAACATTAATTTACAGTCATTGCCAGTCAATTTTTGTCAAGTGACAAGAACACTGCTACCCCTCCTGTTTCTGTATGAGCAACGGCATTGAACAATGTCACTGGAGACTGGAGAGTGACAAGAACACTGCTACCCATGTTTCTGTGTGAGCAATGGCACTGAGCAATGCCACTGGAGAATGGAGAGTGACAAGAAAACTGCTACCTCTGTTTCCGTGTGAGCAATGGCGCTGGATGTCCTGGGGAGGGAGGCACTTATGAAATCCAAAACCCACAACGCAACAATGACGTTTTGCCTCAATTCAGATCCGAGGATGCGTGAAAGTACCGAACCGGCTCGCGAGCCTACTCGGATCCCCTAAGTTCGGGTGGACTCAGTTTTCAGAAAACTGAGCCCGAGCTTCTCTAGTAATGATGAACTAACACAAATAACTCCTTATTTATAATTATAATATACATTAAATACATGAATGTAACCTGAGACAAAGCATCTGATTGGGTGTCCGAAAAGATGGGACACCACTTCACAGTAACTAATTTAATTGGTCATTGTTACAAATAAATTGTGAGCAATAAAAAAATAACAACATTGTACAAATTAGCATAAAGGAGATCCACAAAATAAATTCAATTATCAAGAGTATTTGTAACATCCACAGAGAATATAAGATTGTTTATCACTAATAACAAGCTGATTGAAAGATAACTAAATAGCATACTTCAGTTTTGAATTGAAGAGTTCTATTTTTATAACAGTTATAGTCAAACCCCGTATCTTTAGACGACAAAAAAAATGTATGTAACCGTAAATGAGTGTAGACATATGGGTAACCAGTGATTAATATTCACTCTAGCAGACTAAACTAAGCTGACAATTTTTGGGGGGCACAATATGAAGTGAAAATATTACATAAAGAGGCAACACATGACGAGTACAGATATTTGTTATTTGTATTATCCCCATGCTTTCATTAATACATTTTCTTAACTATCTTATATTTTGCTGCCTTTAAAGTATTACTCACAAAATAGATAAGTGACAAATTGTGTTAATCCATATCATAATATGCCTTTTAGGCCGAAGGTCTCATACGCACAGGTATTATTTTAAAACATTTACCTTTTGGTGTTAAAAAAATATTAAAAGTGAGTGGACCTGTACACACACTTTCTGACATGTTTTGCACCAGTTTTGATGTTGGATTTAGCATTCATAAGTATAAGCACTCAGTAAACTACAATGGGGTTCTATGGGAAATTCATACAGTACTTAGTACACTATGCCGCAGAGAATGCGCTATGTTGCCAATGCTGATGGCACTAAGTAGCAACAGCACATTGTATAGTGTCCCATGCATACACTAGAATTGCAAGTAACACCTAAGGGCACATTCTATTTATAGGAATATAAATATATTGAATCTCTGCATTCTTATTGCCTTTTCCTTTCCTATTGTTTTCTGGTGCTGCATTTTCAAACTGATTCACTGGTTCCAAATCTATGAAATGTAGAGAATCTCAAGTTTTGTTAAATTGCTGCACATACCCTGTTGGCAAGCTTCAGTGTTTTGTCCAAAATATGGTACTAATAACTTAAAAACATTTTGTAGCCTGACTCTGACATTCTACTGCAGATTCATTAATTTATAGCAGAAATTCAGGAAGCCAGTAATCCTTGCACTGATATTACTGGCAATCCACCAATCTACTGTCTGTACTAAGCATGTTTGTTACATAGTAAATTAGGAAGCTAATCAATCAAACTCTGGCTTCTGAACTGCTCCAGAGTGATATAAGGTAGAGAAATAATGTTCCTCATAAGAAATCTCTCAGCAGGCTAGAATGGACAGCATGCATTTAACTAAATATAAATACTTCACCTTTTTAAGGCGTATTATTTAGCCCAGTAAAGACGCTTTTATAAACCATATGCAAGTTTCCAAAGATTACTTTTACCTTGTAAATTCTCGCAGGGCATCAGAGAGTAAACTTGAGGCCCAATACGGCTACTTTTTATCCACACCATTTCACTAGCCTGTCCGTGCAGCTACGGGAAAAGCTGCTGTACAGATCAAAAGTATTCTATTGGTATGTGCAGTCAATTTACCTGCATATAATCCGGCTCAGCTGTGGTGGCTGATGGGTGGATGAGGCCAGAGTCCCATGTGCACACACCATAATCACCACCACAGACCCTCAAGTACCTTGTACCCATCCACCCCAACCCTTCATGAGTACAATGTTGCTGCAGTCAGTTCTATTGTATGGCTTATTTGGTATGTGAAAATGATATATGTACAAAAAAGTTTTTATTTTCTTTAAGGCTAAGGGCTAGATTTACTAAACTGCGGGTTTGAAAAAGTGGAGATGTTGCCTATAGCAACCAATCAGATTCTAGCTATCATTTATTTAGTGCATTCTACAAAATGACAGCTAGAATCTGATTGGTTCCCATAGGCAACATCTCCACTTTTTCAAACCCGCAGCTTAGTAAATATACCTCTAAGACTTAAAGTCCATTTTACATATTTCTCTATGATGGGCCTGATGCTGCAGGGCTTCGCTGGTCATGCATTTTGAGAGCTGTAAACAACTGGTGCTCGGCAGTAAAAGGTTGTCTTGCCTATTGTAAAACAGAGACATGGAGACTAGATAATGGATGTGCTAAGATGACACTATGAGCAGTGCAGCGAAGGGAAAGGTACAAAGGCCATGATAAAGGAATGATTAGAGAAGGTGAAGAGAAGAGAGGGGGTGAGTTTAGACCTTGTACTGTTGACCTCAAAGCAGCATTCAGCATTATATAAATTATTTCCGTACTCTCTTGTATTCCTTTTTGTTGGACCTTTCTCCATCCTCTTTATGATCCGTCTCAACTATCAAGGTTGTCACAGTTTTTTTGGGTGCTCTACTCTCAGTTGATGTGTTGGCTACACATTGGCACAAAAAAAGGTGACAGTACAGCACAAAATAGGAAAAATAAGCAGTTAAATGGACATACTTCCCAACTTTACAATCCACGGGACAAAGCCCTAATAGTGGGACAGAGCCTTAAAATCGGGACATTCCCATCGAACTCAGGACAGTTGGGAGAAAGGAAGAATGTGCTGCATGGATTGGTTGATACATACGCAGGGGCAGGCCCAGTGATGTTATACTAACTTAGTTCCAGCGCTTTAACCTGTAACAGATCCCATTAGAACACTGTCCTAACGATGTGCTGGAGTGGGTGGCTTCAGCTGTCTTTAATGCAGTTAGGTGGTGATATTTTGCTTAAACAGAGCTGCAGTAGGATGCTGGGTTAACATTAAATAATGTATTTTACATTCAAGTTTTATGCCTAAAAAATGGCATGAAGGTGAGCATGAACAATCAGTCAGGGCAAACAGCATAAATATGAGATAAGTAGATGGTAAAAGAGAAGGGAAGGGCAGCAATTGTCAGGCAGATTATGGTTACATTAGACAAATAAATAAAACATTTTTTCTTGCAGTGCAACTCAAGATTCCGTTGCTTTCCTTCAGCTTCTCACTGCTCTCTGCAGACTGTTTCAATAAAAAAGAAAGAAAAGAACTATTGTCTATCTGGCTAGTGCTTTATATTTCCAGCCAAGATTTCCGACCACACAACGTCTAGTGGTAAATAAAATGTTTGTGAGAATACTTAAACATCCATGCATCATTCGCTTCACCCATCTTTGTTATTCACACAGGGATTCTTTCTATCTTCCTGGAAAGAAAATATATTAATCCTTTTATCCCTGAGAGCAGCAAAACATCCAATAACACAAGAACTGTGGATGAAATGTATTATTAAACAACAACACAACTGATTTTGTTTTGCCGAATCTAAGACCACATTTTTTGTGCTTGAGATATTCTTCCATTTAGTAAGGGAATTATTCCATATTTTACCATCTATTATATTGTTACCAACAGATGGTGCATTTTAGGCGTTATCCTCGCGACTGGTATCAAGATTTCTGAAAGATGCTGTTAATAATACAGGTGCAAAATAGATAATTTTATAATCAATATGAACAAGTTCCTGAGTAATAAATGAGTGATGAGGATCATCATCAGTCATTTATATAGCGCCACTAATTCCGCAGCGCTGTACAGAGAACTCACATCAGTCCCTGTCCCATTGGAGCTTACAGTCTAAATTCCCTAACATATACACACACACACACATGGAGACTAAGGTCAATTTTGACAGCAGCCAATTAACCTTCCAGTATATTTCTGGAGGATCCATGGAAGGGGATATGTATGCACTTCTGAAATAAAGTATATTACCTAGGTTGGCATTAAATTGTAATATCATTTAATGCTCAATTAGCATGCAAATTGGAGACAGATGAAAAGATTTAGAAATGTTTCTAACTGGAACATGACTGACAGCATTTGTCATAAACTGAACATGCTCCTAGACATTGATCTCCACTTAAACGTCTGGTCAGTGAGGGTGTGGGAGGAGGAGGTTGCACAGAATCTATAATAGATAAGAACAATTTTAACTAGCCAGTTCAATGAATACATGACATGATCTCATTGACACTCACTGACAATGACATTAGATTTATCTAACCTTCAAAACAGGACAAGTGGAGGTGTTGCCATAGCAAGAAATCAGATACTAGCGATCATTTATCTAGTACAGTCTAGATAAATGGTAGCTAGAATCTGATTGGTTGTTGTGGACAAAATCTCAATTTTTCTATTTTAGAAGGTTTGATAAATCTACCCCAAAGTGTTTTGGCACCCAAGATAAAAATGCCAAACTCTAAGCCCAGCCACAAAATGTAGTGTGTCTGCTTCTTTTTTCTCTGTGTTCACCTATGTATATATTTTGTGTACATAAATAATGTGAAACATGCCATTTCTCTTATGTTTTTTTTTTATTATGAAATGCACATGACCAAGTCAGATTATTACTGCTCCTGTTGGACATACAGGGGTGAACGGGTTGGATACGTTTAGCCGGTAATGATTAGCCCAACAGTTACTATAGTTACATAAAAACACAGATGCTTACATGGACGACTATAAATAAATATAGCGTGACCTTAAAAATGACATCTAACGTATCTGACACCGTTGAGATGAATTCCGAAGAGAAGAAATGGTCACGTCAGTTAAAAGTGTGACTGTCATATTAATGGTTTTAAAGCGGCACTCTTCATGACACTGCTAGATAACATACTTTAATATTGTATTACTATGTTTAGTTTTGCTTCATCAACATTGTATAACACTGGATTTCGGTAAAAAACATAAGGCTTGTGCGACTCCATTCATTTCTATGTCATTTAGCGATAAGACTCTCTAAGGAGCAATTGCGTTTGTTGCTGTTTTTAATTTTTTTTCTAAGTAGTGTATGAAGATTCTCTATGTACTACTTCAAATAGTTATTTGGATTTAGCAGTTTTATAAAATGGCAAAGGAGGATTTAGATTTTTAATAAAAATGTTTGTAAAAATATGTCTGTTCATTTTTTTTATTAGACATTAATGGGGTATTCAGCATGTGCCTTTGTTACTCTGAGCCCCACATGATTTTTGAATGCCTGATTTTTCTTGGGAACACCATCCCATGCAGACTGACTGGAGCTGGTTTCACATATAGCAGAGACACCCAATCCTGGTATATATTCTGGTTTTGGGTGCCACTTTTTCAGTTGCCACACTTTGTCCTCCTGCTAACATGCCAGGATAGGCTGAGAGTGAGCTGTCTGTTTTATTTATCTAATCAAGCTCTGATGGTAGAAAGCGGTCATGCATCTAAAAAAATATATAAACGAGACTTAACGCTTTGAGAAACATAGAAACATAGAAAATAGAATTTGACGATAGATAAGAACCGCTTGGCCCGTCTAGTCTGCCCATTTTTTTTATTAAGCTATCGTAACCTTGGCAATCTAATGTGATGTGTCTCTTTAAAACCCCATGCTTTGTGAATGGCAGCAATGTCATGCGGAACACCAATGTAATGCTTCTTACATCTGTATTATGTTTACCCTGCTTGCTAATTGGTTCCTTTAACATCATTTATTATTGTCCTGTACTCTGGATGCAGAAAAAAATTAGGCCAAAAAAGAATACCTAATCAAGACATATTTTGTGCTTTATGCTGTGTGGATACTTCCTTGTGGAATTTGCACTTGTTTTAGATCTCTTTTGTCATGAGGCATTTAATCCTCTTTTCTGTGACCACATGAGTCAGTACAGAACTCTACAGTTTATGGATGTGCTTTGATGGGTTAGCCAATTTTGTGGTGTACTTTTAGACAGGTGTTGACTTTAGGCAAACCTATAAATAGGTGAGCAGCTTTTGCGGTTAGTTCTAAGGTGTTACTAGCTGATCTGTGGGATGGACCCCATATTACTACAGTAATTGCTAAAGTGCTCATCCCCTGTTTTAGCCTCTCAAATTGCTGTTTCACATGTTAATACAACCTGGAAGTACCAGACCTTTTTTACTCTCTCGGCAGCATGGGAATACAGGGGCACACGCAGGGGGGGTTTCTGGTTCTCCAGGAACCCCTCCCCTCTGCGAACGAACGGGCACTAAATATTGCCCCTAAACAGCAGCACTGTACTGTACAGCAGCCACATCACTGTCACAGAAGTGTCTGCGGCGGTGCTGTATTGTACTACAATACAGCACTGCCGCAGATGCTTCTTTGACTGTGCCGCGGTTGCTGTACAGTACAGCATCGCCAAAATGTAACCGCGCAGCAGCTCTCTCTATATATTTTTTTTGGGGGGGGGGGAGGAAACCTCCCCTTAAAAATCCTGCGTTTATCCCTGTAATATACAGCACTTCGAGGTAGCCTACAGATCATGTTCGCTTACCAACCTACTCTACCGACAATGTCAGTTCAGTAAAGTATTAAAAAAATAATAGTAACAGAAACTGATACTGTTTCTTTACACACTCCACCATCTGCAGCCAAACTCCATTAAACAGCCTGAGTACTGTAAAACAGCCTATTTCTACATCATACGACTCCCTAGCTGGCATGGAGGGTTTCACACATATAGCCCAAATATTCACATCATTGCTTATGGGTCCAGAATTCCTGAGAGTAAAACAAATTTTGAAACATGCCAGAAATGTCTCTCAAGTCTAAATATAATATAGAAAAACAGGACCAGTTATTATTTGCATTCATATAGTTACATATAACCTCCAGGAATCCCATGGATATGAAGGATCTTTATTCATTAAAGCCAATTACATGATGTCAAAAGATCAGGTGTTTTAAATTTGCAATTATAATATTAGGTTGGAATGATTTTAAATCTTCTTCAGAAACCTGGAACTTAGATATGTATACCATCTGCCCACATCTCGTTGTAATACCTGTAACGCAGTATGTTAAGTAGTAATTCATTGCCTTTTTGAATATATATATATCTATATCTATGTACGTTGTAATATCACTCAGAAGACACCCACGCTTTGAAAAGCTGAGAAGTCAGAATAAAAGCTCATGACAACTGACTGCATGTGATCTCAGATTATCTATTTTTCTGTAGGTTGCTGGGAGAACATTTGACAATCTGGCAGCATTTTTTTTTATTTCTTTTATCTATAACATTTTATGCAATTAAAAATAATATTAAACAAAGGACTATGTGTTGTGGTGCTCTGTATATCTATATTGTCTTTCACAAGTGTATAAATAACTTGTAGTCAGCAAGTATCTGTAGAAAATACAAAACAAAAAGGGTGTTTAATGATGCAGTGTTTTCCTCCAAATTAAACACCACTGTGCACAATATAAAGAGGTGCATACCAGATTTAAATATAATGTATGCTTATCAGATTTTCCTTAGATCCAAAATCACTGTTCTTCAGAGGAAAAAATACTCCAAAAGCATATTAAAAATGAATAAACAGCACCAAATACGGCAGTACCCTTTTACAGCATTGTGCACAGCTTAGTAATCATTATTAGTGTTATTAATCTTTAATTATAGGGCACCACATGAGGTCCCTAGCGCCCGTACAGAAGGAAAACAACAAGACAGTACATGGTAGAGCAGTACAATACAGCAAAAGAATAACACTACAACTCTCAACACAGTAGCTGGGGTGCAAGGGGTATGTTCAGCGCAGGCTGAAACCCATGCCTATTAGTGTGGGTGCAACTAACAGGTTTAGAGCCACTGAAAGAGGTGCAAAGACAATGGAAGAGAACCCAAATAATGTACATACCAGATAAAGGGACCTATTTATGAAGCCCTAAACAAGGCAGAAACTGCTTTTTCGGTATGATTTATTCATTTTTAAGTAAAATGTTCATTTACTAAAAGCCTTAAGGAGGAGTTATCAGAGATATATCCTGCATTAGGCAAATTACCTCATTAACCGCAGTTCCATTAGCTTTATGAAACTTGTCCCCCATGCAGTGTTGGACTGGGACATGAAGGGCCCACAGGGGGAATACAATGGTAGAGGCCCACTAGAGGGGGTGTGGCCATCCACTAGAGAGGCATAACCGAACCACTAGAGGGGGTGTGGTAAGCCCACGAAGGACAGCCAGCACCATAGTATAGTAAATAAATAATGCAGTGTCTATATAAAGAGTACACAGTCTTGACCTGCCCCTTAGATTGGGCAGAACAGTCACCAAAAATCGAGACTGTCCAACTAGAATCAGAACAGTTGGCAGAATGTCCTGCTCTCCTACCTGTTCTTGTCAGTTTCACCACCTGTGGCTGCTGGTTTCTATAGTTGCGGCTTGTCTGGATCCTGGAATGTTGGGGGCCCTATTTAGAAAAAAAATTGGTGCATTTAGAAAACTCCAACCATCCTCGGTGTTAAATCAATAGGACCCCAGCCCCAACATTAAAATAATAGTATTCCCATATAATAAATAGATCTTTATACCTCCAACCAACCCCAACATTCAAGTACTAGTATTCTCATTTAACATATAAACCTATTTCCCTCCCTCCAAACAGCTCCAGCAATAAATTAATAGTATTTACATTTCATAAATATGCCTATTTCCCGCAATCATTGCTGCCATTAAGTAATTCATATTCACATTTAATAAATAGAGCTTATTCTTCCCAAACTCAGCCCCACATTCAATTAATAGCCCCCAAACCACCCCATCTTAAATTAATAATTCCCAATATTAAATTAAATTGCCCCACCATCACCCCACAAACAAACAAGCACCCACCACCTACCACACAAACACATTACATTGCCACAAGCCCCCTGTGTCATCACACACACACACACACACACACACACATTACATTGTCAAAAGCCCCTTGTGCCATCGCACACAAACTACATTGCCACAAGCCCCCTGTGTCATCACACTCGCACACTACATTGCCACAAGCCCCCTGTGCCATCACACACACATACTGTGCCTCTTTATCATGACCACACTGTGCCCCCTTATGATCACACAGCGCCCACCTTGCTGCTTCCCCCTTCATCACTCTGTGACATTCTGCTTTTCTCCCCTCCTCTTCATCCCTCTGTGCCATGCTGCTTCCCCCCCTTCAACACTCTGTGCCATGCTGCTTTCCTCCCCCTCTTCATCACTCTGTGCCATGCTGCTTTCCCCCCTTGCCTCCGTTCCTTTACTTACCTTTCTATTAGCTTCTTTCATCTATTTTCTTCTCTTCTTCTCTTCTGACTTGCTTACAGGTTTCTCTCTGCGCTTCTCCTCACTAAATGTCAGGTGTGATGTGATAACATCACGCCCGACATTCAGTGCGAAATCATCAGGAAGGAGGGAAGAGGGACGTCGAGAAGAGGTAAGTTTTTTTTTTTAAACCGTACCTGCTCCCCTCACCAACGGAAGAGGGCGGAGCCGTCAGACATCAGGGCCCACCGGGCATTACCCAGGCTCCCCCATGTGTCAGTCCGAACCTGACCCCATGGCTAATGCCATCTGAAGATGACATTAGCCATTGAATACTATGGGGAGAGCATTGCGGTAGAGGGATCTTCGGATCCCTTACCCCAGCTTACCTAGTCTGCCCTCTGATTACCATTGCAAAGTGGCTTTGCGCATGCGTAACCCAGGATTATTTTGTTTTAATAAATTCATTTGAAAAATCATCTGTCTTCGTTGTGATAACAGATGATAATTAACAGGGCAAAACCCCGTTAATTAATAAATAGGCCCCTTTTAAACACTTCTTGGGATCAACAAAAGTTCCATTTCTGACGTCAAATATTCCAGTAACCTCTACAGGGTATACAACAGGAAATCAGAAGTACACCAATAGTGTAAAACCATTAAAACTTTAATATTTACTTTTAAAAATACACATACGCCAAAACGCTTATAAACTGGGCTTATCTGAAAACCGGGTGTCCTTCTTGTAATGCCAACTTACTTTCATTCTGCTAATTGTTCAGCTTGAAGCAGCTTGACAAAAATTGCAAGAAAGCACTATGGAAAAGAGAAAGGAGCTCCTGGTTCAAGATGGATAGAGTGAATCTTGCGACATATGCTTAAATTCAATGGCATTGCATGCTTAAATTTTATATATTTACACAGCTCTTGAAGTGGAGCGATAAAAAAAAACAACCCTTGCAGCACATTCCTCTAATACCTCCCAGGGGGAGAACTCCTTGCTGATTCTAACATGCTGCTTGGAAAAAAAAACCTTAACAATATTTTATCTTATTCAGCAAATTTCTTTATAAGTTTCATTTGTAATGTGATATCCTGCTTTTCTACAAGATAGCAATATATATTTCATTTACAGACATCACTGGCGAAAATAACTCTGTGCCTTGCTGATGGTAAAATCTCTTTCTTCCCAGTCTCAGTGACTGACCATCTGTTTAACGTGCTGGCCTGAAGCTAAAACCAAGTTTCCTGTGTTGAAATGTCCGTAAATAGTTATGGTGTTGGACAGTGTAATGACGCAGTTTCTCTGCTTGTAATAATTTGCATGGTGCGTTTAATGGTAAATAATATTGCAAAATAATGTTTGCCTGCTTTTTGATATATTGCAGAATGTATATATCAACTGGGTAATGATCTATTTTATATCTTTGTATCTATAGGTTTGGCCATCAATATCTTCTTTATGACTTTTATTAATATTTCATGGGAAAGATCAGCCTGATTCATATGTGTTGTTCTTGTAGAACTGACACCACATTAAGGTAAACAAAATGACAAGAGAATTAGAGGACATGCTATTAAGAGATTGTTCATTGTAAGAAAGTATTTTTTTCTAATTAATATCAGCAAACAAGTTATTGATTCTTGGAATGCAGATAACATTTTAAAATAATTTCAAAAGACACTTTGCCAACAATTGAGGACACTATGCAGACAAAATGAACTATGGCAACTGAAAGGATCATAACATAATTTTTTTCCCTCCTACTGTCAGAGAGAGCCTGTCTGCGGTGCCCATGAAGAGGGCAATAATGGAAGCCATGAAGAAAGAAGAAAAGAAAAGCAGAAAGCTTTACTCTCCCTGCCCAGGATCCAGTGGCGGTAAGTTTATTTCTTTTCTTTCAGGTCCCGGCAGCAGTGGGCAGGTGAACCACTTCGGGCTCACTTGCCCCTGGTGGCCAATCAGTGTTGCCGGAAAGGTGAGCCAATTCTGGCCATTTGAAATTTTGGCGCTGTGGCGAGTCAACCCAGGCTCACCTCCGGCAATTTGAAATGTTGGCGCTGCGCGGAACCAATCCAGACTCACAACGTCACCACGCAGTGTTGCGTCTATATAGGCAGCGGAGCGCCACCATCTTTAGTTCAGTCAAGCAGCGGAGACCAGCAAAGAGGATGTGGCGGGAGAAGAACAGAAGAAACCGGTGGAAGTGGCAGAGAGCATTTGCAAGGGCTATGAGCTACCCTGTTACAATAAGAAAGAAGAAGCTGAGATGAAGCAGAAGAAGAGATCGTTGTCGGGAAGCCATTATAAGGGCAAAGAGCACCACCTGCCAAGAAGATAGCAGGGACTAGTGCACCAAAGAGGACAAGAGGCGCCACCGGCTGGAGGGTCTGGAAGACCCATAGAGACTGGGCACTAGATGAGCATCCTGCGCAGAGCAGTAAGTATAATTGTTCCTTGTTAGGTAGGACAACAGGTCTGTGGCCAATTCGGGAAGTAGGCCCATGGGATAGGTAGTGGGCACAAGGTCCTGGTCAGATTGGGATAGGCAGGATTACTGGGCCATTCAGGTCCTGTTGTTTAGTTGGGGTACCAACACCTTTTATTTTAGCTGGGGCATCAGGCCTCTGTAGTTAGTTGGAGCACATGGCCCCTAGGATATCTTAATGGGTGTAAGGCTCATAGGTAGTTTGTGTACAAGGTCCTTTAGTTAGAATTGGGCACAAGGTCCATTAGGTAATGACTTGGGGCATAAGGCCCTTAGGTAGTGAGGGGGCATAATATCCTAGTTAGGCTGGGCGCAATGCCCATTAGTTTAGTGATCAGGACACAAGGCCCTTAGTTTATAGGGCACCGGCCCTTTTAAGTTGGATCTAAGATCCACAGCTAGCTGGGAACCAAGCTCATATAGTAGGTAGGGGTCACGGCCCTTTGCGTATTGGGGCGCTAAGCCCATAATAGTTGTTTAGAGGTAGTTAGGCCCTATATTGTTCTGAGAGCGCTAAGCCCAGGTTAGCATAGGAGGGCGCTAGGCCTTGTTAGCTTAGTTGGGCACTAAGCCCTTGATGTAGAGTGGGACATCTGGTCTCTTGTAAGTGTAGTGGTAGTCTGAGAGTGGCATACGAGGCCCATCTGTCTGGTCCAGAAGGGCATGCAAAGTCCTGAGACCCAAGACAGGCGGGTTGAAAGACCGGGGTTCATGTTGAAGATGGAGGACTGCTGAGCAGCTGAGTACTGGCTGACATGGTTGGCCCAGGGCAGGTGAGCAGAAGTGAGAGTGATCAGTTTCCAGGTGAGTGAAAGTAGGCCTGTGACCATAGGTGAGGTGGTCGCTGGCCCGTAATTTACTACCTGTTCTTTTCTATGCCACCTGTCTGTTTACTTTAGTGTACTGCCCTGTAGGATCCAGGAGTCAGACCTCCACTGAAGACGGTGCTGAAACAGAGAACATTTGGGGTAGATCGGAAGTAGACGGTAGGTGGTCCATCATTTATAAGTTAAGACATCTGTGATCTTCTGTTCTGTTCCCACGCAGGCGTTACATCGCAATGGTTGGATTTTACTGATATTGCTTATTGCTCCTCTCCACCAACTATTATAGTGGGGTAATAAACAGCTGACAAGCCTGAGACAAGCAGCAATGAGCACCAACAAGGGACGACTATGAGCTTATCATCCGCAAAACCACTCTGTGCATGCCTAGAACCAGGAGATACGTCCGTGAACGCAGCCTTGTCTGCTGCATCTATGAGCGCACAGGTCACTTACTAAAACCTATGATTTTGGGGAGTGAACTGGCGGGGAATGAGCACACACTATGACAAAGTACTTTACTTTAAACACTGATCCATTCCTTCTTTTCCTTTTTCTTATTCCTTCTTCAATGTTGATGACCGACTTATCTAGTATGTAGCCTCATCAATATAAGCCTAAAGCCATATGGCTTCATTCATTAAGAAAATTAAGGCAAAAAAGAAGTACATTTTCTCCTTGACAAACCATGTTACAATGCAAGGGATGCAAATTAGTATTTTATTTTGCACATAGGTCAAATACTGGCTGTTTTTTCATGTAGAACACAAATATTTAATAGCTATATTTTCACACTGACATTTGAAGTTGATCTAGGACATATCCTACCCTAACTATAAATTTGTCCCTACATTTTAAATTTACCTCCCCCTTGAATGCAACATGGTTTTGCCAAGATGCAAAGTTACTTTTTTTTGCTTTACTTTCCTTAATGAATCAGGCCAATAAAGTTCAACTATAAATGTGAAGTGACATCAGTAATAGATATGACAGATGTTATATAGCACTATGTACAGTAGCAGTTAATAAGTAAATACTTGGTATTTTTTTATGACAAAAAGATGCCATAAAAAGTAATAAGTAGTATGGGCACTGTGGTATATAAGATATAGCAAGTGCCTTGTGTACACTATGGTTCCTGTAATAGTGGATTCTTGGCATCAGTGTTATGGTGAAAATTTTAAATATTACAGACTGTATGATATAGTCACATGTTTATCAGACACAGAACAATGTCCAGAACATGCGGTACATACCCATGCCACTGTAATTTATACTGTAGCCCCCTAATGTTCCTATATTATAATCCTAGAATGTCATAATGTGACCATATAGTTTTATTATCATCATCACCATTTATTTATATAGCGTCACTAATTCCGCAGCGATGTACAGAGGACTCACTTACATCAGTCCCTGCCCATTGGTTCTTACAGTCTAAATTCCCTAACACATACACACGCAGACAGGCATAGACTAGGGTAAATTTGTTAGCAGCATTTAGCCTACCAGTATGTTTTTGGAGTGTGGGAGGAAACCAGAGCACCTGGGGGGAAACCCATGCAAACACAGGGAGAATATACAAACTCCTCACAGATGCTGTAAGGCAGAAGTGCTAACCACTACACCACCGTGCTGCCACTATATAGCCCCTTCATGCAACCTTGGACCTAAACTATGCCATATGATGGCGCATTGCAGAGTCACTAGTGAGCAGGTGATGGAGGTATTCAGAAAATATTTAAAATATATGTCAGATGCTCTGAATGTAATGTATAAAGAAATATGATTAAAGAAATCGAAACTAAGCAGGACTTGCGAGGAATATATAGATTCCTATGTTATAAACAAGGCTACATACAGAGATAAGGGTGGAAATAGAATTGAACTGGTCATGCGATTTGATTGTCACTTATTAAGCTAGCGTCTTGCAGCAATTATTATCAAATATCTTGCAAAACACATATTTAAGCTGTTTTCGTCTTTCTAATTAGAAGCTACTTTTGCTGACATCACTCTCGCTTGGTCTTCACATCAGTGCTTTTTAGAACTTGTCTGGAAAAGATGACTGCACAATTTTCTTTGAAATAAGCAAGTATTCTACATTACCATAAAATTGCCTAGAAAGAACTTTTGTTCTAATCTCTTTCCAAGTAAAACTTGTAAAAGCGTGTCACCAAAAAATCTTAAATTAACCATTATGTATCAATATGTTAGTAGCAGCATGAGTCTCAAAGCTCTAGGAAATATATACGTGTTCTGCCACTTGAATCTTTATTTACGGCTGTTTTGGCAATAGGTGGTTGGTTTAAAAAGACAGTAGGCAGGATTTTGAAGTAATGTTTTTTTCCACTTTGCATTTCCATGTGGATATTCAACTTACAAAGTAATCGCACAGGTGGTATGCTATTGGATGTTTCTCAAACTAAAAAGTAAACATGCTGCGATGTATGGGCTTGGGGGACAAATATGCCCATTTGTACATAATAACATGAGCATCTGTGCCTATTTTCTTTCCTGCTTATATTTTGTCCCCCGTATATAAACACATTTAAATTATATACTACATTTGTCTCTCTCATTCTCTCTCTCTTTCTTTATGGCATGGATGAGGTATGTACTTAAATGGCGCCCAGAATTTTGTTATGTTTGAAAAATAGTGATGTGAGGAAGTGGTAAAGACAATATAATTACAAAACCCATCTTGCATGTGTGACTTATGGATGTGAAAGGGTTCATTAGATAAACCCCCCCTGCTCTACTTAAAAAGGACTAATATCCACTCAAATTATGTCTCAAAATTACTTTTAAACACCCTATTCTGCCACCACTAACATTTATTTTGAGGGCTGACACATTTAAGACGTTTTCAGTTGCTCCCCGACTCATCCCAAAATGGAATCACTATCTAGCCTAATCAGACTTACTATAAACCAAATAATTCCCTGCATAAATATTGCATTATAAAAAGCCCGACACATGAATTCTTTACGAAAACAAAGACAGAACATTATTAAATGCAATTCAACATAACAAAAATCACTATGCTTATCAAATCAAAATGTTGAATAGAAATTAACATACGGAAATATAAATTAAAAACAGTTTCTTTAAACTAAAACAAAAAAATAATACAGAAGCAGAAAAAGAAGAATACCACTGACATATTATTTTTATAATTTGCCACCTGTGGATTCCAAAAAACTGTCAATTTCTAGAATTTCAATACTTTTTATATTTTCCTCCTTGTCCAAATCCCCACCTCTGTGAAGTCACTGCAAGAAAACAGTTCTAGTAATGGGCTCTACAAATACAGTATTTTCTGGAACATAGCAGATATGAAAGAAAACTTTCTATGTTGTTTTTCGCACATATATATATTAAACATGATTACATTATATTTATTCCTTTGTTGACATTATTTTTTTATTCCCATAAGTTCCCTATAGGGCCTGTATATGTAGTATGTTCGTTTAATTTATCAAAATACATTCATCCTGTTGCATACAAATAGTAATTTGTTGGAAATCATGTTATCTAAAGTAACTTCATCTTAAGATAAATCTTGACCACATTAATAAATTATTTTCCTAATTATCCTGACTAGGCTACAATCAAGACAGATAAGAATTTCCATAATTTATGTCTAATTATTTATAGTTAAAAATGTATAGCTATGTAGGTATAGCTTAAATTTTACATTTACAGCAGTTGCAACCCGGCTTTCAAATTTTAATAGGCATGTTTCAGAAGATGTATTTCTAATGACAATCTCTATTGTAATTCCTACAAAGAGATTTTGTGTTCAAACAATAAAGCAGGAATTAAAGTGCAACTGTAGAAATTTATATTGTTGACCAAACATGCTGCTATATTGAAGACAATGTCAGGCAAATCATCATCATCATCATCATCATCATTTATTTATATAGCGCCAACATATTCCGTAGCGCTTTACAATTGGGGACAAACGTAATAAACTAATAAACAAACTGGGTAAAACAGACAAAGAGGTGAGAAGGCCCTGCTCGCAAGCTTACAATCTTTGGGACAATGGGAGATTGACACATGAGGTTAAGTATACCTTCTGCATCTTGGCCCAGCCAGACTGCAAAGGTAAGGTGACTCATAAGCTAAATGATCCTGTCACACAACAATGTTGGTCCGGGGGTAGTTGTCTTGTGTGAAATTGTGTAACAGGCTAAAGGTAGTGAGGACTGACTAAGAAATGACTAAGGTGTGTGGTTCCCAAACGACAGTGATCCATGATAATGATCATACTGAAATCAATGATTATCGGGCATGTTGATAACTGCAGTCAGATAACTTTTATCACCCTCTGGACCATGAAATGCCATTGGTGAGGGAGGGGAGACATTGGACCACAATTCTGTTTCTCTGGTCTTTGAACATGGGCACCAGCACACCTAGAGGAAACCCACTCAAAAACTGTGTTGTGAGGCAGCAGTAGTAATCACCATGCCACCATGATATTCATTTCTTTTAATTGATGTTTTGTGCAGAACTATACATAGTGTATTATTTTTCAAATAAGGCCATACAATGTTTCCACACCAATATTGTTACTCAACATTAATTTGTAGAGCGATTCATTCCACAATGGATATGTGCACGAGTGAAAAAAGTTTAAGTCACAGATCACATCTTTATCATTTTTGTCCTCATCACCAATGGCTTCTCTGATTTTTGTTATAAAAAGATTAAATGCATTGACACTTTGGCCCTGATTCATTAAGGCATGTAAAACAAACTTATTGTGCGTTATTTTAAAAAACGCACATAAATCAGGCATACGCACATCCGAATTCAACAGAGAGAGAATGATATGTCAGTTGATGAATACGGGTTTAGGTCCACTCTGCTCTATCAGATTACAGTGCAGAATAATTCCAATACGTATGTGGAATATAAAGTACCAAAAGAAAGCACAGAAAAATCACCTATTTAATTAATGTCACCTGTTAATAATATAGTAATTTATGAGAAAACAATACTGTGGCTGGATCACATAGAAATAATTTATTGTAGAAATGTATTTCAATTAGTGGCGCAGGCGCCAATTTATATAGTTGCAAATGTACTGATTTTTGATACTGTGTTATATTTCTGTATCAGAAATGTACTGATTTTACAATAGGAAAATGTTGGAGGAAATTTGATTTTTAACTTCTGAGACAGTATGTCATCATTTGGTTTTGGAACGTTTCTAGAGGAAATCCTCATTAAGGCTAATCAGACCTCTTTCATGTGAAGTGGCCAACAATGGTTTATCCCTGTGAGGCTTTTTGTCCTGTGTGTTAGAACCTGTCTGAACAATGTAAACAACAAAGTGATTTTGGAACTCAGAGGTTGATGTTAAATTTGTTGAAGATTAAAATCGCATTAACTCGAAGCTTAGAGAAAATATCACATCCTCATGTTAAATAGTTGATGTAAAATGTAAGACATTTTGGGGCCAGCAAAGAGCTCAAGGGGCTGGGTTACCTCCTGCTAGCATGTCTGTAAAACTATATAAAAAGAGCACTGCTTCACCATGTAATGTATCATTATTCCATCTGTATTTTCTGGATATCACTAGTACCTCAAACTAGTGAGTGTGTAACTGTTCTTTTTAGGACTGTCTTAGCTAATAAACATCACTGATTAAGGAACCTGCTTCAACGCCAATTTAATCTATTATCCCCCTGTTCTGAGGTTGGGGACCAGCGTATAGTACCAATGCTCGGCCCGCTAACCTGCAGCTCTGGCCAGTGCGATAGGCCAGGGGAAAACATCCACAGCAACATTGATCTGAAGGCAAAAGGTCAGGGGTACCAGCCCAGGTGTGCCAGCAAGGCGGGTACACTAGTAGCTAGAGAAGGATGCAGCTCTAGTTGCCGCTAAGGAGCCTAGAGGTGGCAGCAGCAAAAGACTCTCCTACTATGGTTAGAGGGCGCATTTGAGAAAAAGAAAAGGGGATGGTGGAAAGGTAAAGCAAGCCCATCCGGTCCCCAGCAACACAACAGACAACAGGGTGGCATAGGAGGTCCATCCTGTCACAAATACATTCCATAAAATACATGGAGGCACTTTTGGCGAAGGACAGGGGTCAGCATAGGCACTCTGACAGGTCAGTGACTGCGCAGCCCCATACACAGCAAACGGCAATGCACTGTGCATTCTGATACCTTTCTGTCATAACCAGCATTAACTTTTTCAGCAATGTGTGCTACAGTAACTCTTCTGTGGGATTGGACCAAACGGGCTAGCCTTTGCTCCCCACACTTATCAATGAGCCTTGGACATCCATGACCATGTCGCCGGTTCACCAGTTAGCCTTCCTTTGACCACTTTTGGTAAGTACTAACCACTGTATACCGGGAACACCCCACAAGATTTGTCATTTTGGAGATGCTCTAACCCAATCATCTAGCCATCACAATTTGGCCCTTGTCAAAGTCTCTCAGATCGCTCAGTTACGCTTGCCAAATTTTCCTGTTTCCAGCACATCAACTTCAAGAACTGACTGTTCACTTGGTGCTTAATATATCCCACCCCTTGACAGTTGCCATTGTAACTAGATAATCAATGCTATTCACTTCACTTGTCAGTGGTTTTAATGCTGTGGCCCATCAGTATGCATATATTTATATATATATATATATGTGTATATATATATATATATATATATATATATATATATATATATATATATATGTAGGTATATATATATATATATATATATATATATATATATATATACTTATTTGAAAAGACTGCACTCACATCTTCAAGTAAATCCTACCATTTTCATAGTAGCTGGTGCATATTCAAAAGGTAGAGAGGGCACTCACCATTTAAAACAAATAGATTCTTCTTTATTTTCAGTCCATTTTCTTTACATTGTTGACTACAATGTAAAGGAAATGGACTCAAAATAGAGAATAATTTACTTGTTTTAAATGGTGAGTGTGATTTCTACTTTTGAATATATATATATATATATATATATATATATATATATATATATATATATTTTTATATATATACATATATATATATATATATATATATATATATATATATATATATATATATATTTATTGTTAACAAACATGCACAAACAAGCTTGCAAAGCTGTAGAATATTCTTTGGAGAGAAAATACATAGAAGTATTTACATTATTAACATGCAAAGCACAATGTGTGGTGAGAATATAGCTGTTACAATTATTATAGCCCGAAACAGGCTTGTGCATTAGTATATAGCTAGTGTTGGTAAATAGATGTATTGCTGCAATATATTTTACAGTACTCACGCTGCCAAAAGTCAAATTTTTTACCATTTGTATAATAAAATATCCATATTACTTATAAAGGTTTTTCTTGATGTATAGCACTTATTACTGCAGGTCAGATCATATGCCAGATTAAAGTTGGCAGACAATTTTGAAGCAGTTGCAAGAATTTCTTTGGCACATAGCTACTAAACAAAGTCCCTGCCAAGTGCATCAAAAATGTGTACAGATAGCAGACTCAGGAACAATAGACTTTTCAATTTCCTTCTACCACTATAGCAAAAAAAAAAAAATCAATTTACTGATACTTGATGCATTGCTTCCTAAAATGTTAACAATAAAAAGTTTCTTTTTGAGCAGATACGCCAATCTTCCTTTTAGCATGATGTATGTCTTGGACTGGATTGATGGGCTTTGCAGAAAATCCATATTACAAAAGATTGGGATTTATAACTTAAACTCGTATTGTAAAGATATGGTATTGTAAAGATAATTTTTGCTTAAAGGGAAATGCTGTATTCATAGAAATCTATTGTGCAAGCAGAGTTGTTTATTTTTGTAGCCCTTGGATACGACAACAGATAAGCTCATGTCTGTACATGGGATATAAACATATGCTAATTTGCCATTTAAGCTCAATAAGATTTAAAAGATACTAAAATTGAGAGGAACTAGTGACTTTTTTGATGAGCTGCTCAGATTCTGGTTGATACGACAATTCCATGTTTTATGGAATGTTTTGAAATTGCCCACACTCTTCGGTCTGAGAGCACGTCAAACTGATCTTTGAGATTTGGTTGCTGCTAGCCCAGGCTTATGGTTTTATGGGAATTGTAGTCCTGTTCAATTCTTTGTATATAATGTTATGTCAGAAGCACATGTACAACTCCCAGAATCCCATGCACAGGTCACATGGTTTTATTAGAGCAGTCAATGAGCAGTAAATGCTGGATTTTTCAGACAGAGAAAACTGTTATCAATGGTGGTCAGAGATATATAGGAAATCTGCCCAGTAGCAGAGCACAGTATGCTGCAGCAGGTCTAGAGTTTCAAGTTTTATAGGAAGTTTAAGCAGGTATTAAAGTATTTGTATCGTTTTAAAATAAGCATTGCCCAATCAATTGAATGTGTGTCCAAAGCACAAAGTGATTTATTTTAGCAGATGTAAATAGTCAACAATTTCAATACATTATTATATTATGATAAAGTACAGTACAGCACAGCCAATACCAAAAGATAAGTACATACCAATGCAATCGCTTGCGCACGCTGCGCACCCACGGGACCCGATGGACAATATTCTGTATAGAATATTGTGTCAGAGTTGACTGAGGCCCCAGTGAGATGCAGCTAATATATATATACAGTCAGTGTTTCATTGTGAACAATAGAGATGACGTAGATTGTTTCTATAGGTCCAGACGTTGGGTGGGTCCAGGCCAGACAGGTAATAGGTTGATTCAATCTAAGGAATCCAAAGGTGGGGGTCTTCTCTCCAGGGGGTCTGCTCCTTTTCATTGCCAGTATCATACAAAGGTTTACTCTCTAATATCAATAACTAAAGTATGCAATGTGCGATCTCTTCGCCGACTGCACCGGACAGCTGCTGATGATTAGGGCTTCAATATGATATCAGGCATGACACCTTTCCTATTACCTAAACCTTTAATAACACTACAATGTACATATAATCACTATATATATATATATATATATATATATATATATAGACTAATAATAAACCGAATACTATCTACTCCTGAATTACAGTGTAACAGAACCAATATGAAATTATATAAATAACTAACTGTTGTAATGCGAGTGTGTGCGTGCGTATTTTACCGTGCGATCGCGTACGCCACGTAACACGTGGCGTACGCTTCGCAATACGCACGGCAAACCAATATTAAACCAATATACTTTTGTTCATCCAATTATACGACTTCAACAGTCCACCCTTTGATAGTACAATAAACTATCACCTTAAAGATGTTATAAGCAGGATCTCAGTACCACGTTTCATTGTTATGTAATACAAATTCCCCTTGGTGTTAGGCCATGCTGTTTGCAGATCTAAACAAGTTATCATAAGAGAAAGTCTTAATCCTCTAAACGACTTCTTCTTTTACTATAAACCGTACACTTCTGGAGCTTGGAGATAACCTTTTGTATGCCCTTCAAGGGTGCAATAAAACACTTAATACATTATTTGGAAAGGTACAAGGTACAGTAGAACGTGTATCAGCTATACAGAATTCTCTACTGCAGTTCAAGTTTAACAGGTTCTTCTGTCCAACGCATGTCTTTAAGCTCAGAATACATTTAAACACTTCATGTTCATCAATAGCATCATCCTATGTCTATCAATAATGTCATATGCAATCTCCTTCAGCTTGCGTTAATATACACACATCTAATAATGTCACCAGTTCTTTTCATCAACACTTGTGGGCGGCTATTGTCTGTTCGTTCTCCCCAGTCTCTCAATACTCAGATTTAACAGTGATCGGCTTGCAAAGCATTGGGAGACTTCAGACTAAGGGACCTAGGTGTCCTACTTTTTCCCTTAGTGACCTCCCGCCTATAGTTCTGGTACCTCAAGAATATTTAGTGGAAAGAGAACTAATCCTACTTGATATAATCACTGAGGCACGTGTGAGCACGCCCAGCACTTTGTTTGGTCTAAAACCTTACCCTCCCAAGAATGATAATCATTTTCAAGGATGCCTGCTCAAGTCCGAATATTACTGGACTGGCATCGCTGGGTGTGTCTCTTCTTAACTATGGGGTCACCGTACTTACGGACGTAATGCTACTCAGACAATAGCCCCTCGCACTTTCTCCAAGCTCCAAGGTTTCCAAATTTTTCTTTACCCCTGAATTGAATAGAGTAATTGACTGGACTGATTATGCTACTAACTTCTTCCTCCCCAATACCTCCTTATCACTACCCGAACCAGTCTCTGTCACCTGCTAATAATCAAAAGAATTAACTGTCCTGAGAAGAGAGTGAAATGAGAGAACACAAAACAGGAAAAACTACAACTTCATGCTGGACAACAGTCTTAGCCTTTGGCTCAGGTGCTACTAACTGCATTCGAGGCCTTCCAGTACAGACTCATGAGTGCCCTTGGACCCTTCTCTGAGTGTTGGCCCCTCTGCAGTGGGTGGTATGGGCACCAGTGTGTCTCTGCTACCCTTGAAGCTGTGAGGCTGGTAGCCTACACCTGGTACCTGTCTGGCAAATAACCTAAGCTTAAGAAATTTCTGCTCCACAACTTACTCTCCTGATCCACCATCCTGACAGTTAGTGTGACCTTTCAGGAAACAGTGTTTTGGACGTTCTCGGTTGCTGTCTCACTATTTACCTTCTCTCAAGGTCTAACCTAGCCTCCCAGTTACAATCTCATCTCACGAGGGGTCAAGAACATTTCAAAAACTGACAGGTTAGGAGTCTGCCCAGGGGTGATCTCTTGGTAGCGGGAAAGGACTAGTGGCCGAAGCTATCAGTCACTTCAATCAAGTTCCAACTCTTATTCTATTCAATTCGTTCTACCGAGTACCATTACTTTTTGTTCACACTGGTTTATGGCTAATTGAAAGTATGTGATTTGTTACCACTACTCATACATTATACCTCTATTATCAATAACATAAATATCCCTATCATCTATTATAACTCTAGGACTATCACATTAAATAACAAAAGCTTTGAGTATGATACAGTAATACATTAGACACATTTCAATACACCTCTAGCCAGACATATTTCATTGGTACACCTGTGTATACTTGAGGATCCTGCATGGTGGTAATTGGATGACGTGTATTTGTTTTACCTGGAGGAAAACCCATCAGCAGGAGGGATATGGGATGGCTCTATTGGTCTACCTTGTCCATCTCTCCAGAGTCCACCAGACTCCTCACCACATCTCTTCACCTTCCAGACAGTTTATCCCTCGGGTAACACAAATCTTCCTATATTAACCAATATGTGTATGCGTGCATGTGTGTATGTGTTCACATTTTAAAACTAAAACAATACAACGAAAAACAAAACAAAAAATAAATTTGTTCTGTCACATAAAACCCTGCTGTCTATTTGACAGCTATGTTCTCCCTGGTGTGACAGCCATGTATGGTTGTGCGTGTAAGTGTGGACCTTACTAGCAGCTACTTCAGTTGGTAACTGTGTCACTGTATAAAGTCCTCTATGTAGTGTCCTAATCATGTGCTGGTATTGTTATAAAACGATTTCTCAGTCACCTCAACATCGCCCTCTAGACTAGAAAAATGCTAAAGACCAATGTATATCAATCAATTTTCCCTCTGCCAACTCACATGTTATTCTCAGTACCTCATATTCAGCTACTTGACTAAGTGGGAAAGGCAAAGGGGTCTCTTTCTATAACACTTTCTTCAAATATAACAGTATCCAGTACATGCCTGTCTAACAGTGAAAAAATATAAAACATGAAAATTCTACATTTTCTAGGGTTTCACATTATGTCATATCTCGTGGTAAAAATCCTACTCCAATGTTCTATACAGAGATGCATATCTGTATGCTTAACCTCTAGCATTCTTCTGTCCTCTTGTCCTCCCCACCCTTTGTGCATCCATATAAAGGCACATTTTTGTACAGGAGGCACGAACCAAAACAAAAAAACAAAACCGATATGCAATCTATAAAACATGAATCGTATTTCCACAACAGAACCTTTCTGCTTAAAAAAAATCAGCAGTTTCTATACACATGAAAACAAAACCCCTGACTGTTTCTGTAACTCATGTCAATCTAGTGTGTGTATCTCTGAATTTGTCTTATGTAAAAACATAAAATATGTTTTAGCCCCATTGTTGAGACTGTGTCTGATTTTATCTCTACCAGAGCAGAGAGAGAGAGAGAGAGAGAGAAAGAGAGAGGGTAGAGAGAGAGAGAGAGAGAGTAGAGAGAGAGAGAGAGAGGGGGTAGAGAGAGAGAGAGAGAGTAGCGAGAGAGTGAGAGAGAGAGAGTAGAGAGAGACTAGCATTTGTGTAAAGAATGGGAAATAGGAAAGCAATGAATGATGGGAATACAAAGGTTTGAATACAAACATACATGTAGAAAGGGAGATTTTTATAACAAAATGACAGCTGGATTGGACTCTGACTCTATGGGGAAATGGCTGTATTCATTCCACTGTTCCCCTTAGCTATTTGCTAACTATGACCCCTCCCCATACTTAACTAGGGGGTCTTAACAGTGCCATCCAGTGTCGTCCGTCATTTGTTCAGTAAGAACTCGGTATAACATTGACTACATACCTTTTCAACGGACTTTCCTAACTTATAATAGAGAAATGTAAAAATGTACTCTTAGTGACTCATATTTTCTCTGAAATACATAAAACGATATTTTGGAGCAAAGTATGTACATACTGCATTGTTGGATAATGATTCTCAGCCAAACAAATTATCATGAGTCACTACAGTCTAAAACAAAAGAGTGTTCCAATTGTCTATTGTTAATTTGTCTTTCAAGAGTGATTCTTCTATTTCTCTATCTCCCCTTTTGATCACTATCACTAAGTCTATACTCCTTTTGTGTCCCCTTTACCTGTGAGAAGAAAAATAAGATAGTTATCTTAAAACAGCAAACACAACAAACATTTCTATTCTTTGCCGTCCGCCAGCGATTTAGGAAAACAAACATGTGACAACATAAAACGAACAAACAAAATCAACAAAGATTACCTTTTAAAATCCGTTCCCTGCACACTAATACTTACCACAGTTTAAACCCCACCTGGTTGTAGGACTACAGGTCTGACCTAACCTCCAGGGTTGACTATGGTTCTCCCCCAAGGCATTGGCTGCTATGAGGTGCACAGGAAACTGTTGAGAAGTCTCCGAGACTTGTGTGCGCCGTCTCTGTGGGTGTCTATGTGATTCCCCCTTAGATGGGCCAAGTCTCTTTGCTTCCGCTCTTGTTATTGTACAGTCCTGTGCTTGGTGTCCCATTTTAGTGCATCTAAAACACTTTCTCAACTCATGTTGTTTCTCTTCTTTTTTACAATCTCTCCTAATGTGTCCTTCTTCTCTGCAATTGTAACATCTCACTATTCTGGGTTTCCTGTTATGTGGGTTGTATGCTGGTGGTCGGGTGTGCAGTCCCTCTAGTGCTGGGATACTTACTATCATTACCCTATCACTTAGGGTCTCTTTCTGTTTGTTTATACTTTTATCATGTTCTATAGCTGACTCCCTGAGAGCACTTACAGTGGTTCCTTTCCAGTATGGTAATGAAGTTTGCACCCTTCTTTTCAAGTTTTCCCTGAGGCCATCCATTAGAACTTTAACAGCAATCTCTCTGTAATATGGATTATCTTTTATGTCTGGTACCTTAGTATATTTGACCATCTCCATCAGAGCCCTGCAAAAGTAGTCTGTTGCATTTTCACTATCTTTTTGCTGGATACTAAAAATTTTACTCCAGTCCACTATCACTGGGAAATATGTGGCCAACCGTGTGATTATTATTTGTTTAATATTGTCCTGATTATCATCCTCGGTTAAGGATTCATCCTCCTCCAACATACAATCCTTAATGAACTTTTGTATATCAGTATTGAGAGGAAGACAGGCCTTCAATAATACTCGCCAATCGTTATTAGTTGGCTCATACACATTACCATAATATCTAATAAACTGCTGACATTTGGTCAAATCTTTCCTAGGATCAGGGAAATCAGACAAAATTGAAAATGTTTCAGACCTAGTGCATGGATCATGCTTTGCTACATGTTTTAAGGGAACATCACTATTTCTGTCTGCTTTCCCATTGGGAACTGCTGCTGTGCAGACAGGATGTAAGTCTACCAAATCACTAAAACTAGTTGCTGAAATTGCTGCTGCAGTACAATGGATGTCTCCCCCTGTGTTAACCTTTTCATTATTCTCACCACTTTCAGCAGCTGCCCCTGCTGGTGGGACCGTTCCTCTTCTTTGTCCTGAAACATTACTTTTAACGTTACTTAAAACAACATACAACTTACTAGTTACAGTTTTTACATTTTTGGTATTGGCTGTACTTCCCGCCACGACCGAATTTATCGGGGGCGTGTTTGCGCTCAGTTCGCCACGCTTTGCAACGCACACTTCCGGAATGCTTGTTTCCGGTATGCTTACTTCCGCTGAACACGTGTTTGTCTTTACACTCACTTCCGCTGTGCATTCGCTGCTCTGCCACGTGTTACCTTCCATTTGCCACGATTTTAAACAATGATTATGTGCATTTCTCACTTTCGTTGACTTAATCAACCGTACTTTATCTTTTACGGTATTTAGCACCTCTGCATTAAAACTCCCTGTTGTTGGGAAAGGCCTATCACAATCTTTGGTCATTTCGACCCACGTGTCACAATACACAGTTGCGTATGCACCATATTTTGCACACATGAGAAATCTCGCTGACTCAATAAGACCTTCCTTAGGCAGTAAATTGGCAATCTCTAGCATATGCCTAGCACCCATGTTGAACAATATACTTTCTACCCGGAACACAGACACACCGCAATGCTCTGTTCCTTCCGGCCAAATGTGAAATACAGACACACCGCAATGCTCTGTTCTTTCCACCAAATATTTCAACTCTGTTGCTATACTTACCGCTAGAGATCTATAATGCACGGTGAACGTATTTCCTTTAGCCGTGTTCACTCGCTTTGCTCGCACCAGGCGAGGATCCCTCATACAGAAATATCACTGTGGGCCCCAAGGGCTATCAGCTCCTCGATACCCTGGCTCAACCACAAAAATCTGCTGAGTTTATTATCGCTGGGAGCGCAAGTTGATACAATCAACCTACCTTTCCAGTATAATTCCTCCTAGCTGCTTCACCAATTCGCACTAACGGTGCGATTGGATCGCACTGCCTACCAATACTAATTATTTGCAAACCTTGCGATCTATTGGTAGCGCTTTTGCGAAAACTTTGTTTTCGCATTCGGTATACCTGCCCTGTATACCGTCCTTCAGTTGGGCAATCCGCCTCGTCAGACAGCAACTGAGCACCTCAACAATAAACAGTGTATCTACATTACAAAATCACACACTATACACCTTTTCTGCGCAGAAAATCAAAAGTTCCCAACAATAGTAATAATGTCTCTCTTTCACAAGTCATTATACTATGCATATAATAACTATCAAAACGATTGTTCAACCACGTGGCAAATCTACCGGAAGTTCGCGTACGCACAGCAGGAAATACACATACGCACAGCAATGCAATATACTTTAAACGTAAAACGACAATAAAAAGAAACATTTTTCTTTCTTGTCCCTAGATTCTAATTAGCGTTCCTTCAGTCTATGCAACAACGGACATTCGGTTTCGCAACACACAGTGAACCACAGGTCTTGAACACATTACATTCTTTCCTGCTTTATGCGACGCGTCCGTCAATCCACCCTTTGTTGAGGAACCGAATATCGTAAGCGTTGCATACCTGCCGGTAACGTAACTCCTAACTCACGAGCCCCCAAATTATTAAAGTATTTGTATCGTTTTAAAATAAGCATTGCCCAATCAATTAAATGTGTGTCCAAAGCACAAAGTGATTTATTTTAGCAGATGTAAATAGTCAACAATTTCAATACATTATTATATTATGATAAAGTACAGTACAGCACAGCCAATACCAAAAGATAAGTACATACCAATGCAATCGCTTGCGCACGCTGCGCACCCACGGGACCCGATGGACAATATTCTGTATAGAATATTGTGTCAGAGTTGACTGAGGCCCCAGTGAGATGCAGCTAATATATATACAGTCAGTGTTTCATTGTGAACAATAGAGATGACATAGATAGTTTCTATAGGTCCAGACGTTGGGTGGGTCCAGGCCAGACAGGTAATAGGTTGATTCAATCTAAGGAATCCAAAGGTGGGGGTCTTCTCTCCAGGGGGTCTGCTCCTTTTCATAGCCAGTATCATACAAAGGTTTACTCTCTAATATCAATAACTAAAGTATGCAATATGCGATCTCTTCGCCGACTGCACCGGACAGCTGCTGATGATTAGGGCTTCAATATGATATCAGGCATGACACCTTTCCTATTACCTAAACCTTTAATAACACTACAATGTACATATAATTACTATATATATATATATATATATATATATATATATAGACTAATAATAAACCGAATACTATCTACTCCTGAATTACAGTGTAACAGAACCAATATGAAATTATATAAATAACTAACTGTTGTAATGCGAGTGTGTGCGTGCGTATTTTACCGTGCGATCGTGTCACGCCACGTAACACGTGGCGTACGCTTCGCAATACGCACGGCAAACCAATATTAAACCAATATACTTTTGTTCATCCAATTATACGACTTCAACACAGGGTAGGTATGTTTTTTATTCTCTATGGGGTTTATGTAGCATTTTTTTCCCCCGGGAAAATTTACCAGCCCTCCCCTGATAATTGCGCACCATGTTAGTGCTGAAATAGAGATGTGGAAGATGCATTTACAATAAAAAGTATAATTAAATACAAACGCAATTGCAAAAGACAAATACAAAATAAAATTATTAAGCTAAGTGAAATGAAATATAAACATTTGTTATTTTTTTCTTTTAAAAATTAAATGCTGCATTAAAAAAAGGAATATTAAGAACTTCCAAAAGACAGCTGTGACTTCATATAATATAGCAACTGCACTGATTGAAGTACTACCAGTGGGAGCATTCAATCCACAATCAGCCAATTTGACATTATCATCATCATTACATATTTTTGCACCAGTTCTAAAGCACCTGCAGAGATACGGCTCCTGACAGGTGTATGCCATAGAACACACACCTGACTTTCCTACCCAAACTTAGCAGATCCGAGTACCGAGCAGAGCCGGCTCAGTACTTTTGCGCTTTTTCTGAATTGAAAACGAAGCAAAACGTCATCGTTATGTCATTGGATCTCGGATCTTGCAATTTTTGGATTCCTTTTAAGAGCCAACATAACGGTGGGTAGGAGGTAGGGCGGACCCCATTTTTCTTTTCTACCACTGCTGTGTGCCAATGTGTTTTAGATGTGCTAGGAACTGTTGTGTGTTTGTGTCATTGCTCTGTCGCTTAGCACTCAGCCAGGTCGCTGCAGTAGTCGTCCGAAAGTGTGTGAAAATAATATTGTGATCTGTGAGGTGGTCAAAATTGACTGTAAATGACTTGATATTTGTGTTATTGAGGTAAATAATAATGTAGTACAAAAAAAGCTAAATTATGTGATTTTAGCAAAATTAAAAATAGGGATTTTAGAACAAAATAGGGATCCAAAACCAAAACCAAAGCCAAAACACGTAAGGGCGGTTTTGCCAAAACCAAAACCAAAACACAAAGCTAATCAAGGTCCTAAACCAAAACCAAAACCAGTTCATGGGGTCAGTGAGCATCTCTAATAATTAGAAATCACAAAGCTAATCCAGATCCAAAACCAAAGCCAAAACCAGTACACGGAGGTCAGTGAGCATCTCTAATAATTAAAGATGTTTACTGACCCCTGTGTTCTGCTTTTGGTTTTGGTTTTGGATCTGGATTAACTTCGTGCTTTGGTTTTGGTTTTGGCAAAACTGCCCTTGCGTGTTTTTGCTTTGGTTTTGGATCCCTATTTTTTTCTAAAATCTGTATTTTTTTTGCTAAAATCGCATAATTTTGCTTTTTCCCCCTTACATTATTATTAACCTCAATAACACTAATTTCAAATCGCTTGTAGTCAATTTTGACAACCTCACAGGTCACAATATTATTTTCATACACTTTCAAACAAAGACTGCAGTAGTTCTTGCCAGTGAAAATAAGAAGGCCATTGTCATGCCTGGACATAAGACCAAAAAATCCACCTCTTATGTGTGGAACTATTTTTACCCAAATCCTGACAACAGTTGTCTAGCTATTTGTAGCATTTTAAAGCCATAGTCAGTAGAGGTAGGGACCTAAACCATCTAGGAACCTCATCCATGTTACGCCATTTGAGGCAAGTTCATGGAAAGCTTTTGTGAAAATCAGAAATTTATGCTAAAAAATAACAACATGCAGTCCAGTATCAGCTATGACCCTTCTCTCAGCAAGGTACAAGCACCTGCAATCTACACCCCCAACACCTTCATCATCAATATCCTCACAAGTGATCGGAGTTAGTCCTGCATCCAAGTTTTTAAGACTCCTCAGAAGAATCCTTGAGCGTTAGTCCCACTGTTGCTGCTCCTACTGCTGGGGGTGGATCTTCCACCCAGAAGCAGACCAAGAAGAAGACTACTAGTAGTTTACAACAATTGACTGTTAAACAATCCTTTGCAAGAGGAAGCAAGTATGAAAGCTGTCACCCAGTCGCAAAGCGGATCACAGACGTCATGGCGACTATGCTAGTATTAGATTTGCATCCAATATCCACTATTAATGCAGCTGGTTTTAGGTAGTTACTTGAGGTCTTCTGTCCACGTTAACAAATTCCATCATAACACCATTTTACTAGAAAAGCTATTCCTCACCTCTACCAGAAGGTTCATAAAAATTTATTTATTGGGCTACAAAATGCCATTCTATCCACTGTACACTTAACCACAGATATGTGGACAAGCGGAACTGTGCAAACTGTATATTATATGATTGTAACAGCCCACTGGGTTGGTGATTCGCCTTCACCAGCAGGGACAGCAGCAGAATGTACCCAAGAATGTAACATTTTCCAGATGCAGGCTACTCTGTATCATCTGCTTCACTAAGAGCCATGTTATTATTATTATTATTATTATTATTATCGTAGATTTGTAAGGCACCACAGTGCTTCACAGCACCGTACAGTAGGGAAGACAAGGATAAACATAAAACAAGACATATACGTAAAACAAGAACAGACAAGGCAGACAAAATGAATGGACACATGAAAACAAAGGGTATGGAGGACCCTGCTGATTACAGAGCTTACATTCTAAAGGGCACAGCTTAAACAAGAGGAGTGAGTGTGGCTCACAGTGGAAATTGGGATAGTTGTGAGGGTGAATTAGTGTGAATAGTGTTATCGAGGACAAGGTCACCTTTACAAAAGAGATGGATTTTTAAAGAGCATCTAAAAATTTGAAGGCTGTGGGAAAGTCTAATTGAGTGTGGAAGGAAATTCAATATGTGGGGAACAGCACGGGAGAAGTCTTGAAGGCGGGAGTCACAGGTGGTTAACAGAGACGAGACAAGGCGCAGGTCAGAGGTAATACTGCTGACAACCTTTTTTAAAAACTAAGGGATGTCATTGCAACATGGCTTATCCTGCTTAGACTCTCCTGAGGATATGTGATTTCTGATAACGCCACAAATATTGTTAGAGCATTACAGTGGGGGGAATTACATCACATTCCCTGTTTTGCTCACACAAGCAACTTGCTGGTACCGAGCTTTTTAAAAAATGGCAATGACATGCAGGAGATGCTATCTGTGTCCCGAAATATTTAGGGTCATTTTTGGGATTCTGCAACAGCATGTAGGAGAATACAGCAGCTGCAAAAAGAATAGAATTTAGGGGGAATGTAATTTAGTTCAGCGCAGTGGAGAATACTTTCTGTGTTGTGCAAGGTGCTGAAACCACTCGAAGTAGTCACCTGTGAAGAGAGTGCAGACACTGTTAGCTTGGGTCAAGTGATTCCCCTAATTCGACTTTTTAAAAAGCAGCAAGAGAAATTGAAAGAGGAAATGAAACAAAAATGAACCAAAGCAATTCTGCTAATTATGTTGGACTTGAAGATTAAGTACTTTATTCACTTTGCCAGGATCCAAGAGTTATCAACATCTTGAAATCGGATCATTACATTTTGGGAACTATGCTTGACCCAGATCTCAAGAGAGGCAATGAGCTCCTGGTCAGCAAGCTGACAGTTCAAGTGGTACATGACACAATGACGTCTGCTCCTTAAGTTTCTCTTGAAATTGCTGCTAGGAAAAAACTTAGCTTTCCCAAGACACCCAGTGGTGATGCAGATGAGTTTGCAAAACAATTTGACATTTGGTCTGGTCTAAAAGAATTGCCCAAAAATCCTGACAGCTCTTCCATAAAATGAATTACAAATTCCATGAGGAAGGCCATTGCGGCAATTACATCAAAGTACACAGACTTCTTTGATGGTAGATTCCTATGGGGATAAATAAGTATTGTTTGAGGATGATGTACACACTGATGAGGGTGAAAATGATAACAGTGTAGATTGCAGTGGCAATTTTATGTTTTATGTTATGTTTTTTCTACAGTAAACTTTCACCTTTATTAGAGAGGTGTTTTTTTCTTTAAAAAGATAAAAGCTTTTTATTTACATTTTTGTTTCCCTGACTTAAAACCACTATGCACTTGAACATAAGCTTTAGCACATGAGGTAGAGGGATTAGTATCATCATGACTAAGACTGGAGAGTGACAAGAACAATGCCACCCCTCCTGTTTCTGTATGGCACAGTAGAATGTCACTGGAGACTTTCAAGAACACTGAAAGCCCTATTATTTCAATTTCTGTTTCAGCACTGAACCCTGCTGTAAAGCAACAGGCATGGTGTATGGTGTAACAACCCCTTAATCTAATCCATACCTGAACTGCAATTTTTAGCCATGTTGTTATCAGGGAGTATCAGTGATGTAATTATAAAATCTCCTTGGAAAAGTACTTCAGGGGTTAAATTCCACCGCCACAGGGAACACTCAGGATTTGAGTGAAGTAGGCTATCGCTGTTATTTCTGTTTGCTCCCTATTGTCCACTAGTGAGCTCTACTGCCAGCCAGAAGCATGACCCAGCAGGGGTCACCTGAGGGAAGACACCTGGGGAGGTAGGGGAGAGGGCTGGATAGTGTAAGCAGCCCACCAATTGAGACCTTTTGCAACTCTCCTGGACAGGCAGATCCCAAGTTGGGATTAGGAGGTGGTAAAAGAGGCTACCCAGGGAGCTTGACACATGTGTGATTAACTTTTAGCCAAGAGGTGATGCTCTGCCAGAGATGCACTGTGGAACATATCTCACTGGATTTATTTGAACTGATTTCCTCATTTGTTGGACCTGCTATCATTATGGGGCTGTGCTGTATTTAATCCTGTTCTGCAGAATAAATCATTCTTCTTTTTTTCCCCTAATACCGTGTCCAAATGATTTGGGAACCACGTGTCTTCACACCTGCCACCTCTCCTGTTTAAGAGTGAGCAATGGTACAGTAAAATGTAATTGCAGATTTAGACCAAGACTGCCAGCCCTATTATTTCTATTTTAGCAATGACAATTAGCAATGGAGCAATGGAGCTCTCCTCTTTGTGCCTTACCTTTATAACACAGCTCAATGTGACTGCAGATTTAGAAGACCAAGCCTGCCAGCCCTATTATTTCTATTTCAGCAATGACAATTAGCAATGGAGCTCTTCTCTTGGTGTGTTACCCATATAACACAGTACAATGTGACTGCAGATTTAGAAGACCAAGCCTGCCTGCCCTATTATTTATATTTCAGCAATGACATTTATCAATGGAGCAATGGAGCTCTCCTCTTTGTGTGTTACCTATATAACACAGTAGAATGTGACTGCAGATTTAGAAGACCAAGCCTGCTAGCCCTATGATTTCTATTTCAGCATTGACAATTAGCAATGGAGCTTTCCTGAATGTCACTGGAGACTTTGAAGAACACTGCTACCCATGCTCTTTCTTTTCTACCTATGATGCTGCCCAACTGCACTAGAGACTGCCAAGAACTGTGCTACCCCTACTATGTCCCTCTGTGAAATGACGCAGGATAGCCTTGGAGGGCGGTACTTGTGACGGGAGGAGGTCCCAGGATCCCCTTTCAAATTTGTGAGTGAGTCTATGGCCTGCAACATCATAACTGAGAGAATATATGTGAAATGGGACATATTTAAGGGAAAAATTACCTCAGAGTGTGGCTGCACATAAAGAGGTGAAGGATTCCCCAAGATCAGAGAGCCACAACAAAAGGAATAAGTCTCCATAATATTAAAGAGCAGCCCCTGAGAGTGAAAATGGTCATGGTGGGGGGAGGGTCAAAATAAAGAATGGGGGATACTGCCAAAGCAGTAAGGAGCCAAGTAATAGTGGCAAAATTGAGGATCTGCTATATAGAGTGTCTATGTCTAGAGAGGAAAAATATGTGACTAACTAAGCATACCTCCCAATTTTCCCAATTTAGGTGGGACAGTCCCGATTTGAGGACTTTGTCCCGCCATCCCGATCGGGACAGATTTGTTCCAATAGAATGGAAAGCTGGGTGGTATGCCATGGTGAGTTGGTGTCTCTGGTGCATGCAGTGATTTTTGGGGATGGGAGCGGTGTTGGGGGTAGATTAGCGCTTAAGAGCATAGGAGATGCCCCCAGGTTGTGTAACCATGCCTATTACACCATCGCCACGCCCCCTAATATGGCACAGACACGCTCCCTAAGACTACCCAGACATGCCCCTTTTTTGAACTGTGTCCCGATTTGGAATTTCGCAATGATGGGAGGTATGTGTAAGAGACCCTATAGAAAGATTTGCTCAAAGACACAGTGTAGCAGAATTTAATTTGACAAAGGAGGGACGAAAGGACACAAGAGAAGATTGTTATAGCCCAAAGGATTTTACCACTGCAGACACGACAGAGACTACAGTAGAGAAAAGGGTGTCAGAGCCTGAGCAGACAAGTGATAAGACTGAGAGTACACTGGGGATAGAATGTCAGAACCTAAGCTAAGTTCAAGAAATTGTGAGATACTATCCCGCTGAGGAGAGATGAACTTCAGCTGAGAGCTACACAGAGAAGTTGTCAGAGCTGCATTTGTGTGTTGGAGATAAACTTTACTGTACATATGTAGTCTGCATATGTTGGAAGCTGTAGAGGAGACAGCCTAGGTGTGCCTGCAGATAGAGAGCAAGGAGAGGCTTGCATGTGACTTCCTAGAGCATGTGTGGAACCACTATGTCCAGGATAACCTGGTATGCCACATGATATGTGAACTTAAAATATGTGACTAACCTTGCACCACAGAAACTGACGGCTGCTTGCTGATATTGGCACAGTTCTAATTGGTGGTGCAAAGACTAATGCGCCTTTGGTCTTCGCCAGGGACCCTGCAAGGAGGTTTGGGTTTCGCTGAGAGACATGTACTGCTTGCGGTCCTCCAAAACAGTTACCAGTAAAGTAACTGGATCGTAGAGGATCATCATGCAAACCGAGTTGAAGCCATGCGGTCAGTGAGGCACACAGCGATGATACAAAATAATTGTCAGGCAGCCAAAGGTCAAATACCGAAGATAGGAAATAGAGTCCAAGGGAGTATCCAAAATCTAAGCCAGGAGAAGCCGAGTTTGTAACCAGGAAGTCAGATAGGAAGGTTGGGAGCAACACACAAGTACGCTGAAGCACAGGGGACCTATTACTCTGGCACCCTGATGGTGCCAGAAACTTCTATTTATTGGATACAGGAGGCACACTAGTTACCGGCAGTGGTGATGTAAGCAGCTGCCACTGGGTCCAGGAGTAGCATCCCGTTGCCTGGCAACAGGCTGCGCATTCTCAGTTGGAGCCCCCCGGTGACTGGAAACAATGTGCCTGGTTGCCGGGCAAGCAGAAGCGGCCACGAACCTTGATGCAGGCAGCCATCCCATTGTGGAAGGGGAGACAGGGGAATGGTGCTTAAAAGACCTAATAACATCTGGAGACATGTTTAACAGTTTTTGTAGGAGGAGTTAATGTGGAAAAAAATCTTACATCAATATGCATATTGTTTATGAAAGAATTGAGCCCCAGTGATAAAGAAGTTGCATATATTTTCTTTATTTCTTTGCAACTAAGAATTATGCTGGAGGGTGAAGGCAGGTGGAATAAAAGTTTGTTTTTAAATAGAGGGTTTGACCCCAAATTATTGAGATATTTGTTTACACTGCACCCTAACTTACCACACCTGTTTTCCAGCACCTTAAAAAACACAACATGTGTGAGACCCCCTGGTGAACTACATCTACACCCATTAGCTAGCCGGGGCTAGAAAAGGAGGTGATCTGCGGAACCCATGTACCTTAACACCACACACAGTGACAGGGGTTACAGAGATATAAAAATATAACAGTTTATATAAAACATAAATTATATAAGCCCTACTCCTCCCCACGCACTGATATTTATTTTTAGGGCGTGGGGCAATGACAACATTCATTACAAATATGTCCCTACTGAAAAAAACAAAAACATTTTCAGTCCTTTCTTTCTGTGATGACATTAACAGAACAGGAATGCAATACTTGATAAATAAGCTCCCCTGTGAACGGACCACTCCGAAAGACATCAGAGTTATTGCTGTCGATACTTATGTAATCGACAGTGGTAACCCCTACATATAGAGGGAAGCTAAAAAAGACTTAGGGCTAGATTTACTAACCAGCGGGTTTGAAATAGTGGAGATGTTGCCTATAGCAACCTATCAGATTCTAGCTGTCATTTTGTAGAATGCAAGAAATAAATGACAGCTAGAATCTGATTGGTTGCTATAGGCAACATCTCCACTTTTTCAAACCCGCAGTTTAGTAAATATACCCCTTACTGTTCATGCAAACTTATGTTCTTGCTGGCAATAAGGCTTTTTTGTCCGGTGATAAATTGGTCCCTGTTGGTAGGAACTTAGGAGCAGATATAAAATAGATGAGTTAATGTTCTCCAAAAGGCCATTCTTGGTCCATATAACACAATTACCTGCTGTAACTTACATTGTAATTTGAGTGTACTTGCAGTTTAAACCTTCTTTTTAGCACTGATTCAAATCCCACTGTTAAATTCACAATGGTATTACCAATGCTTTTAACCTTAGTCCTTGGTGTTTCTATTTTTCATGGAAGGTTTTAATGGTAATGGCTTCTGGGATATTTATTTCTTTTTGCACGTATTCCTTTTGTAACTTGTGTTCCCGACATGGTAATTGTTTTATTGTAATATGAAAGTAACAGAAAAGCCAAGCTTACCCAATAGTGCTATTAAACTTTGAATACTAGCCTTATATCATTTTACTTTAACTCATATGGCTGTAGAAATAGCATTGTCGCAGCCTTTTAATACTATATAATTATTTTTTTGTTTTTGTTTTAGCAATTCTAAAGTTTCATGTGTTTCAAAATGAAATTACTTGCTTCACTGACTTTGTCCATTGTCATATCTGACTCTCTGTTTCAGGTATAATCGGGAAGAAAGCTCCATAATACAGACTTGCAGACATGACTTTAATCCTGTCTGCTTCAGGATTTACCATTTCTATTTAGTTTGAAATAACCTGGACTCAGGGCCAGTGCTAAGGCTGTTGCCTAGAGTGCCAAAGTTTAGGAGGTGCCAAATACTGTGAATGAATTACATAATGTCACTTATTAAGTGTTATTATTCTCTGTAGCACCCTTGCTCTGAGCTTTAACCTGCCTGGGATTTAAATTAAGTGTACCTCCTTCCTTTTTTGCAGACAATGCAGGGAAGGGGTTTGTTTTATTATGTAAAAACTTGGTAACTGGCCCTCCTTCCTCTCTCCGGCTGCTTTTTACCATGTAGAGAAGTAGGCAGAGGAGGGGGGATGAAACATCAAGCTGCTCCTTCTCAGTGTCTGTTACAGACTGGGGGCATGGTGCTGCCTGGTGATGTCCAAAAGCAGCACCATACTCCTGGCGTAACACAGAGGAGCAAAAACCATGAGCACTGATGCTGCTCCCCTAGAAGTAGGCGTTGAAGGGTATAGTGCCTGATAAGGGCAATCAATTAATTGATGTAAAAGGCATACCTAATGTCAACTAATTAATAGGGTCATGCTGACATGTCTGATAATATTGAACATTGTCTTAATAGAGGATGTGATTGAACATCACAGACAGTTAACAATCATTACCATTTCAAACCATCAGAGTCAGACTCAGTGTTTAGAAACGTAACCTTGTCTCCATAGCTTTTAGGCACATTACATTAGAGAGTTATCGCCTATTGTATTCTGTTTTAGGTGAAAGATGTCCAATCAACCTTTTTGAATTGAGCAGGGATTGCACCGTTTTCACTCAATGAGCAGGTCTCAGTGCATCAAAGAAAATGAAATGTGGATGAAAACTGGGCAATTACTTAAAGGGCAATCAGCGCCAAGGGGAATATATACCTCTTCTTTTTAAAGGGCAATCAGCCTTATTGCTGGCGAGAATGTGTGTTTTCGCTGGCAATAGGGCTTTTTTTTCAATTCACCCTATGCAATAAACGGTTAGCAAATCTGGGCTTTTCATTCTACTGCGCACATCTGGACTTTCATTTCTACATATCAGCAGAAACTGGCCTGGTGAAGAGGTAAGTTAACCCATACCACTCCAGTATTGCTGGGGCAGCTGACTATCACACAGCTGCCCCTGCAACATTATTGTGATAATTTGCGTCAAAAAAGATTTTTTATTGCTGGAAACAAGATAAATAGACCATTGTATATGTACTTTTCATTTACCTCTGAAGTGTTTTTTATGCCTTTGGCAGGTCTCCATTCAAATTAATTTAACTGGTCATTTTTAGCCCATGAACAGTAATATATATAAAAAATCCCTCCCTCAAAAAAAAATCTTCTTCATCCAAAGTGGTCCAAGAGCACTATACGTTAAACTAAACCCTAAACCTTAAACCATTAGCTGTCGGCCACCCTCTGATAGTCTAGACCAGGGGTTAGCAACATTTTACTATCAGTGTACCTGTTAAAATCTAGTGCAGCCCAGGTGTGGCAGACATATATATATATATATATATATATATATATATATATATATATATATTAGCCGGTACACTGGAGCATTTCTGCCATCCTCAGCTGCTTTAGTGAGGCAGCTGCGGAGCGCCGGTATGTCAGATAAAAGTGGTCTGTGTGTCACGTCTGGCATGCGCGCCTGGTGTGGCCAACCCCTGGTCTAGACATAAGAGGTTCACAGATAAGGGGCCTAATTCATTAAGGATTTTAACTTAAGAAACTTCTTATTTAAGTCTCCTGGACAAAACCATGTTACAATGCAAGGGGTGCAAATTAGTATTCTGTTTTGCACATAAGTTAATTACTGACTGTTTTTTCTTGTAGCACACAAATATCAACTTTAAAGTTCAGTGTACAAATAAGCTATCAAGTATTTGTGTGCTGCATGAAAAAACAGTCAGTATTTAATTTATGTGCAAAACAGAATACTAATTTGCACCCCTTGCATTGTAACATGGTTTTGTCCAGGAGACTTAAATAAGAAGTTTCTTAAGTTAAGATCCCTAATGAATAAGGCACAAGAATCTTATATACATTTTCTTTTGAGTTCTGATTTTTTGAACACTTCTACCAATCAGAAAAAGGTTAGCAAAGTTAAATATTGAAACTCAAATATTTAAATATTTGATATTTTTTCCACCACTCGCTGGAATGCTGGAGCCTGTTGCCTGTATAAGGAAAGTCATGGGGCAATGAAATCTTGGGGTACTGAAATCTTGAAATCCTGTTGTAAAAAAACAGTAATGTTGAAATGTTCTGAATGATGATATCTGGGGATATATTTACTAAATTGCGAGATTGAAATTGTGGAGATGTTGCCTATAGCAACCAATCTGATTATAGTTATCATTTACTTAGAAAATTGTACAAAATGACAGCTAGAATATGATTGGTTGCTATAGACAACATCTCCACTCTTTCAAAGCCACAGTGTAGTAAATAGACCCTTTGGAGGTTTACGAATAATGGGCTGGGGCCTTAACAGACCAAATGTCTGTGTTTTTTAGCTTTAAACAGAATGTTAACCATGCTTGTAACATAATATCTGCTCACTGGATGTTTTATGTTTTGAGCACCATTCTCTGAAAACTCTAAACACTGTTGTGCATGAAAATCCCTTTCTTCCCCATTTCGGTGTTTGGTCTGAACAACGACTGAACTTGTTGACCATGTCTGCATGCTTTTGTGGATTGAATTGCTTTGACATGATTGGCTAATTAGATATTCACACGAACAAGCAGCTAAACAGTTGCCCCTAATAAAGTTGCCACTTAGTTTTATACATCCTGTACAGGGATTGAGCTCTTTATTTTGCACTCAGCCAACAGTCACTGTGCAACATATAGTACACTGACCACCAAGGATTTTGATCTTTTGCGAACACTTGGCCACCAGGTACTAGGATATAATTAGTACACTTAGCAAACAAGATTTGGTCATTATATTGTACATTGGCCACCAGGAACTGGGCACTGTATTTTACAGTTGCAATCAGAGACTGGGATTCATAGAGCAAACTTGGACACCAGAGGCTAGGCAATATATTGTAAAGTAGTCACGACGGGTCAGCCAATATATCATACTTCGCCACTAGGGCATTTGGCTCTATAAGGCACACTTGACAGTCATGGACTGTACTCTATAGGGCATCGTGGACAGGGCAATATAGTTTACATTGGTCACCGGGAACTGGGCTCTGTCCTGTGCACTAGCTACCAGGGACTATGCCCAGTTTTGTACACTGACCAGGGCCGGAGCTTTGTGTGGTACACTGGCCACCAGACAATGAACTGTATTTTATAAACTGCCTACACCTAATCTGTATAAGATACCCCTCCAAATCAATCAAAGCACAAATATTATAAGAATGGAATAAGAGTTATAGTTGTGTAGTCACAGGGTGTCCAACATTTATTTAACACTTACCTTGTATAGACATTATGGATCTCATTTAGAGCCGGACGCAAAGTCAGTTTAAGAAGTGTAGGAGTGGGAGTGTGCCGCAGCTTAGTAGGGTATTACGAGTGGCAAGCAACCCCAGTTGTGTCCCACTCGTAATACCCTATCGAGCTGTGAGCAGTTCCTGCAGCTAGCTAACGCTTGCGCCACCTAATTCCTGCCGCACAGCTTTAGCCCTGTTTTGATGTGTGTTGCGTCTGCGCCTCACTGCGACTAGGATGTAATTACATGGTCACACCTTCACAATTCTGTGTTCCTCCCATTCTCTCGTAGTGAGTTGCAAGCTGTCGCAAGTGTTAATTGCGGCCAAAATGCAGGAGGATTTGGTGCTTTCTGCACATGCGTGGTAGTGTTTTTTGGTTAGATGCGCCTAAAACGGACTTTGCGTCCGACTCTAAATGAGGTCCTATAATTACAACATTTAACCAGTGTTCATTCATTTCACTTTGTTCTAGTTGAAGAGAGAAAAAACAACAAATACACCTATTGTTAAATGGGGTCCACAATGCTCTGTTTATGACACTGCATATACAGTAATGTTACTTGCAGAAGTGAGTTTAACAGAGCATTCTCACTTCACTTGTCTACAACAATTTCAGGTCTGAGTTCTTCAAAGACGCCAGCTTTAATAAATAACCTTCAAAGACTTGTAATACTGGAGGTAGCAAAAGATGTCATTGCACCTGACATGCATTATCAGAGAGATATTACTATTAGTAAAACCTGCAGTAGTATTTAGTAACATAAGTGGCCAATTATCTTGCTAACTAATGTTGATCTTCAAATCAAACGTTAATTGAAAATGACTGAAATTATTGTACATTAAAGCTTTTTGATGTGACACAGATGTATCTGAAAAAGAAGGAACAGATAGGGAAATACAGTAAGAAAGGCATTTCTTTTAATTTCTTGAGTGGAAGGTTTTGAAGATATGACATTTAAACATTTGAAATGTTTGAACAGTCTGTCATCTTGCTATGTTAAACTGCATCACCTGTAATATCGAAAAGTTCTACATCTCGGCAGAATCTCACAATTAGATATTTTACCCGCTGTAACACACCTCAGCCAATCAGATTTTAGATTTCTGCAGTGTGTCTAGACTAGACTGTAAAGAGCATACTTGTGCCATTTGCGTCATGTCACTAGTCCCAGTGGCCACCTGCCGGACAGTGGAGTACATGCACTCCATGTATTATCAGACTGCCTGTGTACCCCATCTAGAGCAAACAATGTGAAACAATGTGAAACCTCTCATGTGGTAATAACATCAAAACCTTTTCTGCAGTTCCGTCACCCCTCACAAATAACATGAACACCTTCAAATTTGTGTCATCTGTTTTTAGAGCACTTAAATATTGTGCCTGCAAAGTGAAGTCTCGTCATAGTGGTTTAGCACCTGCTCCCGCATAAAATTGCTGCTATCCTACAGTACAGGAACACCTTGACCTTCTCTGATCTTTCAATCATCTTCATTCAAAATCAGTAGCTTTTCGAAGAAATACCACCTCACAGCATAAACCGTGTGCATAAAAGCAGGCACAGAAACTGAAAAAGCTCTTGTACAGATGTCAAAACAGCTTCTGCAGGACTTTTGCACTTTTATTTCATAAATAGTTCCTTCCCCCAGTCATTAATGAACATGAGCTGGTAACATTTATCTGTGTAATAATTATAATGATACCAATAATAATAATTATAATTATTATTATGACTAATGTATCTATTTGGCTATCGAGCTATCTGCAGAAAATACTTGAGGTTAAAAAAATAAATGTGTATTAAATGCTAAACACAGTAATATGTGACACTAAATTATTGTATATTTAATTCCACTGTACTGCAGAGCGATTTAAGCTGGCTCCCTGAGTATGACAGAGCAGTAGGTGACTTTGAAAACACAGACAATCTATATTTTCACAGCGGAGGTATAATAGTGAATAACAATTACCTAACTGGTAACATATTGCATGTCAGCTCATCAGTCACAAGAGGAATCGTCTAATTAGGTCCCAAGATATCTAAACATATCCATATATATCTGAGCCAGTCACTTGATTCTTTAAATCAAGGTAAGTATCCATGACCAGCAAGCTAATGAAAGCATGCAATTTATCAATGCAAACATAGTGAGATGGCATATACTATATATAAAACAAGATATAACTTGTTTTCATATTCTTTAAAGACTATCGTTCAATGTAAATCTATTATAATTGCAGGTACTTTACCAAGGCACAGAATAAGTTTGCATTTTGTGGCCATTTCCTAGAATTTTCTATCATATAGTTAAATTTAGGCTTATGCTCCCTATTGGTAACATTTCATATTCCTCATACAATGCCTCTAGCATTGTTCCTGACATCATATCATAATAATGCTGGTTTAATATGGGGATTGCAGTGTTCTCCAAACTTTAGCTTTTTACCTAGAAGCTATGAGTTGGGAGTTTCACAATGTCTACTGTACTTTTTGCATGACTTAAAATAAAACTTTTTTTTTTACGTTTATGACAATTAACTCTTTGGAACCAATTTACAGAATTGTTACTGAGGGTTCATCATAAACTACATGTATTTCCTAATTATAGTTTGTTATTTTTCAGAATAAAAGGTCTCTTGAATAAAAAAGATTCATAAATGTAACCTACCCCCAATTAGGCTTATTGTGTAAATTTACTGACCAGGTGCAAGGAATTTGTGTATTTCAGCCACAGATCGGTACACATGCATTGAATTTGAAATTAAAGGACCACTGCATGTGGGTTAATCCTTTGCTATAAAGACTGAAAGTATTTGGCTTATTTGGCTGTAAATGCTTATTTTTATGCATATATTGGCTGGTTTGCTAGTATTGGCCAAGGGATTACTGTTTTAAAGGGTTATTCATGTGACTAAGGGAAGCTGTGGAGAATCTCCATGGTGGCAGTAGGCAATGATATCTTGTAATAAACAGCAACCAAAATCAAGTCCGCTTTTTGCAGTCTAATCTAGACACATTACTGAAATCGAAAATCTGATTGGTTGCTATGCGTTAAGAGACCAGGATAGGACTGCTAACAAGAAAGGTAGGTGGCGTAGGAAGCTGTAATAATTTGAGAGTTGTAGAGGCTGCTAAGTGGCCATAATACATTTTTGTACTGATTTATCACATTGGATTGGAAGCAATCATGGTGGAAGCAATTTGTACTATATGCTAGAGATGTGCCCTAACCCCGTGTTGTGGTTTTGGTTCTAAAATGTGTTTGTGATTTGGTTTTGTAACTGATTTTGCTAAAAAAATCATGATTTTTAAATCTGGATTTAATTAAAAATTGTGGAAATTGGTAAAATAATGTAATTTTAAGCTGTTTTTGCTCCTGTATTACTATTTGTATCATTAACATTCTTTTCAGTCATTTCCAGTCTATTTTCTAATGATCCCTTCAATACTGTCCCAATTGTCACCAAGTCTGCAGTGGCGGCAAGATGTTCCCATAGTGTGCTACCTTGGGTTTGGTAACTGTACCACCTGCAATTTTTTCCTTGATAATGTTCCTAATAAGTTGCTGAGTTGAGTCTTGCTCCCCGGACTAATATTTGCCAGCCCTCCCCTGGTCTGCAGTGAGCTGAAGAAGAATTTTGTCATTTTACCATTGTTGCATTTGCCTTCTTCCATTCACTTAAAAAAATAATTAATCAGTCTATACGAATCTCTGACTCCATCATTATAGCGTAAATTGTCAGCCATCATATCTCAATCTCTACATGTATTGTTTGCCAGGACCAAAATCTGTCCTCTGTTTCTCAGAATGTGGACTTTCAATTGCAGCGTCAAGACATGTTTTTGGCAACCAAATCAATGTGAATATTATAGATACTTAAATGGGTGGGAAGGGTAACTATTGGACTATCTCAACTATCTGTTTTACAAATTTCTTGCACTTTACTAATAGAACATATAAATATTAGTTATATACTTTCCATATTTATATACATGGGTCTTGGGGACCACCTCCGCTGCAAGTTTTGGGCAGTCCTCTCTCCCCCAAGGTTGGATGAAGCTTTCCCCATGGGACTGATTCATTAGCTCTCACCATAAAGATATGCAAGTCCCCTGCTTTGATTCAGAAGGGCAGCATTACATCACAGAGCATATATGTAAAACAAAATATGAAAGCTTTGCTCTTGGCTACAGATGAATGCTCTGCCCATTGAAAAGTGCATGATATTAGTCTTTTGGAATGGATGCAGACCACCTTCGTCTATTTACTTTTATAAATGTCTAACTCCAATCATTCATACCACTGTCCATCCAATGACTTCTGCCTGTTACTGTAGCTTCACTGTCTATGATGGATGCCCTGCAACATTCAAAATGTATTGTGTGTGTAGTCTTTGAAGTTTTTGTAGGCCAACTTCATCTATCATCATCCACAATTATTTATATAGTAGCAAGGTTATAAAAGCTCTGCTCTTGACTGCCAATGAATGCTCTGCCAATCGAGAAGCTCATAGTACTAGTCTTTGAAGGTTTTGGTATGGGTGCAGGTCACCTTTGTCTATCATCATCAACATTTACTTATATAGCGACAGCAAATTACGCAGCACTTTACAATTAGGTATCTACTTGTCTAAAATATCTACTGATGCCTCTGTCCATTTAATGACATCTCATTGTTACTGCTTCTTCACTCTCCATGATGCATGCTGTCTAACATTCCAAGCGTGATAACGATCCAAATCTCTTGCATATTTTGCATTGAAATTTTTCAAGAAATTACATTTTGCCTCGTTTTGAGATCCAAAATTGATGCACGAAACCAAATCATGACTCGCTTTCACTTGGAACCACAGATCTCGCATCTGTCAGACTTGTCCAAATCCAAATCTCTCACCTCTACTGTATGCATATTATTTTTTCCTGCTCACATAGCAAAGGAGACTGGATGGAACTAGAGATGCTCAGGCTCGGTTCCCCAAGAACCGAACACACTCGAACTTAGCAGATCCGAGTACCGGGCCAAGCCGGCTCGGTACATTTGCGCGCCCTTGGTGTTGAAAATGAGGCAAAAAATCATTACGTCGTCGGATCTCACAAGTTCTGAATCCTATAAGTACCGCCCTCCACGGCAATCCAGCGCCATTTCACAGAGAGCTACAGAAGGGGTTGCACAGCTCTTTGCAGTCTCTAGTGCAGTTGGGCAGTGTCATAGGTAGAAAAGAAAGAGGAGGGGTAGCAGTGTTCTTCAAAGTCTCCAGTGAAATTCAGGAGAGCTCCATTGCTAATTGTCATTGCGGAAATAATTGTCTTGGCGTGTTCTTTAAAATCTGCAGTTACATTGTACTGTGCCATAGCTCAGCCAGAAAAAGGAGAGGTGGCAGTGTTTAGTGCTGAAACAGAAATTCAAATATTAGGGCTAGCAGTGTAATTAAAATTCTCCAGTTACATTTTACCGTGCCATAACTCATACAGAAACAGGAGAGGTGGCAGTGTCCTTGTCACTCATAAGTCTTGAGTCACATTGCTTTTGTTACTCTCCAGTCTCAGACATGATGATACTAACCCTTCTACCTCATGTGCTAAAGCCTATGTTCAAGTGCATAGTGGCTTTCAGTCAGGGAAACTAAAATGTAAACTGGTACCCTTTTAAAGAAAAAAACAACTCTCTAATAAAGGTGAAAGGTTACTGTAAAAAAATATAAAATTGCCAATATGCCACTCTACCCAAAATATTACCAGGCATACCAGCATCAGCTAGCTCCCTTCTCTCAGCTAGATCGCAACACCTGCAATCTACACTGTCATCATATTCACCCTCAACAGTGTGTACATCATCCTAAAACAATACTAATTCATCCCAGTTGGCATTCACCATCACAGAAGTCTGTGTACTTTGATGTAATTGCCGGTAATGGCCTTACTCAGATAATTCTTTTAGATCAGACCAAATGTCAAAATGTTGTGCAGACTCATCTGCATCAACACTGGATGTCTTAGGAAAGCTAAGTTAGTTCCTAGCAGCAATTTCCAGAGAACCTGAAGGAGGTTCATTGTGTCATGTACTAGTTGAGCTGTCAGCTTGCTGACAAGGAGCTCATTGCATCTCTTGAGATCTGGATCAGTTGAAAAGAAAGAGAAGACATAGCTCTTAAACCTAGGATCAAGCACAGTTGCAAAAATATAATGATCCGATTTCAAGATGTTGATAACTCTTGGATCCTGGCTAAGCGAATAAAGTACTTAAGCTACAAGTCCAACATAATTAGTGGAATTATGTTTCATTTCCTCCTTTAATTTCTCTTGCTGCTTATCAAAAAGTCTAGTTAGGGGAATCACTTGACTCAAGCTAACTGTGTCTGCACTCTCTTCACAGGTGACTACTTTGATTGGTTTTAGCACCTTGCACAACATGGAAAGTATTCTCCACTGCGCTGGACTAAAAGTACATTCCCTCTAAATTCTGTACTTCTTGCAGCTGCTGCTTTCCTCTACATGCTGTTGCAGAATCCCGAAAATGACCCTAAATATTTCGGGACACAGATAGCATCTCCTGCATGTCATTGCCATTTTTTAAAAAGTTCTGTACCACCAAGTGGATTTTGTGAGCGAAACAGGGAATGTGATGGAATTCCCCCCACTGTAATGCTCTTACAATAGTGGTGGTGTTATCAGAAATCACATATCCTCAGGAGAGTCCAAGCAGGATAAGCCATGTTGCAATGACATCCCTTACTTTTTCAAACAGGTTGTCAGCGGTATTACCTCTGACCTGCGCCTTGTCTCGTCTCTAATAATCACTCCTCACTCCCGCCTTCAAGACTTCTCCCGTGCTGCTCCCCACTTATGGAATTCCCTACCACGCCCAATCAGATTTTCCCACGGCCTTCAAATCTTTAGATGCTCTTTGAAAACCCATCTGTTTTTTAGAGGTGGCCTTATCCTCGATAACACTGTTCACACTAATGCACCCTCACAACTATCCCAATCTCCTCTCTGAGCCACACTCGCTCCTCTTGTTTCAGTTGTGCCCTCTTCCCTTTAGAATGCAAGCTCTCTAATGAGCAGGGTCCTCCATACCATCTTTTTTCATGTCTCCATTCATTTTGTCTGCCTTGTCTGTTCTTGTTTTTGTATGTCCTGTTTTATGTATGTCCTTGTCTTTCCTATTGTACTGCACTGTGGAACACTGTGGTGACTTACAAATCTACGATGATAATAATAATAATAGTAATAATAATAATAATAATAATAATAATATGCCTCTTAGTTAAGCAGATGATACACAGAGTAGCCTGCATCTGGAAAATGTGCCTTTATTGGGTACATGCTGCTGCTGTCCCTGCTGGTGAAGGCGAATCACCAACCCAGTGGGCTGTTACAATCATATAATCTTTAGGTTGCCCAGTTTCGCTTGTCCATACATCTGTGGTTAAGTGTACAGTGGGTAGAATGGCATTTTGTAGCACAATAATTACATTTTTACGAACCTTCTGGTAGAGGTGAGGAATAGCTTTTCTAGTAAAATGGTGTTGTGATGGAATTTGTTAACGGGGACAGAAGACCTCAAGTAACTGTATAAAACCTGCTGCATTAATAGTGGATATTGGACACAGATCTAATACTAGCATAGTCACCATGACGTCTGTGATCCGCTTTGCGACTGGGTGACAGCTTTCATACTTGCTTCCTCTTGCAAAGGATTGTTTAACGGTCAATTGTTGTAAAATACTAGTAGTCTTCTTTTTGGTCTGCTTCTGGGTTGAGGATCCACCCCCCAGTAACTTGGATGCAGGACTAACTCCGATCACTTGTGAGGATATTCATGATGAAGGTGTTGGGGGTGTAGATTGCAGGTGCTGAGATCTATCTGAGAGAAGGGAGGTAGCTGAATGCTTGTTTTTATTTTTTAGCATAAGTTTCGGATTTTCACAAAATCTTTCCATGAACTCACTTCAAATGGCGTCACATGGATGAGGTTCCTAGATGGTTAAGGTCCCTACCTCTACTGACTATAATTTTACAATGCTACAAATGGCTAGACAACTGTTGTTAGGATTTGTGTAAAAACAATTCCAGGTGGATATTTTGGTCTTATGCCCAGGCATGACAATGGCCTTCTGCTCATCACTGGCAAGAACTGCTTCCACTGGTGCATGACTTGCCACAGTAGAGTTCATTAACAGCACTGTTTGCTTAGGTGCCTTAAGCTCATTGTAAGCTTGTTTTGTGGGGGCCCAAACAAACCAAGAACCTCAGCCACAAAAGTGGCACTGCTTGCCGCTGGAGTGCTTGCTTTGTTAAACTGTACATGTCCTTTTAAATATCTTACATAAGGGTGGGTGGGAAGGCCCAAGGGCAATTCCATCTTGCACCACTTTTCTTTTCTGCCACGGCTGTGTGGAAATGTTTCCTAGATGTGCTATGATCTGCTGTGTGTTTGTGTCATTGATCTGTTCCTTAGCATCCAGCAGGTTGCGGCAGTCTTTGTTTGAAAGTGTAAGAAAATAATATTGTGACCTGTGAGGTGGTCAAAATTGACTGCAAATGACTTGAAATTAGTGTTATTGAGGTTAATAATGTAGGGGGGAAAAAAGCAAAAATATGTGATTTTTGCAAAAAAAATAGGGATTTTAGAAAAAATAGAGATCTAAAATCAAAATACGCAAGGGCGGTTTTTCCAAAACCGAAACACGAAGTTAATCTAGATCCAATACCAGAACACGGGTGTCAGTCAACATCTCTAGATGAAACTTTTCTGAAACTAAAATATCTGATACAAAAGTACTAGTAGAGATTACATTTTGCAATCAAGATTGTAAGATAACATATAGTGTTAAGAATTTTCTAAAGGCATGTATCTGAAAAACATCAATTGGAAAGTTCCAAATACAAGAAAAAAGACATAAAAAAGTTGCTGCTGCTCAGTGAAAATATCATACACAGACATGAAGGCCTCAAACAGTTTGGTTTATTTTGTGTCAAGAGCGCAGATGTGAAATGCACCTAAAAATTCCTTTTTACATAGCACGCTGAGACACAGTCGCTAAGAAATGTACGGTTCAGCATGCTATGTTAAAATTTGAAGAGGGCTGGCTACTTCTCCTACTGCTTTCATTGTAAAACTATCAAATTCCAATTCACTTACTTTTTCCATACCACCACATCTAAATTTTCATTCCGCCCCCTTCTAAATATCCTCTTCAACCACAGGCTATATTCGTATGATGATGACTGGCATTGTAATATTAAGAGGTTTTGAAAAAAAAATGAAATACATTTTAAAAAACAAACAGCCTACTCCCTCCCAAAAGTGATTCCAACACTAGCACTCATAGCCTAGGCTGGTAGTGACAATTTATGGGTGATAAATAGCGTGGAATTCCCCCGCAAAAAATCTGCTACCAGCATTAGGTTATGAAAGGGTGAGCTGCTGATACTATAGCAGGAAAATCCTAGGGCATTCAGCACTTAAAAATAAAGTGCCCCCCCAATAGGAGAAAACAGCCACGTGCTAAAGTACTAGGGCTCTTCCAACACTGCTGGTAAAATATTTATTACCAGGGGTGTATAAACTACATACACCATAGCAAAGTACTTAAAAATGAAAACATCTACACACACACTCATTCACCAATTTATTTCTCACCTGGGTCTGATGATTCATTAAGGAAAGTTAAGCAAAAAATTGAGTAAGTTTTCGTACTCAAGTTTTGTGGACAAAACCATATTGCAATGCAAGGGGTGAACATTAGTCTATTATTTTGCACATAAGGAAGATACTTGCTGTTTTTTCACGTAGCACACAAATACTTAATAACTTATATTTACACTGAAATTTAAAGTTGATTTAGGACGTGCCCTAGCCCAACTATAAATCTGCCATCACATTTTAAATTTACCTCCACCTCTAATGCAACATGGTTTTGCCTTACTTGCTTAGTTTTGCTTAACTTTCCTTAATGAATGAGGCCCCCTATGTCCAAGCCTATACATTTGCCATGTCTCCCTTGGAAACTCTAAATATGGCTTGCAGCCTTGTAATTTGTCTCCCAAAATGCTAACCTGTGTGACCATTCCTTAAATCCTTTCTTGTATTAGTATATCCAGGAGCTTTTTTAGTGCATTTCCTGAATATGCAAATTTAATGTGCACGCTCACATTGCTTTTTTGAAAATAAATCTACACCTAATTGTGTGTAATTGTGGGTGTAACACAGTCCATTTTGTTAGATATGACTAGTCACCAGATAGTTCAGAATGATAAGTGCACCAATACACTTTGCTGGGCTAAAAATTGCACAATAATTTCTTGCATCATATTTATGTTTATGGCCTATAAATCAGTTTATAAGTATTGTGGGGCAGAATGGTGTGACTTACTTTGTTAATTTCATAAATTAAAAGTGAAGACATTTTGGGCTGCTATGCTTTAAAGAAACTTTCCACCCCTTTTGTATATCTTCGCTAGGTGGAGTGGTCCCTCCTCAGGGAACATGAGATTTATATTAGGGTAGAGGGTGTTTGTGAAGTTCTCTGTTCAAGTATAGTTAAATAATAATTGTTTCCTTTCCTTAATGAATTTTGTGAAGGGGTCTAACACTTCTTAAGCGCAAGACCAGATTTCCCCCGTAGAGTTGAGCTAGAACGCGAACCCTCCTAACTCTAAATCTAGCAATGCACTTTACATTTGTCCCCCCTGCAGAGCAATATGGTTTAGCTAAGGTGAACAACTGCATGTTCTAGATCGATTTACACCTAAGTCTGAGTGAGGTCCTTAGATCTTAGGTGTTTCTGGCATGACTTCTAAGGACTGAAAAAACTTTCAGAGTGGAGACCTCACTTAAAGTGAATGAATCTATCTTTCTGATGAGGCTGCTGCTAACTGTACTAGATCATTGAACAAATTAGGTAGATTTGCTAAGGAGGCTTACAAATCATATTTGTTTGGTAAATCCTATTTCTTACATGCAGCACACTGACAATTTAAATTCAAATACATTATTAATATCATTATTTTCACAAGAAGATGACCTGAACTCCTGTGTGAAATTAATAATTTGTTGTTGTCTTTAAGTGAAGCTTAATAGCCATCATTAATTATGAACAATCCCTTAAATTATGAATTATTAATGACAAACAAGTAATGTTAACACATACAAATGAATTGCCTGTAGAAGGGGTGATTATGGATGCTTTCAGACTTGTTTTTTTTTTTTTATCAAGTGAGGGTTATAGCCTACATGTAAAACAATTAATTTCTGTAATTTGCTGTCCAGCAAAATTAACATGTCAATAAACAATATCATGAATTTTACTTTGAAACAGGAAAAGCTTAAATCTTTTTGGGAGATTAATTGTCATATCAAACAAATGACAAACAAAATCTGGAAAACTAAGTGACAAAACATATTCATAGTTGAGCTTTTTGAAGCTACAGTCTTGTAGATGGGAACGAGAGGTGGTCACCAGTGGCATAGATCAGAGGTAGATCTAAGAGGATGAGAGAGAGCATTTTGAGATGAGATTTGAGATGTACTGTTTGAAGAGGTGGAATATGCAATACATATATCAGGATGCTATTGATACTTACTGTACATAAAATGCATTTTTACAGTTGCTCTTAATTACAAACACATGGTCGTCACCATTATCAATCAGCATTTACAACTGCCCTGTAGCTGGCGCAAGTGATATGGCTAAAAAACACATACCTGAGAGATGGACAGAGCTTGATGAATGTGCATGGGCTCGAACTTGGCATGCCCCTACTGTAGATTTCCTATGTTCACATGCCCCTTACCTCCCCCGTTCCATTCCACCCTTCAAATCATAGGATATCAAGATGAATTGCATGCACTTGCATTCCCACGAGTTTTGTACATTTCTGAGCGTGCACAGAGCAATTTAACACAAAATACGATGCTCAGTGGGACTTATGTTTCTTAATGAATAATACGCATTCATTACAAAACCCAAGTCACTACAAACAAAGTGTCACGGACGTGACCTTAGTACCTGCAAGTATTGGCACTACTACACCAGGAGGCGCGGAGTCTAACACGCCGCTGGTGTTCACCAGGGACCCCCGCAAGGAAGTTTGGACTTAGCGGCAACGACGTGCAGGTCGCGGCCCTCCCAGGTAGCTACTTGCGAGATATAGAGAAGAGACGTAGTCAGACAGGCAGGGTCAGGAACCAACCGGGCAGATGAGGTACCGAATCAGAAGACAGAGAATGGTCAGCAGGCCGAGGTCAAACCAGAATATCAGGATGGAACAATGGAGAATCCGAAAGCGAGGTCAGGAAGCCGGGTCAAACACAGGGAAGCAGTAGTTAATATACAGGGACACTGACACACTGAGACTAAGGAACCAGTTGCTCTGGCACCCTAATGGTGTCAGAGCAGGTTTTAAATAGGAAGTGAAGCTTCCTCATTGGTGGGCAGGGAATCGGCGGTCAGCTGTTCTGACCGCCGACAGGAACCAGGAGAACGCGTCCCGTTGCTATGGCGACGGGCGCGCCTGCGCACCTCGTCGCCGGAAGAGGCGTCCCCGTTGCTTGGCAACGGGGCGCTCTGCAGAGGAGGAGGCGCAGGGACGGCGTCTGACAGTACCCCTCTCCTTACAATTGGGGGAATCACTGGGTACAGAACGATGTTTCAGGAAGTCTGCCAGTAGCCTAGGGGCATGCAAATCTTCTTTAAAGACCCAAAATCTCTCCTCTAGGCCGAAGCCTTTCCAGTGTACGAGGTATTGGAACCGACCTCGGACGTTGCGTTCAGCAAGAATTTGGCTAATCTCATATTCATTGCCCGTAGTAGTGGAAATGGCCTGAGGGACAGTCACACTTTGTCCCCCACTTGGAGAGCTGGTACAACTCTTCTATGCTGATCGGCAGAAGATTTATAATGCCGTCCGGATTTCAGGAGGTTCTCTTTGGTGGTAGCCCATAATTTAGCCATATCTTGAGTCATGGCATGGGCGGCAGGAACCGTGGAGGAGGTGGAAGAGAACGTGGGGAGGGTAGGATGCGTCCCATACACAATGAAGAAGGGCGAAAACCCCGAAGAACAATGGACATGATTGTTGTGTGTGAACTCGGCCCAAGGTAGCAGAAGACTCCAATTGGATTGGTTAAGAGATGAGAAACAACGAAGGAACGCCTCCAGGTCTTGGTTTACTCGCTCCGTCTGGCCGTTCGTCTGGGGATGATATCCAGAGGAGAACTTGAGGGTAATACCTATATCTTTGCAGAAGGCTCTCCAGAAGCGAGACACGAACTGGACACCTCGGTCAGATATTATTTCCAGAGGGCACCCGTGGAGACGAAAGATTTCTTTGATGAAGACTTGTGCCAATTTGGATGCAGATGGAAGGCCTTTTAGAGGAACGAAATGAGCCATTTTAGAGAACCGGTCTACTGTGACCCAAATGGTGTCAAAGCCGCTGCTGGGTGGCAAGTCAGTAATAAAATCCATCGAGATGCTGGACCATGGGCGATCAGGAATCGGAAGAGGTTGTAACAATCCAGCGGGGGATTGTCTAGGTATCTTGTTCTGGGCACAAACAGAGCATGAGGCTACAAACTCTTGGACATCCGTACGGGCCGTTGGCCACCAGTAGTGTCGTGATAACAGCGAGAGAGTCTTCTCAGTACCAGCATGACCGGCAAATCTAGAGGCATGAGCCCAACGTAACGCCTTTAAGCGTAGATGTGGTACTAGAAAGGAACAGCCCACAGGAGGAGTACGGGTGATGGCTACAATACAGGAGGGTTCAAACACTGGTGGGGGTACAGTAGTGGGTGAAGAATCGGAGACATCGAAAGAGCGGGAGAGGGCATCAGCTTTGGAATTGAGATAACCAGCACGATAAGTAAGAATGAGATTAAAGCGGGCGAAGAATGAGGACCATCTGGCTTGCCGGGGGTTGAGACACCGAGCATCCCGGAGATAGATGAGGTTCTTGTGGTCGGTGAATACCGTAACAGGATGACGTGCCCCTTCCAGAAGATGGCGCCATTCTTCGAGCGCAGACTTCACCGCCAATAACTCTTTGTCCCCTATACCGTAGTTAGATTCAGAGGAAGTGAATCTCCTTGAAAAGAACCCACATGGCAGCAGTCCCCCTGAAATGGATTCTTGTGAAAGAACTACCCCGACTCCTACTGCAGATGCGTCCACTTCTACCAGGAATGGTTTATCTTGATCCGGTTGAACAAGTACAGAGGCGGAAGAAAAGGCTTTCTTGAGTGCTTCGAAGGCGTCGATGGCCTCCGTGGCCCAAACATGAGGATTAGCAGTTTTCTTAGTCAGAGCGGTAATGGGTGCGATGATAGAAGAAAATCGTGGAATGAACTGCCGGTAATAGTTGGCGAAGCCAATGAATCTCTGGGTAGCTTTCAGACCCATAGGTCTAGGCCATTTGAGGATGGCAGATAGCTTGACTGGATCCATCTGTAGACCGGAGCCTGACACGATGTAGCCCAGGAAGGGAATCTGTGGCTTCTCAAATACACATTTCTCCAGCTTACAATACAACTTATTGGCTCGTAGACGAGACAGGACCTCACTTACATGAACACGATGGCTGGTCAAGTCTGAAGAAAAGATTAAGATGTCATCCAGATAGGCTACTACGGAGATGTAGAGAAGGTCCTGGAAAATCTCATTAATAAAAGATTGGAAAACAGCGGGGGCATTGCACAACCCGAAGGGCATGACCAGGTATTCAAAGTGGCCTTCTTTAGTGCAGAATGCAGTTTTCCACTCATCTCCTGAGCGTATACGAATGAGGTTATACGCCCCCCGTAGGTCTAGCTTAGTAAAGACCTTGGATCCTGCGATTCTATCAAAGAGCTCAGAGATGAGAGGTAACGGGTATCTGTTCTTTATAGTGATGGCGTTCAATCGCCGGTAGTCAATACACGGCCGTAGGGAACCGTCTTTCTTCTTGACGAAGAAAAATCCCGCACCCGCGGGGGAGGAAGATTTCCTGATAAAGCCACGTTGAAGATTCTCAGAAATATAGGTGGTCATGGCAGTATTCTCAGGGAGAGATAGGGGATAGATTCTGCCCTTAGGAAGAGGTTTAACAGGTAGTAATTCGATGGAGCAGTCCCAGGGCCGGTGGGGGGGCAGGACCTCGGCCGCAGCTTTGCAAAACACATCCTGATAAGCAATATATGGAAGTGGCAGTTCAACGTGTGGAGATATCAGAAGACAAGGAAGAGAGGTCTGGCTGGGTTTTAGACCAGACAAACAGGACTTAAAACATTGTGGGCCCCAAGAAGTAACCATCGCACGATTCCAATCCAATTGGGGTGAATGAAGCTTGAGCCAAGGTAATCCTAGAATGACGGTGTTGACAGAACGAGGAAGAACCAGGAACTCGATGACTTCAGAATGTAGCACCCCTACCGTCAGCCGAACTGGGGCGCAGGCGTGAGAAACAGACCCGTTGGAGATCCGATTCCCATCTACCGCGGTGAGGAATAACGGCTGAGGCAATTTGATGGTAGTTAATTGGAGTTGCGATGCCAGAGTGGCAGAGATGAAATTTCCGGCAGAGCCGGAATCCACAAAGGCTAAGGTCTCAAAGGGGCCGACAGAGGTATGCAAGGAGATGGGCATGAGGCAGTCGTTACTAGCAATGGTGTAGGGAGTAATAATTCCAACTCCTAAATCGGCCTCCCTTCCACCGATTAGGAGGGGGCGTTTCCCGGTCTCTTGGTACAAGATGAGATGGTATGACCAGGATCTCCACAATACAAACATAAGTTTTGCTTGAAGCGACGTTGACGTTCCTCGGCGGACAGCCGGGAACGGCCGATTTGCATCGGTTCTTCAGGAAGGACCGGGTTTTGAAACATGGGAGCAAGGCGAGTAGAGGACCGTCTGGAGGTGGCACGTTCCAGAGTCCGCTCACGGAAACGTAGATCAATGCGATTGCATAAAGAAATCAGGGAATCCAAATCAGAGGGAAGCTCACGGGAAGTTAACTCATCCTTAACTCGGTCTGAGAGTCCTTGCCAAAAGGTTGCTACCAAGGCTTCGTTATTCCAACTGAGCTCAGAGGACAGCGTGCGGAATTGTATAGCATACTGCCCGACGGTCAGGGATCCCTGGCGGAGGTTCAGGAGACTGGAGGCAGCCGAGGAGATGCGTCCGGGCTCATCAAAAACCTTGCGGAAGGTTTCAATGAAGGTGGTGACGTTGGACAACATAGGGTCATCTCGCTCCCACAGGGGGGAGGCCCAAGCAAGGGCCTGTCCGGATAATAAGGACATAATAAACGCCACCTTAATGCGTTCAGAGGGAAAAGATGCAGGACTACACTCGAAGTGGATCAGACACTGATTAAGGAATCCTCTGCATCTTTTAGGCTCGCCATCAAACTTGTCCGGTGGAGAGAGTCTCAGGGCTGTAGAGGAAACCACTGCAGGAGAGGAGGAGGTGGCGGCGACTGCCGCGGTAGTCACGGGAACATTTTGAGCAGAAGCCATGGAGACCTGGAGGGTCTCAAGACGAGTTGCGACTCCTTGGATACAGTGAAGTAACTGTGCCTGCTCTGCTTCTTGCTTCTCCACCCTATGAGCCAAGTGGAGTAGAAGGTCACGTGCAGAGGGTTCATTAGATGAGTCGGTTGACATGGCCAGAGCAAACTGTCACGGACGTGACCTTAGTACCTGCAAGTATTGGCACTACTACACCAGGAGGCGCGGAGTCTAACACGCCGCTGGTGTTCACCAGGGACCCCCGCAAGGAAGTTTGGACTTAGCGGCAACGACGTGCAGGTCGCGGCCCTCCCAGGTAGCTACTTGCGAGATATAGAGAAGAGACGTAGTCAGACAGGCAGGGTCAGGAACCAACCGGGCAGATGAGGTACCGAATCAGAAGACAGAGAATGGTCAGCAGGCCGAGGTCAAACCAGAATATCAGGATGGAACAATGGAGAATCCGAAAGCGAGGTCAGGAAGCCGGGTCAAACACAGGGAAGCAGTAGTTAATATACAGGGACACTGAGACACTGAGACTAAGGAACCAGTTGCTCTGGCACCCTAATGGTGTCAGAGCAGGTTTTAAATAGGAAGTGAAGCTTCCTCATTGGTGGGCAGGGAATCGGCGGTCAGCTGTTCTGACCGCCGACAGGAACCAGGAGAACGCGTCCCGTTGCTATGGCGACGGGCGCGCCTGCGCACCTCGTCGCCGGAAGAGGCGTCCCCGTTGCTTGGCAACGGGGCGCTCTGCAGACAGACGTCCGTCCCTGCTCGAGGAGGAGGCGCAGGGACGGCGTCTGACACAAAGTAATACATTTGCAATACAGATTTACATGTGTCTGAGCATATGAGTGATAAACAATAAAACAATAAAATGCCTGAAAATAAAATGATAAGGTTAATATATGGCTTTAGCGAGAGGCTGGAGAGACAGGAGGGGAACTGAGGTTAACCTTCAGGGTTCAACCAGCCCAGGAAGAATAAATGCAGCAAAATGGAGAACTTTGATTTTCAGCAGTTGGATAGTTAATGAAACATATGGTAGTTACCAGAGAAGGTCTAAGAGTCCATTAGCAGAAGAGTTTTGGGGGTTTAGAGTATTGTAGTGATACCATTGGCTCCAAATCTGGGTGAACTTGTGATTTTTAATTATTCAGGTAAGCAGATATTTTCTCCATAAATGCAAGGTACCATATTTTGTCAACATTTTTCCAGTGGCTTGATATTAGGCATCTGGCCTCATTGAGAACCTGGATAGCCAATTTGTCAGAGATTTTGTCCAGACCGTCAATAGATAGGCCTAAAAGTAAAGATCATCAGTCTTTAGAAATGGATGTTAAAGTATCATTGGAAATAAGAATGGCTATATTGTCCCAAAACCTAACAATTTTACGGCATGTCCAGCAGACATGATGAACGGAGTTCAATACATTGCAATCTTCCCAACACTAAGGGAAAATGGTGCCAAACATCCTCTGGAGTCTAGCTGGTATTAAGTACCACCTGCGGTAGATTTTTTTTTAGGCATTTTCTTTTTATATGGGTTGAGAATAAAGATATTAACATCCTTTCCCTGACCCTTGAATCTTCATCTGGAGGTCTGCCCAAATCCATTTCCCAGTTAATTTCATGCTTAGGGGTGGTAGACCATTTAGTATTTAAAAGGAAAATATAAAGCAAAGAAATCATAGTCTTGGATAGAAGGTCTTATGTGCGTCTTAGATAGGGATGAGAAGTGGTGTCATATTTGTAGGTATTAAAAAAGTCTCACCAGGCAGAGCCCACACCTCTGTTAAAAAGTGTCTCAAGAAGTACAAATACCCTTATCCAAGATGTCGAGAACCACTCTGATACCATTGGAGGAGCAATGCATGACATAGGATGAGCATTGGCCTGGAGCGCACTTGAAATTGTCCAATAATGGGGTCCGGGGTATCAATAATGTGGATTCTAACGTCATCCTATATTTAGCAGGTGTAGCAAGCTATTAGATGTGAGAGCACTAACGTGGGCCTTCCCTAGGACAAGACTGTCACAACAGCGACAACCTTACAGGAGTCAGCCTCCAAAGCTATCCATTTAGGACAATTAATTGCGAACCATGCCACTTTCTGGTTCAGGTGGGAAGACAGGTTATAAACATGTATGTCAGGAAAGTCTCTACCACCATTAGAGTTGTCAAGTCCCAATGTTTTAAATCTGAATCTGGGGAGCTTTTTTTTCCAAACAAATTGGATGAATTATTTATGTAGTTGGGTCAAAAGAGGTCAGGGGAACTGGGTGGGCAGGGTCTGGAAGAGTTCAATTAGCTTAGGCAGGATAATAATTTTAAGAGACACAATTCCACCCAGCCAGGAGATAAACATCTTCTGCCATCTTAAAAGGTCCAATTTAATGGATCTTATGATCAAAAGGAAGTTCTCTTGTGAAAAATGTCATAAGTTAAAGTAATGTAAAATTCTAGGTAATTCATTTTATTACGCTTCAATGAGAAGGTTTAGTTGCTATTTAAGAGATCAAGGGGGAAGGGAGAAGTGTAGGGAGAGATCCTGTGTTATAGAATAATTAATTTTATATTGCCATATAAAGATAAAAAGTTTATAATGTTTGGGATTGACGTGTGTGGGGAGTAGGACGACATCATCCCACAAGGAGACTTTGTATTCCTCCAAACCCACCAAGACACACTTAATTTCTAGGGACAGAGAGATTCTTGCAGTCAAGGGCTCAGTGATGAGTACAGAAATCAGAGGAGTAAGGTGGCACCCTTGTTGGGCATCACTTATAATGTCAAATGGTTTTGAACACCATTCACCAAGACTCTGTCTGAAGGTGCTGATTACAGGGCTTGTATCCCCTGCAGGAAGTCTCCCCCAAAGCCAAATTGATTCAACGTACCCAGCATCAAAGGCCAACTAATTCTATCAAATGCTTTCTCTGCATCCAATAGTGTTGGGGATTTTGAGAGTTCATGGTATGGATAAGGCTGACTACCCTAATTCCATTGTCACCGGTCTGTCTGCCGGATACAAAGCCTACCTGGTCATAGTTTACTAACTTGGTTATGTTTGCGTTTCAAATGATTTGTTAAGGTTTTTGTATACATATTTTACCATCCATGTTTAACAGTGAAATTGAGCAATATTGGACACAGCTAGATGCATCTTTGCCATCTTTTGGGATATCAATTACGTGTGCCTTCTTTGATAATATGCAGATACAAAATCAAAGAGTTCACAATAGAACAAAACCAGAGAGGATTTATGGTACATAATGAGTGATATCCCATGTTTTATTGAAGCTCTGTAATTTTAATTGAAATCCACAAAAAAATATTTTCTGGCCAACAAATTTGTAACATTATCTCACCTAGGTGATTGTGTTTTTGTTGTCAATTTCCTGAAAAGACATAAGAAATGTCACCTGCATGACAATAATGAAATGACCACATTTGAAGGATTCCAAACTTTTTTTAAATATCAATATATCCAATATTTAATGCTTCCAATGTGCACATACATCTTAAACATTGCATGTTACTGGTGGTCAAGGTGATCAAGTAAACAATTAATATATTTCTTGATAGGAAAGCTCTTACCAGTAATATTACATTTAAAATCCTTGATACTTTAGAAAAAATGACAGCATCTATAACATGTGAAACCACATTTGGTACAATTTGGTTACCAAATGTGCCAAAAATACGCCAGTAATGCTTTGTGCTGTCACTAAAGCAACTAAGCAATAAACAATTGCCAAGGGATGTCCCAGCATAAGGTGGCATTATATAGAACAGACAAAAATTCTTCCATTCATTTAAACAATCTCATTATATTAAATGTTGTATTCTGTGACAAAAGTCAAGGGAGTAGATTATTTATTACAATATCCCTTTATTCTACCAGAGATACATTATACCGATTGTCACTAGAAAGGTAATGATACAAAGGTTGAATCCTGTCACATTTACTGGCTATTTGATAAGTCCTATTCAGCATTCAATGTTAAAATCCTCACCCAATATGTTCTCTGTATATTGCTGTGATTGTTTCTCAAAAGTTTTTAAACTGGAACAATTGTACCCAAAATTACTTGAATGAATGAAAGGTATTCAGTAGTTCTGTAGCAGTGACATTTTGTTCTCTGTGTTTTATTTCAAAGCACTAAAACTCAAAATTATTTATTAATGTGGCATTGTTTATATTATAAAAATAACTCTTAATAAAAAAACTGAAATATGATATTTGAATGAGTATTAAAATACCCACAATTTAATATTTTGTATAACCACCTTTTGCAACAATAATACATACATTGAGGTAAGTATATACACTGTTCTGGAATTATTTGGCCCATTCTTCCAGGCAGATGTGTTCCAGCCTGTTTAAGCTAGTTGGATACACCCCCATTCTAAAACGATTACCACTGATTATCAATTGGATTTCGATTAGGACTTTGACTGGGCCATTGCAGAACATTCAACTTTTTGTTGGATCAATCCAATGTTAGTTTAACCTTGTGTTTGAGATCGTCATCTTGCTAAAAGATAAACTTTCACCCAAACTTCAGGGTTTTTTAAGGCAGACTGAAACAGGTTCTCTTGCAGAATTTCTCTATATTTTGTACCATCCATTCTTTCCTCTATTTTGACAAAATGCTCTGTTCCTGATGATGAAAAGCAGCCCAACAGCATAATGCTACAACCAATATACTTCAGAGTAGGTGTGGGGTTTTTGTGGTGTGGGTACTGTTAGATTTGGGCCACACATATTGTCATATTGCTCTGAACTTTGGCCAAAAATCTTTCTTTTGGTCTTATCTAACTGCAATCCTCTTTCTGCAGCTGGGTCATTCTATATTTTTCTGCAAACTCCAGGGGGTAAATGTATTAACATGCAGGTTCTTCAACACCCGCGAGTTCAGCGTCTTCGGCGATTAAATTTAAAGCGGCGCTGCATTGTAAAGGGAAGTTTCCCTTTACAATGCAGCGCCGCTTTAAATTTAATCGCCGAAGATGCTGAACTCGCGGGTGTTGAAGAATCCGCATGTTAATACATTTACCCCCAGATCTACTTTTCCATGGTTCCTTCTAAGTAATGGTTTCTTTTGTTCTACCCTCCCAGTGTTATGCAGACCTCTTATTATGGTTAATTGGTAGTCATTTTCTCCTGTCTCATCTACTGAACCCTGCAGCTACTTCACAGTTATTGTTGGCCTCTGTGTGGCTTCTTTCACATGTCATGTTCTTGTTTGTTCAGCAAGTTTCGAGGGACAACTTTTTATAGGCTGTGCCTGGATTTTTGATGTAGCTTCCACTTCCAATTAGTTCCCACACTACTTTACATAATCTTACAATCAATGCTTAACTTATAATTCTCAACACATGGATATTGTTAGGTACCCTTTTCCTAATGTATCTGTTTGGATGACTTTATCTCTAACCACTTTGGGATGCTATTTAGTCTCATTATCACAGCTATCCTTCAGATTCATAACCTGAATAATGATCCATTAAATATGGGGCTTATCTACAGAAAATTCTCATAGATGCTCAAATGGATTGAGATCTGGGGAATTTGGAGGCCAAGTCAACACCTTGAATTATTCGTCATGTTCCTAAAACCATTCCTGAACAATTGTTGTAGTATTACAGTGTGCATTATCTAATTGAAAGAAGCCACTGCCTACTGGGTATACCATTGACATGATGGGGTGTATTTGGTCTGCAGCAATGTTTAGGTAGTTGGTATGTGTAAAAGTAACATCCACATTAATGCCAGGACCCAAGGTATCCCTGCGACTATGCAGCCGCATTTGCAGCAAGCTGCAATGTACTGTGTGTTCTGACACCTTGCTATATTAGCCAGCATTAATTTTGTCAACAATTTGCACTATAGTATTTCTTCTGTCGGATTGGACCACATGTGCTAGCCTTCACTCTCCATGGGCATGAATGAGCCTTTGGCACCCATGACCCTATAGCCGGTTTGCCAGTTATCCTTCCTTGGACCACCTTTCCTTACCGGGAACACCCCTCAAGACCTGCCATTTTTAAGGCGCTCTGACCCAGTCGTATAGCCATAACAATTATTACAGTATGGTTTCTACTCTGACCACATGAGCTTACTAGTATGGAAGCAACCATACCAATGTAGGCTGTATAGTTCCCAACTACTCCATAGGAGTATTAAGAGATTCCAAATGCAGTCTAGCAAACTATAGGCAGGCTGCAGGGCAGGGGGGCATCTGCCGCTCTCATAGTGGGCTACCTTGGACTGGGTCACTAGACCACCTGCATTTTTTGTACCTTTAAAATGTTCCTAATTGGCTGTTGAGTCGAGTCTTGCTTCTCGGGCTTAAATTTGCTAGCCCTCCCTTTGGAAGGCTGCACTTACTTTTTTAGATGTAAGTCTGTGCTAGAAAACAGGGAATAGCATTTTTTTAAGTTGGGTTATAACTAAATCTTGGAGCTTCCATCGCTATTATTTTTATATTTTATTTATAAAGCACCATGGAGTGAACAAAATACATATTTAATAGTATTGCACAATGCATAGACAACTATGAATAATAATAATTACACAATACAAATTATATAATTAACAGTCAACAACAAATTACCAACTATATACAGTGAACATAGTATTGCAGATCCAGCTATTTACAAGACAGTGAGCATAAGGTAATATGTAGCACCTGCACGAAGCATGTGTTCAGCAGCATGGACCTTAAGAAACAACACTGGGAAGTCAGGCCTAGAGGTGCAGCAACACAACAAAAGAGCTGCTTGTGAAAGCTTACACACTGGAGGGAAGGGGAGACACAAATAGGTGGGGTACGGCATATCGATGGCGAGTACCCCGACAACACTTTCCACGACATGATGATTCCAAAAGGCTCCTTACTGACGATCACCAATGACGTCTACTGTTGAAAGCGACTTGAACCAATCATGAAGAAGTAATAAGCCGACTCCCCTTCATGACGTTATTCACTATGTCGACGCAATTATCGCTGCTGTTAATGCTGTAATGTAAGTATGCACCTATGTACAATGTAGAAGGCTTTGTAAACTACATTGTATATAGGCGCATACTTACATTTCCCCATTAAGAACGGCGATAATCCCGTCGTCATGGTGAATGACGTTATTAAAGGGAGCTTATTACTTCTTCATGATTGGTTCAAGTCGCTTTCAACAGTAGTCGTTATCAGTGATCATCGGTAAGGAGCCCTTCGGAATCATCATGATATGGTAAGTGTTGTCCGGGCAGTCAGCATCGATATGCTGATTACCACAACACAGATAGGGTGGCAATGAGTGGGGACAGGATATGGTAGCAAAGGCAGAGGAGTTAAGAGGTGGAGAGCTGATAGTGCAGCCTGTCTCCTGACAAAATCCCCAAAATAATAACACTTACCATGCAGAAAATACACACGGAAAAAGTATGAACCTCTGCGATGCCTGATTCTTTCCATGTTGCAGGAAGAGCCAGATTAAGATCCCTTTGGATTGGTCTTTTTCCCATTTCTAATCAATCCATGCTAAAATTATTTTTCCATGGAATTCCTCTACACCTTTGCAATCTAGAAAAAATGCACAGAAAAAAAATATTAATCACGTTATGTTACCTGTCAATAACATAGTCATTTATGACTATACATGGAAATTTTAAAAATATTATTCCTTTTATATATTGTTTCCCTTTGAAAACTATTTATTAGCATGTCCTTAATGTCCACTGTACATAAAATACATTTTTACACTTGCTCCTGATTGCAAACACATGTTTTTGAATACATACACAGACGTCTGCACTGGTATTCAGAACTTAAACTAGGCCCCTAGTTGGAGCAAGAGATACAGCAGAAAGCCAGCATTCTTTTGTGTGCGGCAGAATTTGACTTGAACGTGGCTGCACGGGAACACCCTTATTGTATAGCCTATGTGAATCCACCATTCTCCATCCCGTTCACTCCCGTAAATCGGAGGCTGTAATAAGTGTCGTTGACCTTGGAGGTGACTTGGACATGGCTGTGTTCTATTGCATAACGTCAGGCTCTGAACATGCGCAGTGTATTTTGGGCTGATGATAGGTAGGCATGTGCGGGATACACTCCTTAATGACTCAGGTCCATACTGTATTACTACCAAAGTGGAAATTTGTAAATCTTCAGCAATTAGCAGCTCTGTATTACTGATCACAAATCATCATCATATTAGAATCAGGATTGAGATGCATTTGAGGAAATATACAGTATGTGTAGCAATTTACATATTTTTAGGCATTTTGGACTACTCCCACTTCCTCCATTTCTACCTTTATATCATTACAAATGTAACTCCAAATAACAGAAAAAGTATGCAAACATCTTTTATGAGTCATTCCTTCTAAGCTAAAGTCATCCCTTGCAGTATTCACAGGATATGCTTACATTGGGGCCTAACACTGAATCCCAGACCCCCTACAATACTTGTTCTTCCATCCATAGGCCCATTCACTATACTTTTGAGCCTGTGCTAAGTCCACTGCATGCACTGTAAAGCCCTGTGTGGGCTATCAGTTCTGAACTTGTTAGTCCAAACAGACCTTTACAGTGCATGTACTAACTCTTGATCGTGCTCAGAAAACAGATAAACCAGCATTGCTATCCCCTCTCTCCCCTACACATAGGCTGCTCCAGAGATAGTTCTTACACTAATCTTACGTAATGGAGATGGGGAAACAAAGTGAAGTAGACCTCAATGAAAATTGTGTAGTGCAAGGACGTCAGAAATCTCCATTTACTGAAAAGATAAATGATCATATTGGGGTGGGCGAAATCTTTCCTTCTTCCAGGTGTTCTCCTGGCAAAATTTCAGTAAGGAGTGTTATTAGGCAGACTGTGAATAGGGATCTGCTAAATTGCCACTTATTTACCCCCTAAGAACCATGCATCCTGCTTGTTTATGAAAGAGCAGAAAATGTCCAAGGCTCACCATGTTGTCTGCAAATCTATGGCCATATCCAATCCAGAATGTTACTGGCCAATTTCATTAATGAAACTAAATTATTTAGTTTTTTTTGGAGGCCTCATCACACTCTAATTCAAATAGGAGACAATACTGCAATCCCCTGCAGACATTTTAAGCAATAAATCAATGGCAGAGCATATTAGTAGAAAATTCAATGGTAGAATACCAATCAATAGTCCCAAATGAAAAATCAGACAAAGATCACCATATACCTAATCTGCCGCAGGCAATTTTATTGGCCATCCAACATTACCCACATGGAGGTTGAAGGCCTTTTCATGATGAAAATTTGAAAGCTATTGGCTTCGGGCAGATGGCTTGACATTGGAGGGGACTGAATTCATCATCATCATCATTATCATCATTTATTTATATAGCGCCACTAATTCCACAGCGCTATACAGAGAACTCACTCACATCAGTCCCTGCCCCATTGGGGCTTACAGTCTAAATTCCCTAACACAAACACATACAGACAGACAGAGACAGACAGACATAGACAGACACACAGACTAGGGTCAATTTGTTAGCAGCCAATTAACCTACCAGTATGTTTTTTGAGTGTGGGAGGAAACCGGAGCACCCGGAGGAAACCCACGCAAACACAGGGAGAACATACAAACTCCTCACAGATAGGGCCATGGTCGGGAATTGAACTCATGACCCCAGTGCTGTAAGGCAGATGTGCTAACCACTACGCCACCGTGCTGCCCCCAAATTCAGAATATATGCCTTTTTTTTTACAAGAAAAAAGAGGAACATTTGAAACCAGGGAAACATTTAGAAACATTCTACTAGAGAGTGTATCTACCACATTAAAGAAGTTGGGAAAGGGTCATTCAATGCATATATTCATATGTGACCATAACTTTTAATATTTAACATTTACACTATGAGATACTTAAGTACAGAGTGAATACAGGTTTAATTTAAGAGGCTTTGACATTCACCTAAAACAATATTTTATGGAAATAGTTTTTCCTAAACGCTCATTGTGGAAGGAAGATTATTAATCTAGTTTTGTCTAAAAACAGATATAAAATCTTCGATCAATGTTGTAATAGCATCGTTTAAAGTTTTTTTTTCAAAATCTCTTATTTTTTAATGTTTTAATTGTAATGATTCATGTTTTAAAGTAGATTCAAGGTAATAAATTTCATAAAGTGTTAAGTACTTAATTGATCATAAAACTCCATTCTCAGGTCACAAATCATGCAATACTCTCCATTTGTATTTCTTGTCATAGGACTAATAAATTTATTTAAAAATACAGGCAGCAGGCTGGTACTGAAGCACTAAATTCCACAATGTGCTGAGTGCTCAACTGATCATAAAAATTCAATCATGATTCAAAATTCACGTAATGTCTTCAAATAGCTGTTATTGTCACATGAAGGATAAATCAATATAGCACTTCCTCATAGAATGAAAAATAATGTAATACTGTATCTGCAGACTAAAAAGTAGTTAATTGAAAAGCTCCATCAAATAAATTGTACAAAGACTTCCTGGAAAAAAAACATCTTTATACCAAAAGATAATAAGGTATAAGTGACTTATTGCTTAAAAGTATTTTTAAGCAATAATGGTAGCGTGGATAAAAGAAAAAAAGCATTAAATGAAATGCAAGTGTATATTCAGATTAATATAGCAAAGTTAGAGTTGCACTGTGCTATCACTATGTGTTTACATTTATTTTCTTGCTTTGTGTGACCTCACCTTCAAAACATACTTACTACTTACCTCACACCCCCTCTCCCAGGAGCTAATTCCTTGACAACTAAACTGTCTGGCTTTTTCAGTTCTTTTTCAATGACCTAAACCCATCAACAACTCTACTGCTGCTGCCACCTCTAAATTCCTCACCTTTTCATGATGGACACTTCCCAGACCTGATTTTCCCATAGCTGTGCTATTTTCAGCTTCCCAAAGACTGCCTTCAAATTCTTTCACCAAAACTTCTTTGCCTTCCACCTCATCTTGCCTTCTGCCTTTCCACCTTAATCCACTCATACCATGACACCTATACAGCCTTGAACTGTTCCTCTTCTCATACTCACTTGTACCACGCCACTAATGGATGGTATAAATTCAACACTGTCCATTAAGAAAATTCCTCCTACTATATCCATCATCCCTTCACACTTTCTCCTCCATTCATGTACCCACCCTCAGTTCTTTCTCTCATGTTACCTACCAAACATCAGGTCTTCAGACTACTATTTTCCGTTTCCCGCTCAACCAGTTGTTTACATTCCCTTACAACTCCTCCATACCCTTCCACCCAATCCTTGCCTGCACCTAACTCACCTCTTCAGCTTGACCCTCTCCACTTGCCCTTTCCTTTTCATTTACAATATGCCTTCACCTCTCTTATCCTCAAGAAACCATCTCTTGCCCCTACCTCTCTCTCCAACCACTGGTCCATTTCTCTTTTCCCTTTTAACCAACTTGAGTTGTTTGTGTAAAGTTACCTGACTTGATTTCACTCCACTCACTCTCTTCTCAACCTTTTGCAATGGAGTTTCTTCCCCTTACGCCTCGCCAAAACTGCAATGATGAAATTGACTAATGATCTACTCACAGCTAAGCCAATGGATAACTTTTGCCTACTCATCCTCTTTGACCTTTCTGCCACATTCAACACAATTGACTGCCCTCTTCTTCTTGTGCCGTTGGAGCACTATTCTCTAGTTATTTCACCTCCTACCTTTCTGAATGTTCTTTCATTGTCTAGGCTGGTTAGTGTCTCTACAACTGACAAATCTTCTCTCTATTTATTGTGGTACCTCAAGGTCTGTTTTCAGCCTTCTGCTTTTCTCTCTTTATACCTCTTCTCTTGGTGAACTAATATGATCCTTCTGCCTCCAATATCACCTCTAAGTAGGTGACACACAAGTCTACTTTTACTTCCATGACCTCTCTCCTTCTCTTTTATCTGTCCAACTGTCTCTCTGCCTGTTGCACCTGGATGTGGCAATGCTACCTAAAACTCATATGTCCAAAATGGAGCTCAACATCTTCCCCCTCCTAGAGCCATTATCCCTCCTCTACTCTCCCTCAAAGCTGACATCACAGTCCCCTTCTTTCCAAAGCCCACTGACTTGTTGTTATCATCATGTTCCTCAACTTCACTCCACACATCCAGTCCCTTGCACTCATCCTTTGAATATGCCCCTTTCTCACTATCTCTGACTTTCCCTTCACCCTGCTTTTCCATCTAAAATCCTCCCTAAACGCTGCAGTAATACTAATCTTCCTCTTTCTACATATGCTGCACCATTCTGAAAAAAACTCCTACACTGATTCCCCTGTGTTTGGAGAATTCAATTCAAGTGAGTACCATCACCTTCAAATCCCTCAACAACTCCTCCTCTTCATGCATCTCTGATCTTGTCACGAGACACAATCCCTCTGGACCTCTACAATCTCTTTCTAAATCATGTCTCTCCTCTTCTCTGATAACTACCTCTCACCTCCACCTCTAAACCACACCTGTGCTGCTCCACAGGTATGAAGCTCCCAACTCCTTTAGAACTGACTCTACCTCATCCTTAAATCTTCAAATGCTCTCTAAAAACCCAACTCTTCGCGCCAAACTATCCTACCTCTACCTGATGCAACCCATTTTGCATGTTCTACCAGCTACAGTCCCATGTCTTCTTATAATCCATCTAGGTCCTGTTGTCCCAGCATTGCCACCTCCCTCTAGACTATAAGGTCCTTCTACCCCAAACAGAAACAGGGGTAGCAGTGTTCTTGTCACTCTCCAGTGTCCAGTCACATTGCTCTGTGTCATCTATATGTATTCACATCACTCCACAGAAGACCAGGAGCTGCTGTCTGTATCCTATAAAATGTCGGGACATTTCTGGCATTCTGCAACAGCACATAGGAGATTGCAGCAGCTACAAGAACAATTTAAGTTGCCCTGCCACCAACTTAAGCAAGAGGTGGTAACAAGGTGGACTTTATTTGCTTCTGAGGATGGAGGAACAGCGAAAAGCCATCCACCCTTTCTACACAAGCAATGACATTGGGAAAGGAGGGGGAATGTATTTTAGTCTGGCATAGTGGAGAATATTTTTCGTGTTGTGCAAGGTGTTGAAACTATTCAAAGTAGTCACCTGTGAAGTGAATGCAATTATGCTAAGTATGTCAGACTTCTAGATCAAGTACGTTATTCGCTTTACCAGGATCGAAGAGTTATCAAACTCTTGAAATCGTATCACTACATTTTGGCAACTGTGCTTGATCCTAGATTTGAAAGCTATGTCTTCTCTTTGTTTCCAACTGACCCAGATCTCAAGAGATGCAAGGAACTCCTGGTGAGCAAGATGACAGCTCAAGTGGTATATGGCATGACGGCGGCTCCTCCTTCAGTTTCTCAGGCAACTGCTGCTTGGAAAAAAGTAGCTTTTCCAAGAGATCCAGGAATGATGCAGATGACTTAGCACAACATTTTGACATCTGGTCTGGTCTAAAAGAATTGACCAAAAACCGTTACACCTTTGCCGTAACTCCACCAATCCTACTATCAATATCCAAAGAATGGTAAAGGATTATTTTAATGACAGTGAACAAATAGACATGTCAGACAGTCACTTTACATTCTGGGAGGAAAAAAAGGGACTTTGGAGCCCCATGTACAAACTCGCTTTGCAATACCTAAGCTGCCCAACCTCCAATATGCACTCAGAAACTGTTTTCAGCACAGCAGTGAACCTTGTCAGCAATCGGCGTAGGACGCTACTTCCTAAAAATGTGTAAAAAGATGATGTTCATCAAAATGAACTACAAATTCCATGAGGAAGGCCTTTACTGTCAACTGCATCAAAGTACAGAGACTTCTGTAATGGTGGATTCCACCAGGAATGATTTAATATTATGTGAGGATTATGTACACACTGGTGAGGATAAGGATGAGGATGATGACAACAACATCTTGCCACTGTAGATTTCATTGACAGCACTGTTGGGCTTAAGGCAGCTAAGCTACTGGTAGTTTGTTGTGTGGGGGCCCAAACAATCTAAGCACTTCAACCAGAAAGTAGCACTCCTTGTCGCTGGAGTGCTTGGTTTCTTAAACTGTACTTTGTCTTGTGTGTGTTTGTTAAAATGTCCTTTTTAATATCTAACATAAGGGTGGGTGGGAGGGTGCAAGGACAACTCCATTTTGCACCGCTTTTCCTTTCTGCCACTGCTGTGTGACCGTGTTTCCTACATTTGCTATGAACTGCCATGTGTTTGTGGCGTTGCTCTGGAGATTAGTAACCAGCCAGTTAGCTGAAGTCTTATAATTCATTGACAGCACTGTTAGCTTAGCTGCCTTAAGCCCATTGGTAGCTTGTTTTCTTCTTTTCTTCTTTTGTTTTGTAGTGGTTCAAACAAACCAAGCAGTTCAGCCACAAAAGTGGCATTCCTTGTCGTTGAAGTGCTTAGTTTGCTAAACTGTACCTGCTACCCCCCCTGTTTCTGTGTGAGTTTGTTAAACCTTTTTAACATATGGGTGGATGGGATGGCCGATGCACAATTCCATCTTGCACCACTTTTCTTTTCTGCCACTGCTATGTGGTAATGTTTCCTAGATGTGCTATGAACTGCCATGTGTTTGTGCCTATGCTCTATCGCTTAGCATCCAGCCAGTTTGCTGCAGTCTTTGGCCGAAAGTGAATGAAAATAGTATTGTGACCTGTGAAGTGTGCGATATTAACTGGAAATGACTGGAAATTAGTGTTATTGAGGTTAATAATAATGTAGGAACAAAAAAAAGAGCCAAATTATGTGTTTTTAGCATATTTAGTAATTTTCCCAAGAAATACAGATCCAAGACCAAAACCAAAACATGCGAGGATGGTTTTGCCAAAACCAAAAAACAAAGTTAATACAGATCCAAAACTAAAGCCAAAACATGGGGGTCAGTGAACATCTCTAGTTTAAATTTAGATACTAATGTAGAATTGCCAAAAATAACTGGTTTACTTACCTCAATTAATGTACCTAAGAATCCTCTATCGATACTTCTATACCAACCCATTAAGGGCATCACCAAAACATCGGATAAGCTTATTCGACACATATATAATGCAGCCAAGTTGCAAATAGCTAGCGAATGGAAGAAGGCCTCACAACCTTCTAGAGAGGGTGTTATGAATAGAATTTGGCACACGGCATCCATGGAATATGTGACTAGCCTCCTCCATGACACAGTTCCCACGTTCCACAAAGTGTGGGATCCTTGGTATAGCTTTAACGACAGTTCTATGCCAGGCCTCTCGTAAGCCTTGGATGCTCTTCTTTTCCTTTCTTTATTCAATCTCTATAACCCTATTTCTTTTATTCCTTTTGCGCTCCACCTGTTCACCTTTCCCCCTCTTTTTATTATCTCACTGCTGTGGTGAGTTTCCAGACGAGGTTATGTACCCAACTTGGTCTGTCCCTTTCCCGTCCCTCCTTCCCCTTGTTCCCCCCAATAAAAATAAAAATTCTGGCAGTTTGTTATGCTCGCTTATTCCGTACAACAGTGCAGGAAGCACATTCGGAAATGGGATTACTTTCTATCTCAACAGTCATTTTGTAGTCCTTTAACTACCTACTGGAACATACTGGGCTGTGAAAAACATATGTATTTATGTTTTTCTTTTTGATGTTTTTACGTATTTTTTATTTTTCTTATTTGAACCTTTACATGTTGTAATCCTGGTACTCGGATAATATGTTTGTCAAAGCACTGTTGTAATTTATTCTCATATGCTGTTACAAATAAAAAAATAACTGGTTTACATATTTTACTTAAATAGCAGCCATGTATATTAAGAATGAAAGGGCAATCTAGAAGCGAGGTCAAATGTTAGGCCGAGGTCAGATTCCAGAGATACAGCTCAGGAAAGGTGGATTAATGCCAAAAGCTCAATTATCTGGGTAGGTTCAAAAAAACTCAAGACCACCAGCACAAGATTTTCAGGTACTTAATGATGAATGTCACCAAAGGGGGAAAAAAGAATATAGACTTACAGCCAGAACAAGAATTCTGTTTATCTATATTAATATTGTCTCTTTATGGTAAGGCTAACATGTATCCTGGTTAACAGTTTTTGCCGTTCATTAACTTGTTAATGCAACTGTACAGTATTGTACTATAGTTAAGATTTATGAAGCATCTGGACTAATAGTATTAGTTTGAAAAGGCTCCTTTTCTGCACTGTTAGCAAATCTACAGTATATTAGCAATGCCGGTGCCTTGTTGATTATATTTGTATTATTATATTGTAAGGCGCTCCCTGCAGCTTTATATCACCTGACTCTACCAACTATACCAACCACTCACATCTAAACAAGAACTTAAAATAATTCAAGAATGATTCATTAGACTTGTGAAGAGGTCATAATAGAGTCATTAATCCTTCCAGGAAGGTGTCTGTCACCATAGGAAACAAAGATTGCAACATACATAGAATGAAAAAATAGTTTCATAAAATTTCTGTATTTTTTAAAAAATTAGGAGCTCTACTTTAAGGCTCATTGTACCAAACAGGAATTCCTAAGCGGCACCAATTACACACAGGGCTATGTTTACTATTGGTAATGTATGCACATGTCTACGGCAGCACTTGTCAGGGGGCATTACAGTATTTATGTTTATTTTATTCCCTTTCTTCTTTTTATTTGCCAATAGTTATTTACAAATTGCATATTTATCAGCAAAAGTAATGAAGAAGTAATGTCACCAAAAAATGACATCCAGATTCAGAGTGGCTATTTAAGTTGCCAGGAAAAACATGGCAAAGGTGCATATGTTTTCTACTCTGGGAGCCATAAACAATCTACACTAGCATATATAATTGTATGTTTAAAGTAAACAAAAATGCATGCACTAGAGATGATGATATAATTTAGACTCAGAAGTGGGCCACGTTGGCTAGATTTCCTGGTGGAGCTCTTCATACTGCCATTCAGAACTGTTCATAATTCCTATTTAATTAAAAATAAAAAATCTGCATAGCATTCTATTGCCATGGCAATGACTTGACTTTTACTATGCTCCAGTAGTGTAAGTGTTGCGGTATATCTTTAAGAAGGCTGCTGTATAAATACATATTGCATATTATATCATGCGATATATGTCTCACATTATTATTTTTAACATACTGTTAATTAATTGTATTTTAAGCATTAGTGCAATAGTAGTATAATAGCTAATAAAAGTGCGAAAAATACAAGGAATTTTTTTTTTCTGCTGGATTGGCTTTATTTAACATTACCATTTTGAAGTGGGTAATAAAGTAATTACAAGTATTGAATGAGGTAGGCAGAAGTGTTAAATGAGTGTAGAGTGGTTATAGTGGCTTAGCAAGAGAGGGGAAGATGACTGTGACACAAATAATGAATGGCCTTATTTACTAAATTGCAATATTGGTTCAATAAAGAATAATCAATAATGAACCATAATAAATTATTATTCATGATAATGAAAATCACTTGTTTGCATTCTACATATTTGAACACTGCACAAGCAAGACGGAAAAACAGCATTCAGTGAATAGTGCATTTTTATACAGCAGTGTTAATTTACACAATTCCACATTATTCATATTTTTAACACTGTGTCAATTGATGGTACTGAATTGTTTTGGTGTAACGTTTAATTTAAATGCAATGTCCTTAATGGTAAATATACTCATAATCATTTAATTATGACTAAGGCAAATGACTGGAGGCACTGAGAAAAGTAACAAAGCTGAAGCAGATCTTCCACTGTGCATGGTGATGGATAACCCTCTAAATACAGTCCTAAGGGGTAGCCTCTATAATGCATCAAGTTCCATTTGTAGTTCACTAACCAAAATGAAGACAAAACTGTTATTTACAAGCAAGAAGGAAACAGGTCTATCAATATTCCTGAGAACAGAGAAACATGCAACGTTGATGATAGGAAACTTTAAAACTCTCTGGGGGGAATGCAATTGGCCATGTTACCGCCGAATGTAACGCAGCCTGCACTCTATTACCGTTAGTACGGTAATCTTTAACGCTGGTTTAAAATTTCCGTGTAAACAGTAATAGAGCACAGGCTGTGTTACTTTCATCAGTAATAATTGAATTCAATTGAATCCAATTGAATTTCTCCATCTGTTGGCAAGTTATTAAAAACAACCATGCTCATGAAACCATGTATAACTCATGAAACCATGTATAACATACATATCCATAGTTTCTTTTAAAATGGTTTGAAAAAATGTGGACATTGATAAATTTATTCAGGTTTCATCATTGAATACAGAATGTTTTCAAGTTATTTTCAAAGAAATTGATTAAGCTACAGGTTGGGTAGAATCATAATCTCCATTACCAAATACATATTTTTTTCTGTGGCCTAATAAAGTGCCCTCCACCAATTTGTATCACCTTTCTCTTGTGCTGTTGACTTGGGATAAAACATTTGAAGAAAATGCCTTCAGAATTATTTTAGTTGAAATAAGTTAGGTCCTCTCGCCAACTCAAACTCAATCTTTCAAAAACAGAATTAATAATATTCCCATCCAACAATAGAAGCTAACTGCCTGATATTTATATTTCTGTTGTCAACATGACCATAAATCCCACCCCGCAAGCTCACTGCCTAGGTGTAATCCTTGACTCGCAACTGTCCTTTCTATTCATTCCCTCGCACCAAGACTTTCCTCTAGTCTTCAAACCTTCAAGCATTCTCTGAAAACCCACCTCTTCAGACAAGCTTATAGTATTTTCCTACCAGCCTCTTAATCTCCCTAGGATACCATATTACCACCTTCTACACAACTAACACAAGACAACAACCCTCTGAACAACATAGTTGTGTGGCTGATCATACAGCCCGCTAACTACTTTGTAACCTTTGCATTCTAGCTGGACAAATATTCAATATGATGTAGCACTTACCCTTGTGTATGAAACCATTGTCCCATAGATTGTAAGCTTGCGAGCAGGGCCTTCTTACCTCTACATATGTATGTATTACCCAGTAATGTTTTATTACTGTTTGTTCCCAATTGTAAAGCGCTGCGAAATCTGCTGACGCTATATAATTAAATGTTGATGATGACGATAATGATGTGGTAGGATGTAGATGAGGTCTTTTTCTGAATATTTTGGTACAGTTGGGGTTACAATTTTTAGTAAGCATCCTCATGCATTTGGCCTCATGTCGCTCTTCCCAGAGAGTAGAGGAGCAAAGTAACATCAACAAACTAATGCTATAAATGGGTCTTTAGCATTACTCATTCTTTTGGGCAGTGGCGGAACTAGGTGATGTGTTGGGGGTACGGCTACTCTGGGGACAAGATGAGGATGGCCTGAAAATGTTTGTTTGCAAACAGGGAAAACTGTCCAAAAAATTCTGAAATCTTTTGATGTTTGCTCTCAGAGTATGTTATTTCCAGCATGTTGTTCTTTAACATACATTACAGAGTGAATGGAGAAGCTCACATTTGTAATATGCTATGCATTTAGTCAGCAGTCAATGTGAACTGTACTGCAGCATACTTCAGCACTGACATGTGAACGAGCAGAATTGTAATTTTACAGACAATAAATTACAGCACTAGCCAATTAAATTCATATGATGAATGATTCTGTATAGTGTGGTTTTGTAACCGCCGACTACTCCATGCAATGTTTTTTTTCCTTTTACATACAAAACTTATTCGTTTAAATGTGTTCAATACGTAAGTCTTGTAATATTAATTCATCATTGCAATTTTAATTCAAATGCAAATTGTTTGCTGTAAAAATAAAAATACTACATCATAAACTTTTAATTATAACTAAGAAAACTAACTGAAGGCAAGAAAATGAACAGAGCTATATTGGCTTTCACTGTGCATGGTGATGGAAAAGAGTCTAAAAACATACAAAGTAAACACAGTCCTAAGGGGTAGTCACAATTATGCAACAAGTTTCAGACATTGTAGTTCACTGGCAAAAATGAAGACTTATTTAAAAGCAAGCAGGAAACAGGTCTATCAATATTTCTGAGAACAGAAACATGCAAAGCTGATGTTAGGAAACTTCAAGTCTCTCTGTTGGCAAGTTATTGATTATGCTGCTTGTTCACTAATGAGCTAACTGTATGAAGTTTAAGACAGAAAAGTTTACAATGTCAAAATATGCTGACTCTGTGCCTCAGTTTGTAAAAGATGTTCAGCCCGAACAGACAGGTTGTCTCTATAAATAGGCCACCTCATTCTCATGTTTTTACATTGCAGTCTATAAAACTCTCTTGGCTAGGGAGACTCAATAAGAGCCCACTTGAATGATGAACACTCATTGATTATTTAATGCAACATATTTAAAAGAGTTGACATAAGCATATAATTTCTAGCAACACAAATCTATGTGCCCCTGTCATGAAGATAAAGCTTTGGCTTGGGCACCGAAGGCACACTAAAGATAATGGATATTGCCCAAGGTTAAAGTTAATCCATTGTGAATGCTGATCTTTTACAACATCCCTCTGTCTTCAACAATGCGTATGACGCATCAATAAACTGTTTAAAAATACAAAGAGTAAGAAATCTACACCGATATATGCATGTGTGCATACAACAGGATCCCTTGCACTCATTTGCAATGTAAAACATACCTTTAAAATAGTAACAAATGCATAAGTCTTAGGAGCAGATTTAGTTGCTATGGTAACAAATAACGCTCATTTTTGCTCACACCTCTATGAAAAATGAGTGTTACCTCTGTAAAAAAAAATATGCGCAAGGTGTCTCGCGGCTCCTCTGGAGGCACCTCGCGCAAATTTTTTTACAGTTGCATAAAATTGGAAATATGCATGTGAACCATCCACCACTTGCAAGGTGATTCTACTAATAGTATGGCTTTAGCTGGTGAATTTGGTCACATATTCAAATCCTAAATTGAGTTGGTGTCACCCCAATCCTCCAGACAGACAACATGGGAGGCCCAAACTTACCCTTAAGCAGCTGTAGATCTCCCATGGGTGCCTCAGCCATCAATACTGTAAAAAGAAACAAGACAAGTTGCTCATTTTATTTGAAAGCCCTTTAATACGTTTCAAAATTGTGTTCAATTTTGGGACATGCCCACTGTATTCGAGTCTCCTTAGTCTTGAGTCCATGTATGCAGATATTAGGAAGATGATGATATGCTTTGCTTAATTTTTCTGGAGCCTACAAGAAAAGTATAAATTTGATAGTCTTCTTATTCGGGCTATTTAAAACTAGTGATTTGTATTTCCCCCTAGAAATATTGTAGATGTGTTTCCTCCAGAAGGTGCTAAAATTACACACAGGTTTGTAGAGAAGTCTTATAGTGATAGTTGTTGAACACAATGTAGCTTAATGGGATCAGTCCTTTTCTGTTCTGGCTTAGATAAAGTAAATTTCTCTAAAGCAGTAAAGAAGGAGAGGGATCATAATAAAACTGCAAACAAGAGGCAAGGTGAATTAAATCATTTTGTAGCTTAAGGTTGTCTATTGGGATTCCTCACCGACCTCGGTTTTATATCTCACTTTATCCACCTGTTATTGGATATAAGATTGGAAACTATATTTTTCCCATTGTTTTCCAAGGATAATTTTTATCATCTGTAAAGATGTGAGTGAATAGTGCGTTGCCCCATGGAAGGGTAAGAAAGTTATGAATATTTTTTATTAAAAATCAGCCATTCAGTTTGTGCCAAAGTTTTCATGAATTCTGTGTTGTTTTGAAAAGAGAGATATGTATGGGTGTAGTTATTATTTAAACATAATACATTAGATATGGAAGAGCAGCTTAGCATAGAGGATAGTAGGGTACATTACATTGGTCACCCATAAGTTGTGGAATTTATGAAAGGTTTGGACAATCTCAGGCATTGTTATCCTGCAGTTACACTTCCAGGATGCTTGGTATAAAATTGGTAAACCTTCCAAGAGCTTAATAACTAGCAATATCTGTGGTTTATTGACCTGTTATCCATTTATAATATATCTACCCAGGAAGCGCCAGACTCTGACTTTGTTTTTTATTTTATCATAAAGTTTGAAGATAATTGGATATGATTTAATTTAGCAAATATAGTTGTGCAATAACCCTACACAACTCAAACGTCAGTTGATTTTTTTTTGCTTATGCTTAAAGACCTTGGGCCTGATTCATTAAGGATCTTAACTTGAGAAACTTCTTATTTCAGTCTCTTGGACAAAACCATGTTACAATGCAAGGGCTGAAATTAGATTTCTGTTTTGCACATAAGTTAAATACTGAATGTTTTTTCATGTAGCACACAAATACTTGATAGCTTATTTGTACACTGAAATTTTAAGTTGATATTTGTATGCTACATGAAAAAACAGTCAGTGTTTAACTGATGTGCAAAACAGAAATCTAATTTGCATTGTAACATGGTTTTGTCCAAGAGACTGAAATAAGAAGTTTCTCAAGTTAAGATCCTTAATGAATCAGGCCCCTTGGGATTAATTTATATGCCATCTAAATTAGACCAGTTAACTGGTGTGGTGTCTTCTGGGTTATTTTTACAGAAAACTTTTGTGAGGGCATTTTGGATTATTAAGATAACATGTGAGTATTTTATTTGGGTTCACAATGCCACATAGTGTATTCTAATGATGTATCCCTAGTCATTAGAAAGCCCTTTTGTTTTCTGTCCAATCTATTTGATCACGGAATACAGTGTTTACTTAAATTAGAATATTCTGAGAAATTAGCCAATAATCTAATCAGGACTAAGCATTATGACTTTTGGAGAAAAAAAAGTATATTTTTTCTTCTTGGGATTGAAATCCCTCCATATAACTACTAATCTTTTAAAAACTTTGAGCTTTGTGTACTATCATTCTCTCACTTTTTGAACCATGTCCCACTATGAACTATGACAAGAGTATGGTGCGAAAAAATGCAATGGTGTGCTATACAAATGGGTGTACGTCTCATTCTGATTAAGCCCTACTTGCATGACAGCAGATTGGTAAAGCTAAAGTCTATGGAAATCATTTTCTAACCCTTTCCAGCCTGAGTTCATCGGAAGATCCTGAGAAATCTCCTTCGATCGGGGCATAGCATTCATTCACAGACCTGTGTGGTGAACACCAGTCTTTGGTAGTGAAGACTCACGTTTATGTTCCACGCAAACTCACACCTGATTGTCATTTCATTTGATTGACACTCCTGACTCTAATTATCCCTGGAAGCGCAATGATAATCATAGAGGTTTACATACATTTTGTGACAAAGAAATTTAATGTTGGATTATTTTGATCAAAAAAGTATATCTGTTTGAGTGTTATTTGATTTATTGGGCTCTTTTTGTGACTTAGATGAAGATCTGATCACATTTATGCAGAAATTCAGAAAAATGTAAATGACAGACAGACAGACAGGCAGACAGACAGGCAGACAGACAGATATATATAGATTTATGTGCATAAATTCCAAAACTAGTTGCACGCAAAAAAACTCTGATCATATTTACGCAGAAATTCAGAAAATTCTAAATGATAGACAGTCTATCTACAGATAGATAGATAGAGATTTTTATGTAAAATTCCAAAACTAGTTGCACACAAAAAAACTCTGATCACATTTATGCAGAAATTCAGAAAAATCTAAAGGATGGATAGATAGAAAGATAGATAGATAGATAGATAGATAGATAGATAGATAGATAGATAGATAGATAGATAGATTTTTATGCACAAATTCCAAAACTAGTTGCACCTAAACAAAATACATATATTGTAAAGAAAAACTATATATTTTTTATATCCAGTTTGCAAAAAATAAGATCATTAATTAAATTTAAACCCTAAAGTGTTGTCATTAGGGTCATCTAAAAACTGAGGTAACACCATATCTCTTTTTATCACAATGCTGAGCAGAGACTGCTATTTTAAAATGTGTGCTGGGACACAAATGATTTCCATAACCAGTTTGCATTCATTGCCTAGGGGAAAAGCAAGAGCACAACGTTACAATGTTGGAATATACAATAAGGAGGAATTATTAAAGCTTCCAAGTGACAATAATGCAGCAGATTTTTATTTGAGATCTGAAAAGCTAGTCCTGATAAAATGGTTGATTTCAGATAAAGTATTTCAATCTCATTTTAATATTGTGCCTGACAGATTAACCTTACTGATGATAAAAGACAAATGTCATTTTCTGTACACTAGGAATTCAAGTCTACAAGGTATATTTGCAGAGTCCCCAAAATATCCAGGGAATATACTTCAGGAAGTAAAAACATGTAAACATCTAATATTTGAAATAAAAATGGTATCATGGGGATATGCATTCTTTCCTTTTTTAGAATCAATGTTTTATTTTATTATTTTTTTCTGTAAATCTGTTTTTTTGTTCTACATCCTCTTCCAACGAAACATATAATTAGCGATTTTAAAGATTTGTTAACTACACATGACCATTTTTAAAGCAAAACGCGTTTCGTTAAGTCATAGGCAGAAGGCTTAAAAACAAAGTTAGACTGCATTATTAAACTTTTTTTGGAAAACAAAAATCAAATAGTAAATTGGGATAATAAATTTCCATACCACTGGCATAAGGAAATTACATAAGTGTGGTATAGAATCCAATATATATTAAATAATTCAGGACACACTTCCTTTCATGCTGTATTGACCTATTGGGCAAAGATCCTTCATTACTAATCATCAGTCACAGATGCATTTATTTCTTATTAGTAGAAGGGCAATTGATGATAATGTCTGAAGTAAAGTGAGGTTGCTTATTGTATACTCGGAGGAATACTCAAATATATAATTTACTTGAAGCCAGTAATTTAACTGAAAAAATTATTAGTAAAACATCCTCTTATGGGCTGCAACTTGAATTTTTTAGCTCTTTTATTATGGAAACAGACATATAACATATTCAATTTTGTTGAACATTTGTAGCTATTGTAAAAAAAAGTAAAAATAATTTCAATAAAATATTATACTCCTTCCTTGAATACCAAACCAACACTTATAGTACGAGTATAAAATCATTCAGACATCAGGAAATAAGCTTGTAAAATATTCACCTTACTATCTACTACAACCAAACAATTTCTCACGGGCCATTAGGTTTTAACCTTGCAGTAACTACCATAATAATTATTTTTGCATTTTTCTTCGTCATCAGGAGAGATTAATATACATTCATCTTTAACCTCACCATGTTGTTCCATTTTTATGTGCCTTATTTAAATTATCCATACACGCTTGTAATTTATCAGGTTGATTATGTAAATGCATGCCTGTATGACATTTAAAAGTATGTTTAATTACTAGAATTACAGAATAATTATATATGTATGTGTCATAGAATCTGCTCAATATATTGTTATTTATGACTAAACTCTATGAATCAAAAAACAAATCTAAAGAAAATTATTTATACAATACATTTATAGATGAAATATATAATTATCCTTAGATGTGTAATGCATATTTAGTAAGATTTTTTTGCATGTAAGGCATAGTAGGGATAAGTTGTCAGAATCGGTGGTTGTAGACGTGAACCAGCACAATCCTCAGGTATGCATTTAGCTGCTGGGTTGCTTAGGTAACCCACTTGCAGCCGGTCTATTAGTGCAGTGCAATCACATGATCACACTGAAAATAATTACTAAAGAGGGCTCAGCTCTGCTGGGGCCTCTGATTTTTTTCCTGCTCCTCCTAGTGCTGGGAAGTCAGTGTTTCAATACCAGTGATAATAATAGCCACTCTGTCATTGTGTTTGTGCTATACTCAGCTTGCATTCATGTCTGTCTCCTTACTGGATACTGACCTCTGTTTTGACCACTGCCTTGACTTTGAACTCTCCTATATGATGACCCCGATAGGGTGGCTACTGCAGAATCTTGTCGGTGTGCACTAAGATTAGGGCACAAATCAGCAGAAAAATACTACTCTGAATTTCGCAGGTGGTCAGTGGACTCTGGATGGAATGACCCAGCACTCCATAGCCAGTTCAGAGTTGGACTTACTGACATCATCAAAGATGCTTTTGTGCAGTTTACCATTCCTGAATCTCTGGAATCTCTCATGAGTCTGTTTATTTGCATAGACAGTAGACATAAGGAACGCCGCCAGGAGAAAGAGTCTTTTATTGTCACCACTCAACCTTTCTCTCCACCATCTAAGAGGAACAATACTAAACCCATGTAAGTTGGTACCTACCATATATCGTCAGAAGAAAGAATCAGTAGAAGGTCCCAAGGGTTTTTTTTTTTTACTGTGACAGCAAGGTAAATTCAGCACAAGAATCCTAAATCCTAAAGTAACTCTCCAACTTCTAATTCATTACAGATTGCTGTGGAAGTTTCGGGCAACACAGTTTCTTTTCCTACTACCACTTTAGTGGACAGTGGAACAAGCAACTTCAATGACCAGGAAATTGCACAGAAATTCAAGATAGCCACAATACCACTGGAAATTCCAGTATTTATTTCAGATGTGGATGGAGCCTTACTCGCTGGGTGGGATGCTTTCATTGTGAGGGGTTCTCCTTCTCTGTTGTCAGGTCTCCTAATTACCCTGTTATATTGGGGGTCCTGTGGGGTTCCCACAGATTGTTGGAGTAAACCCTGTGCATAATCTTGTATCTCACTGCCAGTGAGGTTGGCTTCATCTCCATCTAATTCTATCCCAGAAGCATATATGGAATTTGCAGATGTCTTCTATGAAAAAGTGACAGACTCACTGCCACAAGTTGGGTTGCCTAAGTACAAGTCCCTTACAAAATACTTCTGCGTTGTTCTTAGAATTAATCAACGATTAGCTGGAATGTGCAAGACACATTCCCTCTCATTCCCAAGTTAGATACCACGTTAGCTGGACAGAATCTCAAGAATATCTGGAATATAGTCCAAATTTTTCTCTCCCAGGTGGCCACCCAGTGATAACTATTCTTCAACAAAAGCCGTTTGAAATTTAATTTTAAAGTGGGCGATAAGGTATGGTTTTCCACAATACACATCTCTCTCAAGCAGCATTCCGTTAAATTTATGGCCAAATTCATTGGTCCATTCAAGATCACCAGAAGGATAAACTCATTCTGTTTCCAACCAGATCTTCCTCCTTCATTAAGGATTCCTATGACCTTCCATTGTGAATTATTTAAACCAGCTTTTAAAACTAAAAACATCAAACCTAGTAGCAAGCTTCAGCCAACCCCTATGTTGTTTGACGGTAAAGGTAAACTTAAAGTAGAAAAAAAATCATTGTTTGAAAAAGTTACAGAAACAAATGCATTACTTGGTCCATTGCTACTTGTTTTTGCTATCATGCCTCTTGTTTCTTACTTGGTCTCCATATATATTTTTTGCGCCAACATCGGAGCTGGTATGAGCCCCTACTACAGCATGTGAAGTACTGAGGACAGCTAAGTACCAGTGAGCATATCCCATTCTATAGGAAAGGGGGCTCCTATATGTGAAGCCACATGTGGGCAGTTCTGGGGGACTCATCCCACTTCCTGATGGTTGACATCACATAGGTCAGGGATTTACAACTAGTGTGCCATGACACAGCCCTGCTCCCCTATACTGGGTTGATAGTGTCACACCAATTTTAAATGAGAAAAAAAGTTAATATTACATGAAATCAGACAGATTAGCAACACACACAGGAAAACACAGACGTAAATAGAAGTATATGAAACAGACTGACATGGGATAGAGAGACAGGCAGAGAACCTTCAGACAAGGTTATGATATTCCTCAACCATCATCTTAATTTCCCTAGATTACCCTATTGCCATCCTCTACACTGCTAACGCAAGACAACAACCTTCTGACCAACATTGCAACACACACAGCCCACTCAGTACTTTTACCTTTACAGTCTGGCTGGTCCATTGTGCAATATGATGTAGCACATGCCCTTGTGTTTCTAACTCCCATTGTCCTATAGATTGTAAGCTTTCGAGCAGGGTTCTCTTACCTCTCTGTCTGTATGTATTACCCAGTATTGTCTTATTAATGTTTGTTCCCAATTGTAAAGCGCTACGGAATTTGCTGGTGCTATATAAATAAATGTTGATGATGATGATGATGATGATATGATGTTGATAGTCAGGCAGACATGAAATAGAAAACAGAGAGATAGATATGATAAACAGAGACAAACAGAAAGATATAAGATAAAGATAGACAGAAAGACAGACATCTGATAAAAAATCAGACATACAGACAGATACGTGGGGAGAATCAACAAGTTAGTGGAGGTGGTGTGTTATACTGGCAAAGTTGAGCCATGTCAGGTCTATACTAAGATACCTTGGGTGATTGAGATATGAAGAAAGTGCTCAAACCTTTCGACATGCGAGGCCAAATGATCAGATTTGTTTTAAGGAGATTGCACACACACTTCTAGGAGCTCTCACAAACAGCTTTTCTATGAGCAGGAGAGGATTGACGCCTCAAACCATTCCAAACCTTCCCTATCCCTCTCATGTTTAATACCCTTTAGCCACCCGGTTATTATTTCTAGTTTTATAATTTTCTGAACAGGTGTATCAATATAAATATTAGCTTTCTGACGTAGTTTATACTGATTTCTGCTGCTGTTTGGAATGGAATCAAACTAAATTTAATGTCATGATTGCCACACTAAATGATAAATGTGTAAATGTACTGCTTGTATTATGTGATCTAGCTTGGATAGTCTTTTTATGTATTGTTTCCCACCTATATTCAATAACAACAGGTTGAATTAATGAGAAAAAAGAGAGAGAGAAACATATATGAAATAGATAGACAGAAAGGCAGATACGAGATGTATATAAAATAGAAAAATAAATACCCATTGGCATCCTCATTCCCAACATTCATTCCAGAGATTGAATTGATTCAAAGGAAAGCAAAAACATCTAATTGTAATTTGTGACATTAGAGAGAAGAAAATATTCCTGGCTACATGCTTGCCATTGGCTCACAATTTCATTAGTGCTTACTAATGGTCGCAATCCTTTATTATCTGTTTCGTAAGATGTCTAATAATTTATGAGTTTATCCTCTGTGTCTGACAAAAGACTTTTTGTCAAAGTGCATTTCATAGGCATACAATAAAGAAACATACTCAAAGGTCAAGAATAACCCTTTCACCACTGAAACTTTTCAGTGTAATAAAATGTATAGGAATAATATGGGTAGCCCAACAAGACATGCCATTTTGAAAACTAGATTACTAACTGCATCAAAAGAAGGGAGTTTATTTGAGTCTGGATGAGGTAGAGTGCAATCGTCCTTGGCACTTTTTCATATATGTATAGGATGAGCCCCACTTGTCCTTTGCACTGAATGACTAAATCAATTTAAATCACTGCAAGGAGCGACTTTATATTCTCTGTACAGATTTTTCTATGAGCCACATTTCTTTTGCTGTGCATTCTATTTAAGCTACCATATAAAAATGTATTTTATGCCCCAGCATACATAAAGGAAGAATATCACATGTAAACATGGACCTCCACTTCAATTTGGATATTGTTGTTCTATGAGACTCTACACCTGATTGAGTAGAATGAGCTCTCCAATGTGTACTTACATGAGATCTACTATATCCCATAATAATTTAGTTGCTCTACTATATATACTCTGTAATATCAGGACATTTTTGTGAAACTATTACTAAAATGGAATTGCCTATTTTAAACCTTTACCAGATCTTTTACAATAAGACAAAAGCATATTTCACTCTTTCAAGTTTATAACACGTTTTAACAAAAAATTATATCTTGCTGGTTCAACTGTAGATGCCACTTTTGTTGCCAAGTATTAGATCTACATGCATGCCATCACTCCATTGACCTTCATGACAAAATTCTTTCCTGGTTAAATTCCTACCTATCTTTTAGTGTTTCTAGCTCTTGCACATGCTCCCTTCCACTCCCACTATCTGTTGGGGTCCCACAAGGCTCTGTTCTTGGCCTTTTAATTTTTTTCATTGTACGCCTCTTCTCTTGAAGCACTATGTGAAGATAGTTATTCTCTGTGGGATTCAACTCACTCGGGTAGACCAGAATATATGCAAAATAAGACATTATTATGACAGCACAACACCACAAGACGTTCACAATTTACAGGGTAAATGGTAGCATGTATCCTTCAGCAGCTTCTTGCAATCAGCACTCCAAAGTAATAATCTCAGTCTCTTTCAAAGTATTATCCTCCCGCAATATTACCACTACCAATTAGCAAAACAGTTATGGTGTCGCCCAGCCTGGGTTACTGCCTCACACCGACCCTGTCCTAGTAGGGTTCCCTCCAGCGGCACCACGATGCCTGGCCCAGAGTCCTTTTCGATGATGTCTTATACACCAGGATCCTTTAAGCTAGAATAGCTCCCTCGACATTCTGCTCTCCCTATATTCTTCCCTGTATACACAGGAAGTAGGATCAAATGTCTCAAACCTCCCCCATACAGCAGGGGCAATTTAGCTGCTAAACATATTGTCCCTGTTACCTTGATTATACAATAGAATGGCTTAACTCAATTAGCTATTTTGGCTGGATACACTAAACATGGGGTTACAATATTACAGCAGGGAATGACACTGAACGCTTACATGAAACAATAAGACTTTTGACACATTGTATCAGCAGTATTACGCCATCTGTATCTGTGATACAATTTGATAAAATAACATTTATATTGATAAATATTGATGCATTTCCCAATGCTATTTCACCCAATATATTACTGTGGAGGCACATTGCATATCATTTAGAAGTTCTAACCTCATTACCTCTCAGATTACCTATTAACCTAGCTAATAAACATGGGATGCCAGCTATTTAACTCAGACATTGTTCTGATTACAAACCAAATCTAAGCTGCCCCTCATGACAATGGACATTTGAGACAAATGGTAATTGCTGTTACCAAAATGCTTATCCATTCTCTCATCTCCTGTCTTGACTATTGCAACCTCCTGCTATCTGGCATTCCCGATACCCATATATCCACACTTCAATCCATCCTAAATGCTGCTGCAAGACTGATCTTCCTGTCTCACCACTCCACAACTGCTGCACAACTGTGCAAGTCCCTACACTGGCTCCCTGTGTCCGCCAGAATCCATATCTAAATTACTCACCCTTGTCTACAAAGCCCTCAACAACACCACCTCTTCATACATCTTAAATCTCATATCAAAATACACTCCCTCCCACCTCTTAGTTCTACCACTGACCTGCACCTTGTCTCATCTCTGATAACCACCTCTCAGTCGTGCCTACAAGACATCTTCTGTGCTGCTCCCCACTTATGGAATTCCCTATCACACCCAATCAGGATTTCACATAGCCTTCAAATCTTTAGATATTCTCTCTAAAAAAAAAAATCTATGTTTTTAAAGCTTACCTTGTCCCTGGGCAGCACGGTGGCGTAGTGGTTAGCACTTCTGCCTTACAGCACTTGGGTCATGAGTTCAATTCCCGACAATGGCCTTATCTGTGTGGAGTTTGTATATTCTCCTTTAAATTTATTTTAGGACATGCCCTATCCCAACTATAAATCTGTCCCCACATTTTAAATTTACCCCCCCTTTCAATGCAACATGGTTTTGCCCAGGTACAAAGTTACTCCATTTTTCATGCTTTGCTCTCTTTAATGACTCAGGCCCAATGTGTGTGGCACTGACAACTGTCCCACAGGGTTGTCAATGGGATTTTGTTATTACACTAGGATCATCGCTGGCCTAACAGTAAAAATCACACTGACACATCTAATTATATTCCAAAGATATTGTGGGCCATACATAATGTTGTAACATCATTGATGACATCATAGTGATTAAATGATTTATAAAATAGATGTCATTAAAATGGCTGGCATCACAATGGGTTAAGCCATTGGTGGCATCAAAATAAATAGCCTCACTAATTTCATTACAATGGATGACATAAAAATAGGTGGTAATGATGATATGGCAATGGGTAACATCTGTAATGATATCAAAGAAAGAAATATGTGTGCCTGACAACATAACTGACAGCAAAATGGCTGCTCACATAAGATAACATCTTTGATAAAATAGTGGCTAAAAAGCACAGTAGGAAATCCTAGGGATAAAGCAATGCATGTAGGAAAGGATATGAGAGGACATGTACAAGCTACTACAAAAAAGATAATTTGGAACTAGAAATGGTTCAGAGAAGGGCGACAAAATTGATAAAGGGTACGTATTCATTAAGTTGTGAGGAAAGGTTAGCCAGTTTAGGCATGTTTACTGTAGAAAAGAGGCGTCTAAAAGAAGATTACTATGTACAAATACATTAAGGGTCAATACAGAGAACTTTCATGGGAACTTTTTACCCCAAGGACTATACACAGGACACGCGGTCACCCCCTAAGGTTAGTAGAGGAGAGGAAATATCACAACCAGCAAAGGAAGGGGTTCTTTACAGTAAGGGCAGTCAATATATGGAAATTATTGCCAGGCAAGGTTGTGATGGCAGATTCAATAGATATGTTTAAGAAAGGGTTAGACAAATTTTTAGCGGAAAAGTGTATCCAGTGATACGACCGTTAATTAAAATGAAGGATAGTAGTGGATATAGGGTAAAAATAGGACTGCAATATTGGGTCTGGGGGGATTTTCAAAATTGAAACAGATGGGCGGTTGCTTACTCTGGATCAATTTCAAATATATGTGAGGGATCTCAGGAGATCCAAAATAGGTTGAAGTTGATGGACTGGTGTCTTTTTTCAACCTCATCAACTATGTTACTATATTAACTCATATGGAGGATAATCTCATTTACTGTATATGAGTCATTAGGGTTATTCTATAAAACAAAAAGAACTAGATTAAAAAGTTTAATTGATTTAAAAATGTTTATTTCTTATAGAATATGAATTACAGCTAACTTAACTTTTTAACACTAAAAAGTGTTGCTTTAATTGTTTTTACTTCAGCAGTAGCAGTATGCCAATTATATGACTATTTGTTTAGCCCATATAGTATAGCCCATAGTTAGTATAGCTGTTATAGAATATTGTGTAATTCTCACGTTACAAAATGTTTACACCTTTTCACCTCCATTCTTCCCTGTCATAAATATAGAATAAGCCCCATTGTATGGTCCTGTGCTAAATAAGTAGAACGTCTTGTGTGATCAAACAAGCTATCTATGTATCTATATGAGCAAGCAAGAAAAAGAAATGCACAGTGACTGCTAATTAACACTGTTTCAAAATATCTGTGACGTACAGAAACTGATGGGGTGAGCAATAAGACAGCTGGAAGCTAGCTTCACCATCGACTCTTAAGATTCTCATCCATTAATCTTTCCGAGAAGGGATTTCGAGTTTATTCACATTTAGACACATGAATCATATATATTCTACCATTCTTCTAACACTAAAAGAAAAGGTCTTTATATATGAATTTATCATTTCTGAATAGTCTTTAAATGAAAAAAACAACAACACTATACAATCTCAGAGCTAGGGCTGCATGAACATAAACACACACATATATAAATCTTTTGCTATTCGCTGTTTATTTGATTTGATGTGCCTGTTTGTATGTATACATTAAAGCTGCACTTCCAATTGAAGCTAATTAGCTCCTTTCCCACCCAGAACCTCGAGGTAGCTCAGTGCAGTCATTTTAGGGATTATATGCTACAGCACCTAAAATAATTGGCCAAGTTTCATGTCGCATGCATTGGGGTATTCAGGAAACAGGTGAGCCAAATAAAGGAAAAGGCGGAGGGTGCTACAGCAAAGGCTAACAAAATGCACATCACGACATATATATATATATATATATATATATATATATATATATATATATATATATATATCATACTTGCTAACTCTCCCGGAATGTCCGGGAGACTCCCGCATTTCGGGTGAGTATGACAATCTCCCGCAGAATTAGGTCTAAAATGCTGCGATTCTGCGGGAATCGCGGAAATCACAATGACGCATTTTCGGAGCCCTGTCCCCACTTCCTCCTCCCCCGGGAGGCTCCTGGACGCCAACTACAAAAAGTTGGTATGTATGATATATATATATATATATATACACCTGCAAGTCTGCTTTTATAAAATCCATAAATGAGATGATACTGCTATATAAAATGTGATGTAACCTAAGAAAATTACTTTCACTTAATATAGCACAGATCTCACAGCAAGTGTAATATCTGAGAAAACATAATTAAATGCATGAACCTACTCAGTTAAAAATCCCTGAATCACTCATAATATTCCCCAATGGGAAAGGGGTTGTTACACGCTTCGGCAGCAAACCATAGAGGACAGGCCTTGCCCCCCCCCCACCCTCCCCTTACTAGTAAGAAATCAATGTGGTTTTTTTTGTCATACCTGTTTTTGACACCGTTTTGATCTGTGTTTTGCTTAGAGCCTTAAGCCGCACCAGATATACATTCCAAATGAGCCACCAGAGATAATTAATGATTGTCTTTTTGTTTCGTCATGTATATAGCTAAAGTATGCATGCATACCAAAAAGTATGTTGTCATGTTATCATCAAATATCTCTACATTCAGGGCTTAATGTTATTTGTCAGCCATCGCAGCAGTGAGTGCTATATCAAATGCTGAATTTCAAACAAACAGTATTTATCTATAGAAAGCGGTTTATAGTTGCACTGTTTTCTTAAATAAAATGGTAAAACAAAAAAAAAGAAATCACTTGCAACCTAGTGTGGCATATCATATTGATTTCACAAGAAACACTTTTTTCAAGGTTGCTTTTGTAAAGTGCTACTCTAAAGCTCAGGTATGGTACAATATATTTTGTGCCATTTGCTGCACTGTCACTGTGACCTTGTTCAAATACCTAATCTAAAATGTATTCTAAACATTACATGACTGACTGCTCCCCAGTTCAGTTTAAAATCAAACCACTTGCTCATTGTCTTTCGGTGGATAAGATTTGTGTTGTTGCATGAAAAATCCCCTAGATGGCAATGTAGATTGTAAATATAATGATAGCTGCAACCTTTGTTTATCAGATAAACACTCTTTCTCCAAATACCACTGCGGTATTTTGTATATTCTGTATCTCTACAGTCATAAACCAGAAATGTTTAATGGACAGAAGACACTTGTGAAGCAGAGTTGAGATTCAAAAAGCAAATACATAGATGCATCGGAGCTTATTTATCCAGAGTGCATGTCAGCATGACCTACTTTGTAGGGTTCCCTAGCATTAACAATTCACTAGGCTAGTAAGAAAAAGCACTGGAGCAATGCTTACTGTTAATAGGCTTTATTTTAAAAGAGTTCACACATTCTTCAATGTTGTATAACAATATGCAAGCCTATAAATGATAGTGACAATGTTATTAATTCATACTTATCCAACAGCCAACACTGCAGCTGCTTGTAGAAAATAACATTCTAAAGTACAATAAGCAGTATATGAAGTAATAGGTGTATGCAATACAGCAATGCAGGTGGCTGAAGAATAAGAGCTGGAGTGCCCAAATTGACCAAAGCTAAATTTTATTTGTGATAAGAAAAAGTTACATACACATACACACCTGCAGTACCCTTATTGACCAGCAGATTTACAAACCCTTCTATTTTTTATTCATGCAGCCCAACACTTTGGTTGCTTCAATGCCTGCTACAAATGATCTGCTATAGTTTGCCAGTTTGGTTGCTTTGACCAAGGACCACTGACTTGGTCATATGTAGGTTTCAGAAGTTTATGATTAGATTTGATTTTACAGATCAAAATTTGTGTCTGCCACATATGGACATGTGTGCGCTAAAGAATGCCTGGACCGAACAGTTCCATTTAGATGCTGGCTTGCTTATTAGCAAATTGCTGCACTTGTTACCTGTGCAATCTTGGCCTTTAAGCGTCTGACAATTTGATCAGAAATCTGGTCCATAGGCTACATCCTGTGTGTCCATCTTAACACTGAACCATTGATGGTGTCTGTTTCTTGCAGTTAAGATATAAAATGATATAGACTCCGAGAAAAGTTGTATCATTTTCACAAACTTTTATACAAATTAATTATTTAATTATATGATTTTTTTTTTATTTATTTTTTTAAATGATAAAATAGATGTGGAGGGAACTAATGTGAAACAACGTGTATTTTATATCATTATTAATTGCCATTAAATATGCTAACGGTTTTTTAAGTTGTATAGTGACTTGAAATGTTACAGTGATTTCCACATAAATATGCAATATGAGTTGAGTAAATGATATAGTAAATTATTTAGTATATAGAGCTATTTTGAAATAAATAAAAAAACAATAGTAAATAAGTACATATATTTTTTTTCTTGGTAACAAATAAAGAAAAATGCTTTTAATTTTCATTCCTCTGTAAGTAAAACTTTACTTGCATTGTAGTTCTCTTGTATTATAAATTATGAACAGATTGCAGGAACATTTATCAAACTCTACATCTCTGTACATGTGTCAAAATATTGTCAGATGTAAAGACGCATGATGTTTCCTAATTAGAAATTCCCTCACATATAGACAACTTTATCACATTTGATGCCATTACCAGCAGGACACAGAACAATACATCAATGCCAATCGCTATGTGTTGTTTTTTCTGTTGTACATTCACACATACAAATCAGATATGTCATTTTCCGTTACTTTGTTGCGTCAATGTATCAAGGTTATTTCTTGCTATTCTGTTTTTTCATAAAGTTGTTTTTCAAGCCGTAGTAAGTCATCAAATGTCACTATGACCTTTCTCAAATCCATGTAAGAAGACTTCTTCTTGAGACAAAAGCACACACTGAATAGAGCAAATTACACTTTACTTTCCATAGGTATAAGCACAACCAGTATAAATATCACTGTTTTTTTATTCATTACTACAACACTATGCTGCAGTGATAATTGTGTACATATCCTTAGAAATGGTATCGGACACTTTGTTAGAACATGACAGCTGTTATATGTAACACTCATTTTCTCAGACTATAGCTATTCTGCTGCAGTAACAGTGTTTCAATTAATTATTTCTATCAACTCTGGAGCTGCTTCACATCATAAGAACACAAGAACACACGCTAACTTACAAGATTTTCATCTGTCTGTCTATCTATCTATCTATTATGGTACTAGTGAGCTTGTGAACCTATTAGAATTTTTCTGAATATCTGCATAAATGTGAACTTAAATGTGATCAGGGGATATATTTACTAAACTGTGGGTTTGAAAGAGTGGAGATGTTGCCTATAGCAACCAATCAGATTCTAGTTATCATTTATTTAGTACATTTTCCAAAATCTTCATCAAAGTAATAAAAATAGATATAGAGAACCCAATAAATCAAATAACACACATTTTCATTAGTTTATTGATCCAAACGATCCGATGTTTGTGAATGCATGCCATGCCTCGATCAAAGGAGATTTCTGAGGACCTTGTTGATGCCCAGAAAAGTTACAAAATGATTTCTAAAGACTTTGGGCTTCACCAATCCATTTTCAGGCAGATAGTGTATAAATGGAGAAAATTCAACACCATTGTTACTCTCCCCATGAGGTGTCGTCAAAGAAAATTACTCTAAGAGACTGGCATATAATATTCCGGGAGATCACAAAGAACCCCTTGGTAATGCAAAGGAGCTGCTGGCCTCTCCTGCTCTGGTTAATGTCAGTGTCCTTGTTTCCACCGTCAGACAAACACTGAACAAGAATAGTGTGCATGAGAGGATAGCAAGGTGGAAGCCACTACTCTCCAAGAAGAAAACTGCTGCCCGTTTAAAGTTTCTGCGGGTGAGGCTAAACTTGGCTAAAATCATATCATGCTTATGGGCATGTATAAAAATGCTGGACAAATCCAGTTGTCCAAGTCTGCTCAACTGCCTAATATTTAATGAGAATTAATGAGTAAAAGACTATTGGCATTAGAGACTAAGCACACTTTGTGGTACATATAACATTTCTCAGAGTTTAAGAGCACATCATAGGCTTCAACCATTAATGGAAAAGTGTTATTAAAATGATTGATTGCTCTATTTGGTGAGCTACAGTAAATGATGTGAATTCTCCATCTGTAGACGCAGCACAGAATGCATAATATTTGTAAATGTATGGGGTATATTATCCAGAAAAATGAGCAATAGAATAGTTACTGCTGGTCAGTGATTACATCACACAGACAGACAGTACCACATGAAGTGCCTTCTCTGGTCACTATGAGGAGCACTGCTAGAAAGGGAATGCAAAGAGTAGAGTGGGGGAACAGTAAGGTTGATAAATCCCATTGCTGTATAGATATTAGATTATCTGAAGCTATATGAAAATGTAATATTATAGTCTAAGATGGGAATACAAATGTTAAATAATTTAAAATTTCACTCCAAATTTCACTTGTCCCAATCTTAAGGGACAACTTTTTCAATTTATTAATAATACCACATTCTCCAACCCTTGAAGCTCATTTGGATATCTCTTCTCACAACACAAATATAGTTAGAAATTCCGGTTGCATAGGTCAGAAGTAATACATTTCATCTTTCAGACTTTATATTTATTGCACATATATTGAAGTGAGCACATGTTAAGCATTAAAACAAGGTACATTTCCAAAGTCATGGTTTTATCTGCATACCCAGCAGCCAACCCTCCACAGTGCTGGAGTCATGGATGTAGGAGTCATGAGATGAGTCAGGATAGCCTACCATTATGCCCGTGATTCTCATGTTTACATCACAGACAACCTGCACATTGAGAGAGTGGATATGGTAGCAGTTGATGGAGGTCTCCACCCTGTGTCAGCAAAAGTGTGTGCAAGCTATGGTCCCTAAGACATTAGTTAGTCCTGAGAGCTTATATAATACTGCATACAGCTCATGACACTCTGCATTCTGGCAGGGAAATCAGATATGTGAGCAACGGTTTGTTAAGAGCACTTAACACTTGAGAAAAGTGTATTGAAATTGTCAACGGTGTGAGACTACAACTATGGGTACACAGACTGGAATGACGCTGTGGCCATAAAGCAGAGAGCAAATCTTTGTAGCCCAGACACTGCTCATAAAGATTAAGGAGGTTTGAACTGTTAAGTGTTACTTTTGCACAATGCCCTGATCTAAGACGGAGTCTAGGGTCAAGTGTGAATTGTAGACAGGTGCCCTGCGGAGCCTACATGGACAATGGTGTTGGTGATTGTTCCTCCTTCTCTTTTCCGCTCATCAAAATCTAAAAACATTTCGCTCAGCAAACAAAGCTTTGAGTAGATTGCCTACAATAGTCATATTACACAACCCACAGTATCAGACAGGTTTGGGACACTTCTTTATAGGTATCATAGGCCTGCATATGCCAATGGCTGGTGCTCTTTGTAATCTTGCCTCTCAGAACCATCTCTATTTTCTGGTTGTCTTACCGGCGGTTTTCTACCAGTTTGCTCTTTCATATATCTTCGGTTTTCATTCCATCTCCCAAAAATCCCCCAAACCAACAATTTTCAAAAAACGCTTCTTGATACATTTGCTATTTAGAGTCTCCACTATACAATACTCTGTACTATTTCCCTCAACCTGTTGATCATCCTAGTTCACAGCATTTATTTTTATGTTTAGTGTGTAACTAACTGGGGTCAGTTGTCAGCCCTATCTGCAAATATGTTCATCATTGTTCTGGCCAACTAGCCAGAAGCAACAGTAACAAAACAGATCCACAGCAAACATTCCTTGTCTCTGAAAACATGGACATCTGAAGAGACATCAAGTCTCTCTCTCTCTCTCTCTCTCTCTCTCCCACTCTCTCTCTCTCTCTTTTTCTTATCTCTCTCATTCTTGTTGTTATTGTATATAGCATTAAACATGTGGGGTGGTTACATGGTTGTATTTGTACCATATGGATACTTGTGTTTATGTGATAATTGCATTTGTACTTGGAGTATGAGTTGATGTTGTTATGAGAAGCACAATGAAGCACAGTAGTGTTACACATGCTGGGAAGCAGTGGATTGTTTGTGAGAGGATATGGTATAGGTATAGTTCATATGTTTTGGTTTTTTTTGGCATACTGTAGGCAGTTTAATGGAATTCTGTATCGAGCATGTATACTGAAAGAGTGAGTTTGTGCATTTATCAATGTGAATTAAATATGATACAAATGGAGTTTGTGTTAGTGGCATCTTGCAGTGCCGTATATAATAGAATATGAATAGAATTGTAATGTTATGTAAAAAAAATAATATATATATATATATATATATATATATATATATATATATATATATATATACACCTTTTTTTAATGGCTTTTCCAAGTTTTAAAAGTAACTTTAGAACATTTGATGTGTGGTCCGCGTGGACTTGAACTGCCTTGTTGAGTGTAGCAGGTCGGCGGCAAAATCATTAAAATGGTGCATGCGGGCTGCTTGTGTGTCAAGTCTGATGCATGCGTACATCATCCACGCTGGTTGTGATGGCACTGCTTGGCTTGTGGCGCTGCTGAGCTGGTGATTGGTCTTGTGGTCAACCGCTGAGTGCTTACTGCGGGCGGCGACCGTTATGTTTCGCTACACATCTGACGTGTGTGGGTGTGTGTACAGTGATTGACTATGTGATGTGAGTTCCGGGACCTTTTTTCTTACAAAAAAAGCACTGTATTAATATGTATAAATATATAAGCCAAGGCAAAAAAAGGAGTACATTTGCTCCTGAACAAACCATGTTACAATGCAAGATGTGCAAATTAGTTTATTATTTTGTTTGTAAGGAAAATACTGGTTGCTATTTCTTGTAGCACACAGACACTTGATAGCTTTATTTTTACACTGAAATTTAAAGTTGATCTAGGACATGCCCTACCCCAACTATAAATCTGTCCCCACATTTTAAATTGACCTCCCCCTCAAATGCAACATGGTTTTGCCCAGGTGCAAAGCTACTCCTTTTTTTTTTTTTGCTTTGCTTTCCTTAATGACTCAGACCCACTGTATTTAGGATTGAGTATAAGAATTAAAATGGTGGACACCATGGGCCTGATTCAGAGTGGAATGCAAGCGTAAGTGTAATTTGCGTTTGAGAAGTTGCACAAGTGAATGTGTATGTACACCGTATTCAGAGTTGAAGATGCGTCCAGATCTGAATGAGTAGCAAATGATTAACAACAGACATAGATACTTATATCTAACTTGCGAACATGTACAAAAACCTTTTATTTTATATGATGAGAACGAAATTGCTATAAAGCATCATGTAAACTTCAATAACCTTGCTAATACTGCAGGAACAACTTCTAACATGTGTACAACATTTTTTATTTATTTTTAATATTTCTTACAACACACTCGACAAAGCGACTATTAAAGTCTTAATAAGTGCCGGCGAGTCATGAGCAAATCTCTGTTTACAAGCAGTTCGCTAGTTCAGGTGTTCGCTATCATCATCATCCACTACTTACACCTGCCCCTGACCACCCACAAATAAAACCTTTTTTGTGGCCATATCTGTGACTACGTCCCAGTCCGAATTCAAATGCAGTTGCTTGAATGCACCCTTAATGTACATTACGTACGTTAGTCTACCCCTTTCCTATCCCATCACCCCTCTTCATGCATTAGAAGTGCCCTAAAGTCACAATTCTGACCTCACCATATGCCCCTTACATGCCCATTAGTCCTCCCCACATGCCATCACACCTCTCCTCATACCACTTACATGCTCCACATACCCCTTAAGTGCGCCTCAGACTACACCTCAGATTTCACAACATGCCTCTTTTATGCCCACCAGACCTCTCCATATGCCATTAGATTTCCCCATTTGATCCTTAAATGCCCATCAGACCTACTCAAATGCTATCATCCATCAGTTTTTAATACTGACAGATGGACACACACCAGCCATTATTACTAGCTATCCTGATGGAATTATGGCAGGCTGGGCTGGACTAGGGGGCAGGGGGGGCGGTCACATAGTGGGCTATCTTAGGCCGGGTCACTGGACCTCCTGCTTTTATTTTCCTTTAAAATGTTCCTGATTGGCTGCTGAGTCGAGTCTTGCCCCTGGGCTAAAATTTGCCAGCCTTCCCCTGGATGATGGAGCGAACATGTGAGTTTGACTTCACATCACATGATATGAGCTACACTGAGGATTTCTTTGAAACTTTTCTTTACATCTGTCTCAGGACCCACTGGTCCCGATGATCCTGGCCTTAAACTGCTTCTGATTCACAGACAGACTATATGTGAATCAGAGCTGTTTGTGTCCGGAATTACCAGCATCGGCGACTCCACTTCTTAGTCCTGTCCTCTTATAATTGTATCCTCCATATACCCCTCATGGGAACACTGCATCCACCCACACCATCTAAATACATACATGCTGCACACCGACAACCACCCAATAGGCAGCAATGGTATTGAGCAGATGCTGTCTGTAATGAAGGCATGAGACACACCACACAAACAAATATAAATCGGGCAATGAATGTATCTTATTATACCATCTGTCATACCCTGTTTAATGTTACATATAAGGATTATTATTGAACATCAATATGTTAATGAGAGTGCAAAATATCTTAATTGAAGCTACATCTTGCGTACAATCTTTCTTAATATAAGTGTATGCTAATTATATAAGTATCATTGTTTTTTTGAATTTAGTGCAGAAAAGCAATATATTGAGTTAAACTGGAAACTACCTTTGCAAGTGGTTAATTTATGATATTCGTATAATATTTAGTAAATGATCATTAGCATATTTGCTTTGCTATTAGCCCCTCAGTTGTAACAGTGTAGTAATAGCATGTCCTTTTATAGAACTACATAGGCTTACTAAATATCTAGGTATACTTATATAATGTGTGTGAATAACAGCTTCATTAACATTGTGTTATGTTGTGACATTTTCAGTGCTTATTTTTAAATTGCGCAAAATTGCTATTTACAACATTTCAGCCACTTTTAGGCAACTTTTTGCAAATTTACTAATCACTATATTTGCCAAGTTTGTCTTTATCCATTTAAGACATTTTAGCATTTTTTTGCAATTCTAGTACGCAAAAAAATAGAAGTTTGCTTATGGATTGCTCTTTACACAGCTTTGTTACATTTGCTAGCATATGTTACATGTCTCTGGACCATTGCTTGAACCATGCACTTGTGCTGTTTTTATGATTTCCTTTTACATTTTAAGCAGAGTGCTCTTTCCATCTGTGTCAATTGATGTTTCTATATTGAAGTCAATGTACAATGCTGCAGAATATTAGCTTTTTAAGTATGTTTGCCTGGGGATAGCTGCAGCAAGGATGAGTGCTGGGCTTAAGGCAAGTTCACAGGTGGAAAAAAAAAGGAAGCATGCTGGACCATTTAAAAATGACTTGTTAAATGCTATGTATCAGCAATAGAGAAGAACAAAACATTTTTCTAAATGTTCAATTTTCTGCAAATGTCAGTGCTTCTTTCAATTTTCTAAAATATTGTTATAAAATGTCTTCAAATAATATATTTTATATATAAAATAACTGCAAATTAGGTGTAGTAATCATTCCTGGACTAAGGACAGTATGTGGTTACAATTTTAACCTATAATGGCAAAGCATTGGTTTTACAGAGATGCACTTTATTTACAATAAGTAAGTATAAACGGTGCTTTATTACACATCATCAATAAGATAACACACTTTCATCAGGATGACACCAGGCAATTCTAACTCTGGCTAGTCACAGTCCTTCTGCCTAATCACTGTAAAACTAGCTGGCATTGGTCACATCGCACAATAGCACAATATAGCTTTAAATATAACAAACTTAATAAACTGTATGTTCAGCCCAGGAGTCTCACTCTGCAAGAGCTTAAAACTGACTGCATCTTCTACCTGCAGACTTTTCAGGATCTCACCTGCCCCTATGCAGGAGAGATGTGGAAAATAACCCTCTTTGTCACTATCTATATCTATATCTTTGTCTATCTATCTATCTATCTATCTATCTATCTATCTATATATGTATATATATATATATATATATATATATATATATATTAAAAAGAAATCCCTTAAGCAGAAAAACACTAGGGGGTAAATGTATCATCCTCCGATTTTTTCAACTCGCCGGAAATCCGCGACTTTGCAGGTAAAATTTAAAGCGGCGATGGCTTGTAAAGGCAAGTTTGCCTTTACAAGCCATCTCCGCTTTAAATTTTCAATGCAAAGTCGCGGATTTCCGGCGAGTTGAAAAAAATCGGGGGATGATACATTTACCCCCAGTAGTGTTCTGTGCTGGGATCTGGGTAGGGGCTATGTTGATGATCATATGGGGTGTCTTTAGTTAGCAGTTAGCAATCATAATAGACTTTTCAGAGTGGTGAGTAACATTCGCATAGCGTTATTTCCTTCGAAAACCTCCTAGATGTCTATGATGCTTTTAGCACATTCTTTCATTACCCAATCCTCATGGCACAAAACATGTTTGTAAAAGTTATTCAAGGTCATTTATAATGACAGTGGAAGATAAAACACAAGTAAATTTGTTAAGTCGGGTGTAATTTCACACATGTAATAGTGTTAACATCCTTATCCTAAACAAAGCTGAGCAGACATTAAACCAATAATATTGCACAAGTTGAGTGAATATAAAAGGGTATTTTGTAACACCCTAAAATGACATTTTATTGAATATAAACTTGTTAAGTAAATAATTGAGGGATATGCTTGTTAAAAGATCTATCTTATAGTGTAGTACCCATCAATAGATTTTTAGGGCTCTTTTACACAAGAATGTTTTTTCAATTACCTCAGTTGATCTATGAATGGAACATATAGAGAGGAAAACCACAAGGGGAATTAAACTTCCCTAGGGCTTGTTGACCCTTATGGTCACAGACATAACTTGTTTATGGACGCAGTAGTAACAACAAATGTAGCACTGGTCAAAAGTTGACCAGTGCTATGGCAGAAGTTTCAACATGTTATTTGGCATGTGCTCCACCTTTCAAAGCTGCCTCTATAAACAAATTATGTTTGTGATTATATGATGAACATAACAAACATGTAATTGATGATTAAATTAACCAATGTGAAGACAATTCCAGTTGCCAGCTCCTGACATTGCCTCTTTATATTCTAAATTCTCAATGTCGCTCTGTTTAGTGATGTAAAATTTAAGTGCCGCCATTCCCAATTTATACCAGTCTACATTCCAGTGTGTTCAGAAATGTCCTTTGTCTAAGTTAATGTAAGTCTACATTTTAACCATGTCTATGTTATTGTAATCGAAATTGTTTTGTCTGTATCCTCGTTATCGGTATTAATGGCGTTGGAAAAGTGAGTACCACCGCTATTAACCCAATTGCAATGAATGGGTGAATTCAAATGAGCTTGGTACACTAACTTCTATGGGTTTGAGACTCATGCCATGTTGCCCTTTGATCAGTATATAAATCTTTTTGCAGCTTATTTCCAACAGGGGTGACACGAAATTTAATAGGAAGTACATTCCAAAGGCTATAACTTGCCAGATGGGCTAGTTAAGGAAAACTCTAAAATATTGACACCCTACAAGAGTTCAGTTCTACTCTAAATAAGTCTGCATTGTTTTATGTGTTCTCATTGTCCCGTTAGCTCCCCAGCAGCATCCTTTATTTTCTGACATCAACAGAGCTTCTGACATTTTAAATTATATGGTTCATTCATTTGTTATCATTTTCATTATGCTCAATATTGAAAATTTACTACTATTTTATTAATGTAAATGTAATGGGACTTTCAATATTCAGCATACATCACAGTGTTAACAAATGAATTAACCACTTAATTAAAGACTTCCCAATCCTTATTGATGTGACAAAATTAATGCTTCTGGGGATTTCAGAAAAAAATAATTTGGATCATTTGGTATACACTTGACTTCTCTTGGAGTCAGGTATATACCATATCTCTTCTCTTGGAAATGTCAGACCATTCTATAAGTAATCCGATTGGCTAACAATGCAAAGATCCATAGATGCAGCTTTTCAAATTTAATGGGTACATTAGTTTTAGCGATTTTTGAACTTATTGCACACATGTTGGAAACCCCATTGAAATGTATGCGTGTTTCGAAAATTAATGGGAAAATCTCTCACCTTTCAAATCAACTGAAACTGCGTAAAAAATGATCTTCAGAAAATAGAGAGTTGGGTGAAATAAATCCTAATTTGGGGGAGATTTCTAATTGTTTTTAAAAAGATGGGAAAATCGACCTTCAGTAGATCCCCCAGTCTTGTGTTATTACTCTCTTTATTCACAGTTGTAAAGCTATGCAGAATATGATGGTGTTCTTGCATGAAGATAGTCAGCTGTATTCAACTGAAAGGATGATCTTTAGCATCTTGTGATGAATGTAATCTAAAGTGTCTTACTGCGAAATTGTACTTGGTAACAATGAAACATAATTTGAAATACATTTTTTTTTATTGAATCAACTTGATATTGTTTAGCTGCTAAATTGATTCATATGTTTAGTCTGACTTCTAACAATTATTGTGCTTTTTATTTTATTGTTTCTCTGTAATATTCAGAGCACAGTGTCAGAGTGCCTTGAGATTTAAACAATGTTGAGATTAACAGTGTCAAGTTAACATTCTTGGCAACCACACGCCGTATTAAATAAGAGTTTGAAGAACTCTGCATATTTGAAACAGCTCGTTGATTTTCTATGATTTTTGTAGAAACTTTTATTGTAAGTGATACTTAAATGGGCAGCAATTTCCTACAGTTTAGAACATAAATAAACAATTAATGCAGCTTGTTTGGTTGTAAAAATGATTTATTTTCCAGTGGGCCTAGAGTACAGCACACCTCTTGAAATACATGTTGTACTGCTCAAAAGAGAAAATTCATAGAAAAACAACAATACCATATGTATGGACAGCTTGCAAATTAGAGATTCCATGTTCCTTCTATTACATAAAGAGACTTTAAAAGTATTCATCAATACATAACAGTCTGTTTTGACAATCCCAGTCTATCAGGACCATGGTTTTGACAGCAATATGTATTCCGTATAAATGCAACGGGCATGAATGTTTACTTAAATAATATCCAGCCCAACAGTTAAATGCGGAGATCATATGGCAGATGCCAGTTGCATTTGTTGTGGAGGTTTTAGGTGAGAGCCCTGATCAACAATGTTATTGAATTTCTGCATCCTGATTTACTTTATAGAAAATCTATCATGATGCTATATTTTACTGCCACATTGTTGCACAAAACGGGTCAAGAAGGAGCTGGTTCCAGGCAAAGGAAAGACAGCTACAGTTAACCTCACCAGAAAATGGTGATGTAGAAACAGAAAAAGCTGCTTCAAGGTAAAAAGCTGCGCACAGGATAACAATGGGATGAAGTGAGATGCCAGCTGAAAACTTGCTTTAAGTGAAGTGCCACACATTTAATCAAAACGCAACATTTTCATTACATAATCAAGATGTAATATTTACATGACCATCAGCATTAGCAATGCATAAGAAAGCCACAGACGACAAGTTCTTGTGTTTATTAACTTGTTATACATGACATAATTAGTTTACAGCATGCTGATCACTTGTCGGTTTTGGAGGATGAGCTTGTGCGAACTATGTTATAATTAATATGTCTAACTAATTGAAATTCGGTTAGGTAAATATTTTAATGAGTTTTCCATGAGGCTACATTTTTTTTTCATCATTGCCATTTAAACCAGTAGCAGCTTATTAAATAAATGTAGTCCATGTTGATTTTCAGTGGATGCTATTTAGTTGCTGTTAATCCCACATAGAAAAGTCTGTGTTGCTCAAAACATGCTTTTTTAACTTATGAGAAGACAGTTTATGTCATTCTCATAGCAGCTTATCATTACATGAATTCCATATACAATGATGGCTTATGATGGCTTGCAGCTTTCCTCATCTCGCTGTGGCTTGAAGCATCCAAGGCTTTGCTTTTAATGACTTATAATGAGGTAAACTGAGACAACAGTCTCAGGAAGCAGGTTTTGTTTGCGGGGAGGGGGGGAGGGGCGGCAAATGCACCAAATTAATGTATAAAAAGTATTTGTTTTACTGATGCAAAAGTGTACATGAGTTGTTTCTATGATCATGCATGTGACATAATGGGACTAATTTGGTAACAAACTGCAATGAGGCCTAAGTACTAAGGAATATATAGAAGAAATTGGGCAGCACAGTGGCTCAGTGGTTAGCACTTCTGCCTCACAGCACTGGGGTCATGAGTTCAATTCCCAACCATGGCCTTATCTGTGTGGAGTGTGTATGCTCTCCCCGTGTTTGCGTGAGTTTCCTCCGGGTGCTCCGGTTTCCTCCCACACTCCAAAAACATACTGGTAGGTTAATTGGCTGCTATCAAAATTGATCCTAGTCTGTGTGTCTGTGTGTGTTTATATTAGGGAATTTAGACTGTAAGCTCCAATGGGGCAGGGACTGATGTGAATGAGTTCTCTGTACAGCGCTTCGGAATTAGTGGCGCTATATAAATTGATAATGATGATGATGATGAAATAGTGATACATTTATACTCTTCACTCCATATTTGATTATTTTGGCCACTTGCATGGCTATCCGCCAGGGGATGCATGGTAAGAAAATTAGTCATTACCATGCAGTGTGTGTACTGCTTCCTTCCTGTACCAATATCCTCTGCTAGCTTAGAGTTTGCAGAAGTATGCTGCATTTATTTGGGCAGAATTGCATTGCACATAATAACAAATGGCACAGCTATGCTCTAATAATGGAGCACTGAAGCTCTATGAATGTTTGTACATTGAGTCTAATGTTATTAGACATGCTCTAACCAATAGCATCCAGAGTTATATAATATTTAGAATGTCACATCACATTTGAGCCTGCTTATTAAATAAAATGATGTTTACATTAAACTGATATATTTATAGTGAATTGGAAAATATATTAGAATAGAGATGAACAAAATTCAAAACTGATCTTCAGAAAATTTGCCTTATTCTGCAATTGGCAGCAAAATATTGCACATTTAGCTGACATATTTTTGTCTTAAGTTTTCACCTTTCTACTCCAACCATACTGCGTAATGAATTGCCCATAAAGTGTCTGTGACAGAATTTTTAATAAAGCTTCTTGTAACAACTTTATTGCATAAACCACTAAGCATCATAGCTTCATGGATTTATGTTAGTGTCACAATTACTTAAATGGCACTGGCTGTAATCTGTGAGCTCATTATCATTAGTCATATGTATTTATGCAGTGCAACAGTGCAGCCTTGAAAATATTGAGAGTAGATAAAGACAGAGGAAGACCCCACATTCAGCCTCATCCTGGACAAAGACTCTGTCATTTTCATCATATTCATATTGAGTCAAATAACGGACTATCAGGGCTCATCAATTGAGTTTACTTTTATTTTGTAAATTTTTTGAGGATTGTAATTCTAGAGTGAGAGTTTGTGTCAGAATTAGTTTTTTTGCAAAGATGTTTGCAATTGTTGTTCTACTTTGTACTTCTTTAATGTGAAAGACCTGAGATCATGGTGGCTACTGAGAGTAAAGAGTAGCTGGAACCATTTGATCAAGGGCAAACATAAAATATAATAACATACACTTGGCGCGCACCTTTTTCACATATATCAGGAGATATAGAGTCTCCTATAGCTCTATCCCAATATGCACCTTTCACTGGATGAATGATCCTTATCTCTCTCCTCAATTAGGTGAAAGGAGCATATTGGGATAGAGCTATAGAAGACTCTATATCTCCTGATATATGTGGAAAAGGTGCGCGCCAAGTGTATGTTATTATATTTTATGTTTGTGCTTTATTTGTGGAGAGAAGTGGACGCTCCTCTATATACACGAGGCTGCACACTGAGTGAAGCGCCATATTAGATCAATTATTTTTATTGTATTGCATTTGATCAAGGGGTTTGATTAAAATGTACTGCTAGATCAGGACCATAGAATGTATATATTGGGGGAGTTATTATATTGGAGTATATATTGGAAAGTTATTGAAAATTAATAAGGTTGAGATTTTTGCTGGAGCTAGAGTGCAAAGAGGTTAAAGTGGTGGCAAGGTGATGCTCTGATGGAGGGAAAGGCATGTCCAAGTTATCAGAAACTGAAAGTAAGATTAAGACAATGACTATCATAATCAGTAGAAGTTTGCTGACACGTCAAGAGAGCAGGTTAGAGAGTAGTTTGGAGGCACTAGAAGAATATGGATCATCAATTGGGATGTTGAAATCACCCAAGATGATGCTGAGGCTGTCACAGTAAAAGAAAAGAGGCATGTTGAACGAATTTTGCTGCAGTCCAAGGAGATGATAGATCATTACGCATAGAGAGAAGAGGTTGAAAATCCAGACTATATACTTCAAAAGCTGGGAACATGAATGATAGAACAGTTGGTGGAACTGTGAGTATGCAGCATAGAGAAAGGAGTAACCCAACCCTACCTCCTTGTTAACTTCCAGGCCTGAACATGTGGGTGAAGTGAACACATAAATGTATAAGGGCTGCAGGTGAGGCAGTGTCTAATTGCATTAGCCATGTTTCTGTTATTGCCAGAAGGAGTCATGGATGGAGATTGTTTTGCTAAAAAAAAAGCATGTGCATTCAATAGGGCACATTTAAAAAAGTTTGAAAGTGATGCGAGGTTGTGATGTGTTTGGGAGCTGTGGGGTGCCTGGATTTGGTATATATCCACAGCTACTAAAAGCAGAAGGAGAGTGAAGTAAAAAAAAAGATGATTGTAATACTTATTTTCTGGCAACAGGTTGAGGATACTACAGGCAGGGCCGGATTAAAGGAATGGGGGCCCCTGGGCTAAGGGGGCCTCCATTCCTCCGTGAGGGCCCCCCCCCCGTGATCGGAGCTGCCCACGCCCCTCCCCATGTTTGTAGCTGCCTGAGCTGTCCGCGCCCCCCCCCCCCCCGGCACTTACCTCCTTCTCCGGCGCGCTGTACTCTCTTTACTGAGGAGATCTCGTGAGTGTGAGACTCACGAGATCTCCTCAGTAAGGAGACTACAGCGCGCCAGAGAAGTACTGCAGGGAAAGTGCTCAGCAGCACTGATCGGGCTGGGGGTGGCCCCGCCCCCGACCGATCAATACTGCTGCTGAGCACTTTCAAGGGCCCCCTGGATGCCATAGGCCCCTGGGCTGTAGCCCAGTTAGCCCTATGGTTAATCCGGCCCTGACTACAGGAAAGGAAAAAAGATAGGACAAAAGGTAATGTATGTTAATTGAGATTTGATAGGGATTTTAGAATAAGTGGCAAGGGACTAAGGTAAATAAACAATGTAAATAGAGAGATATTATAGCAATAAGTTACATGAGCCAGTGCAGTGAGATGAGAAATGTAGTTCCTGGATGTAACACATGAAGATTGTTGCTTGTATCTCTCAGATGTTTGTTCAACTGTGTTGTTGAACAGTCATTTACCTTTATTTTGGAGTGACTTAGCAAATACAATTATCCCCTACAAATGCAGTCTACCTAGTCTGACTTTTACAATATAGTGATGCAGCTGACAAAAGGAATACTGTTGCTGCCATAATGCACCATACTTTGTACTTGCTTTTAATTTTTTATTTGTATTATTTGATAATAAAGTAGATAATGTGTTGACAGGAAGTTGGCTGTGTCTGTTTCGCCTTATTCTCTGCTTTAACAAAGTAGAGAATAGATTGGAAACAGTCTGCTGGGGAGGGGTGCAGGTGAAGGCTCTGCAGGTCTTGGGGGCCAACAGCCTGCCTTTTGCTGAACAATGCATTAAGCTATTATATCAAATTTATTGTTAAACTGAAGCATTTGCTTATGCAAAGCTCTGTTGTTGTTTTAAACATTTTTCTTACCATTATCAATTTTTTTATGATCATAGAAATAAAGCAACCTTTTTACATTTGGCATATAATAAACTAATGTCAACAGCCACACTGCAGATAGAAAGCAAATAGTAAGTGCACACTTTCTGATGCAGAACATTATTTTACTTTTATTTCATATTCATATTCTGATTTCAATGTGATGCTACTTGAAAGGGTTTAGTCTGTTTTACAAGAATTTGCTTGTGTTGATTGGCAGGGGGTAGAGGGTTAGATTGTTTATCAGATCCACTTATGCAGAAACAATATTTGAAAGTATACTTTTGAGCCTTTGTGCTATCAGCTAAGCTTTCACATTGACAATCAAACATACCAACAGCCCATTCATTCAGTCACTGTTTTTATGAATTCATATATTCTAAAGTAATATTAAAATCACCAATTTCACCTTATATCCCTACAGGAAAGTATTAAACACATTGGAAAGAAAAGTTTGTAGCAGAACAAGACAAGGTGGGCAGGGAACAAAAATGAAATCAACTAGGGCATTTAACATAGGTAAGGATGGATGAAAAACTGAGAAAATGAAATGAGTTTACAAAGTTGAACATTTACAATAGCTTTATGTATAACCTCTCTGCTCCTTTCTGCCCCATTGATCACCCTCTCCTTCTGCATGCCCTTCATTTCATTCTCCTCCATGGATCTGTTCTATATTTTTCCTTTTCCACCTTTCTTTGTCTCTCTGCTATGTTCTCATAGATGTCCCAATGCTACTTCAATTTCAACACGTCTGAAACTAAGCTGGTCATCCCTCCTCTAGAGTCACCAAAACCTTTCCACATCTCTTTAATTTTTCTGAAAAATGGCTTTGATTATATTTTTGCTGTGATGCCCCTCTTTTTCAGTAACGTGATCCTCCTACCAAACATTACCTGGATTAACTGCTTTGCCCCACATCTCTCACATCACACCATGACATGCTACTACTAAAGTTGCTCTTTCTATTTTTTCCTACCTACTTCTCCACACTTCCCTGCAAATAACTTACTCTCTCCAGAACCTTATTTCTCCCTCTTCTATTACTGTTTCTCCTTTTACCACGTTCCTCCTCACTTCATTGCAACCATGAACTTTTCTGCTTCCTGTACCTCATTCACTTACAGAAACCAACCTCACACCCATAGTCAATTCTTACTCCTCCACACATAGCTCTAGCTCTATCATGCTCTTCGTCACTCTCTCTACAGTTATATGTTAAACTGTGCTTTGTCTCTTCAATGCTCATCACTTTGATGTGCCTGATGTGACTACGTTAACTTTATACTTTTGTCTTACAGCTTCGCTCTCTGTCCCTAAACAAACCCTCACCAGATTCTTATTTGTTCCCAGTCATCTAAGCCCCATTGTCCTTCCTTACTTTCAAATGCCTTCTGTCACCTCCTACTCTCCCTTCTCTGTTACAGCTCTTGAATTTGCTACTCACTTCACCAACAGAAATTGACCCATCTGTCAAAAAATCTTCTTTACACTTGCGTTCCCATCCTCTCCTCATTTCACCTTCTGTTTTTTGACCCTGTAGCATTGGATGAGGTTGACACTCTTCTGTTATCTTCTCATTTTTTACCTGCCCCATTTGACCTATTACCTTCTTTTCTCCCTGTCATCGTAATCACCTCCCCACTTCTACAGTCAGCAAACCCTTCGACATCTTTCTCTACACAACAATTCCCTTCGTTCCCCATGTACACTAACCTGTCCATTACTCTCCACATCCAGTCTTTTTAAAGCATCTTCTGGATTAGATACCAAAGTTCCTATCCACTCTATCGTCTCTCGCCTTGACTACTGCAAGCTCCTTATGTCTGGCCTTCCAGTCACACTTAAATCTACCCTCAGAGTCGCAGCCTGATGCTACTTTAGCCTCCTCACTCTGCCAGTCTCTGTACTCGATCCTCATTTCCTACAGAATTCAATTCAAACTCTTCTTCTACAAACTCTTTAGCTACTCCTACCCCTGTACATTTCTGTCCTCATCTCACTCAAATCTCCCTCCCATCCTCTACCCTCTGCCAGTGACTGGCACTTAAAACTTCCCACTGGTAACCACCTCCTAATTCTGCTTCCAAGACTCATCCCATGCTGCTCCCCACTTACGGAATACGCCTCCATGCCCAATCAGGCTCTCAACCAGCACCCCCTGCAGTGGTTGCAGTTGTGCCGCTGTCTTTTACATATATATTTGTGAATGTTACAAGAAATATAGAGATATTGTAGGCTTAATGGCCCATTAATAGCAAATGCTGTAACAGGTGAATATGATTTTTTTCTAATGTACAGTGACACATTTTTTGATCAAATCAGGTATATTTGATTTACATGGATTGCTATGGAAATTGCTGTAAATGCTTGTGGTGTTTTAAACTAAATATACCTAGTACATGACCTCAATATATAATTAATCACACTCCTAGCAGCATGGGGATCTTTCCGTTTGTGTTTGCATATTTTGTTAGACAGCTGTCACGAAAAGAGCACAGATCATTGTTCAGAATTTGCTATTTTCTGAAATCTACTTCTTGTCAGGCATAAATGTGTTACAATTACCAATCTCGCTAAATCATAAAGACACTTATTGAAAACAAACATTGAAGACAGGACGTATTTGCTATACTATCACACCCAGAAATTTATTTTCAAACTCTCAGTAGATGGTAAGTTTAAATTTTCAGTATGTTACAGGTCCAAAGCAGGCTATGTTTATTTCTTTCCTTGCAAGAATCCAAAAATGCCTAGGGGTATGGGATAAAGTTAGGATTCATTTTTCAAGTCCATTAAAGCTACTCCTTGTTTCCTCTACATGTTAAATGTATTCAAATTCACACAAATAATGTACAATTGGAGTGCATCAGTGTGTTTTAGGAAACCATCATTCAACATCATAGATTTTCATCATCAAACACCAACATTGTTTATGGTCATACAAGACACTCAAATGTCCTGGGCCCATAGTTACAACTGAATCAATCACCATCTCCACAAGCAATGACTGCATTTTACATGTCACTGTGTTTTTCCTGTAGCAGTCACTTTATACAGGCTGTTGCGACTGATAACATGACCAAATAAAATACAGGGGAGGGAGAGGATGTATCCTACTTCCTCTTTTCTAGTTGCCAGTTACATATACTACGAGGGTAACTGGACAATACTATGTGCAGATATAACATAGATATACTGCATATACTGCATAGCGACATTACATAACATAGTATCTCAGTATTATTGTTTACCATTAGTGGATGCTTGGGGGTCTCTTAATGGACAGCAGCCCCCTCAGCTCCTAAATGAATAACCAATACAGTGCTATATCCTGGCTAGTTATCATTAATGATATTAGACAAATAACGTGGGGTACTCCTGCAAAAATGGCAAACAGCACCAGGTTATAGTTAGTATGGACTGGTCGCACAATTACAGGAATACTCATAATGTGGTGACCCCTGTTATAATGTGAACTAGCTCTATGCTGAAGACCAATGATTCTCTTCATGACTCCCTTGTGCAAAACTTTCTCATGCGCTCATTTATCATTATGGTAAATACTTTGCTTACCATAATGATAAATGAGGGCTTGAGAAGCGCTTTACCTGAAATAGTCCATAGGCAATGAAACTGCTCCTTATGGAGCCCTACTTCTAAATTACTTAAAACTCAATGGATCTACCTAAGTGTAGTGTTATGTATCAGGAATGAGGCATATTTGCACATGGCACATCCATATGCCAGCATCTACAATACAGTATAGAACAATATTACAATATGGCTTCTATCTGAGTGCACTCTTATATTATGAGTATGATGTCTTCCCCATATCTACTGGACTTGATAACTAGCTAGAGAAGTCAAGCCTGATGCATCTACCGGTACAATGCAATGTTCTGCATAGGATGCGTCTTTGCTATGGATGCATCTATATGTCAGCATCAACAATAGAGTTTAGTACAATATTACCATAGGTATTTTTTTTTCACCTGATAGCACTTTTATGTTCTGCATGTAATGCATATTCTATTCCTACTGAACATAACAGCTTAATGCTATTGAACATATGGAGCTAGAGAAGCTGGGTGGATGTATCAATGCAATGTTATGTACAGTATTGTGCATTCATGTAAGCATCAACAATACTATATAATGCAGTACAATGTTGAACAGTATTTTTTGTTTAACTGACTGTACTGATGTGTTAAGGATACTATGCATTTTCTTCTATACGGACTGGATCTGTCTGTGTACATATTTTAATGTGAATAAAAAAATCTCAATTATTAAGTAATATGACATAGTGCAGTTTATGGGTAGTATGGATTATACACTTATTATTATTATTAATATTATTATTATTATTATTATTGTAGATTTGTACGGTTCCATAGTGCTCCAAATCGCTGTACCGTAGGAAAAACAGGACATATATGAAACAAGGACATACAAAGTAGACAAAATAAACGCCAATATGAAAACAAAGGGTATGCTGAAACAAGAGAAGTGAGTCTCAGTGTAGAGATTGGCACAGTTGGGAGCTTGCATTAGAGTGAAAAGTATCATAGGGGATGATGTAATTTCTAAAAAATAGATGGGTTTCAGAGACCATCTATTGGAAATTTGTGGGAAAGCCAGATTAGGCATGGTAGGAAATTCCCTAAGTGTGAAGCAGCATGAGAGAACTCTTATAGGCGGGAGTAAGAGGTGATTACCAGAGATGAGACAAGGCAAAGATCTAAGAGGGTGGGATGGAAAGTATTTTGATATGAGTTTGAGATGTATGAAGGAGGGGTGGTATTGTTGAGGGATTTGTTGGAAAGGGTGTAAGAATGCTTACCTGTCCTCGTTCTAGCGCTGTCAGCTGCACTTCCGTTGCAGCAGGGAGGTCACGTGACTTCCCCTCGGATCTCATCATATGATCTGTGGCAGGGAAATTGAAATAAAAGGGAGGATCTGACATCATACCTGTGTCAGATTAACAGGTTAGTCCTCTTGACTCTGCCTTTGTGTCTGTCTGTTGCTAATACTCTGGTGTTCCTGTCTGGGCTCCCTGGTTAGCTGCATCTGTGAATTTGACCTGTGTACCGAACCAGCTTGCATATTCGACCATTCTCCTGCCAAATCCTGTGTACCGCTGTCATCTGACCTGTGTACCAATCCAGCTTGCATACCAGACCTTTCTCCTGCCAAATCCTGTGTACTGCTGTCATCGGATTGTCACGAGCCGCGGCGGTACGCCGCATCCTGGTGTGATCTAGGAGCCGGGCGCGTGCTCTAGTTTCTATGCTCTGTTATTATTCTTTGGGATTATCCTTGTGGCATAGATGTAGGAGGGTGTAGGGACATCCTCCAAATCCAGGGGGAGCTCTCATATGATTTAAACTGGTTCATTTATATTTTTATACATGCTTCCTGGTTTTTGTTATTACCTATGCCAGTTCTAGCTAGTATTGATTAGCAGCCTCTTGAGGCTGAATGTCAGCCCCGTTCTCCTCTGTCCTAATTGGCTCTTAGTACTATTTAAGGCAGTGATTTCTGAACCTCACTGCCTGTTATAGCTTCCAGTTCCCTGTCTGCTAACCTGCTCCTGTGCTATTTGGTGTATACCTCCTGGATTGAACTTCTGTGTATGACCCCTGCCTGTACCTTGGACCTTGCCTGCTTGCCTGTGACCCTGATTTGATTGCCTGTACCTTGGACCCTGCTGTATTACTAGTGACCCCAACGTTTGGTGTGTTAACTGATTATTCTGCTTGCTTGTGACCTCTGACCTCTGCTTTTGTCTGACCATCCGCTGCCATCTTCGCTGCCTCCTGGCCTGCCGCTACGGTTTTGTATTACAAACTTACACCACATCTGGAGTTAAGTCCTGGGGGCATCTGAGTACCGGTGAGCGTATAAAGCTCTATGGGAAAGGCGGCTGCTAAAGGTGAAGACCTCCGCAAACTAGTTCTGTGAGTTTGTGAACAGACCGTCAGCGTAACACTGACCTGTGTACCGAACCGGCTTGCATACCAGACCATTCTACTGTCAAATCCTGTGTATCGCTGCCATCAGACTTGTGTAACGACCGTCTTGTATCCAGACCCTTCACCTGCTCTGCTCAGACTGACGTCTACTGCCATTAGTCGAATATTACAGCACCCTCAAGGTACCTTATTACAACTTGTATTGTATTGTCAGTTTCTACCATTCCACTCACATCTAGGGACCAAACCAAGGGCGGCGACCTGCAGTTCAAGTCCATCCCACCTTGCGGTGGCTCTTGGTGAAAACCAGGGGTCTGTTAGACTCCGCGCCTTGCTAGGTCTGTGCAAAATCTAGACTGAGTGTATCCCGAGTGTAAGAAAGGGTGAGTAATATGAATTGGATTCTGGGGGACACAGGGAGCCACTGTAGGGGTCTGCTAAGTGGTGCAGCAGATGTGGAGCAGTGAGAGTAGAAGATCAGTCTTGCAGCAGTATTTAGGATGGATTGAAGTGAGGATACATGGAATGCCAGATAGCAGAAGTTGCAGTAGTCAAGACAAAAGATGATAATGTACAGTTTCCATTAGTCTGTCAATTAAAAAATTAAAAAGTAGGGTGTGATTTACACTTATGACCTCAAATACTTTTGCTCAGAATTAATTGATGGAACTCTTCCAACATGAATATTTTTGTTATTGGGTTTCCAACTTGTCCTTTCGCTGGTTTGCCTCTTCCTCTTGCTTTGCCTCTTTATATCTTTTTCTCTTACATACTTCTTTTCCTGGACAGCCTGTTTTACTTTATTGTTTTCCAACTTCCTCTGTCTCAGTAACTTCTGGCTCTTCCTCCATGTGCTCTGTCTCCTCATCTCAGGCATGTTGTCTTTCTAAATGCTTTGTGTTATATAAAATAGGAGCATTTTAATATCTTGAATTATACTTGTTCTATAACATAAGGGCATCACTGTTGATATGCATAGATCATCAGTTATACCGCTTTTCTTGCATGGTGCGGCTTCTTCACTAACTCAGATGAAGGGTTTCTTGTGCCATTAATGTTGAGAAGGAGTCTGGTGTAGCTGTAGCATCTACACAATGAGCCACATACTCAGTTGCAATTTGCTGCAGTTTTGTTAATGTTATATTTGTGCAAATTTGGATCTGCATGGCTCATATTGGCCAGCTGCTGGCAATACTCATTACCACAATTTCAGGCATATATATAAGCAGCTTCCATGGGGTATCTGACTGCCAGTTTGTTGGATTTGTCTTTTTAAACCAGTGTCTCTAAACTAGTGATCCTGTCAGATTGTTTACCTGTGTTTTGACCTGGATGTATGACAACACTTTTGGCTCTTGACTCTTAGGCTGTCGATGACTATCCTTCTGACTCTTAACCCTTTTGGCTGTAGATGACTACCCTGCTGGTTCTTAAACCCTGACTATCCTCTAAACTCTTTTATAGGCTGAGTTCCACTCTCCACAATGGAAAACACCTTTACACCTAAAGATACTTTGATTAATATTCTTCCACAAATTGGAATTCACCAGTTAAAATGCTGCACCATCACATGGTCTCCCTGACCTTCAGTGAGTGTGTAAGTGTTAATTATGTATGCAAATATTTGTTCATTGTTTAATAAGTTAAAAATATAATCATAAATATAAAGTTTTTGGAATATATGAATATATAGATTACACAAATATATTTTTGATTTAAAATATTTTCATAGACTAATCATTGCTGTTAAAATTAAAGTACTGTATATATATATATATATATATATATATATATATATATATATATATAATATATATATATATATATATATATATATGTGTTTGTATAATGGCCGTCCTCTTTATTGCAGTAGATGCCTTTACAGTATTATGTACTACAAGGTATGTATTTAATAAACTATTTTATATAGAAAGATTCTTCTCTTTAAATTTTGCACCCAAAGGATGAAGTAACAGCTGAATTAGGCATGTTGGAACCCTGGACCTTATTTAGCATCTCCGACTTAATCATGATTTGAGCAGCAATAGTTCCACAAAAGGAACCCAAATACTAATTACTTGTTATTGCTGAGTTTTTCATTAATATTTACAATACTTACCTCTATATCTTTGGTATTGTCTGGCATAAAACTTTTTTCACTGTTATATGCAATATTGAAAGGGATTATAAACCACCAGAACAGCTTCACATTGTCTTCGCCTATAAAGCATCTCCCTTTCCAAGGAACGCAATATGCTACAAAGTTGCCTCTGGACATTAACTTGTGGTAGTAGCAATTTATTAAAAACAATATTGCTGATGGAGTGGACTGATCATGGAAGGAGGTAGCAGACAACCTCAAGATTAACAGGATAAGTCTGAAATACAGGACAAAGGTCATGGCAGGCTCAGTACAAAGGGGCCTAACAAAAAGCAAGATGCTGGCAGTGCAGAGATTAGAGACACTCTCACTGTGCTCATAACTTGTAGCAAAAGGCATGGATACAGGATGCAGGATACAGAAGACAGACATAGGATTTAAACTACACAAGACAGAGTTTCACTCCTACTGGCAGAGGTGCTGGTGTACATACTCAGTACATTGAGAAGGCATCAAACGTCACATGGTATTCAGATAAACATAACTTTATCACCCCCTTATTTTTAGCCCTCAAACATTAAAATAAACATTTAAAACTCATTAAGAAAATGCTTACATTACTATCTGGATTTGTAGGGTTAAGAATTAATTTATCTGCTTTCTAAAATAAAACAATACTATTAACCATTATCTTTGAATTCCAGTCTGAACTGACTCATAAGTACTCTTAACTTTGAATATACAAGACCAAAGCTCAAATTTGGTTAATACATTCACAAGATTATTTTCTGTGTTGATATAGTCAACAACAATTTAGCCCTCATTAATCAAATTTCTGATGAAATGATGCTTTTTAACAATGTATTTTGATCTTCCATGGTGTTTTGCTTTTTGGGAAAGATCAATTGCAGCATGTTTATTAAATGCAATTGCAATCACCTCATCTGTGCCAAGAAGTTCCTGCAAGATTTTCTTGATCCTTTTGCACAATGCAATTGTAGACTGTTTTCTACTTGCCCAGCTGACTGCTGCATTTCCAACATGAAGAAATATCCTGTATTGACTGTCGATCATCTTCATCCGAACCCTAATCTGCATCACACTATTCTTCCATGTTAGTGCTCTCATGTTTTGAAAAAAGCAGGTTTTGCTCAGGCAGTCCCTTTTATATATCTCAAAATCAACTATACTGCAATCCAATGCAGTTTCCAGAGTTTAGTGAAATCTGAATGACTTTGCTTTCAGCATGCATTATGTCTGTCCTTGTACCAATTGCTGCATACATCAATGTATCAACTGCACTTTGGTATGGAACTTTTTCCATTCCAGCTGGTGTAGTAGGACACATTCCTTTATTGATTGACAATAGTCCACGTGCCACTGTCTTTCAGTGCGACTAACTCCTTGTCTATTTTACTTTTACATTTCTTCCAGTCATCACGTGACTTATCTTCACTTATGGGTTGAGGCTCACGCAAAACAAGTTTGCAAATTCATCACCATACTTTAGAGATGGAATTCCTTTATTTTGTCGTGCTGATGTCCTCATTTACAATTTTATTTTTAGACAACATACTTACTTTATATCATCTTTCAATGATGGTTACATTGTTGGTACTTTGTCATTTGTTACATGTGTCATTGTCTCATGGAAAATAACATCTCACTTTAATTAGTTTCTTTCCTTTGATGTCCCAAAGCCAGTAACCTTTACTTTCTTTTTCCAGTCCTATATCATGCAGCATTGCTCGTGCCCTTTCTACAATGTTTCTGTTAGCTCTTTTGCTGACTCCATCTTGTTCAGGTGTATTGGCAATGGTTAACTGATGCTGAATCCCATACTTCTTTACTAAAGTTGATAATGATGCGTTATATTATTCACCGTCATTATCAGAACATATCACTTTCAAATTAAGACCATTTTTTCTCTCTATAAGGTTTTTGCATTCAACAAATGTCCAAATAACTTCACTCTTGTGCTTTAGAAAGTATACATTTGTTTTCCTTGTTGCATCATTAATTTGAGTCATAAAATACCTTAATCTGCTGAATGACTCCATGTCCATGGGTCTACATAAATCAGTATGCACAAGGGTCAGGGGTTTCTAAGCTCCTCTTCATTCATCAATTTTAGGAAATTTCTATATCCCAAATGACTAAATCGCCGATGCCACAGCTCTATGAAAGGGTCTCATTTACGGCAGTCATTGCAAAACATTGATCAATATCTAGGATATTGCTGACAACTGGTTGCAGTAGCTATAACCATACCATTGTTGTTTTTGCAGAACACAATGTCCATCTGCAAGCTTTATTCTGAATCCCCTCTTCTCCAGGACACTTATTGCAATTAGATTGTTCTCTATTTCTAGCACATTCAGGACATTTTCAATGTCTGATATTTCAATTTGGCTTTTTATAACCAAGCGTACAGTTATAGTCCCTTCTTGTGCTCCAACTAGAGTCTTGATTCCTACATCCCTAACTGTGATGGGATCATACATCTTCAGTGATTTAAATCAATTATTGTTGCAACTGAAATGTTTAGTTGCGCCCGAGTCCATATACCAAGATTTTACATCAAGGCTGCTTGCTGATGTAACACGTAATGCAGACTCGTCTCTTCGCTTTCATTTAAATGAACTTGATTACTTGATTTATTTTGTTTCTTGATTTATTCAGCTTACACTATGAAGCAATGTGGCCTAACTAGAGGCACTTATAATACTTTTACTTAAATGTTTTAAGTTTGCTACCTTTCACAACCAGACCTATGCTTTCCGTAGGACTTTTAATTGGCGCCCTTTCCTTGAAGTGCATTCACAGTTAATGCACTATCTTTGTAGACTTTGCAACACTAGACTCCAATGCGAGTGGCAAAAGGTTAAATTCAGTTGTCAAGTTCTGCAACATTGCTGTAGCTACCTCTTCATCATCGATGGTAAATCCAAAGGACACTAAGGGGTATTTTTACTAAACTGCAGGTTTGAAAAAGTGGAGATGTTGCCTATAGCAACCAATCAGATTCTAGCTGTCATTTTGTAGAATGTACTAAATAAATGATAACTAGAATGTGATTGGTTGCTATGGGCAGTTTGGCAAATATACTCCTAACTGTTATGACATTGATATTATTGTATCTATGTAGTCATTAATATCCTTTGACTCACTCAATTTTGTTCCATATATTTGCTAGCGTAGGTTAATTCACCTACTTAAACCCTTATCCTCATGTGCATTTTGCATTGCCAACCAGGTCTCCTTTGCTGATGACATGCCTTGAATGATTGAGTAGATGTGCTGCTGTACAGCCACCCCTATGGTTCCCGTCGCTCGATCCACATCATCCACATTTGATGCACCATTGGGCAGCGCCAGTGCTAGGGTTCTCGGTGCCCTAGGCAAAATTTTGCTGCCACCCCCCCCGCCGCGAACACACTAAAAAAAATAAGTAGATTTTACTTACCTTTTCTTTCTTTTCTCTAGCTGATCCGCGCCATCTTCACACAGAGGCGGAGTGATGCATGCTGGAAGGGGAGGGGGCGCCGGGAAAGAACTTTATTCACACTGTCTGTCAGTGACAGACAGTATGATACTTCACCGATGCGCCGCGGACACTGAATAACAGCGGCGGCACCCCGCTGCAACCCTCTCCCGTGCCGCTAACTAGATTAGAAAATCTAGTCAGCGGCGCCCTGCAGGTCCCGGCGCCCTAGGCAACTGCCTAAGGTTGCCTAATGGGAGCGCCGGGCCTGCCATTGGGATCACTTGAGGCTTTTCCCAGTTTCTCCATCTTTAACTGCATCTCCATGGCAGACTTCCAGCATAATTCTCTGAACCTGCCAGTTTTGCAACGTTCATAATGGAGCTGACATTTTCTGCCATGTGACTCATCTCACCTGTCTATTTAAGAAAATTCTCTGTGGGACACACCCTCTCAGCAATTGCAGTTCTGATAAAATGCTTTTCTCTTTTTCAGTGCACTGTGCCCATGACTTGTAGAAAAAGGCATGAATAAGAGCAGGATAAAGAAGACAGCCATATGATTTAAACTGCTCAAGATCGAGTTTTACTTCTACTGGCAGAGGTGCTGGTGCACATGCTCAGTACACTGAGAAGGCTGCAATCGTTATACGGTATTCAAACAAACATAACTTTATCAGTTACCTGGCAACCAGCTTGGAAAAAGGTGTTGCCTGTTGCCATCTATTTGGTCTTTGAAGCTGGTTGCTTTTACTAAGCAATCGGCTTGGCAGACAGCAGCGTCAGCTACTCATCTTAACATATATTTTTGTTCTTCTAAATCCCACACTGTTCCCTTTACCGACAAACAGAAATTCTAGAACCATTTTATTTTGTAGTGTCCCCATGCTAAAGACCCTCTGTTTGTTTAATAAATGCTGACAGTTTTAATGAATATTTAATCTAATTTACTACATTCATGTTTAGGCAAATTCTATAAGCAGCAAATTTTATCATAAACAAACCTGATTTTCTTCTTATATTTTTTCCTTTATTTCCTAATCAGTCCTTGAGGTAATGTAGGGTAATGTCACATTTTTCTACATAAGTTGGGAGTATTTTACACATAAGGTTTTTAATAAACTAGGATGCACATACCATAGCTAGAAGGTATAAAATTGCTTTAGATTTCAAGAAATCTTCAAATATTCCTGGCCTATCAAAAGAAAGTATCATAATACTAGTATTTTGAATTACAATGGCCAATAGAGCTACGACAATTGCAAACAGAGTCAGTATGCAAGAAAGTGAACAATGTCCTGAATATAGATTGGTAGCAGATGTTCAGATGTAGGCCAGGTTGGTGCTCAAGTGGGTAATAAGTAGGGATGTGCACCGGCGACTTTTGAGGTCTCGTGTTTTGTGTTTTGGATCCGGATTTTCGTTATTTTTGAGGTTCGGATTTGTCTCGCAAAACACTTGACGAAAGGTCTCGGTTCGGATTTAAGGTATTGGATTCGGATTTTTTTTGAAAAAAACATAAAAAGTTTAAAAATCAAGTTTTTGGGCTTATTTTCACTCCTAGGCTATTATTAACCTCAATAACATTCAATAACAAGCATTTCCACTAATTTACAGTGTATTCTGAACACCTCACAATATAGTTATTAGTCCAAAACGTTGCAACAAGGTATCTTTCTGGACTGCGTAGAGGAGTGGGTCACCACAATATATATTAAAAACCCTGAACTTTTATGATTCGCACCAATAATTGTACCTGGACTGCGTAGAGGAGTGGGTCACCACAATTTCTTAAAAACCCTGAACTTTTATGATTCGCACCAATAATTGTACCTGGACTGCGTAGAGGAGTGGGTCACCACAATATATATTAAAAACCCTGAACTTTTATGAATCGCACCAATAAATGTACCTGGACTGCGTAGAGGAGTGGGTCACCACAATATCTATTAAAAACCCTGAACTTTTATGATTCGCACCAATAAATGTACCTGGACTGCGTAGAGGAGTGGGTCACCACAATATATCTTAAAAACCCTGAACTTTTATGATTCGCACCAATAAATGTATCTGGACTGCGTAGAGGAGTGGGTCACCACAATATCTATTAAAAACCCTGAACTTTTATGATTCGCACCAATAAATGTACCTGGACTGCGTAGAGGAGTGGGTCACCACAATATATATTAAAAACCCTGAACTTTTATGATTCGCACCAATAAATGTATCTGGACTGCGTAGAGGAGTGGGTCACCACAATATCTATTAAAAACCCTGAACTTTTATGATTCGCACCAATAAATGTACCTGGACTGCGTAGAGGAGTGGGTCACCACAATATATCTTAAAAACCCTGAACTTTTATGATTCGCACCAATAAATGTATCTGGACTGCGTAGAGGAGTGGGTCACCACAATATCTATTAAAAACCCTGAACTTTTATGATTCGCACCAATAAATGTACCTGGACTGCGTAGAGGAGTGGGTCACCACAATATATATTAAAAACCCTGAACTTTTATGATTCGCACCAATAAATGTACCTGGACTGCGTAGAGGAGTGGGTCACCACAATATATATTAAAAACCCTGAACTTTTATGATTCGCACCAATAAATGTACCTGGACTGCGTAGAGGAGTGGGTCACCACAATATCTATTAAAAACCCTGAACTTTTATGATTCGCACCAATAATTGTACCTGGACTGCGTAGAGGAGTGGGTCACCACAATATATTAAAAACCCTGAACTTTTATGATTCGCACCAATAATTGTACCTGGACTGCGTAGAGGAGTGGGTCACCACAATATATATTAAAAACCCTGAACTTTTATGAATCGCACCAATAAATGTACCTGGACTGCGTAGAGGAGTGGGTCACCACAATATCTATTAAAAACCCTGAACTTTTATGATTCGCACCAATAAATGTACCTGGACTGCGTAGAGGAGTGGGTCACCACAATATATCTTAAAAACCCTGAACTTTTATGATTCGCACCAATAAATGTATCTGGACTGCGTAGAGGAGTGGGTCACCACAATATCTATTAAAAACCCTGAACTTTTATGATTCGCACCAATAAATGTACCTGGACTGCGTAGAGGAGTGGGTCACCACAATATATATTAAAAACCCTGAACTTTTATGATTCGCACCAATAAATGTATCTGGACTGCGTAGAGGAGTGGGTCACCACAATATCTATTAAAAACCCTGAACTTTTATGATTCGCACCAATAAATGTACCTGGACTGCGTAGAGGAGTGGGTCACCACAATATATCTTAAAAACCCTGAACTTTTATGATTCGCACCAATAAATGTATCTGGACTGCGTAGAGGAGTGGGTCACCACAATATCTATTAAAAACCCTGAACTTTTATGATTCGCACCAATAAATGTACCTGGACTGCGTAGAGGAGTGGGTCACCACAATATATATTAAAAACCCTGAACTTTTATGATTCGCACCAATAAATGTACCTGGACTGCGTAGAGGAGTGGGTCACCACAATATATATTAAAAACCCTGAACTTTTATGATTCGCACCAATAAATGTATCTGGACTGCGTAGAGGAGTGGGCACTGGGCACCACAATAAAATATATAAAAAACCTTCAACAGATCTGCATTACACTACACATACGGCTGCTCCTCCATCCTCTCCATCATATACATGTTGGAGTTTTAGCGTGTGACAACCTCTTGTTTTTGATAATGTCAGTGCATTTGGAATATTTTTCAATTTGCCCCACACCACTGAATGTACTTTATCTATGATACGCAATACGCATCTATCTATCTTGACTGCGTAGTGTGGTGGCCCCGGTACACAATTTGGTACCGAGGCCACAATATAATTTAAAAACCCTCCACGTGTCGGAATTCCACCAAACAAGTATCTGGACTGCATAGTGGGGTGGCCCCGGTACCCAATTTGATACCGGGGCCACATTACCTCCTCCAATTTCCAAGTGTAGTGTTTATAACATCTTAACACTACACTAATTCTAGCACGTCAAAACCTCTTGTTTTAAATAATGACAGGGCATTTAACTTTTGATTTAATTTATTGAATTTGTTGGCATTTTCTTTTACTTTTTGAACATGGCAAACGACTGTTGAATGGTCACATAATGCCCAAAAAAAAGTTGCAAGATGGAATTGTCCTTGGGCCCTCCCACCCACCCTTATGTTGTTGAAATAGGACATGCACACTTTAACAAACCAATCATTTCAGCGACAGGGCCTACCAAACAACTGTGGCTGAAATGATTGGTTTGTTTGGGCCCCCACACCAATAAAACAATTCATCTCTCCCTGTACAAACTAAACAGGCTCTACTGAGGAAAGATGTCGTCCTTATCCTCAACCTCTGATTCCTCTCCCCCTACAGTGTGTACTTCCTCCTCCTCACACATTATCAATTCGTCCCCGCTGGACTCCACAACCACAGTCCCTCTGTACTGTCTGGAGGGCAGTGCTGTACTTCATTGAGGAATTGATTATTCATTTTTATAAACATCATTTTTTCAACGTTGTGAGGAAGCAACCTCCTTCGCCGCTCACTGACCAGGTTCCCCGCTGCACTAAAAACTCTTTCCGAGTACACACTGGAGGGGGGACAACTCAGTTAAAAAATAGAGCCAGTTTGTACAGGGGCTTCCAAACTGCCTTTTGGAGTTCTACCACGTCACTACCTCTAGTTAATTTAGATTGCAAGGCTTGTAAATATAAATACTTTGAAGATAAAAAAAAGCAGGCTGCACAGACTGTGGAGCTAGAAAGTGAAATTAAATGGACCACGTTACTTTGGTGGCTATCTATGCCCCCCCCCCCCCCGCCCTACACTTGTAGTTGAATATAAATAAAGCAGCCTGCATAGACTGTAGAACTAGCAATTCAAATATACAAAGAAATGGACAAAGGCAGTTTGGTATCTGTCTGCATCAGATCCCCTCTCCACTAGGAGTAAAACAGAAAACTTTTCAGCCGTTATATAATCTAGAATATAAATAGAAATTGAGAAATGCAATTTGGTATCTGTCTGCATCATAATCATCAACATCCTCCTCAGCGCCAGCTACATCAATATCCTCCTCCCAGTGCACAACATTCACACCTTCATTAGCCAAATCTGTAACTGGACTGTGGGTGATCCTTCCAGCATATGCAGAGGGCGTGCTGCAAATGCTGGATGGAGTCACCTCTTCCCGTACAGTGATGGGAAGGTCAGGGTTCACAACCAACAACACCCTTGGACTCGCCTTGGGGATTTGTGATGTCATCTGTTTAGAAGGCAGAGTTCTTTGCTGTTTTGTTGTTGTTGCTGACAGCATAACTCTCTTAAATTTTTTGTAGGGGGGGGGGAGGAGGGCTTTGATCCTTGGGTGAAGTTGGACCACTAGTCATGAACACGGGACAGGGCCTAAGCCGTTCCTTGCCACTACTTGTCGTAATTGGCATATTGCCAACTTTACGTTTCTCCTCAGATGATTTTAAGTTTCTTTTTTTGCTGTTTTTTGAGAACTTGGGCTTTTTGGATTTTACATGCCCTGTACTAGGAGATTGGGCATCGTGCTTGCCAGACGACGTTGATGGCATTTCATCGTCTATGTCATGACTAGTGGCAGCAGCTTCAGCATTAGGAGGAAGTGGGTCTTGATCTTTCCCTACTTTATCCTCCAAATTTTTGGTCTCCATTATATGTAGCACAAGATACTGCAGAATGTGTGAACTTGGTAATATTGCAGTACCAATGGACTTATACTGCTGGATTGGTTTTGCAAATTTGGTTATAATTATTATATATTTTTTTTTTTTTAATTTTTTTTTTTTTTTTACTTTTTTTTTATTTTTAAAAAACTTGGGAATAGTGGGGAAATAACTATGCCCTTAGAAGCACAGAGCACAGGACACAGCACCACTGGACTGAACAGGACACGGCACAGGACCCAGCAGCACTACGGAACTCAGCAGGACAGAGCACAGGACACAGCACCACTGGACTGATACTGCAGAATGTGTGAACTTGGTAATATTGCAGTACCAATGGACTTATAATGCTGGATTGGTTTTGCAAATTTGGTTATAATTATTATATTTTTTTTTTTTTTTAAATTTTTTATTATTTTTTACTTTTTTTTTATTTTTTAAAAACTTGGGAATAATGGGGAAATAACTATGCCCTTAGAAGCACAGAGCACAGGACACAGCACCACTGGACTGAACAGGACACGGCACAGGACCCAGCAGCACTACGGAACTCAGCAGGACAGAGCACAGGACACAGCACCACTGGACTGATACTGCAGAATGTGTAAACTTTGTAATATTGCAGTACCACTGGACTTTTACTGCTGAATGTGTGAACTTGGTAATATTGCAGTACCAATGGGCTTATACTGCAGGATTGGTTGTGAAAATTTTGTGGTAATTAAAAAATATTAAAGTAGTTTTTGGTATTTTTTAAAAAAACTTTTTTTTATTTTTTTAAACACAGGGGAATATTGGGGAAATAACTATGCCCTTAGAAGCACAGAGCACAGGACACAGCACCACTGGACTGAACAGGACACAGCACAGGACCCAGCAGCACCACTGACCTCAGAAGGACAGAGCACAGCACACAGCACCACTGGACTGATACTGCAGAACACAGCACAGCACAGCACAGCACAGCACTAAACAGCACAGCACTAAACAGCACAGAACTAAACAGCACAGAACTAAACAGCACAGAACTAAACAGCACAGAACTAAACAGCACAGAACTAAACAGCACAGAACTAAACAGCACAGAGGACCACCTAACACACCCTCCCTCTACCCTGATCAATGCCCGAGTGAAGATGGCGGCGACTAGCGGGGAATTTATAGGATCCGAGTATCGCGAGATCCGACAACGGGATTATGAGTCAGAGCCTCAGTTTCACTTTTGAATTTGGCGCCAATACCCGGATCTGTCTCGGATCCGACTCGGATCCGCAACGTTCGGGTGGGCTCGGATTTCAGAAATCCGAGCGCGCTCATCCCTAGTAATAAGATGTTAGCCAGCTTGGCGCATACGTGGTAGTCAGTACCCAAACAGGAAATAGTTAATACTAAAACAGTTTCATGTAGCAGACGCTGCTCAAATAAAAATAGTCAAGTAAAGGCTTAAGTCAATACTTGTCATCTTGGATAAGGGCAAGGTCAAAAACAAGGTTTTAGGTAGAACATTAACCTCAGATAACATGGGGTTAATTGTCTCATAACTAGTCACAGTAAAGAATCCATTGACCACTGTTTTCCTGCCATCTTACAGTGATATTACACATATTATGTCCTACATATTTTAACCTTTATCTTGAAAAGCATGATGAAGTAACACCTCATGTTTTCGCTTTGTTAGTTACACACAGTTATGCAGTGTTAAGGACAAGCACTGACAACAACCGTCTTTTTGTTTGTATACATATAGGGCATTATATATATATATATTGCTGTCCAGCTGGTACCATGTAAAATATGGGTTTAACCGAGCATGGACATATTTTTTCTCTGGTTTTGTTTCAAAATATTGCCTTGTGTTGTCATAGCAGCTGTCTATCAGGCTAATTTAAGGCCTTTTGGCCTTGGCGTACAAACTAGCCTTGCTAAATGTAAGCCTGTATACCTGGGAGGTGAGTGAATCTGATTTTACCTTCATTATGATGATGTTTGAAGTATATAGGCTAGTGTACGATTTGCATTCAATGAGATACTCTTGATACTGGGATGAAGGCTTAGATATTTTGATAAATATATAAATCAATACCTATTTCACACCTATTTCCATACCTATTTCAGGGCAGCACAGTGGCCTAGTGGTTAGCACTTCTGCCTCACAGCACTGGGGTCATGAGTTTGATTCCCGGCCATGGTAATATCTGTGTGGAGTTTGTATATTCTCCCTGTGTTTGCGTGGGTTTCCTCTGCATTCTCCGGTTTCCTCTCATACTCCAAAAACATACTGGTAGGTTAATTGGCTGCGGTAAAAAAATTGACCCTAGTCCCTCTCTCTGTCTGTCTGTGTGTGTGTGTGTGTTATTGAATTTAGACTGTAAGCTCCAATGGGGCAGAGACTGATGTGAGTGAGTTCTCTGTACAGTGCTGCGGAATTACTGCCGCTATATAAATAGCCGATGATAATGATTTCTTTCATTTTGATAGATACCACACTGATATGCAGTGTTGAGGGCAAACACTGACAACAACTGTCTAGTTGGTTTGTGTAGATAGTGGGCATTTATAGTGTCATGCAGCTGTCACCATGTATAATATGGAATTAACCGAGCGCGGGCTTATTTCTTCTCTGGTCCTGCAAAGCACATTTATATTACAGAGAACGTTAGCAAAGACATGTAATTAATATTGAATCCAAGTGTATTACTATAATTATTTAAACTTTCCCATTCATAATTTTTAAATACTAATCCTTACTTGCGATGCTGCCTTTTACGTAATCTATTTCAGTGACAGTATCATTGGGAACCCTCTCTCTGTATGAACAGGAACATTGATAACAAACTGGAAACAGTGATGGCAATTGGTCTCAAAGATGGAGAGAACATGTGCTTTCAATAGAGTAGAGTGGGGGGCGCTTCTGCTCCGTCCAAGGTATGGCCCCAATGTTTCTCTTGTAAAAGGTCACTGCTCTGCTCTTTTGAAGGGATCTCAAGGAGAGCTAGGGACTTGGAGGGGTGACCAGACATTGCTGGGGCCCCCTAATCTTCGGTCCCTGTTGCTGCCACACCCCCTGCACCTCCTGCTGTTGCTTCCCTGTGATTCCCTTTGAAAAAAAAGGCTACATTTTTCCTCTGTAACAAATATCTCAGAATATGAAAGTATGCTCAAATGTTACAACATCACTGTTAGTGGTGTTGGCATGTTGCATATTGCAAAAATGTATTCAAGAAACTGAAATAAATTGAGTCACAAATACATAATTACAATTTGTTAATGTGCTGCAGTAAATACATGTTGTCAAAATTGCCCTATTTTGAATATCTTTTGCAAAGTTTGCTGTCAGTTTTTAGTAATGAAGTCCTTTTTTCTACACTTGTTCAGTGATATGCAGAAAGAGAAAAGGTTTTGTACTATGTGAATTATAAAGTTCTGGCAGCTGTCACATGGATTGTCAGAGGCAGATGTTATGCCAGGGCACATTTCAGAGCTTAACAGTAAGCCATGCTTTTTTACTGTAGCTGTGCCAGCTTCCTTTTATTGTGTTAAGTTAGGGGAATACACCAAGAGTATCCGACCATATGTCGCTGTGGTTTGAAACAGACAAATTATCAATAAATTATAATCCACTTGTAAATGTGGGCAAATAGTATATATTTCTGTATCATGTATGCACAGTGAATCCGGACCATTACAGTCATAAAGAGCACAAAATTCTTCTGTCTTCTAGTAATACTCACTGTTATTACACAACAGTAACATTAATACAATATGAATCTACAGGCATCATTTTCTTAAGATTCGCTCTACATTGTTGGTTGATTCCGGATGATGGCTTCTGTCAAAATGATGCTTTCAGTGCTCAGTGAGCTCAGCTGCCTATTCCCTACCCTGCAAGCAGACACCATGAGATATTAAGTTCTGGTTCTACAAAAAAAAAAGCTTGTGATAGCTGTACTTTTAGTTACAGTATATGCTGCACAACTGAATAGTTATGAGATTATAAACCAGTACTTAGTTTGTGTTGGTGTGCAATTGTTACTGTTTGTAATGTGTTTGCCTACCAGGGGGTAAATGTATCAAGCTGAGAGTTTTCTAGCAGGTTTGAAAAAACAATCAGATTCCCTTAACTACCATTTATTTTGTATATTCTACAAAATGATAGCTAGCATCTGATTGGTTGCTATAGGCAACAGCTCCACTTTTCAAACCCAACGGAAAACTCTCAGCTTGATACATTTACCGCCAGATGTTAAAAGATGGTGGAAATACCCTCCAACATAATTTTTATGTTTGACTGTGTGTTAGTGGATTGTCACTAAGTCACAGTAAAATCTAAATAAGTCTCTAAGCCTCCTTCACAAAGCCCCCATTTACTAAGCTGCCTAGTGCTACAACACTACAGCCCAAACTAACTCAATGAGGCTCACCAGGTGGCATGTTTCATAACTTCCCATTGAAGTGCAATATAAGTCAAGACACTTTTATATAATAACCATGCAGTGGCCAGGTGAGGTAGCTGCAGGGGTGTAAAAGTGTATATAATACCAAACAATTACAGCCCAGATTATTACTGGGGAAATCTGATCATGCTAGAGGTGGGACCCAGCAGATTGTGCTTAGGTGTCCATCTGTTTTGTGCAATGTGGCCACCCATCACAGAGGGAAATTAGATGTTTCCATGTTCCACGTGGTATGGTCTGAGGGTTAGGAAAAAGACTCTACTCAAAACCACATCCCCAGAGTTAGTTGGGGGGTTAGGTAATTGTGATGTAATTCCCAGAAGCAACCCACATTGTCCATTGATTGTTTCTTGATTAGATATCAAAAGTAGTAAGTATAATAGTTGGATAATTTACACCTATGGTCAAAAGTTTGCAGTGCATTATTTTACCAAAGTATTGCTGCATCTATAAAACAATCACCCTGTATTCACTTAAGATAGACTAAGAATACTTATCCTAGATTGAATTTGCCCTGTTGAGAACATTTACCTGTATATGGATAACCCATGTGTGAATCACAGCAGTGGAGGACACTGATGCAGAAATTAATGCTTAATGCAGTGTCAACATATTATGCCAGCAATAGCTCATATACTATAATTAGCAGTGCTCCAGTATATTGTGACTGCCTGTGCATTAACATATTATGAGAATAGGTTCTAAGGCACCAATATTGTATTGTACATTGTGTATTGCAAATAGAAACCAGTCAGAAGGGTGCCTGCTACAGAGCTGATTGACTCCCTAGTCCAGTGTGGTGCATGCTTGTTTGATTTGCCTGTTTTGCAGACTATAGATTGTGCTGCCTTAGATTATTGCAGGTAATGATACACTTATACCCAAGAAAACAAATTTGATACTTCTTTTGTATCTACACCAACCCCATACCCCACAAATGAGTGGATAATTTAAATGTAGTAAAACTTTAATAAAGTTACATAGTAAGGTTGAAAATAAGACACCTGTCCATTGAGTTCAATCTTTCAGACACTCTAATTCTGCTGATGCAAAGGAAGGTAAAACAAACTGCCAGTGTTAGAATTGTCATAGCATCTAAACAAAATTGAATGTATTGCCGGATTATTCATTTCCTCAAACAGAATAACAGATTGCTGTAAGACAAAGGATAGATAAAAAAACAAAACCTTGACAGGGCAGGCAGATGTGCCAACTAATTAATCCACAAATCTACATTCCTTGACTAGACCGCAGAGTCTAAGCAGCAATTCTCCTCTGGCCTATGCAGTGCCCTGGCATGATTGCTACTGGGACTCTGTACTTAAGAAAAGAAAACTTCAAAAACACAACCTTATACTGTATGCCAAAAGCACTATCCAACATACCACTGATAATGTCCATTAATGTCAAATATGCCAGTAATAAGGCCTATTAAGTCCAAACACTGTTTTATTTAACAGATACATTTTGTTGAGTTGCATACATGATAGAAAAACAGAGCTTTACAATTGGAAGCAATAATCACATGAATATCTAATTTTGCCTTCAGATACAGTTGTATATACATAATTTAAATAATGAAAATGCACTATCAAAGTAATCATAATAATTCACATCATTATCCAATTCACTCTAAAGCTAGCATATATATTGTGGTGCAGTTGAAACCACAAAGAGAGAACAATAATTCAGCTCAGGTTGGCATAATAATGGTGTGGGAAGGGTGGCAGAAGAAATATTAGCAGGAAAGTCAAACTAGCTACATTAAAATATTTGTCACATAAATTATGATACCTAAGCTATTTTATTTTTTATATGGGAGAGATATTTACCTAAGACAAACACTCATTTAGCGGGGGGGAGCTCTTGGACTTGAGCATCTGTCAGTGAATACACAAGCATGTAGTAGGTCTGAACAAATCTAGGGATGATTACATTTGTTATGATCTTCTCTAAGCGTACTTTATGGTCATATGGTAGAAGAGTACCATAGCGTCATTTTCAAATATTAGCTGATGCCTTGTGTTGACAATTTTGACTACTATACAGAATGGTAGGGCCTGATAAAAACTAGAAGCTATTTCTCTAGTTCAGGGTTTGAGAGTGGGAAATCCATGAGTTTAAGGCCAGTTGTCCATAAAACTGGGAATGAGAGGCTCAGCTAGAGATAAAAAAAATTATAATTTAGGAATTACAATTTTTTCCCAGTGTCTGGGAAGATTTAAAAAAAAATATTCTCCTCATCCTAGTTGATCCAGATAGAATACCACATACCTCCCTCATAGCCCCGTTCCAGGGAAATTAGTTGGTTCATTCATATCAAAATATTCCCAAAAACTGATAATTGTCTCGACACAATGTTGAAAGCAACTAGTGTACCATGTTACACTTAGGGCCTGGCCAACTAAAATGAGTGGATGGCCTTGGTTGCCACTAAGGAAATGGGCAGTGTCTTTATGAGAAATATTACAATCACAAAGTGTCCTGATGAGGACTTATTACCACAGCTCCATTGCAGATACTCTAATGTGCTTAGCTGTAGTGGGAGGTAGTTTGTGTATGCTGTACAAAGACATGGTGTCCTCCACTTATTAAGTCATATGCCTAACCTATCAAGTGTTAATAACAGTATGCCACATTCACACATATATAGATATGCACAAACCTCCCACACACTCCTATCACCGATGCCTCTTACTGATTACACCCCATAGATGTAGACATATCCATTCAACCCAACTCAGCAGAGATGTTTGCTCATCTTTACTCAAGTGATCTGACAATCAGCCAATAGAAAGAAACATTTAGTTGTCAAAAGCATGAGACTAAATATACAACATCCTTGCACCACCACAAAAGAACCCAATGAGAAGCCACAAAGCAACAGCGAACCGCATTTTACATGACCTTGACATCATGCACCTCTACAAGACAGAGTTTTCTCATCTCCTTTTTATTCCATTCAGGGCAGACTGGGCTGGAGGGCAGGGGACTATCTGCCTCCCGGCCGGTCACATTGTGGGCAACCTTGGGCTGGGTCACTGGGCCACCTGCATTTTTTTTCCTTTAAAATGTTCCGAATAGTCTTTCCCCCAGGCTAAAATTTACCAGCTCTCCCCTGATTCCATTATTCTAATTGATTCTACAACATGCTCATTTATTTATTTTCATTATTCCAATTATCAGCTTTATTCGATTATGTGCACTTTTAATTTTTATTTTAAATTTATTTTTGTTTACTTTTTTTACATTTTAGTACTTCAATTTACTAATTCTTTCTATTGAATGTTTTTATTAGAAATATTCCTTATCCCATCTTTGTGTCACTCACCAACACTATGTATATTTATTTGACAATTCTTAGTGAAAAAGTATATCATACTGTTACTTTCTGCATTATCTCTAAGCAGAGTATTGCCTGCATTTGCAATTATTTTTGTGTTTACTACTGCTATGTTAAGAGCATCTTGCTTGATATTACCTCCTTTCCCTCCTGATAGCCTTCCTTAGCCTGTCTATTGTTCCTTTCCTTCTCTTCTGTAACTTCTCTGGCTTATCTCCACTTAATTTCCTTTCTCTTGTTAACCCATCATTTTCAAATGGTTCCACAAAATTCCTGTGTACACTCTCTTTTCCACCTCTCCCAGAATCTTTTTCTCGTGGACCCTAGCAATCTTCCTCCACAACCCAGACTCCACCACTCTATAGGACATCAAGGGACTCAACACAGCACTCAATGGAGACGAACAGATAATCATCACAACTCACCCAGTGTTTTAAACAGGTCAAGGAAAGAGTTGCGAATAAGCTATAATTATTAAAGTAAAAATCATTATTGATATAAATGGAAGATACTGTGAATAAATAGTCACTAGTCCTAGCACCCATTTAGAGAGTGCAAGGAAGAGGATTACTTCCAGGTGCAGAGGCTGATATATATATATTTTATTATTACATAGCACAATAGTGGCAAGTCTCAACATAAGACGCGAGTAATATCTTGAGGTAATGACATAACAAGATGTGAGTAATGTCAGTGTCCTGAGAAAAGGTTATATTTTGACTTCAGGATTCTCTTGATAAAACATAAACAGCACATCCAGAGGTCAACAGTACAGAACCAGATGAAATGTACTAGATCATTTTTTTTTGTAACTTGTCATTAAAGAGACACTGTGTCACTATCCTGCACTCAGAAAAAGAAAAGATAAACTTTCAGTGTTCTGTTCCTGGGGAATGCTCAGTCTGTTAATAGCAGTTGTCAGTTTTTCTAAGTTCTTGAACATGCTCTGTTTCTGCTCTGTCACTCTTCTGCAGCCGTTGTTCTTCCCTGATTGCTCAGGAACTTAGAAAATCTGACAAATAGAGAAAACACACTGAGCATGTTCCAGGACCAAAACCCTGAGGGCCTCAGTCATTAAGGAGAACAAGGAAAAAAATGAGGAGTAAATCAGATCCTGGACAAATCATGTTACAATGCAAGGGATGCAAATTAGTTTATTATTCTGCATGTAAAAAAAATACTGGCTGCTTTTCATGTAGCACACAAATATTTAATAGCTTTATTTTTACTTCGAAATTTAAAGTTGATCTAGGACATATGCTACCCCAACAATAAATCTGTCCCTGCATTTTAAATTTACCTCTCCCTCCAATGCAACATGGTTATGCCAAGGTGCAAAGTTACTTTTTCTTGCTTTGCTCTCCTTAATGACTCAGGCCCTGTACGCTTATATTTTCTTTTTTTCAAGTCTAGTATCGTGACACACTGGTTCGTTTAGTCACATATACCACACCCACTAATATAGGTGACATAATTCAGCTATAGACTAATACAGTTGACTAACTTGGAGAGCTATCTCATTCAAATCACACAGGCTTTTTACCAATTCAGTCTAGATTTCCTTTTGTTCCGTGTGACAGAGGATAAGTAAGAATACATTTTGCAGAAAATATACTGGGGACTGTTCGATAATTGTTATAGAGAAACAGAACCAGTTCAGCTTAGCTAACATTGCCAAGGATTGATAAAGGAGCCAATCACAGCCCTTATTGAGAAGGAAGTAAAGCCTTTAAATTGGTACCGCAAAATAGTTGTGGCCTTGCAAACATTGAATGGGAGCTTTAGATAAGCACTAATTCCAATTCTAATTCATTCAGATCCTTGCCAACCTTTTGTTGTAAAGGTGCATGCCTCAAAAGTAGGAATGGGAGCAGTACTATCATAGTGATCCACTAGCTAAATACATCACAGTGCCTATTTCTCCCAATAAATCCAATGAAGACACAGGAAGCAGATGACTTTTTGCCATAAATGGGATTTTGAGAAATGGAACCTTGGCTAGTCTCCATTAATCTACTGGCATTTCACTATTCTTTGTGTTTAATATGGGCACCCAATTATTTTTCCATTTTTCAATGTAATTGAAGAAAGTATAAAGACTTCTTTTTCCATTGTATCTTACCTGAGACGTTTATTTCTTTATAGTCACAATTTAGTGGCAGTCATAACGCCAACATTTCGAAAATACATGTGTGTATCACGCTCAGATGATGGCAAGGAAACCATGATATACACAGATACAGCTAAAATTTCTCAGATGCACGAAAAACCGATATGTTTCAGCTCTTCTGAATGTGCTAATGCAAAGCAAAATCTAAAACGTTAGCGGTAATACCCATAATATGCTGGTACTTATGCCCAGCTAATCAAATGTATCAGTAATAATGTCAGCAAGATGTAGTATGCTATTAATAATAATTAGCAAGGGTTAATTTGCCAGCAATTATGTCCCACAAGATATAATATGCCAATGTCAAACCTAGGAAGAACATGTCACTGATGTTGCCAACCGAGCAAAATCTAATAAATCAATGATAATGCCTTGAAATCTAATATGTGACCAATAAGTATGCCATTCATAATGTTCAGAAAGACTAGTAATTATAAAATTAAGATACATTTTCACTGATAATACCATACAAGATCTAAAATGTCAGTGATTAAACCCAGCAAGTTCTAATAAGCAGAGATAAAGCCCAGCAAGTTCTAATATAGCCATTAGTTGCAGTAATGTCGATTATTATTTCCCTCAGTATTAACAATGGTGAGTAAGAGAACTTTATTAGTAATGTCCAGTAAGACGTTCAGTGGTAATTATGTCCAGTAAGATTATGCCCATCAGTAGCAGTAATATCCAGTGAAATAAACATTAATAAGCCTAATACTGCTAGGATGTACATCAATGCTCAGTAAGCTATCTATTAATAGTAATGTCCTGTAAGATGCCTAGTACTGCTAATGCCTAGTGAAAACCCCATAAGTAACATTCAATAAGATGACCAGTAGCTGTACTCTCTAATAGATATATCCAGTAAGATGCCTACTGGAAGCCTATTAGCAGAAATACACAGTTAGATACCTAGTAATGCATTAAGTTAGATGTATTCTTTGTCTTCTGAATGAACCTATTTTGAAGCTGCAGCCAGCTAGGAGCAGGCAGACACGCGTATCCAGCTTCTCTCTTTCTTTTTCTCTCCCCTCACATTGCAGCACGATTTGTTCATGTGCAAATTTGTATCCTTTAGATGGATTTGCTCCTAACTGTGTAAATGGATTTTGCTTTACTTTGTCTTCAGACAGAGCATAAAAAAGGTGCAGGACATCGGTTATAGGAGCAAATAAATCCAAAAAGATGGGAAAGACATTACTTATTACATGCAAAAGTACCAGAATCCTTTTATTTTCCTATAGTAGTGGAACAAAATGCCAAACAAACATTTTGATCCTCAATACACAATGTTTCCAAGTGCAATACACAACACAAACACCGAGCAATATAGGAGACATTGTTATAAGCCGTAACAAAATTACAAAAATAAAGCAATACAAACAGAATAAAAAAATAAAATAAAATCCAAAATAAATGAACAGCACCAATGATAAGTACTAAACACAAATCATAGTATTACAAGGAACACTGACAAACCAGCATCCCATAAGTAGTGTAAGTAGGCCCGGTGGTATGGTAGAAAGGCCAAGGTCCCCCAAGTAGTGTTGGAATAAAACAAGGAACACAGGGTTAAAACTGCATAAATGCGTGGGCTTATTTCTTTTTCGCTTGTAGCATAAGGTTTTACCACTGCGGCAGAGAGGTAGTGGTAGTGTAGGGAACTAATACCACAATTCTATCAATATGCAATGCTATTCAACATGTCACAAAATAAATAACATTTTAGGAATCTTGGTTCAACAATACAGGCATATGCAAATATACATCGCCACAACACATAGATCACTGAATAAATATATCTCACTTTGAAGTTAGGCATTGTGCTTCAGTGAAATGAGCCACACTGGATAAATACTTTTGAGAGACAACTAGTTGCTAATGGGTTAATTAGACAATTACACTAAATGTGGCAGCAGCAGATCATCTAGACAAATCAATCATATTAATTTTAGTGCAATTATACCGATTATACTTATCACACAAAAATCAGTAGTGATGCAGCAAGGATTAATCCATCTTATTTATGTTAGATGCTTTAGAATAAATTACTGTAAATTAGGGTCACTTTATTTTAGACAACCCAAGGGGGTTAACTATAATCCACAGGTTTAAGAAGATTTCATCTGACACATGAAGCTTATTTGTTTGTACAAGATAAAATCAGTAATCAACTTGATACATGTGTGACTCTTGAACTCAGTGTAAACAACAATAATTCTGCACAATAAATTATTTCCAATGTAAAGAATTCAATCTCCACTTAGTAATCCAATGGAATAAGTAGATCTCTCCCAGCAATTGTAGGGTTAAACAACTTGCAATTCTCTCCTTAGCAACCATTTTCATAGACAGTTTCAAAATAGAATCAAACGTCTGATGCAATATAGACAGACTCTTGTGACAAATGATTTCTCTCTATGTCCCTTGCACACTGCGTCAGCGTGCAAATAATGTTAAATACAGCAAATTTGGCTGGAATAAACTCTTTCTTCAGACAGCAGCATAACCTCTTAATAGCAATATTGCAATCCTGGTCAGAGGTTTTAATAACATAGTTTTATGTCTAACTTGAACATAACAAAGCAAAATAAGCTTATTTGTCTTCATATGAGTCCTGCTGACATCTTATGGGCAGTGGCATGCTAGGTCTTTTTCTGTACTCTAAAGATGCTTCCTTCTGGGCTGGGTTTTACATACATTTGCTGCAAACATCCCTCAGTCAATAGTACAGCAGTGATATTCACTGGCTGTTTGTGGGAAGATCCTTCTTTAGCCCAGCCAGCAGTCACACATCACAATTCATAGCCAGTATGCTTTTGGCTACTTCCCTTTCCTCCCAACACTTTCTTGAAGCCTTATAGTACATTCTGACATCAAAATGTCAATTTTTTGCAGGCTTTGCAACTTGTTGTAGTGTCTATCTGTCTCCCTGCTTCTAGTGCAGTCTGGGGCTCTAGTGAGCAGCCTGGGCTGTAGATTGCAGTTTGTCCACCCCAAAATGGCTAATGCAATTTGCATTGAACTTCCCAGAGGCACTCTGGATAACTGTAGTTTTCAGAACGAGTGCATACATTAATATACCTGTGATATGCAGGGTATTGCATATGCACACGTTAACATAATAAAGTTATATAATTAACAATAAAACATATACCATAATATACAATATAGAAAACAAAATATGTCAACCCTCTAAAATAATATATATGTAAAAATAAAAACTACCTGAATGGTAAATACCACAGTATGAGCAATAAATGAAATACAATAGCGGAGCCACAGGAAGCATCAAACTATGATTAATGTTATTGATAAATGATTACTATCAAAATATATCAAAATATGATTAAAGTTTATGATAAATGATTAATTTTTGGTTAATAAGCAGAATATCAGCTGCAATTTGGCAGGGATAACTAGCCACAAATAACAATTCCTCACAATGAAACTCACATAGAGCAACAAGGTATCTAAGAACGTAAGTATATGGAAGTCCTAACAATATAATTAAACTCACACAAAGAAGATTACATATCAACGTAATAGAACTGATGCACCTAATTAACCACATATCTAAATGTGCTAATAAACCAAGTAGCAATGTTGCCACAATACAAAACAATGCAATACATTACAATACAAAACAAGGTTTCAGACTTGTTCGCAATGCCAAAAGCTAAAAAAACCGTAAGTATGAGTAAAAGGATTTTCTGATAGTATGATTGATATCAAGACAAGCTTACATAGACCATAATGAGATCCATACAACTAAGAATATCATGCATGATATACAGGGCCGGTGCTAGGGTCCATGGCGCCCTAGGCAAAATCGGCGCCCTCTCCCCCCCTCCCCCCCCGCAAAAATCGTCGCCCTCCTCCCTCCTCACCCCATCTTTTCTTACCTTGTCTCACCACCGCTGTCTCTCTGCTCCGTCTCCTCCCCTCCACTCACTGACACTAGTGAGTGGAGGGGAGGAGACGGAGCAGAGAGGCGGCGGTGGTGAGCAATAGCCTCTTCCCCCTATCCCCATGCATCTGAATGCTGTGCGGCGGCCGTGACAGGTATGGTCAGCGGTCGCCGCACAGTTTTAAAATTAATTTCCAGTTCTGTGGCGCCCTCCAGAGCCCGGCGCCCTAGGCAAGTGCCTAACCTTGCCTAATGGGAGCGCCGGGCCTGATGATATATAATTTATTTTCCATTTACTACAGTAAAACACAAGTCATCAACATCCTACTTATGTATATGCTGACAAATCGTGATTTATATATTGTTTGTTTCAAAGCACCAGACTTTCTTTTCTTTTATTTTCACACAAACAGTGGTCTTATTTGTCTTGGCTGCACTTTCTCAAATGATTTTATTTACTTATACACATGTCATTAATTTAAAGGAGTGCACCTTGGTTTCTCTGATCATCATCAAGATAATGCAAATATGTCTCCTCCGCCTTAGGCCCATTGCATAAGACAAGTAACAGGAGCAACATAGTTTACCTATTAGACTTTAATTGATTATGGAGTCCTGAGCAGTGAAGTAGATGATGTGTTCAACATATTCTTCCGAGACCCGTGTGTTCAATATAGAAATTCTTGGTTTCTATGGTTACATAATGTACATTTCCAGTGGTTTGCTTTATTTATGTACAAATACATCTTTCATCTCTTTTGTTATTTACAGGGTAAGTGCTTGATAATTATATGATATATCATTTCAAATAGCCATGAACATGGAAATAAAATTAAGCAATGCACGGTCTAATTCTTTTAAATATATTTAATTTATTTACTATAATGTTGTTCTTTTGCATCTATTTGTGTTCCTGAGTTTTCTTGTTATGTTGTCACTTTCTGCAATAATTTTTCTTTGTACAAAATCCTCCAAAATATGTATTTGTCCTTACTATTCATTCTAAGTAATATCTAACGGGGAAGCACGTGCCGTGCTATGCTCCTACTGTAAGTGAGAGGCTATCTCCATCTAAAATATATTTTTATACCCACCTCTATACTAGTTTTTGGCTTGGTATCCCCATAGTCAGCGTCACTTCTAGAGAAAGCGGGGCCCAGGACGAAAAGGCTATTAGCATCACCTGCCCCCCTCAAAAAAATCTGCAGCAATCACATGACAGTGATTTCAGAAGTCCAGTTAGTATGAGTATTATATATTGTAGTTTCAATCTTTACAATGACAAACAAATATATTATTCAGGTTGCAGGAGCAGTGGATCTGCATTAACGTTACTAATTCAACTGTATTGGGTCTTATTGGAGAAGACCTTGCGCTTGGAATTTGCCTGGGATTTCACTTAGGGCACTGATACCACCATGATTAGCAGTTATGATAAGAAAATAAGAGGAAACGCTCCTGCTATCGTAGGTGTGGGGTAGCACGATGAGATAAGAACATCCTTAACACAAACTGGATCTAGTCGTTACATAGTGTTCTCTTTCCTCCTTTGGTTGAAATGATAAAATGGATATACTGTATATTTGTTTGTTATTTATTAAATTTTAGGCTTTTTTTGGGGTGTTTAAAGGTCTTCTAGTCTACATTTTCAAAACCAGTAGGCATTTAAATTAGGACAGCTAAATGGCAATTTTGTCATTTCTAAAAAAGCAGACTAGAAGGGTCTGTAGATTATTTTCTGTCACCAAATTCTATATTTCTATGATCTCAAATACCAAATTTAGAGATCAAGAATAGTATTAGGTCACAGAAGATTTGAGAGTTATTTGGGAATGTGCCTTCTTTCACTATGGGGTCACTCTATCTTGCCTGGGATCTAAGATTGCGGATTTAACACAATGGCCCTGATTCATTAAAGAAAGTAAAGCAAAAAAAGGAGTAACTTTGAACTTTGGCAAAACCATGTTCTATTGAAGGAGGGGATAACTTTAAAATGTGAGGACAGATTTATAATTGGGGTAGGGAATGTCCTAGATCAACTTTAAATATAGTGTAAAAATAATGCTATCAAGTATGAAAAAACAGCCAGCATTTTTCTTAAGTGCAAAATAATGAACTCATTTGCACCCCTTGCATTGTAACATTGTTTTGCCAAGGTTCAGAGTTACTCATTTTTTTGCTTTAGTTTCCTTAATGAATCAGGCCCAGTATCTGATTTTGGTACATGACCTTTAGGCATGCCCACTTTTCCCACCTTTGTGTGATGTCAGGTAGGGAAGACTGGGACATTGATAACTTTACAGAAGCAGATTTATACAATTTGCTGTTAAATCTAATGTTCCAACCAAAAGTTTATATAGCTAAGTTTGATTTGAACCAGTATTTCTGTCTATTTTTTTCACTATACCAACAAGAACATAATAGTGACTCTGAGGGGTAAATGTATGAAACATCAGTTTCTGCACCGGGAATCGGTGACTTTGCAGGAGAAATTTAAAGTGGCAATGGCTTGTAAAGGCAAACCCAAGAATCTCTCATGTCCATGTGTGGCCCTTAGGAAGGCTCATTCACAAACATGCAGTGCAAATGCTGTTTTGTGACCTCAAGCATTTACTTATATGTAAACACAATGACTTGAATGGGTAAGCAAATGGATATTTAGTCTATGATCATCATCAGCAGGAGTAGCTATTTATATAGCACCACTACTATCACATTGCTGTACAGAGAACTCACTCAGATCAGTCCCTTCCCCATTGGAGATTACAGTCTAAATTCCCTAATACACACACACACACATACACACATACACACACGCACAGGCCAGGGTTATGTATCTAAACCATGACCTTAATGCAGTGAGGCAGAAATGCTAAACACTAAGTCACCGTGCTGCCCAGTGGTGATATTGTGAAAGTGTACCTCTCACCTGCACATTATTGGAGGAAGCAAATGTTTTGGCCACACCCAAATTTAGTCTGTCAATTCACTAGTCACTGACATAACTGAAAAATGAAGGCAAAAGTGAACCATTGATAAAGATGCATACTTAACATTGTTTTTCAAAAGAATAAAATAGTGAATATGTAGCAGTCACTTTTACACAGTGCAGGCAGCCATTTTGTGGACTCACACACTGCAACTGATAGACTGCATTCTAATGATTATTGGCTCACCAACAAAATGGTGACCTCCACTGTGAATAAGAATCTGGTAGACTTGAAAACATTTCTGCAGTACATATATAATATAAAACATAACAGATGTGACAATTGTTAGTGTGTTTTGCAAAGGTCCATGAAATATTAGAAACAACCATTGAGAAAAATGGTATAAAAAAGTCCAAGTTAGGTATTCTATGGTCTGTGCAGGTGGCTTATTTGTTTTAGGTGCACTTTTTCCAGTAGTTTCCTTAAGCACATTATTTTTTCGGAAGATGTGTTTGGACATGTCTCTGGGTCCTCCAGGTCATCCAGTTGAGAAATACCAGCAATACAGGGATCGTGGTCTTTCAACATGTCTGGAAATGTGTGAGATTTGCGCTCCAGGTGGCATGAGCACCTAACAATTTATAAATCTTGACCCTGGATTCTATTTCATTCATCTTTAGTTTCTTCTTTTTTTCCAGATGTGAGGTTGAGCAAATGTTAAATCTTATGACAGAAGCTTCTGAGTTCCTCTAGTGGCTGTGCACCTGCAGCCATGGCCTCCTCACATATTGCAGTAACTTTCTCCAGCTGCCCATCCCGCTGCTCAAAACATGCTAGACACTCCCAGAATCTGGAGAGCTTCCTTGCTTCTGGAACATTCTGGATCTGTTTCTCGGGTATAGAAATTACTTCTTCCTTTGGACAACTCTCATCAATTAATTTCTGACAATCTCCAAAGATCTGCTGAACTCTTAATGTGAACATCTCCTACTTATCCTCTTCTGCCAAGGTTTCTCAGTACAGCCCATGCGGCCGCGTCATTGATGAGCCCCTCCTGGTGGGGTTCCTCTTTCTGTTTTCTCAGGCTCGGTTTTAATCTCAGGGCCTGCTTTCTGCACTTTATATGTAGAAGGTACGACCACACCGATGTGGATCTTGATGATTGTGGTATCTTCATAGGGAATGGAATATGTTGGGTGGATTGGGGTGGTTCCTTGCTAAGTGCAGATTAAGGGGCACATGTAGAGATGGATGGATGTCTTTTTTGCATAACATTTGCACTTTCACACCAAAAATATGCACACATACATGCATATGCAGCTTTTGTTCCATTCTACACATATGACTCCTTACTCTTTAAGAGGCAGACTCTCAGGTAAGCATAGGACTAAAACGGTAAGGGGGTATTTGTGTCTGCAGTAGACCTGGACGCAAATACATATGTACCTGTCCGAGGTTATATCGCTTGCAGGTACTGGCCGCTTTCTGATTAGCTGTTTGTGAATTGATCCCTATAACTCATAGTATTTATTTAATTAGTGTTGCAGGAATTAGTGCACCAGGGATGAAGAATCCCAATTTATTTATGAAGCAACAGATGCTTGTATTGATTTTATTTGAGTTTGTTTTGTAGCTTGCACTTTATGTTTGTATTTAATTATATTTTATATGGTAATGGCAACTTTTACAAAGAGAGATTTGTCTGTGCTCACCACTTTCCCATAAGGTATGTTGTATGAATGAAATAAGGCTAAAGAGCTGCTCTAGAGCCAAGATGTCCACTCTCCACAGCAAGATAATAGTTTCATAGGCCTGAAGCTCTACACTTTGCCTTAGTACTACTGTATATAGCTGATGATTGTGTGTCATACACTAGTAAACAGCACCACTGTCCCTGGTGAAAAAAATATTGAATAAAGTAGATAGAAATAGTAATGTCCGATTTATCAAGAGAATACAAAAATAAAATCAAAAATTAAAAACAAAAGAAAAAAAAAAGATCTTTTCTGTGAAAACAAATTGTCCTTGGTGTCTTTCTGATGTGACACAAAAGAGTTCAGTATCTCCAATACTTTTTCAGGAGAATTACGTAGAGTTTAATTTGTATTTCATATGTTGGATAAGATTCAAATAAAACTCCTGTTACCTTAGACAAAGGCAGTGAGAGTCTTTATCGATATAAATGAAAGTACTTTTAACTTGATGCTTTAGCTTGCTACATGTGTCTAATGTCTTCACCTTCCAAAGTATCAAACTAAGTCTTGTGAATTCATATCAGGTGGTTCCAATTCCTATATTTCTTCCAAAAGCTCAAGGTCTGCTTTTTCACACCAGTATTCTATTAAATGTAAGGGAAGTTTCAGAACATTTTGCAGTATATGTTTCTTCCAATTTTCCTGCTCTTACGCAATCATTTTTTCTCTTGTTGCTCTTTTTTGTTTTTTGCTATTATTGTTCTTGCAACGTTCTATTTATATTTGTGTAGAGTTAATTTGTCACTCCACTTTGTTTCTTCAAATGTTTTAGCAAAACTTATTTCCTCTCAATTTCACTATATAATGCAATGTTTAATGTTTTAATCATCTCTACTATAGGCCTTATTACATTCAGCATGTTTCTGCTATAATTGGTTTTGTAGTTTTACAAGATTCTTTTCTTCAGCAGATATTTGTCAGATTACTCAACACAAGTATTCAACAAAACCAGGGTCCCTCAGGGTTAAGTGTCCTTACTTGAGCACTCTCACGTCTACTATCTTCCAGGTCACTCTCAGTTCTTATTGGACTTAAACAGACAATAATAACAATAGAAATACCTGCAAACTTTGATGTGGTACAATTTCAATTATTGCACAATTTGTTCCTCTAATCTTCCTCATTAATCCATGATGAAAGATATAGACAGACAAGAAAAACCCAAACATAGTGCAACCTATGTATAAAAATTCTGTAAGATCTTCTAGAAATTCCTTACGCACTCAAAGCTTACTAGAGATTCTTTTTCTGATTGGCTTCATGAATTTGTGCAGGTGATGATGTGAAGTATTCACATGTGCTCCCTTGTAGCCTGACACTTACTCCAGAGTAACTTGGAAGAGACTCATAAAGGTTTCTTTGTATGGGCCCCTGTTGTATATTGCATAATAAGAGTATTTTTCTCAGTTTTTTAGAGTACAAATATCCCAAAATTTAAAAAACAGAGGAAAAAATATAGTGTGCTATTGTTTTTACTCCAATATAAAATAACACTCAAATATAAATAGATGATATTCAAAAACATGAAGATATACAAAAATATCCCTACCAGATGGAAGAAACGGATGAGCATGAAACAATCAGTCATCAGATATTATAGTCCCCGGTGTATAGTCCAGGGTGTAAAAAAGGAACCCTTAATCCTTCACACTCCAAACCGACGCGTTTCGACTGGAATGAACAGTTTTGAAGGTAGGTCTGCTATTTCTGTACATTTCTTTTATTAGATGTGTGTATTATCAGGAGAGGCAACCTAGTGCAGCCTTTTGTTATTGGGCATTAATAATATTCACAACTTTTTTCACTTTACTCTTAATGGACTTAACTAAGAGCTCAAATTTTTCCAGAAAAGCTAGCTGAGATACTGAAATAGTATTGGCTGGTCTTCTTAACTGATCTGGGGGTCTGTTGCTGATATGGGCTGCAATTTAGCCCCCCTTAGTATTCAAGGAGAAAGGGAGGCGACCTCAAGACTTTCACCATCCCTTCTTTTTACAACCTCGAACCCATGGCATGGAAAAAAAGTTGGGGAGTGTTGGAGACATACTCCCTCCTATGTGTGCTAAAAAAAAAAATCATGTTACATAAGTTTCTTTAAAACACATAAAAATGTATTCTTTTAAAAATACACCCACCCTAAAAATTATAACCAGATCCAGACGATTCAAATGTGCAGACAACAAAGAAAACAAACAACAAGCTCCCACATCAAGTTAGGTGCCAAAAAACACAGGGCTCCTCCTGGCACCCGTGGGGAATGAGTACCACTGTGATAAAAATAAGGACTCTACCACCCAGTGATGCCAGTAGGACTCTCTGCCACAATAATAAATAAAACACTGAAACCAGAGGTTATAAAAATACTTTTAAATACTATATTTTATTTCAAATGCATGAAAACCTTCTCACATAAAAAGTCAATGTTAACCCTTCTGTCAGTCTTTCATCTACTTAATCATAGTACAGTATATTACTATATTCATTTCAATGGGCTTTTGCATCTAGCGCACATGATGGAAAACCCATTGAAATAATTAAACTAATTATGAACTGTGTATGTATTTTAGTACACTGGCATGCTGGGACTTATAGTTCAGCTGTACTTTATTTTTAAATGGCCCCAGTCATTTGAAGAATAATGTTTAATCTGTAAAATAACAAGCAAATAAAAAAATAGTGCTGAGATATACCTGCTCACAAAGGCACACGGTTGTGCCATATGTGTTGAGAAGTATATTATGAAAAAATATGTGGTGGAAGTGGAGGTGTATACGGTGGTATGCCATACCGACCACTTCTCCTACTGCCTTCATTGTAAAACTATCACATTCCATTTACTTACATTTCCATTACATTTCCAAACTGGCACTTCTACATTTCCACTTTGACCACTGTGGAGAACCATACATGGTACTAAGATTAATGATTAGCACCTTTCCTGGTACTAAAGATGATCAAAATCATGGCAACTGTTTTCAAGCTCCCGTTCTGCTTCACCATTCACTCCTGGTAGACTAACAAGGCAAAATAAATAAATAATGTGGATATTATAGACATAGGTACGGAGGAGAAACAGTTTTTTTGAAGTAAGGGTTTAGTTTGCACTGAGTGTACTTCATATAGAAACATGAAGTACACCATTTTATTTAGTTGAATATCACTTTTCCAAGTATTATCAAACAATACAAATATGTGTAAAGTCTCTGCATATAGCAGCATAGTATACATACTAGATGGGGATTGGGCAATAACATGCAACAGTTAATAACACTGGGCCTGATACATTAAGGCATGTAAATGCCGATACGTGCTGTATTTTGCATAAAATCATTTTGCACATACCAAGAAACCTGACAATATGCCAGAGAACATAGCAATGTCCAATTCATCTTCAAGAGTAAAGGACCTTACAATTTATGGGCGCAAACGGTAGGGGACTGGGCGTATGCATGCAGTTAATGTGCAATAAGGGCATGACAAGCTTGAGTGCATGCAGCGTCATCCGAGTCAAGCTTTGGACATCTCAAAAGTACTTGTTCCTGAGTTGTAGCAATTGCACCAGCTACAGGTTTGGTGTAAGTACCGATTACTAGTGATGATGGTCTTGTATGTATGCTAGAACATGTGTTTGCAATCAGGATCAACTATAAAAATGAATTTTAAGTACAGTAGACATTCATAGCATCCTAATAAATGTATTTTATGGGGGGGATCAACTTTTTGTATTTTTTTATGTTTTGCCATTAATGATTACATTAGATTAACAGGTGGCATTAATTGACCTTTTTTCTGTGTGTTCTTTTGGGACTTTATATTCCACATATGTATCCTACATTATATTGGGCCTGATTTATTAAGGAAAGTACTAATTTTTTTTATTTAAGTTTTCTCTAGGAGAAAACCGTGTTACAATGCAAGGGGTGCAAAATAGTTTATTATTTTGCACATAAGTTAAATACTGGCTTTTTTTTCCTATATCAACTTTAAATTTCAGTGTACAAATAAGCTATCAAGTATTTGTGTGTTGCATGAAAAAACAGCTAGTATTTAACTTATGTGCAAAATAATAAACTAATTTGCACCCCTTGCATTGCAACATGGTTTTGTCCAGAAAATTTAAGTAAGGAAACTTAAATTCTTGCCTAAGTTCCTTAATGAATCAGGCCCATTGTCTGTTAGAACAGAGCTTACCTAGACCCATATTCAGCAACAGACTTAACTTTACATCCACTCCTTGTTGAATATGAACGTGCGTATGCTTGATTTATTTTAGTTATTAAAGAAGCGCACCATAGGCCTGATTCATTAAGGAAAGGACAGCGAAAACAATTATAACTTTGTACCTTGGCAAAACTATGTTGCATTAGAATGGGAGGCAAATTTAAAATGTTATGGCAGATTTATAGTTTGGGTAGGGCATGTTCTAGATCAACTTTAAGTTCCAGTGTAAAAATAAAGCTATCAAGTATTTGTGTGCTGCAAGGAAAAAGAGCGAGTATTTAACTTAATTGCAAAATAATATACTTATTTGCATCACTTGCATTGTACATGGTTTTGTCCAGCAGAAAACTTACTCCTTTTTTTGACTTACTTTCCTTAATGAATCAGGCTCAATATGTTTGCTTTGTGAGCCTTAATGAATCAGGCCCTCTGTATCAGAAATTCTAAAGTGAAGAATTTAAGGAAACATAGGACTATAATCTGTGGAATGTAAAAGGATTGCCTTCCATGGATTAGGATGTAGCATATATAGTTTTCAAGGTACTCTGAAGTAATTTACCAGTTGGGTATGAGAATTTGCAACCGACTGACAAATCACATACCACATAGCCGGCATTGTAGTAATCCATAGTAGAACATATTTTTATCCACTACATTTATTCACAAATCATCAACTATGGCTTTCTGCAAGAAATAAATCCCTCTTCTACTTCAGTACTAATGGCTGCTTGGGCTTTACTTTGTGTTTTACATATTAAGATGAAGAACAGTTCTTATAGTAAATGGGTTTAATAAAACCTAATGTCTGTATCCATTTAACAAATCTCTGAAAGGTTCTGGCATAGTTTAGACTAAGCCTAACATTTTGTTGTTACCAACTCGTTTGTCGTTAAAGTAAAAATCTATAAATAGACAAAAAACATTGATATACAATTATTTTCAGCCTTCTTCACTGTAAGCTTTTAGTCACATACTATCCCATGCATTAATTGACTTACAGGTTTAGCAATAGTAACATCTATGGTATAATAGAAAAATAATTCAAGATATTAGAAGTGAAGTACAATAAGAAATAAAATAATGATTATAAAATGCTTTGCAAAGTTCAAACCAAATAAAGTTTGTATGCAATAACAATAAAATGTATGGTTCCTTTATATTGTACCACTACTGGATTTAATAAAAGCTTCCATTGTTTTAAGATGAACTTTGTTTGGTTCTTACTATGCCATCACATATAGTCAACTAGATGGAAAGCAAAATATATAAAGAACATTTTTTAAGCCATTAATATGGAATGGTGAAGTAGTTTTGGTGACAGCATATTGAGCAAGAGGCATTTAATAAGATACTGAAATGCTTGTGTTCTGAGCAGTGACAGAACACTAATAGTCACTTTCTTACAAAGAGGAGAAATATGGTTAATAAAAGATTTTTTATGATACAGGATTGCCGATATAGATGACATTCTGAAAACAGATACTTTAAATACAAAGAGGAGGCTAATAAATCTGTCTTATAGATTTTTTGCACAAAACGTTAGTGGTTACAAAATATAAGGGGGAGTACTGTATTGGTAGAGGCCAAATCTCACCTATATTAGATAAAACTGAGGCTGAACTTTTCCCACCAGAAATAAATGAAATCCTCTCTTACTGGTTCACTTTAGGATGCTATTGGCATATAATACACAAGCACTAAAAGTATGTTGCTGTACCACTTTCTTTATATCGCTATCTTTACTTGCATCTAATCTGCACAAAAGTGCATGCATTGTGGTTGCATTCTGTGTTATAAGTTAATTGCAAAGAGATATATGTAGAAACCCCTCAACATAATATATATCTGAGCAATTATGTAATTAATCCAGTAACTAAATAATAGCTCTGTTTTGGGAGAAATCTTATATCCTCTAATACAGATCATAAGGATAAGCTATTCCAAATTCTGTAAATACATGAAATACTGGCCACAGACGGATTGATTCTGCCACTGCTCTAGCTTGAGTGAAAGGATCTGTGTCCACACGTAGCTGGCCAAAATGTGAAATATTCAGTCATTCTGCATCACGCCATTCAACCAGACCTAACTGATGTATATGATATGGGGTATATATGAAGACACAGACAATAGCTTCAAGTTCAATATCTCATTTTGAGATGGAACACACTGGAGGTCATTTACCAAGTACACTGCAAAATACTTTGTTCCGCCTAGTCCACATAAAGGTGCATGGCTCCTTTATAAACTTTGAAGCAGCTTCTGACATGTAAAAAATTAACTCAATGTGTGGAAAGGTGAAAAAATATTTAAGTGGAGCACTTTGAAGTGTAAACTCACATCTATCCCATCTTCTATCCCTTTAGTACCACTAAAGGGATAGAAACAGTGAATCAATGAGACCAATAGCAAAATTAAAAGATGGGGTCCGGAGATGCGATTCTCAACTCTGAAGCCATGACCCTCTTTGTCATATAATACTCCCCTTAGTGTTACCAACCGTGGTGACGAGGACATTGCGGAGAGCGCATCTCTGCAAGGAATAGCACCTGTATTTTAATGTAGACTCCCTAGCCTATGTTTTACTCTATAGAACTGTGGTTTTTAATTAGCAACAATCCTGTTGTCTCTCAACAAAGACACAACTTCAGGTTCACTTAAAGCAGAATGCTCTGGAATGTAAACAAAAACAGCCCAGTTCCAGCATATCATTTTGTTCACCTGGGGCCTGTTTCATTAGTGTTCTTATCTGCCGTTTTTTGCTTATCTTAAGCAAATTGACTCTATGCATGCCCAGAAAAGGGAGATAAGAAGCAAAATCCACTGCGCAAAGCTAGGTACACACTACACGGTTTTCGTCCAATAATCGAATGAATCAGCCGACATACGACCGCTCGTTCAAAAGTCGGGTCAGTGTGTGCAGGGACACGATGGTCGAAAGTCTGCCCAAATAAACGATTGTCGCCTCATTTGGTTGGTCGTACCGTTTAATATTTTCGTTCCAATCTCGTTTCCGCTGTGTAGTGTGTAGAAACTTCCGTCCGATCCACGACAATCCTCCGATACTTCCTCAACCTGGGGGGCGTGTGTATGTTAATTTTTTGATGTCTGTCCCAGTCCCATGTGGTGCGGAATCCGCACATCACTGACTTGTGTTTTGTATTGATGTATATTGCACCTGTCTGGCTGCAGACCATTACACTTGTGTAAAGCACGTGTGTTATTCATATTTACTCTTTATACACTTATACCTTTATAACCTATTAAAGTTATATTAACATTGATTAACTTATAATTGTGAAGAACCCAGAATAAACCATACAGTGTTCAAGCAACATTTTTATTGCAGGAAAAAGGTACAAAAATTTTAACACACACAGCTGTCTGAAAGATCCGCATGAGAAGTGAGCGCACCCATACCAATCAGAGAGCTGAGTACTATTATTTTTAGTATTTTTAAAGGTGCTACTGGTTTGTGGAAAAACAGGTTTTGATGTGGCTTGGGTTTCTATTCCCTTTGATTTCTTTATCTACGACACAAGGAAATAAAAAATGTTTACCATTTAACTTCTATATCTGTAATTTATATACAACGACATAAATACTCTCATTTTCTCACCTTTCACACTGCTCGAGATCAGTTTATATTTTGGTCCCTGTGGCGAAATCGCAACAATAGCGGGCTTAACCTCCGAGCATTCTGGAAAACAGGCCCATTTTGGTAATCATAATGGTACAGGTATGTGCCAAAAGCATTTAGCTTTATGTGACACTAGAATAAAATAAAGTCCTTTTAGCAGGTACACTACATGTGCTACTGACCTTTTTTAATGTCGTTGTCGTCCTGGTCCAGTACTTTGACCATCATCTCCCCCTCTCTTGGGCTCATTGGATTTGCTCTTTGCTCTTCTTGAGTATCTCCATTTCCCACCTTAACTTTTACAACATTTTTTGGCCATTCCAGCAGCATCTCTGACCAGGGCTGCCAAGAGGAATCCCGGGTACAACAAATTCATGGGGCCCCCCTCATAGTCGAGTAAGCCCTAAAAAAAAATTGTGCCGCCTTACGAGTCTATGGTCATACATTCAGGGGCGTGGCAATGCACCATTGGGGCGTGGCTAGCACATCAAAATCACTAGGTCCTGAATTCACCAGAGCATCACATATGTTCCAGCACTCCTGACTTTTAAGACATCTAGCACCACAGTGTAGTATAGAAAGAATGCAGTGTGTACACAAAGAGTTCAGTCTTGGCCTGCACCTTACATTGGGCACAACACTCACCAAAAATTCCCATTGTCCCTACTAGAATCACAACATTTCACACACTGTGCTGCTCTCTCCTACCTGTTCTTCTCACTTTCTCCACCTGTGACTGCTGCTTTCTTTAGTTGTGGCTTGTCCGGATCCTGAAATGTTGGAGGACCTATTTGGGAAAAAAAATGGCTACATTTAGAAAATTACAGTCAGCCCCGGCGTTAAATCAATAGCACCCACGATTAATAATTAGGCCTTCCTCCAGCCCCAACATTAAAATAATAGTATTCACATTTAATAAATAAATCTATTTCCCTTCCTGCAAACAGCCTACCAATACCTATTTCCCGCAACCATCACTGCCATTAATAAATTTATAGTCACATTTAATAAATAGACCTCATTCTCCCTAAACTCACCCCCATATTCAATAGCCCCCAAGCCACCCCATCTTAAATTAATAATCCCCACTATTAAATGTGCCTCTCCCCTTTTTTTTAACTCTGTGCTTCTCTCCCCTTTTTTATTTATTCTGTTTCTCCCCTTTTTATTTTAACTCTGTGCTTATCTCCCTTTTTTTTATTTATACTGTTTCTCTCCCCTTTTTTATTTATTCTGTGCTTCTCTCCACTTTTTTATTTATTATATGTTTTTCTCCCCTTTTTTATTTATTTTATGTTTCTCTCCACTTTTTTATTTATTCTATTTCTCTCCCCCTTTTTTTAACTCTGTGCTTCTCTCCCCTTTTTTATTTATTCTGTTTCTCTCCCCTTTTTTATTTATTTTATGTTTCTCTCCATTTTTTTATTTATTCTGTTTCTCTCCCCCTTTTCTTTTTTAACTCTGTGCTTCTCTCCCCTTTTTTATTTATTCTGTTTCTCTCCCCTTTTTTATTTATTCTGTGCTTCTCTCCACTTTTTTATTTATTCTATGTTTCTCTCCCCTTTTTTATTTATTTTATGTTTCTCTCCACTTTTTTATTTATTCTGTTTCTCTCCCCCCTTTTTTTTTTAACTCTGTTCTTCTCTCCCCTTTTTTATTTATTCTGTTTCTCTCCCCTTTTTTATTTATTCTGTGCTTCTCTCCCCTTTTTTATTTATTCTATGTTTCTCTCCCCTTTTTTATTTATTGTTTCTCTCCCCTTTTTTATTCTATGTTTCTCTCCCCTTTTTTATTTATTGTTTCTCTCCCCTTTTTTATTTATTTCTCTCCCCTTTTTTATTTATTCTCAGCCTCTCTCCCCCTTTGTTTTACTCCCCCTTCTTTATAGCACTGTCCCTTTCCTCCCCTTGCCTCTCTGTTTCTTTACTTACCTCGTGTCAGCTTCTTTCTTTTTCTCTTCTTCTCTTCTGTCTTCTCTTCTTTCTTCTAGCTTTGTCTTGTCCGGCGCTCCTCCCTGACTGACGGGCGTGACTTGATGACGTCACGCCCGGCAGTCAGTGTGAATGGAGAAAAAAATAAATACATAAAAAAAAAGCGCAAGATGAAAAAATAAAAAAATAAAAAAAAAATTAAAAATTAGAACCGAGGGCCCGGCCCGGGCCTGGGTAAAATGTACCCGCTCCCCCCCCTCTCAGCGGCCCTGTCTCTGTCTCCGTCTCCATAGCTGCAACCCCCCCTGACACCTTCTCCTCACCCGCAACCCCCACTGACATCTTCTCCTCACCCGCAACCCCCACTGACATCTTCTCCTCACCCGCAACCCCCATTGCCACTTGCTCACTCACCATCTTCTGACGCTCCTCGGCGCCAAACAGGTTCCTCTGTCATTTTATACACTCAGACATGGGCGTTTGTTTCTGCTGTGGACCAATCAGCGATGATGCATGCAGAGAATGGAGCATTCTATTACACACGAAGGGATTTTATTATTAGGCAATATTCATTGCATTGCACTTTTGCAGTTAAATGTTTTTCTAAATTAAATGTATATTACTAAACTTCTATTTTATAGAAATGAATGAAGAGACAGTGTAGTCTTCTCTTTTTATGCAGCTTTGGGTGTTAACTTTAGCGAAAGCTCTGCCCCTTTATACTAATGCCTTTGGTATCTCGTTACATTTCCCGCAAATGTCGCTGCAGTGTGTACGAAATTAAAATCATTGTTCACGACAACATGGCTGTAAAAAGTCGCTAAAGGGACTTCCGCTCTTCCCTTTGTCGTCCTAAACAAGGCTAGTGTGTATGCAATCCATTGATCGAGCGATCGGACCATGGATCGCATGTAAAATCTCTCGGCATAAAAAGATGGGCGAAATTTCTGTAGTGTGTACCCAGCTTTAGTGAATCATTTCTTAAGTTAAGATGAAAATCCATCTTAACTTCACTCTTATCTCCCTTTTTCTTCTTAAAATAAGCATCTTAACTTTTGCACAAGTTAAGATCACTAATGAATCAGGCCCCAGATGTTTTAAAGCTCAAGACAAGGAAGGTTTTATTGCCATTTTAAGTGTCCTCACAACCATGCCTACCACCGGATAAACGGGGACTTTATCTTGTTGACACTTGAGAACACAATTGTGAAACACCTTGGGGTATATTTTCTAAACTGCAGGTTAATTCAGAATCAGATAGTTATCATGTATTTAGTACATTCTACAAAATGATAGCTAAAGTCTGATTGGTTGCTATAAGCAACATCTCCACTTTTTGAAACACGTAGTTTAGTAAATATACCCCCTTGGCCTCCAAATTTTGCAAAAGGATGTTTATGAGCCCTTTTCAATTGTGGCTGTACTGCAAAAGTAGGATGAGTTTTCTGGCATTCAGAACAAGACCTACAGAACCTTTCAATGGCTAGGTGGACTCTGGGCCAAGGAAACCAGCATATAAATTGTTCCCTATTTCTATCTTACCCTAAGTGTCCGTCACCCACCTGAGTGTGTGCAGTTTTTAACACTAAGACTACATGAACCTGTGAAACTACTAATTATTCTACCGTTCTCCCCTTTACAGTAGCAATGTGAAACAGCATATCAATTTTGATAACATACAATGGCATACAGCCTGCCAAGATTAAATGTTTTGGGAAAGTCAGACTAGTCTATATCTTCACCTAAAGGCAAGGTAGGTTCCTCTGCATGATCACCATCTATTGCGATTATCAGCTGCACTGGTCTGGGAAATCCACAACACCTCTGTGATTGCATAACCTTTTTCCCAATTCTTTTAGATGGCAGAGCTTTATTTTCCTTAACTGCACTCCAGTCCAGGTTTTGTATCAGAAAATGACACTACTCCTCTCCCTTATCCTCAAACTTGCCCCTCAGAGCTGGACTCGCTCATATAGGATCTGTCTAAATAGTTGAACGTCTCTGCCAAGTATCAGCGGATAAGGTAGGTTTGAGGCAATGGCCGCCACCGACTTCAGAGTTGGTCCTTTAAAATTCATTCCTAAAATAGTCCTTTGGAAATTCTTGGTTGCTCCATGTTTGCAATGCACATTTTCCCTGGCAACCGCGAGACCTTGCCTCCAGTCAGGACACAGCTGCTAGTCAGTGTAAGTTCACTCCCAGAGTCGACGACTGCTAATACAATCTTGTTGTTCACCCATACACTCACTTTAATTGAAGAGGGACAACTGGTTGTGACACTTCGGGAATAACAACTTAGAAAAACAGGCCCAGCCTGGGCAAATAAACAGTCCATATACTTTTGTAGTCTATGGGCTAGATTTACTAAGCTACAGGTTTGAAAAAGTGGGGATGTTGCCTATAGCAACCAATCAGATTGTAGCTTTCATTTATTTAGTACCTTCTACAAAATGACAGCTAGAATCTGATTGGTTGCTATAGGCAACATTCCCACTTTTTCAAACCCGCAGCTTAGTAAATCTAGTCCTAGAGCACTTCGTTTTAAAGTTTTATACACACTTGAAACACCTCTGGTCAAACAACCTTACAGCTGGACCATGACTAGTAGCAACCTTCTCTTTGACTTGAGGTTCACACATTTGGATGCTCTCATCCTTAGTTTACTAAGTCCCTTATCTCATTGTTCAGCTGCTTGTTGAGTTTTACTAATTCTGCATTTGTTTTGTTTACAGACTCTCTTAATGTGTGCATTTGTTGCTGAATCATGACAAGTTTTTGTTTCAAAACCTTCATTTCTTGGACTTTTTCTGCTACAATATCTTTTGCAGTGTCTTTAAGAGCTTCCACTTCTTTTCCTCTTTCTTCATATGACTTTGCAATTCCTGCAATTCATCTTTAAAGGATTTAGAAATAAATGAATTTCTTCTTCAAGGCAGCAGTTTTCTTCAAGGAAAACATTCCTTCATGCAATCAAACTCCTGGGGGTAAATGTATCAAGTTCCGATTTTGCAAATCCATCGATTTTCTCGCGGGTGTTTCAGCTCGCAGATGTATTAAAGTGAGATTTGATGTAAAATCGCCAGAGATGTACTTCTCTCAAACTCACTATTTGCAAAATCAATAGAGATCAAAGTCCCGACTGTTTGCCACTCTGGCTATACCAATCTCAAATGTATGAAGCTGCGATTAAGCAAACTCTCCTGAGTTTGCTATAAAAATTGCAACTGTTTGCTAGCAGTGTGTATAGTAAACACTTCACTGTTACACTGTCTGACTATATAGCCATAGCTCTCCGTGGTCAAAAATGTAAAAATAGATAAAGGTTAAAAAAAAAAAAAGCGACCACTACTAACTCTAATACTGCCAACCTACTGCTGGTTGCGTGAAAATCAAAGAAAAATTTGTGTGGGGCCCCCCCTGATTTTCACTCAATCTGCACTAGGCAAACCAGCCTGGGGTAGGTGACACTATAGCAGGGGGACACACGGCAGGGTCCCTCTACCATATTGAGAACCAATCCCAGGCTGTTCAGTGCTGGGCTGGATTCCCTAGGGAGTGGGGTAGTAGGATGTGGGTAGTATGGTAATAACAACAAAATGTATGTGAAAAAAACAAATGGACGCCATTTTGTTTTGTGAAACTACAAGTCCCAGCCATGCCAGGGTGCCCTAAACAGTCTGGACATGCTGATGCTTGTATAACTACAATCACCAGCATACTTATGGCAGCCAGGGCATGCTGGCACTTGGAGAACCACAAGTGCCAATATGCCCTGACACCCATGGCTGGCTGAGACATGTAGCACCACAAAACAAAATGTTTACAAAACCACAAAACCCTGTTTACAACCACACACTTTTAATAAAAATAATACAACCACAATAATTAAACTAAACACCCTCATTCATACCACATACATTTATTAAATATAATAAACCCCTAAATACTTACCAATCTGATTTCTTCCTCTTTTGCAGCTTTTAATCTCAAAATGTTTAAACCATGTCCAAAATAATTTGTAGTTCCAAAGTCCCTGCTTGTAAAGTCCAAAATAATTTGTAATTCCAAAGCCCCTGCTTGCAAATATCTTCTATTCTTCTTGGCCAAAAAGGCCCCCTTGTTGCTTGCAGTTTTCTTTTCTTCAGCCCAGGACGGGCTCCATATTTGCAATTCAAATCCAGAACATGCTTGAAAAAAAAATAAACCCTGTTTACAGACATTGCAATGTACAAGCAGACCGACGCTACTGAATAGTATCCAGCCACAAGGTCTATTTATAGTCTATGGGGAATATCCATGCCAGCGAAACACGGAAGTGTTTGACATTGCAGCAAATCACCAGAGATGACCAGAGATTTTTAAGATCAGAGTAAAAATTGCAGTTTAATACATCTGGCACCTTGGGGACTAAAATTGCTGGTTATCACCCACGATTTGCCGCAATTTTAACTCGCTGAAAAAATCAGACTTTGATACATTTATCCCCTGGCCACATAATCTGATTCAGGTAATAACAAGTTTTTGCAGTCAGCAATAGGTTTTTTTTATCTTTATCTCCCACCTGCAAACTCTGATGCAGGTTTTCGATATCTTCCTGCTGTGACTGGGTTTCAGACACACTTGTCTGCAAACTTTATTTTTGGCATCTTAGCTGAAGTAGAGACAAGTTGCACCAGCAACAACCTACTCTTTTTTTAATTAAGCCTTTAAACAACAAGTTTGATCTTAACATACATCCAGCACTTTCCACAGATAAATACTCAAATCTCTTTGCACAGGGTTTTTATTTTTTTTAGAGCACACCAAACTCACAGCTTAGTGAATCAGAAGTTGTGGCACTACAATATCCAGTAGTTTTTAAAACTTTAACTTTCTTTCCAAAACAAACAGGTTCTTTTTGCATCCCTCACAGACAAATAGCAAAACTTTTTGGTCCACACCCAACTCACAACTTAGTGTGACACTGCAATAGCAAATGGTTTTTAAAACTTTTGCTTATGCACTTTACAGTTCACAGTTTACAGGTTTATTGCTATTTCCCTGCCTCTCCACAAACAATAATGTCTGCTTTTTCTGCAACCCAGCAATTTTTCCAACCTGCAACTGACAGCTTTATAACAGTTTGTTACTTGATAGCGGTATTCTATATATTTCAATCCCCACTATTGCATCTGGTTGGTTGAACAGTCAGCTGTCATTTGTCTGAGCTTTGTAATCCCACTTCTAACTCCACAATGATGCGACACTCAGCAGATGACAGACACATTCAGCTTCTTGTTTGAATAAACTGTTCTTTTTATTGTTCACATCACAAATAAGAAAGCATACGTTCGCCAGGATGACACAAGGCAACTCATACTCTGGCTAGACATAGTCTTTCTGCTTAGTCACTGGTCAACAATCTAGCATCGGTTGGACTGCACCATAGAACAATACAGGTTTAAAAACACAACAAATCCCTCTTTTGAGTCTAATTACTTCATTAGACCCCATCCTCCATGTCCATGATGAATCATTTTAAAAGTCTTTATAATAATTTTGTCATCAAAATCCTTCTTCGTTTTATGGGCGTTGTTTATATAACGTATAATTATAGGTTCTGGATCGGAAGTGTCGTTGATTAGGTAATAAACAATGGACTCCAAGTTCAGTCTCAAGGATTAAACTTTATCCTCCTGTTTGAGCTGTTAAATAGTCCAAAACTACTCAATGTTGTAAAAGTTCATATTTAAATACCTGTAATTCAAGTCCAACATAATGAAAGTTATCATGATAAATTTCAGTCACATTATCAATTAAATCCTGGCATACATTCAATTTCATAAACCCATAATTTCATTAGTAAACATATTATCAATATTTATAAACACTTTATGTCTTAATAACTTAGTAATGAGTAGAACATATTTTTACCAATAATATCTCTTTCAACTCATCGTACAACACTGTATAAACTTGAGGAACCACTCTTCCTAAACAGCATAATTCATAATTAATTAATAACCATTTAAACGCAGATTTTCAATATATGTTTATATAATAATGTTTCCTGGTAAAAGAAATGAACCTCAATATTCTAACGCCATGGTTGAGATTATCATACCCACGTGACATTTATCTAGTATCGTTTTCTCTTCGCCTGAGTCTGGTTCTGGTAGTGCATGCTTAAAAAGTTAATTATACTAATAAAAAGTGCATGGTGTACGTATTTTACTCTTTAGTTCCTTGGTGGCATATCCTTCCAAACTTAGTTACATCTGTTTGAAGTTCTATCTTTAGTTTAGCTTTTTCATTTTATGTAATTTTCTAAATTTCTGTCTACATCAAACGTACATGGTTCTTTACACTCAGGCCCATATGGCTCGGGCACTATAACCACTGTGTTACACTTATTCTTGCTAATTCTTACACTTTGAAATACTTATTGTTTTATGGCAGCAATGTATATACCTGAAGCTGTCCTTTATCTGAGGTGTTATCGCTTTAACCTCATTTATTGCCTAATTAAACATAAAAAAATGTATTCAGTTATATGTGGTGCTAAACCCGGAGATTTAGTCAAGTTATATATATTTTCAACAATTCGACCATAATCACTAAGATCTCACTTTTGTCCTTGACATATTATATTCGGATTAATGTGTGTCATTCTTCATAAGGTACTGGAAATGGTAACATTGGCATATTTTTACTCAATAAAGAAGCTTTAGTACACGCTCAACAATTTGTAACTCCTAACATTTCACTTGACATAACATGCCATCGATCAACTGGATATTCTCTCCAGCAATATTCATTATTATCAGACCACTATATTAACCACCTTTCTTTTGGTGGAGTACCACAATACTCACAAATACATTTTGGAATTGGTGATAATCATTTACAATTTCTGAATTCTCTGGTTTTCCTGTTTAGAAAAGAAGCAGAAATGGTCTTATTAAAATCATCCTCATGTAATATTTCAGATGGGCTATCACCTTACCAACTTTTACTCAATTCCTTTCCAAAATATATAAATAACATGTTGAGGCTTCATATATCATTGTTCCTATAAGAAAGGCAACAAGGTTGAATTTTCTTTGCGTCATAAGTCGATAATCTTGTTGCTGATTATACATCATCACTTCCGTCTTGATTGAAGAGTTCTTTTAAACATAACTCAGTCTCTTTATCTGTATTCAGTTCTGAGTCCTTTGGATCCTTTAAGCTTGGGTTTTTAACCTGTTTGCAATGGGAACTATGGATCCAAATGTCTTTCTTTGCAACTTTTAAAGCAGTATCAGTCGTTATAGAACTTGTCTTTAGTAGGACCATCCCATCGATCTGTAAGGGAACCAGACTGTAAGAGATTTCTTACCATAACATAGTCTCTAAGTTGTCTCTTCTGTGCACAGGGCCAAGAGCTGCTTCTGGTTGAATGTCTTTGTTCAAGTGTTCTTCTGGACCATCTGAAGCTTCTGCAAATGTTTAGACAACTGCATGACATATTGCACAGTTAGATCATGATGACGCTTGAAGTCTATGGATTAATAACGTATCTTGGCTGAATTCCAATAACAGTTCATATGGAGAGAGATTGAGAAGAGGTTTAGAAGTGATTCTAATACCATGATAAACTAAAGAAGTGCCATTCCTGTTTCTTTAGTAAGCTTAGTTATTATTTAATTACTCCATTTATTATTTCAACCTTCTCTGAAGCTTGAGAATGATATAGTGTATAATGTTTGAATATATTCTCATCATATTATACATTCTTTGAAACACTTTTTCTCTGAAATGAGTTCACTTTCTGGGTGAACTACATCTACATACAAACTCTGGCAAAATCTTCTTAGCAACATATGTCTGAGGCAGTTAACTAGGCCTCATATCAGCAACGTATCAATACCAACTAACACGTACTGTAACCCTCTTAACTTTTTTCTCTTTTTTTTTTTTCTTAATTAAATAAAATCTATAAACTAATTTGTAACCTCTGAAAAGGTTATATTAGGCAACTGTCTGACCTTAGTAGGTACTATCTTTCCTTCATTATTTTTAAGACAAATTATACATAATTCACATTTAGTCTTAGCAACTGTAGTATGTCTGGGCATTCAAACAGAATATAACAATTTTAATCTTGTTATCTGCTCCCATGTAGACTAACTAACCCATGAACACTTTCTGTAAAGCTAGTAACACCATTTTTAATGCTACTGGTTTATTTTTTTTATATCTACCCAAATTTCATCCTTTGTTTCAATTTCCATGTATTCATTTCATTCAATATAGCCTTTTACTGACATTGTTGTAAGTTTTCAAATGTGATATCATCAATTAGGCATGTGGCTGCCTTTTCTTTTAAAAGCTGCTTCCTGAGCTGCTGAGTCTGCTAGTTTGTTTTCTGACAGAGCTGTTGCTGCAGTGTACTGGGAGATATATCTGTGTATTTGTTTCTTTCAGGATAACCCCTCCCTTTCAAACACCTGCTATACCCTATAAATTGATTGAGTAACTTCCATTTTATTTATTTTTTATATTCTAATAAGACTTTATCTGTCTGTTTGGTATGTGCCTGGCAAATAATGGTTTCAACCTCTTTTGGCAACTGTATAGCCTCTTATCAGTTGCTTGACTGTTTGTGCATGTTTTATAGGTGTTCCTGTTGATGTAAGGTAACCCCTATATTTTCAAATAATTCCAAGATCATAAACTATGGCGTTCAGTTACTACGCGTAACGTAAATCTGTTTTCCTTCACCTAGTTGACATGCTCTGATGAGTGCTGTTATCTCATTATGTATAGTGATTGCACATCCTGTCACTAGTGAGCTCTCATGCATTTATCTATAAAACATTTTCATCAGTAAAGAAACTTTAATCTAAATTCTCCAATGTAGTCTCAGAAATGTGTGGTAATACAGAAAAAAACTTACACATTTACTTAATTCAATCATGCTCATTCTCTTCCTTGTCATGTGAGGTTTCTAAGCAATGATGTAGCAAAATTGAAATTCTGACATTTTCATATTGTAATGTTAGAAGAATTAAAGCAATTACATTTTTCTAATTTCCCATTGTATAAACTTTGCTACAGAAACATGTGTAGTATTTGCATTATTCAGGAGTTGTGTGACAACACGAGGGACAACCAAATGTAACTCACGCTGCAACACAATATCCTGTGTCTGTTCCACAATAATAGCTGTTATGGCTATAAACCTTTAACATAAAGTTAATGCTTTTGCTACCTATCTAATTGTACACTAATTATCTGTTAAATATCCTAAAACAGTGTTATCTTCAGTACAAAAGAAAACATTTCTTATAATTTTAGATGCTTGATGCCGGGGTAAAGACTAGAGTTTTTTTTAATTTCTTCAAATGCCTCAACTTCATCTAGCATACAGCTGTGGCTGAAAATCCTAGTATTCACTGGCTACAGAATTGTGACATATCAAGAAACAAATGTACTGCTTTTATTTCTTTTTCTTTTCATTATTCTGAAATAGTGGAATTATTTTTACACAAATCCTGACAGCAGTTGGCTAGCCATTTGTAGTGTTTGTAAAGCCACAGTCAGTAAAGGTAGGGACCTTAACCATCTAGGAACCTCATCCATGTTACGCCATTTGAGGCGAGTTCATGGAAAGCTTTTGTGGAAAACAGAAACTTATGCTAAAAAATAACAACAAGCAGTCTAGCACCTCCCTTCCTTCAGCTAGATCCCAACACCTGCAATCCACACCCCCAACACCTTCATAATCAATATTCTCAAAAGTGATCAGAGTTAGTCCTGCATCCAAGTTCCTAAGGCGAGATAACTCCTACCCTATCCAGGACTCCTCAGACGAATCTTTGAGCGTTAGGCCCACTGCTGCTCCTGCTTCTGGGGGTGGATCTTCCACCCAGAAGCAGACCAAGAAGAAGACTACTAGTAGTTTACAACAAATGACTGTTAAGCAATCCTTTGCAAGAGGAAGCAAGTATGAAAGCTGTCACCCAGTCGCAAAGCGGATCACAGACGCCATGGCGACTATGCTAGTATTAGATCTGTGTCCAATATCCACTATTAATGCAGCTGGTTTTAGACAGTTAGTTGAGGTCTTCTGTCCCCATTACCAAATGCCATCACGACACCATTTTACTTAAAAATCTATTCCTCACCTCTACCAGAAGGTTCGATAAAATGTAATTATTGGGCTACAAAATGCCATTCTACCCACTGTATAATTAACCACAGGTATGTGGCAAACTAAAGATAATATGATTGTGACAGCCCATTGGGTTCAGGGTCAGCAGCAGCATGTACCAAAGAAAGTCACATTTTTCGGAGGCAGGCTACTCTGTGTATCATCTGCTTCACTAAGAGGTATAATATTTTTATTATTATTATTATTATCGTAGATTTGTAAGGCACCACAGTGCTCCACTAGGGAAGACAAGGACATACATAGAACAAGACATACGCAAAACAAGAACAGACAAGGCAGACAAAATGAATGGAGACATGAAAACAAAGCGTATGGAGGACCCTGCTCATTAGTGAGCTTACATTCTAAAGGGAAGAGGGCACAGCTGAAACAAGAGGAGCGAGTGTGGCTCAGAATGGAGATAAGGATAGTTGTGAAAGTCTGATTGAGCATGGTAGGGAATTCCATAAGTGGGGAGCAGCACGGGAGAAGTCTTGAAGGCGGGAGTCAGAGGTGGTTCTTAGAGACAAGTCAACGCGCAGGTCAGAGGTAATACCGCTGACATTCTGTTTGAAAAAGTAAGGGATGTCATTGCAACATGGCTTATCCTGCTTGGACTCTCCTGAGGAAATATAATTTCTGATAACGCCATCAATATTGTTAGAGCATTACAGTAGGGGAATTGTCTGGGGGTCTGGTCTAAAAGAATTGCCCAAAAATCATAACAGCTCTTCCATAAAATGAGCTACAAATTCAATGAGGAAAGCCATTACCGGCAATTACATCAAAGTACACAGACTTCTGTGATGGTGGATTCCAGCGGGGATGAACTAGTATTGTTTGAGGATGATGTACACACTGATGAAAGTAATTATGATGACAGTGTAGATTGCAGGTGCTGAGATCTAGCTGAGAGAAGGGAGCTAGCTGATACTGGTATGCTTGGTAATATTTTGGGTAGAATGGCATGTTGGCAATTTTATGTTTTTCTACAGTAAACTTTCACCTTTATTAGAGAGGTATTATCTTCTTTAAAAAGGTACAAGCTTTTTATTTACATTTTTGTTTCCCTGACTTAAAACCACTATGCACTTGAACAGTGGCTTTAGCACATGAGGTAGAGAGATTAGTATTATCATGATTGAGACTGGAGAGTGTCAAGAGCAATGTGACTGAAGACTGTTGAGTGATAAGAACAATGTGGCTGTAGACTGGAGACAATTAGCAATGGAGAAAAGGAGCTCTCCTGTTTGTGTGTTACCTATATAACACAATAAAATGTGACTGCAGATTTAGAAGACCAAGACTGTCAACCCTATTATTTCTATTTCAGCAATGACAATTAGCAATGGAGCTCTCCTGTTTGTGTGTTAGCTATATACCACAGTACAATTTGACTGCAGATTTTGACTAAGACTGCCAGCCCTATTATTTGTATTTCAGCAATGACAATTAGCAATGGAGCAATGGAGCTCTCCTCTTTGCGTGTTACCTATATAACACAGTACAATGTAACTGCAGATTTAGAAGACCAAGCCTGCCAGATCTATTATTTCTATTTTAGCATTGACAATTAGCAAAGGAGCAATATATCTCTCTTCTTTGTGTGTTACCTATATAACACAGTACAATGTCTCTGCAGATTTAGAAGACAAAGCCTGCCAGCCCTATTATTTCTATTTCAGCAATGACAATTACCAGTGGAGCAATGGAGCTCTCCTCTTTGTGTGTGAGCTATAAAACACAGTACAATGTGACTGCAGATTTAAAAGACCAAGCCTGCCAGCCCTATTATTTGTATTTCAGTAATGACAATTAGCAATGGAGCAATGGAGCTCTCTTGTTTGTGTGTGAGCTATATAACACATTGCAATGTGACTGCAGATTTAACAAGTAAATTTTTTATTGGTTTGTATAGATTTTTCAAAGGGGTACAGAAAGGAAAAAGGGGAGGGGTACATAAAGGGAATGGAACACAATAACCCTGAAAGCATACAAAATCAGAGCAGTATCTACCTGTCTAATTTAGGTGACTGCAGATTTAGACCAAGACCGGCAGTCCTATTATTTCTATTTCAGCAATGACAATTAGCAATGGAGAAATGGAGCTCTCCTGTTTGTGTGAGCTATTTAATACATTACAATATGACTGCAGATTTAGAAGGCCAAGACTGCCAACACTATTATTTGTATTTCAGCAATGACAATTAGCAACTGAGCTCTCCTGTTTGTGTTTTACCTATACAACACAGTACAATGTGACTGCAGATTTAGAATACCAAGCCTGCCAGCCCTATTATTTCTATTTCAGCAATGACAATTAGCAATGGAGCAATGGACCACTCCTGTATGTCACTGGATACTTTGAAAAACGCTGCTACCCCTCCACTTTCTTTTCAACCTATGACGCTGCCCAACTGCACTAGAGACTGCTAAGAACCATGCTACCTCTTCTGTGTCCCTCTGTGAAATAGCAGTGGATCGCCGTGGAGGGTGGTACTTATAGAATCGAAAAATTTGCGAGATCTGACAACGTAACAATGACGTCTTGCCTCCTTTTCAAGGTGAATGTACCGAGCCGGCTCGGCTCGATACTCGAATCTGCTATGTTCGGGTGTGTTCGGTCCTCTGGGAACCGAGTCTGAGCATCTCTAGCATAAAGTTCGTTTCTTAGCATGCACATGGCTATTTCATGCAAGTTATAGCACACAAAGGGGCTTGTGTCTGAAGATGAATCATTTCCAGTATCTTTGGAATCAGGCTAAAGTTATTGCTTACTTTAGCAAGATACTCTTAGAGTTTCTCTTGTACTTCAACCTTGCTGTGAAGAAGAAAGACTATTGTATGTTTTTTTGGCTGCTTAGATTTTATTATATGTAAGAATACTTCTTCCTTTCTGGGATCTCATTCGTCCACACACCTATGTTGTCATTAACTTCATTGGTTGTTTAGTTGTGCCACTGGTTTTTTTTCCACTTTAAATTAGCTAGTGCATTTAATTATCTAGTTGCACTGATCAGTCTTAATACCATTAGAGAGCTGCTCTTTATCTAGCTTTCGTACTGTTTTGTGATTCCTAAATCTTAGATATCACTGCTGGATAGCGAATTCATATGTCCTTCCTGTTTGGCACTTAACTGGTTCTTGACACTGGTTCAGCTGGTATACTTCATCACCAATTTTTCCTTCTGCAAGAGTGTTATTTTCTTGTGTAATTAGGTAGCTGTCCTCGTTAAATGTCACAACATTACCTTTCCTTAAGAGCTACTTTGTTGACAACAGGATGCTTTTTAAGATTAGGTACACATAGTGGATCATTTTGAGTTAGATGTTCATATGTATCATCCATTAATACGCTTTTTATGAGAAGGGCTAATGCAACGATTTGCAATGATGAAGATGAATTTCACTAGCACTATCTAGCCCCTTCTGTGCATTGATAGTACTTAGATCATTGTGAATGCTTGTGGCTGTCAGCTTGTGGCCATCTATTCGAATCACTTAATTGACATTTTCATTTTGGCCATTGCAGGAACAAATATTACAATTTGAGGTTAAAACAACAGATGTGAAGGTGTTTATATTTAATTAAATGTTATGTTAAAAATGTGACTTTCGATTTTATTCAAACATGTCAAGACTAAATTGTCTCTTGCTGTTACATCATCATATTGCGTATAAAAAGAATAATGCAACTTTAGCATTTACTGCTAACACTATCCAGCCACTACTCTATAATGGTGCATAAGTATAAACACTTGTTACTCCTGACATAGTCTAGCTACGGGTGGGGTACTTTATTCCGATGCCTTTCATACTAACAAGGAGAATATAGACAAAACAATCCCGATTACAAAAACATAAAGATGGCTTAATTGCAGACTTACATTAAAACAGACAGAGGACATTTCTGAACACACTGGAATGCAGACTGGTATAAATTGCAAACATACTGCATGGTGGCACTTAGCATTGACGTCACTAAACAGAGCGACTTTGAGAATTTGTAATTTAAGGTGGCAATGGCAGGACCTGGCACCTAACCCTAACCCTAACCCTAATCCTTAGATTAAATTGTCCAGTTGCCGGATCCTGACATTGCCGCTTTAAATTCCGGATTCTCAATGTCGCTCTGTTTAGTGACGTCAAAGGTAAGTGCCGCCATGTAGTTTGTTTGCAATTTATAGCAGTCAGCATTCAAGTGTGTTTTGAAATGTCCTCTGCCTTTGTAAATGTAAGTTTGCTTTTAAACCATGTCTATGGTATTGTAAACGGATTTGCTTTGTCTATATCCTCGTTGTAGGCATTAAAGGCGTCGGAATAGCGAGTACCACCACTAGCTACTACTGTTTTTAAACTGAACACATCATGAGATGCGTCTAACTCAACATATGCATGTAGAATGCTTTTTTTCTGTGCATATATTCCTACATACACTTAGAACGAAAATGGATCTACCAGATTATTATTTACTGGTATCTTTCTGATCATTAGCACATATCATAAGATACAGTAATTGCAAAACCTAGCAAATAGACATGTCTGATGCATAAATGTAGGCATCATCATCAGGCACGCAAAGATATGTATCATCAATATTGAGTGGAGATAATGAAGAGGAAACAATCACACAGTTAGATGCAGCTGCTATATCATAATGCAGACAAATGAATGAAAAATGTTTCCTACCCTTGCATCCTGCCCCCTCACAAAAAATTATACTGTGAAGGAAAGTGTCATTTATTATAGGCTATGTGAAACCGATAATGCAATACTTGGCAGTGCCATGTCAAGCAATGATTTCACCACTAGACATGGAACAATCTCTTGGCAGTTTAAAATAAAGGATTGCATGAATTTTTTTTGTATGCCATCCACCAAATACTCATTAAGATAACAATTTATTTACCCTTCTATACTCAAAATCCATATGATTTATCTACATATGTTTATTTATTGTTGGAGCCATCTGCTGGGCTTATTGCAATACCCTTCAAATATAATAGGTTTTTTTTAAATGAATTGTAGCATTATATTCTCTTCACAGCAATTGTGCAACTGTTTCTTCAGTGTTTTATTTTTTTTGTCATATGTTGATTCATCTTTAATTGTTGTGCTTTTTTGCATTAAAAATATCATTGCAATCCAGTTTTGTTTATTGTGAGCACAAATTTGAGTGACAGGGTAACATCACTCTTATCTAATGGTGGAGTTTCTCCATAAGATTTGGAGGTTTATCTCACTTTATGAAGACAGTCGAAAAGTAGCAGAAGAAATTGACATGCAAGTTCTTGAGAAAAATGGTCTGCGCTCCACCAAAAACTTTTGGTACTTATAAAGTTGTTGTTTTTTCTTTGCAAAACACAAATATCTCCTATATACACCAATTAGTGACATACCAAATTGTGTGAATCACATCCCTGTACTTATACACTGAAATTTAAATTGTTAGAACTATGTCCTGAACATTTTGCAGCATGCAGTTCCTTTCTGCTGTTTTGGACTTTGTGCACTTTACCTGTGAGAGGTTAAATATTCGCCACTCTCTGTAAGATTACCTATCTTTGTCTGCTTCTCTGGTTTTATATTCCTTCCCCTTGCACTGCTCATGGCTAGTCATTGTTCCTGTGTACAAACTAAACACCAGCATTATCAAGTCTTTGTTCCAGGGTTTGTATTCTGGCATCCTGCAACCCTTTGGGTTCCTGATCTTGGCTGCTTCTTTCCAGCTTTATTCATTGTTTATGATTTCCCAAGACTGCTATACCATAGCACTATTCAGTTAGCACTGCAGCAATAGCTGTATACAAGTACTAATATCCAAACCTGGGGCCTGATTCATTAAGGATCTTAACTTGAGAAACTTCTTATTTCAGTCTCCTGGACAAAACCATGCTACAATGCAAGGGGTGCAAATTAGTATTCTGTTAAATATATATAAATATTGTATTATAGGATTAATAAAGTAGAGGATCCTCTACTTTATTAATCCTATACTACAATATAAATATATATATATATATATATATATCTATCTATCTATCACACATCTCTGCATACCCTGCAGGCTCACCAGGAATGGAGTATTTGGTCTATGAATTAAAACACTGTATAAGTTTGCTTGTGGCCAGTATATGAAACTAGAGAGCTATTTTCCGATTATTTAAAATATCCATATATAACCCTCACTGTTCGTTCACCAGGGAACACAGCCAGTGAGGTATTGCTGGGAGATATGCGAGGGAGGAGCTGTTGCGGCCGCGCATGCACAGCAGCTCCATTTCGGCGAGGGTGAATTATACAGCAACCGCAGCGCTGTCAAACAAGCGTCCGTGGCGGTGCTGTATAGGCAAAATAGTTTGCATGTTTATAGACATGCATTGGCGCACGATCAATCGCAGAGGGGAGGGGTTTCTGGAGAACCAGAACCCCCTCCTGCGTGCGCCCGTGGAATAGGCACATAATGTATGAAGGCATAGTAATGGTATAATGATAGATTTTAAACTTGAGAGCAGGACCTTCTCACCTCTTTTTCTCTATTACTCAGTATTGTCTATTATTATGTTTGTCCCCAATTGTAAAGCGCTGCAGAATTTGTTGGCGCTATATAAATAAATGATGATGATGATGATGATGTGTAATTTTTAGATAAAAGGGAAACAGGAAATGGGTTGTGGCCAAGGGGAAATCTCATTTTGCCACCTTTGCCTTGGTTGCCAAAACACATTGGGCCTGATTCATTAAGGAAAGGAAAGCAAAAAAATTTAGTAACTTTGAACTTTGGCAAAACCATGTTGTTTTAGAGGAGAAGGTAAATTTAAAATATGAGGACCGATTTAAAGTTGGGGTAGGGCATGTCCTAGATCTTCTTTAAATTTCAGTGTACAAATAAGCTATCAACTATTTTTGTGCTGCATGAAAAAAGACAGTATATATCTGATGTGCAAAATAAAAAAATAATTTGCAACCCTTGCATTGCAACATGGTTTTGTCCAGGAGAAAGTATCCTCGTTTTTTTGCCTTACATACCTTAATGAATGAGGCCCATTATCTTTCCACTGGCCTTATTGTTAAGAAATAATTTTTGGTCCTTCAAATATAGCAACATATGATATATAAAAAAAAAGAATTATATTAACAATAGCTTTGAAAGCTAATAAAAGTTACATTTCCCCATTATCTGACAATAAATAAAGAGAAAAGAAACAAACAAGCCGAACAGGAATTTGCTGCAAAACAGATTCTTCCTCTGACTGATATATAAACTACATTCCAGAAAAGAAAAGATGTAGTAGAATGAGAAGAACATGGAAAGTGTTTTGATATAGTAAGTAGTTTCCTTTTTAATGCACTTGCGCAACATCAGTTTATAGCTAAATTAGATCCTATCAAGTTGCTTTGTCAATCTAAATTACATGAATTAGGTTGGTACAATGAACATTATTTGTAGAGGGAAGGTTATTTTTATTGTTGTAGCATAATTCTTGCAAACATACTTCAAAGAGAGAATTAGCATAAGGACAACCCATGGCAGTTACTTCTGACATGCTGAAAGAATAGAAGTAAATTTAATAGAACCTAAATCAGCACTTTCTTGATTTACTGCACTGAATAATAAGTATTTTATAGCCTTTTCAGCTGAAATGATACTTTCTGACTCATATGGTTTTCTTATTTTAACTAGCTAGCACTTTTTTCCCTCTAAAATGGATGCAGTTAAGAAAGAAAAATCTTGTCATTATCATGTTAAACTCAATTCAGTTGCTAATAAAGGTTCACTTTCGGTAGAGAGATACTTTTTAAATAATACTTCAAGTACTAGCTCTTAAAAGTATATTTTTGAACAGGACCTGTCATATAATTTTGAAAAATCTGTTATCAAAAGTATAACTGGGTAAAAGCCTAATTTCATTGTACAGTTATTATTAACAAACATGCCACTCTTGAAATAAGCTGCCACTAATTCTGTGTCTAGCAGTCCCTTCTAAAATGCTTCAGGCATTTTAAATAAATTGTTGTGATGGGCTGTCTTGTGAGCAGGAAGATCCTGTGACACTAATCTCAACTGAAGGGCTTTATTATTCAATAGACTGACTAGGCTGCAGTCTAGGGCATGAAGTTTTTGGGGGATGCAACGTTTTTGGAAACTGAAATTAATTGTAAAATTTAAAAGATTAGTTGTTATCCAAATTAAAAGAAAACATGAAAGAAAAATGTAATAAGGTTTTAATCTTGATCATCATGAACATCATCATAATTTATTTATATAGCACCAGCAGATTTCGTGGTGCATTAAAAACCAAGTTTGATTAATTTTACATTCACCACACGACGTCATCTGTTGTTACAATATCACACTTTGTTGGTGTTTTTGTATTTTTTCATGTTATATCACCATTTAGCGGAGGAGAGACCTGAACCAAGTGATCTACGGATCTACTCCCAAAAAATATAAGTATTTTGAATCACTTTATTCACTTATACACGTTGTTAAGAAGATAAGACTGGTTATTCTATTTGTCTATATGTGTATTGTTTTATTGCGGGACACATCCATGTGATACAGTCAGCAGCCCTGAAACACCGCTATATATATTTTATTTTATTTCCCTTTTAATAAAACCTTTGGCTGCCAGGATGCGGGCTAATCAACAGATAGAGGGCATACCAGTGGCCACTCTACTCGTAAAATAGCACTCTATGCAGACGATGTCTTAATGATGATTACTAGCCCAACTACGTCTCTCCCTTCCCTCTTGGCTGAGTTGGATCTCTACTTTTTTAGGCTATAAAATCAACTCAGACAAGACAGAAGTCCTAGACTTTTACGTCCTCCCTAGCAATATGTTGCTGCTCGAGAGCTCCTTCCTATTCGATTAGCACCACCAAAAACTCAAATACCTTGGGGTATACCTCTCCAAACAGCACCACCAGCTCTTCTAATCTAATTTCCCATGTATCTTGGCTCAAATCAAAACAGACCTCAACACCTGGTCATAACTCTATATTTCTTGGATAGGCCATATTAATGTTAAAATGAATATTCTCCCCAGATTTCTCTATCTCTTTCAGACTCTCCCCATTCGTGTTCTACCTTATGTTTTCAAGTTCCTTCATTTCCATATCTCTAGATTTATTTGGACAGGCAAGCGCCAAAGGGCCCGTTTCAAGCTCCTACAGAGAACCTCGTGGGAAGGGGGACTGGGAATTCACGATTTTAGACGCTATTACCCCTACGGCCAACTCGCTCAATGTGTACTCTGGTGTAGTTCGACTTCATCTGGGTTGTCTGGGTTGATATAGAGGCGGAAGGTCTGGGAATGCTCTCTCCGTCGACTCTCCTCTGGCTCCTAACCTCTCTTCAATGATACCACTATTTACTTCCCCAGAGTTCTCCCCCGGGCCTCTCCCCCAAAATGGCTCTCACGGGGTGATGCATTTTCTAAATGATCTAACCTCCACGACATTTTCCATCAATTCTCTGATGTTCAATCCCCCTTATACATTCCCTCAAAATACATTTACCGATACTTACAGCTCCGTTACTTTAATAATACAATAAAAGCTCGCCTATTCTCCCGTTCTCTACCCACCTTTGAAAATCTTTGTCTCTGTCACTCATCTACAAAAGGCCTCATGTCCACTCTATACTATGCACTTGCCTCGCTACACTAGATCTCAGAGACCCTCACAAACTTGCCTGGGAGTGTGATCTGAGTGAAACCTTGTTGAACGAAGAATGGTCAGAGACACACGAAAATACTGCCTCTAGTTCCATCTGCGTTAGAATAAAAGAGAATGCCTATAAGATATTATACCAGTGATACTATGTACCCTCCCGGCTCTACAGAATGCTCCCTGACTCTTCTGACCATTGTTGTCGGGGATGCTCCCATGAAGGTTCCTTCCTCCACATAGGGTGGACCTGTACCAAGCTAACATGCTTCTGGGTTGATGTTAAACAATTGATTCAATCGGTACTCCAGGCTGAAGTGTCATTTGAGCCTAAATTCTTTCTCCTCTCTCTGGGGGCACCTTGGATGACTTGGCACCAGAACAAGCTGGCTAGACATATTCTCTCGTCCGCTACCTGCTAAATTGCAGCGAACTGGCAATAGCAGTCTCCCTCATCCCTTCAGACTATTATTAACAGAGTATGGCAGACACATCGAATGGAATACATGACTAGTATTCTTAATAAATCTTCTAAATCGTTCACCAGGGTTTGGGACCCATGGCTTTTGTTCTTCCAGGCTAGATCTCCTTTCTACTGAGACTTAATAGCTATTAGCCCTTCTCCTCCCTACCTTCTTATCTTTCTCCCTCCTCAGCTCCGTGCTTATCCTGATATGGATTTTGCCTCCTTATCCCTCTCTCTTTCACTCTTCTTTCCTCTGTTTTTCTCTTCCTCCTTTTTTTTTTTGATATTAAAAAAACGAAATCCTTGGTTATCATCGCTACTTTTAATGCGATACCTTTGCATACAATTGTTAAGAAGATACACTGGTCGTATCACCTGGTTTCTAACTTTTGTTATCTCTTCATACTGGTTCTATATTTGTTTGACCTTGTATAAGTAAACCTTTTAAAAAATATGGTGTGTAAGTGCTCATTGTACAAGTGTTTCTTTTTTTATTCCTGCTGGATTAAAATATGAAGGACTGAAGAGGATCTCCCCAATCCTCCATTTTTTAATCCAGCAGGATTAGGGCTAAGGCTGTGTAACGCTATGACATGGAACCCTTGTTACAGTGTCACCCTCACAGCTCCCAAACACTGTCCCCTTGTAATTGCCTTAACTAGTGCAGGCTCTAAGCACTGGTTCTGCCATCACTTTTTCTTTTGGGAGAGAGGGACAACTCCGTTTTATAAAAATTATTTATTTGTTTAATTTTTTATTCTACTTTAAAACATCAGTCATCTTCATCAACTTGATGATGACGACTTAGCTCTCCACCGCATAAAGAAATGCTTAAAATGTATCTTTAGCAGACACATTTAGTGTAGCATGCCGAGTCTCATGGGTGATTTAAGGGAAAGGCAGCAATTAGACGCGGTTCTTGAACATAAGTTGCAGCTTCTCAACATCTCTCAGCCAGACTTTCGATTCCATTTGATAAGGTATTGGATTTGGCCTTTGACTTTATGGGAGTCCAAGATATCTTCTACAATGGAATCCAGATGCCCTTGAACTTCAACATGATGTGAAGGTTTTAAAAAAGAAACATGAAATACTGAATATATCCTTTGATGAAGAATTCTGTATTTGGATTTCAAAATTTACCAAGGTAGTTTCTTTATAATTTGAAAAGAGCCAATATATTGTTCCACTAACTTATGTGATGGTTGTCAGTGCTTTATTAGCTAGCCTTACTTGTTAGCCCACTTGACACGGGTATCGATGAGACAGGATCTTGTCCTCTTGAACTATGTAAGCACATTAATTCTTTTATCAAAATTGTAATTAAGGATTTTTGAGTCTCATGAATTGTTTGATGCACCCTGGAGATTGCTGGCAAAGCACATCCAAGGTAAGCATGCAAGTATAAAACATAATTGACACAAAATGGTGTTTCACTGGTGGACTGAATCAGTGCATTATTTCACACAAACTCAGCTACAGGTAGTAACTGATACCAATTATCTTGTTGAAAATCAATATATGTTTTTGAATACTGTTTCAAGGCTTTAGTATTACGGTATGTTATGTTGATTATGTGTTGAAATGTAACAAGGGCTAAAAGAAAGTGTGATAAAAAATTAAGCAGTTTATAATCAATCCAGTAATTCTGGAAGTAGAGGAAGTAGGTATCAGTTTTGTATTGTGATTAGATTCAAGGGACAGTAGTCTATGCAGGGATTTAAATATCCATCCTTTTTACAAAAAATAAAACACGGAAGATAGAAATCCACATGAATCCACATTTGACACCACTGGAAGCTCTGATGGGACGAGGTATGGCCTCAGAAAGACTGGGAAATTCTCTGGAAGTAACCATCACTTTATACAATGCTGTGAGGAGAAATTTATATTTCTGGTCTCCCAGTTAAGAGTATGTGCCTTAGATTCTGGACCTGATACAACAACATCAGGATCTAAAGACCCTCAACTTAATGTTGGTGAAAACTTTAATCAAACCAGAAAAAAGATCAATAAATTACATTTATTTCAGAATTTGGGATACATTTTTCCTATTAACCCAGAAATTTGGGTTTCAGCCTTTTAAACATTAACTGTACTGGACTTTCTGTAATCCAGTGTTGAAAAGGGTCACATTTAAGTTCAGCTTTAGGCCGAATATTGGCCTCATCTGTCCTGAATTTAAATCAGTTGGTGAGCACTGGTGAAGATCCACCCACAATTAAAGTATTATTCCAAAATAAAAAATGTCCTATGGTTCTTGAAATCTTAATGGCTTTTCCTTTGAATCCATCCATTATAAGTAAAACAAGACAGATAAAGCGCTATTGATCTCTTACAGGACAAAAAACAAATAAGCAATATTTAAATTTAATTGTGGTGAGTAGGAATCCTTCTTATACTTTCAACCAGTCAATCCAGGTGAAATAATGCAAAAAGAAAGAATGTAAAATAATAGCACAGCACTATTCATTAGTCAGTAAAGAATTGAAGACAATCTCAATGGGTCTCTTGTGATCCAAACAACAATATAGCTGATGTTTCCCCTTATGTGGGTACACTTACAAGAGACACCCTCTTGTTACCACATTCAAATGTGAGGTCTTATGGATTCACACCTCCTAGCATGCGTATCCCCCATAGGTATCCCACTTAATAGATGTATTCTTGTAGCTGTCATATAACCCAATCTTTAGAGGATTTGTTGGTAAAGATCATATGGAGAGGGGACAATCGCTAATGGTAATCTTTTATTCATCCATAAATAGAAATGTTTTTATCTAGTGCAATATGTTAAAACATACCCCAAAAATTTTTTTTACACTAAATAATCACATTAACAAAGTAAAATACTGATAAAATGTGAAGTACAGATACTCTTACCAAATTGGAGAAAAGGCAATCGTAAATAAAGATGATAACCCGGGATAGTGGTTAGCACTTCTGCCTCACTGCACTAGGGTTATGAGTTTGATTCCCATGGCCTTATCTGTGTGGAGTTTGTATGTTCTGCCAGTGTTTGTGTGGGTTTCCTCTGGGTGCTCCGGTTTCCTCCGACACTCCAAAAATATACTAGTAGGTTAATTGGCTGTTATCAGGTTGACCCTAGTCTGTCTGTCTGTGTATAGGGAATTTAGACTGTAAGCTCCAATGGGGCAGGGACAGATTTGAGTTCTTTGTACAGCATGGAGAATTAGTGGCGCTATATAAATAGCTGCTGCTGTTGATACTGTTGCTAAATTAGGTAGGTTCCACTGTAACTGCCAGGTAGCACCCTCCAATGCATTATAACCCAAGAATGAGGAGTCTTTATCAAGGTAGGTGCAGACTGGTGTAACATTGAAGATATTTATAGTCCAACATGTAGGTCACATGATGCAAAATATTACATGATCCAAACATCAATTCATTGTGCAAGTAACCATTCTATAACACAATTTTTAAAATATAACTAATAAGTAATAAGCATGGTGATGAAACATAAATACATATTGGCAATGTTAAACAAAATATTCAAAAATGCATATAAAATTTTGCTAAACAAGTGGATGACCGCTTTGCATTAATAAACACACCTATTGATAAATGTGTATAAATGTTTAAGAAATTAAATCTGTGCATGACTTGCAGCGTGGTGTTTGTGTGTCAAGCCTCACTTTCTTAATGAGGAACGGACACGAAGCCTCATTTTGGATTAGCTGTCACTGTGTGCAAATCATCGTTTTAAGAAACAGAGCCAAGTCTCAGTATCAATAAAGAAATGTGCTTCAGATGTAATGTGTCATTTTCATTTACATTTGTTATGCAAAACAAACTCCTCCAAAAGAATATGACGTCGCCTATGTAACATCTCCAGGATACCAGGCTTGTCCCAAGCTATCCATTAATGTGATGATATTCCCAATAGGCCATGGAAAGGTTGGCATAGCTTGAAGTAAACCTGGGACCCATAGCTGTTCAAGTCTTCTGGATTAAGTAATCATCCTTAACATAGAATAGTTGAGTAAAATAAAGTGAATACCTTCTAATATGAAGTCTTTTTACTGACTCTTCATCTCAACTTCCCTTAAAAATAAATTTATGGCTTCAAAACCTTTTTAGATGTTCAATGATTGTATAAAGCGAAGTAACATCCGCTGTCACAATGTCATGTTTTCATTCCACTAGATATCATCGAGTTTGCCAAGAGTATACCCTGTGTCTGTCAAATAAGATATGTTTTTTACTAATGACTGCAAATGATCTATAAATGCAGAAAGGATGGATGAAATACTATTGACCCCGAAGATGATTAGTCTACCAGGGGGATTAATAAAATCTTTATGTACTCTTGGAAGAATGTATGTAAAGGGAATGGTGGGACCTTTGATATTTAAGAAGGAGGATTCCTCTTTTGTTAAAACCCAATTTTTGGCATATTTATTGATAAAGCTCTCAAAATGATATTTTATTCTTAAAGTGGGGCCATTGTTCAATTTAACATAGGTGGTCTGATCATTTAACTGTCTTTCAAATTCACCTATACAATCCTCTTTATACATAAATACAACACCCTCCCCCTTCTTATCTCTTTGCAGGGATCTCAATACCATTCTCTGTATGTATGTCAAACTAGAGGTGTGTCTTTAATTGTAGTCCACTCATTGACCAGTTTATGAAAAATGTCATTAAAAAGGTCCTTAAACATGTATAGGTGAAAAACTGGACTTTTTTTAAAAAAAATTCTAATGTATCACCTACTATCTGAACATTAATCTCAGGGACCTCTTCCTTTTTCATTGTAAATATTTTTTTTATGGTGAGCTTTCTAATATACTTTTGAATGTCCACAAAAAGGTTGAAAGCATTCAGAATGGAACAAGGGGCAAATTTTAATCCCTTTGACAGCACTGAAAGTTCACGAGAGTTCAATAATTTTGAACTCTATTTGAATATATTTGGAAATGAAGTATTATCATTAAGTTTAGTTGTATCTATCATTACAAAATCTTCCATATTCAAGTTCTGAATTCGAAATTTCTTAAACTATCTCTAAATTTTTTAGCCTTAATAATCTTATTTCCCCACGTTTTTCCTCTTTTTTTAATTTTCTTATGTTCATTAGATTTTTTTAGAGTTGGGTGGGAAATTTTTCTCTCCTTCATTAAGTTTTACCAGTATTTTATCCAATTCTGTCTGTATGGTCTCCTTTTCAAGTGTTTCCATGATACAGAATAGTGAATTATTCACGTCTCTAATGGGCTCATATCTATTGTAGGTTGTAAAAGGAATGGATTAATGCTTATATTTATCTATTCTAGAACCTCTGTTGTGTAAAGAATGATCCTAATTTGGATCTCTTCTAGGATATCTTTGCCAATAATAGTTACTTGAGATTTTCACTGACCCCCGAGTTTTGGGTTTGGGTTTGGATCTGTATTAAATTCGTGTTTTGGTTTTGGCAAAACCGCCCTTGTGTGTTTTGGTTTTGGATCTGTACTTTTTAGAAAAATTGCTAAAATATGCTAAAATCACATAATTTGTTTTTTTGTTGTTCCTACATTATCATCCTCAATAACACTATATTCCAGTCATTTCCAGTCAATTTTAATCCCCTCACAGGTCACAATATTATTTTCATACACTTTCGGACAAAGACTGGCTGGATGCTAAGTGACAGAGCAATGACACAAACACAAGGCAGTTGTCAGACGCCGTCCCGCACTCTTACCTGGTGCCGGGACGGACGTCTTCTCGATCCCCGCTCGTCCCGTTGCTAGGCAACGGGACGTCACTTCCGGCCACAGGAGCCCAGGCGCATGCGCCCGAACATCGCGTCTCGTTGCTAGGCAACGGAGACGCTTGCCAGCAGTTCCTGTCGGCGGTCAGATCAGCTGACCGCCGAGCTCCACTCCACCAATGACAGGGGTGGCGCCTCTATTTAAACTAGACTGGCATCACTAGGGTGCCAGAGTATCTAGTCTCCTTACCTGTCTCTAGGCTCCCCTGTTATATATATATACATCTCCTGCCCGCCTCCTCCGGATTGACCTTTGCCTGTTTTGACGATTCTTTGGATTCTCCCTGTTTCCTGTTCCTTATCCTGGTTCTGACTCTCGGTTTCCTGACTACCCTCCTGCCTCATCCTTCTGTACCTCGTTGCCTGCACGGATTTGACCTTGGACTGTTCACGTGACCTCGCTGGTGGCTACCTGGGAGAACCGCGACCGACACGTCTCAGCAGCTAAGCCCATAACTCCTTGCGGGGTTCCCTGGTGAAAACCTGGGGCGTGGATAGACTCCGCGCCTCCTTACGTAGCAGCGCTAATACCAGCAGGTAAGGCCATCCAATTACTTTGCTTGTGACAGCAGTCCATAGCACATCTAGAAAACATTGCCACACAGCAATGGCAGAAATGAAAAGTGTTGCAAGATGGAATTGTCCTTGGGACCTCCCACCCACCCATATGTTAAAAAGGTTTAACAAACTCACACAGAAACAGGAGGGGTAGCAGGTACATTTTAACAAAGCAAACTCTTCAGCGACAAGGAGACCACTTTTGTGGCTGAAGTGCTTGGTTTGTTCGGGCCCCCCATGAAAAAAGCTAACAATGGGCTTAAGGTAGTTAACCTAACAGTGCTGTCAATGAACTCTACAGTAGCAAAATGTTGTTGTCATCATCTTCAGCCTCATCCTCACCCTCATCAGTGTGTACATCATACTCACCCAATATTAATTCATCCCCACTGGAAACCACCATTACAGAAGTCTGTGTAACAAAAATGTAAAAAACAAAAATGTAAAAGAAAACTTTTACCTTTTTAAAGAAAACACTTTCTAATAAAGGTGAAACTTTACTGTAGAAAAACATAAAATTGCAAATATGCCATTCTAGCATCGGCTAGCTTCCTTCTCTCAGCTAGATCCCAGCACCTGCAATCTACACTGTCATCATCATCACCCTCATCAGTGTGTACATCATCCTCACACAATACTAATTAATCTCCGCTGGAATCCATCATCACAGAAGTCTGTGTACTTTGATGTAATTGCCGGCAAAGGCCTTCCTCGTGGAATTTGTAGTGCATTTTGGTCATCTTTTCCTCATTTCTAGGAAGTAGCCTCCTACGCTGATCGCTGACTAGGTTCCCGGCTGTGCTTAAAACTTTTTTCGAGTGCACACTGGAGAGTGGGCAGCTTAGATATTGCAAAGCAAGTTTGTACATGGGTCTCCATTTTGCCTTTTTTCCTCCCAGTATGTAAAAAGACTGTTTGACATGTCTATTTCTACGCTGTTGTTAAAATAATCCTCCACTATTCTTTGGATGCTGATAGTAGGCTCAGGTGGAGTTACGGCAGAGGTGCCACGATTTTTGGCCAATTCTTTTAGACCAGACCAAATATAAAAATGTTCTGCTGACCCATCTGCATCATCCCTGGGTGTCTTGGAAAGGCTTAGTCTTTTCCTTAGCAGCAGTAACCTGAGAAACTAAAGGAGGGGACACTGTCGTGTCACGTACAACTTCAGCTGTCAACTTGCTCACCAGGAGTTCATTACATCTCTTGTGATCTGGGACAGTTATAAAGAAAGATAAGACATAGCTACATAGCTCTTAAACCTAGGATCAAGCATAGTCAGCAAAATGTAGTGATCTGATTTCAAGATGTTGAAAACTCTTGAATCTACAAGTCCGACATAATAAGCATAATTGCTTTGTTTCATCTCCTCCTTCGAAATCTCAAGCTACTTTTCCAAAAGTCTAACTTTGGAAATCACTTTGCTCAAGCTTGCAGTGTCTGAACTGAGTTAACAGGCGACTATTTCGATTGGTTTCAGCACCTTGCACAACACGGAAAGTATTCTGCACTGCTCTGGACTAAAATACATCCCCCCTCCTTTCACAATGTTATGGCTTGTGGAGTAAGTGTAGATGGCTATTCGCTGTTCCTCTATCCTCACAAGCATATAAAGTGTGGAATTCCACTTTGTTACCACCTCTTGCTTCATTGACAGCAGGGCAAAGTAAATTGTTCATGCAGCTGCTGCAATTGCCTTCATGCTGTTGCAGAATGCCGAAAATGTCCCATAATTTTTTGGGGCACAGACAGCTACTCCTGTACGTCCCTGTAAGTTTTCAAAAAGCTCTATACCACCAAGTTGATTGTGTAAACAAAACAGATAATGTGATGGAATTCACCCAGCTGTAATGCTGTCACAATATTGGTAGCATTATCAGACATATCCTCAGGAGAGTCCAAACAGGATAAACCACGTTGCAATGACATCCCTTAGTTTTTCTAACAGGTTGTCAGTGGTATGCCTCTTAGTGAAGCTGGTGATACACAGAATAACCTGAAAAATGTGGCATTTTCCGGTACATTCTGCTACTGTTCCTGCTGCTGAAGGCGATTTACCAACCCAGTGGGTTGTCAAAGTCATATAATCTTTAGTTTGCCCAGTTCCGCTTGTCCACATATCTGTGGTTAGAATGTGGCTAGAATGGCATTTGTAGACCAATAATTAGATTTTTACGAACCTTCTGGTAGAGGTGAGGAATTGCTTTTCTAGTAAAGTGGTGTCATAATGGAATTTGATAACTGCCTAAAACCAGTTGCATTTATTGCAGATATTGGAGTCTTCTTCTTGGTCTACTTCTGGGTTGAGGATCTACCCCCAGCAGCAGCAGCGAGACTAATACTTAAGACTTCTTCAGAGGAATCCTGTATAGGGGAGAAGTCATCTAGCATTATTAACTTGGATGCAGGACTAACTTCGTTCACTAGTGAGGATATTGATGAAGAAGGTGTTGTCGGTGTGGCTTTACAAATGCTACAAATAGTTAGACAACTGTCACTGGTGCAGGACTTACACAAACAACATCATCCTCATCAACATCCTTATTAGCGCCATCATCAGCTACACAAATATCCCCCACATCCTGTTGAAAATACAAAGTGGTATCAACAATTTATGTATCACCAGCTACACTAAGAGACATACCACTGACAACCTGTTTGAAAAACTAAGGGATGTCTTTGCAACATGACTTATCCCGCTTGGACTCTCCTGAGGATATGTCATTTCTGATAACGCCACCAACATTGTGAAAGCATTACAGTGGGGAGAATTCCATCACATTCCCTGTTTAACTCACACAATCATCTTGGTGGTACAGAGCTTTTTAAAAAATGAAAGTGACATGCAGGAAATGCTGTCTGTGTCCAGAAATAATTTGGATCATTTTCAGCATTCTGCAACAGCATGTAGGAGATTGCAGCAGCTGCAAGAAGAATAGAATTTGAGGGGGAATGTACTTTAGTCCAGCGCAGTAGAGAATACGTTCCTTGTTGTGCAAGGTGCTAAAACCACCCTAAGTAGTCACCTGAGAAGTGAGTTCGGACACTGTTAGCTTGAGTCAAGTGATTCCCCTAATTAGACTTTTGGAAAAGCATCAACATCTTGAAATCGAATCACTACATTTTGGCAACTGTGCATGATCCTAGGTTGAAGAGCTATGTCATCTCTTTCTTTCCATCTGACCCAGATCTCAAGAGATGCAATGAACTCCTGGTCAGCAAGCTGACAGCTCAAGTGGTACATGGTACATGGTACATGGTACGGCGACGTCTCCTCCCTCAGTTTATTTTGCAACTGCTGCTAGTGGTGATGCAAATGAATCAGCACAACATTTTTACATTTGGTCTGGTCTAAAAATATTGCCCAAAAATCATGACAGGTCTGAAATGAACTACAAATTCCACAAGGAAGGCCATTACCTGCAATTAGATCAAAGTACAGAGACTTGTGTATTCGTGGATTCCAGCGGGGATGAATTAGTATTGTGTTAGAATGATGTACACACTGATGAGGGTGAGAATGATGGTGAGGATGAGGGTGAGTATGATGACAGTGTAGATTGCAGGTACTGGGATCTAGCTGAGAGAAGGTAGTTAGCTGATGCTGGTATGCTTGTTAATATTTTGGGTAGAATGGCATGTTGGCAATTTTATGTTTGTCTACAGTAAACTTTCACCTTTATCAGAGAGGTGTTCTTTTCTTTAAAAAGTTAAAAGCTTTTTTTTTTACATTTTTGTTTTCCTGATTTAAAAAAAATATGCAGTTGAACATAGGCTTTAGCAGATAACATAGAGGGATTAGTATCATAATGACTGGTGCCAGCAACTTCTTGGTGCTCCTGGTCCTCTGTGTATTGATGTGAATTCGATGGCATAGAGCAATGTGACTGGAGACTGGAGAGTGACAAGAACAATGTGACCTGGAGACTGGAGAGGGACAAGAACACTGCAACCCCTCGTGTTTCTGTATGAGAAATGGCACAGAGCAATGTCACTGGAATGAATACTGATAAGAAGAACACTGCCTTCCCTCCTGTTTCAGTGTGAGCTATGACACAGTTCTATGTCACTGGAGACTGCCAAAAACACTGCCACCCCTCCTATTTCTGGGTTAGCTATGACACTGGCCTACTGCACTGGACACTGCCAAGACCACTTCTACCCCTTTTTATCTGTCTGTGAAATGGTGCCGGATCTCTGTGGAAAGCTAGCAAGATCTGACGATGCATCAATGACATTTTGCCTCGTTTTCAGTTCCAAGGGCGTGCGAAAGCAACGAGCCAGCTCGGCTCGGTACTCAGATCTGCAATATTCAGAAAACCGAGCCCGAGCATCTCTAATAGTTATCCTGTTGGAAAATTTCACCCGTACAGGAATAATTTGGTCTCCTAACTGGAGAAATGTTTTCAATTGTTTTTGTTTCAAACCTATGCTGTGTCTTTAGTTCTCTTAATTTTATGATATTAGTTAGTTTGCCTTTTGATGCAGGACAATCAACTCTTAAATGGAGTTTCTGGATTTGATGTTATTTCTATATCAGATCTAATACTTTAGAGATCTCTTTGGAATTTATTTTGTTTTTTAGTAATACCACTTTTGATTTTCTCACTGATATTAGTTAAACTATCCTGAATGTCCTCCGAATCCTCAAAAGGATTTACTATAGACTGTAGGTTATCAATTTCTCCCTATAAGGATCTTAGATTTCCCCTTCTTTTATCCAAAATCAACTCAATCAAAGAAAAAGAACATCTCTGTAGAATAATGTTCCACCTTTCTTTAAATGCAGTTGATGATGTGGTGAAAGATGGACTTTTTATCGTTTTTAATCCCTTAGATATTAGCTGGTCTGCTAGATAGTGTTCTAGCATTATCACCTCCCACCATATTATATTCTCTTTGAGTAAAGCAGTTTCCAAATTTTTGAAGACCGAGTCTAGATCTCGACCACATAAATCAATTGAGGTATCATGATTGTTAAAAGAATCAATGTATAAAATCAAGTCTAATTACATTTGTGAGGGAGCACAATGCAGCTCAGATAATTCCAAAGTGTATAAAAATAATTACAGCAATGAAGGAATTGAAGAAGTTCTTCACAATCAATTGCAGCTAAAACAGTCTTGTATCAACTATAAACTCATTGACCAAGGTAGGATACCATACTGGTCATTTGTGATTGTCTGCTCAGGTCAAATCATAAGTGAGTAGTATGGGAAATGCTTGTCCTTGGCTAGGCAGTGGAGGCGAGTACTGTAGAAACCCAGCTATAGAAATTTTACATTAATTAGAATGGGTTATATTTTTGTTTTTTATGATGGATTAAGAAAACAAAAAAAGAAACATTTTGTGAATGTAATAAAATGAGATAAAAAAAAATAATAACAGTGTAAACATGGGTTTTATGGAGTTCTATTACATTTTATATTAATATTGCAGATGTGTTTTTGATATATTCAACTCTACTGGTGGATATGCTTTATCTTCACACAAAACCATCCATGGATATAGAAATAATAATAATACGTGATAGTAATAGCAACAAAGCTTGTTTATACGCAATGCATCATGCTGAGTTAGGATTTCAGCAATGTAAGAAGTTGACAGGGCATGTATCTTTAGTGCATACTGTGATGGTTACAAGCTAGCTGGTGCTAATTGGACATCTGTTCAGGCCCTGGAGATGGATTATCTTCTACAAAATTAAAAAGATGTGTGATAACACTTATCTGAAGCTCAATACAGGGTTCAAAGAGGAACTGTGTGTCCTGCAAAAGGCAGAAGGGCTAGAACTAGTTGAGACAAGAGGTCTATCCCAGGAGACTGAAATGCACCAGTGGTTCAGCGAGGAGTAAAGAGCCCAGTGAGGCCAAAGATGCTAACAATTAAAACTCATTCATGTTCAAAAAGTCTGAAGTTGAAGGGTGTAGACCCTTATGTGCAGCAAATATCAATGAACTGACCGAAAAGTTGTCCCCTTGAGTTAATTCTGTGTCACAATAGAAACTGATAAATGTTGTGAACCTAAGTTGTTGCATAATTATTGCCTATGATGCAGTACAACAAAAAGCAGAGATTTTTTGTGATACCATTAAGCCAGGTTCTCTACAATATATATAAACTTTGCTTTTCAAAAGAACTAAAATTGGTTTGTAAATAAAATTAGGTACAATGTGTCTGTCTGTTATAGGATACACATGGAAAATGATTTGAATGCTTTCATTTGAAATAAAGTCATGGACATTATTTGATTTTGTTAACAGAAAGAGGGGAAAATTCTAAGAAGAGATGACAATCCATTTAGACAGCAATTTAGCGTAACGGCCATAATCTTTAGTGCTTTTGTTCTATGCTCGACTATTTATAAGAACATCATTGCTTTGAAAGCGATAAATTCAGGCAAATAACTATAATGTACAACAATTTTGATGAAAATTGTGCTATTCATAATGATTGGCATACAAAAGCCTTGATGTGGCCCACATTATTTTGATGTTAGACAAGAAAGTTCATTGCATACAAAAGACATATTCAATCCATGCTTGTATCAAATAGCAACTCAATGCAATACCAGCAAAAATAAGCAATAAATTATACACAAACTATATGTTATCCCATAAAAAACATTAATATTGTGTGAAGCACTAAAAAGTAAATATTTTTGGGTCCTGCTCTACAAATCTAAGGGGTTTTATACACGGGCATTGATTTAAACTGTAGAGGAAACCTTGTATTTGGTCCTCACTATAACAAGCATTGATTAATGTGATTCCCTGCAGCATAAGGAGTTTATACTCAATAAGTCTTGTCATAGAACACCATTGTATTTTACTGAGCAATAACGCGCCTTAATACTGTAGTCAACTTTGAAATTGACTCAATGTAAGCACTTGTCAGGAAGCCTGTGTACAGGTTCATTAGCCTACATTACTTTGGACTATCAAAATTGTGTTCAAAAGGCTTTATAAACATGCATTTTTAGGTCCTGATGCAGAGTTAAAAGCAACAAGGGTGTAATATATGGCCCAAATATAGTGTATTTCAGCCCATATGCTGAGTTGCATGCATTTCAAAATGCTTTCATCTCTGCAAGTGTCGCATATGCGCCAGGTTTGCGGAAGACGTACTTACACCCAAATACACATACACAGAACCAGCTTGTAAGTGCAATAGATCCTTGTAGACATTTATTTTCAAAAGGAAAAACATATTTGCTATTAAGCTTCATATAATACAACAGATATAACCTCTTTTCTAGCGTAAGCATGAAAGTAAACTTGACTCCACTTGTCTTTTTAAAAGGGTCACAATCATCTTTGTAACTACTTTAATTTTCATTAATAGCAGAACGGAGGTCTAAATGTATGTTACTGAGGGTGAAGATGTGAAGGGAGAGGTGGGTGTCATGCTGGCACCTGTCACAAATCTTATCTCTCCTACTCATTTATCCTCAAGAGCCTGCCCATGGATGATTCATTGACAAATGCAAATCAGTCCCTACAAATATGGAGAAAATACCACTTATACATGAAGTAGAATGATATAAGTAAACATAAGATAAAACTCAGTGTAAGGTATTACTATATAATGAAATGGTGATGATTAAAGCTTTACTACATTTTTCTTTCATGTTTTCTTTTTACTTTGGAGAACTGTTCACTAATATTTGAAATTAATTTCAGTTTTTATCTCTCCCTGCCACAAATTTGCACACACTCCATCCCCTCAACCCAAAAGTTTTAGGCCCTAGTTAGTCTATTGGATAATCAGGCCCTGGTTCTGTAGTAATTGTTAGGCTGTCTGGTCAGATAACGAACCTGCAGAACTGATAGGCGGAGGTCTTCACCTATAGTAGTCGCCTTTCCTGTAGAGCTAGATGCGCTCACAGGTACTTGGATGCCCCCAGGACTTAACTCCAATGTAATGTAGGTTTGTTATACTTAACAGCAGAGCAGGCCCAGAGACAGCGGAGATGGTGATGGATGGTCAGACGAAAGCTAATGGTCAGGGGTCACTTACAGAGTAGAATAGACAGAAAACTCACCAAAGGTCAGGGTCACAAGCAGAACAGCAGAATCCAAAGTACAGGCCAAAAGGTCAGGGTCACAGGCAAGCAGGCAAGGTCCAGTAAACAGGAAGAAGGTCACAACGGGTATCCAGCAATCAGAGTGTCCAGAGCATGTCAGCAATAGTACACAACTAGGACGCTATAATCGGCAGGGAGGCTAAGATCTCCCTGCCTTAAATACTACTGACAGCCAATCAGAGCCTAGCTCTGAAAGTATCTACAGCTCCAGCATATAATTTAATTAATTAAATTACTTAGCCCGCAGGCTGGGGGACTGTTTGCGCGCATGCCCGGGTTTAACTAGCATCCTTGCCAATGGTCGGGTCCTTCCAGGAAGTGATGCCCTGGTCATCAAGGTGACGGGCGGGATGCTGGAGAGCATTTGAAGCAAACTGTGAGTACCACCGCAGCTCGTAACAGTAATTTTACGTTTTACATAATGGGGGAAATGCCCCTACCCTTAAATGGCTTTTTGTGGCTTTGATATCCTTAGATATCACAGTAGGACATTGCCATGTGCAAAAAGATGGTTAAAAAGGTTAAATAAATAAATCTGCAACACTGGTTATGAAAACCAGATGATGATTCAAACTATATTTTTCATATATGTGTGACACTGCAGACCTGGCGGTCCGTGCATGTGCACTTCCCGTCTCTGGCTGCCAGGGGAGAAACTACATCTTCCAGCAGGCCAGGGGGTGCGTGGGAAGCCAAGGCAAAAAAAGAGTGGTTGGTGAATGATAAAAAGAGTGGTTGGTCTGAAGAAAAGAAAAAAAAAGAGGGGCACAGAAAATGGAGGCTGGAAGTGAGAAGGAGAAGAAGAAAGCGATAAGCAAGAGAACGGACAGGAGGCAGAAGTGGAAAGTTGGATTGGAGAAGAAAAAGACAAGAGGAGACTGAACAGAACAACATATACAGTAGCAGGCTGAAATTTAAAGACAGAGGGAGAAGAGGTGTAAAACAGTAGAAATTGACATGCGCAGAAGAGGAACCGATTGCATGACAGAGGAGTGGTAATAACAGAGTGGGAAAAAGAAATCAGATTGCCAGAAACAAGACAAAGTGTATTTATTTAAGCTGACAAACAAGTTATAAGACATCTTTCTATATCCCGATCCTGAGGAGATTGCTTGAAACTGGACCTGATAAGTATTTTGATAAGTACCCTTCAGGTTTATTATACTTTCTGTTTTACTAGAAAGAATGAGCCAAATGTACATATTAATTTAGTTAGTCAGGGACCAGGTGGGAAGTCCAGAAGATTAGTGACATATACTCTTGTTTCGGGAATGAGTTACATTTTAAAGGGTAAGTTTAGGGATAGTTAGCCAAGTTTATGAACTGAGTCATATAGGAAATTAGTTATAAGAGTCCAGTATTATAATGAAAATCACTTAAGAGAGGCTGGAGTTCTGCTACATGTCTGAAGCATTGGAGAAATCTGTGTTTATTACTATTTTATTATTGCTTGCTGGAAGGATCTCCACCATAGGAGTATTGAAGTTACCAGTTTATTTCTACTGAGAACTCATATAGTATTACTGAAAAGTAATGAACTGAGCCTGTAGACATAAATACCAAATGCACTTAATGATGTGTGCTAAATATTGAATATATATTGGACAGTCAAATTTATATGTAAAAGTTTTATTGGTTTCAACTGCTGTGTTTTTTTTACATGTCACTGTTTAGTGTGAACTGTTCGCTAGAATAATGTTCAGATGCAGAGGTACCTCTGAAGTTAGTCTTTAGGATTTTAAGAACGGTGTGCTTTTGTGTGATAAGCTAAAGGTTAATCTGCTGTTTAATTTACCTGTGAGCGATATACTGTTTTAAAGGTGCACTTGTTTTGCAAACTTACAAAAAAAAAGAAACTAGCCTGGGGAACCACTCTAGAAATAAACATGCTGTTGTGGTTTCTAAAGCTAGCTACAGAGTGGTGTGTGTTTTCTGTATTTGACCTTGGGGTTTAGAGTAAGGGGATGGAGGGTTCCTTGGTCTCCTTCTGGTGTCACTGAACAAGGGCATTACCGCACGAAGAGCTTACTGTCTGAAGACCAAGGTGGAGGCACTGTGCACCGAGAGTAAAGATAAACTAGTGGGTCAGGAATACACCCACACACACACCCATACCTATACTCGCCTTAATCCTAGAAAAAGAGGAGTTACATATATTTCATTTGAATGTTCCACCAGGACAGGATTCAAATATATTGTCCATATGTGTTTACTAAATGTATGGTGTGCATATATTATCTGGTGTGATAAGGGTTTGCAAGGTACCCATGGAAATTCTTGGATTGCTTCTGTTATAATTCCCATTGTTTTATGTCTTTTACTTTTAGATATTTAATTGGACACTTTAGATGTATACTATTCACATATTTTCCCCTATAATATAGCCGCATGTTAGATACACTTGTAAAGTGTTCAGTTACCATACTACAATTATTATTTGTCATCTGTTGGTTCTCTATTCCTTTATCCTCTCATTACTGATGATGATGATGATAATAATAATTAATAATTATAATGATAACTACATATACAACAGTTCTTAATATAATTCTTTAGCATCTCAAAAACTTAAGTCATATATTGATACCTTATCTACACTTGCTCACGGTTCCCACTTTCCTGGAACAGTCCAGGAATTTACCAGTAGAAATCTTTAAAGGAGTTGTCCGCATCATGGCTCCATGAGTACAGTAACCTAAAGCCAGTTCTTGCTACAGGCTGGCTGACTGTGTAATACAATCTAGCCAGTCCTCTTTAAAATAGCTCTATGGGCAACACTATTTGGGCTGTCCAGTTTTGCAGCTGGTGATATAGCTTGTACAAACAACAATCTGTAAGTATATCACAATATATTTAAACTTAATCATAGCAAATACTGTGATTTTTCAGTATTAAATATGGATGCCATGATTTAAATTCAGTGGGTCAGTTAATTACACGTTTTAATGCAGTAAGTGGGGCCATGTATAATATCTGCTTGCTTGGTTTCTGTGTAATGCTTGAGTACATAATGAGAGCAAATAATTGTTTCAGATCAAAACGTTAGATGTCACTGATAAAGGTTATGTCGATATGGTTCACTATCATCTGAAACCCTGTTGTGGATAAAGGCAGTATTTAGACATCATGATCTTATTGCTTTGTCTATTCAGCCAGTAAAATAATCAATATCAAAGTTTCCTGAAAAATAAAGATAACAGGTAAGAACAGGTAGAAAGATGCTGCACATAATCTGTTCACATATTGTATCTGATCTATCTATGTTGAAGATGGCAAGGAAACAACTCTGTAATATGACCTTACACTTAGAGAAACATCTTACAGCGCCAATCTATAATAAATCGTAAGACCAAACAAAGCCATCATTCGTTTTACAGATTTTTTTTTTAAATAACATATTTAGTTTTGCAGGATATTGTGTATGTCATTATGTATTATAAATTGATGTGTACATTTATTTTATTTTAATTTGTAGCTTTATATTATTTATACACATTTAAAAAAAAATTAAGCTATTTTATAGAAATGTGTTTAATCTCTAAATTTAAGAGATTTAATCCAGCATTTTTTAAAAGAACAGATATGTGCACAGCAAAAACATATATAAAGGTGTCCAATCTTGTGATTTGCTAATCGTGGCATAGTGGTTTCATCATGTGCAAAGCCACTTACAGACATAAGTGAGCCAAGAGTGACCAAGATATCAATAAGCCCAATTGACAAAAGAAGATTACTTGTCTTCTTGGACAGGGGTACAACATATGGCCTTTGGGCTGCTAATGCATACTATATAAATTTTACTGTACCCTAACCATTGATACTCTAGGTAACTGCCTAGGTTAGCCTAATGGTAGCACCGGCCCTGCCTCCTGAACCTCTCTGCAGCTTTTAACACTGTTGATAATCCTCTTCTACTGCACACCCTTCCCACAGAGCTCTGCCTTCAGCCCTTTTATTTTACAACTGTACACATCAATTTACACCCCTTCTCTTGGTGAACTAATTCACAATTTCAGTTTCCAGTACCACCTCTACATGCAAATTTACCTTTCCTCCCTGATCTCTCCCTTTCTGTACTGTCTCATGTGACCAACTATCTCTCGGCTACCTCCACATGGAGGTCCCAAAATGACCTAAAACAAATTATGTCCAAAACAGAACTTATATTCCTTCCTCCTAGAGTCACCACCTCCCCTCAAACACCCTAATATTCTCAGACTCCAAAGTCAGCTGCCTTGGTGTTACTCTTAACTTAGCCCTCTGTTTTATTTACCCCATTCAGAGTACTGTCACCTCAGTCTTTAAAAAATTGCAAGAATACACAACCAAAACACTTATCCATTCTCTCATCATCATTGGCAGCCTTGACTCCTCCAGAATTAATCTGTAATTCCCCTATCCCCACTTCAATCCATTCTAAATACCATGGCAGAACTAATTTTCCTCTGGTGCACCGATTAATAACATTTATTTATTTACTTATTTATTCATTTATGAATTATTTATTTACTGCCAGCATATTCCTAGCACTTTACATCTGACAATTGTCCAAATTGTCACTCTGAACCACAGTCACTACTCTAGTCTCAGCTGTGCCCTTATTAACTATATTGTAATCTCTCTTATGAGCAGGACCCTAAGTATTCTTAGTTTTAATATATGCCTTTATTGTGTCTACCTTATATGTCCTTAATTTTTCTATACCCAGTTTATCTCACTGCCCAGCCCGGCAGAGCACTGTGGTTCCTTGCCTATCAATGACAATAAAAATAATACTCTCACTACCATTCCTTCCAATAGATCTTGCTGTACTGGTGTCACAGTACAGCAAGACACCTTTAGCAGTCATCTTTCCCATGGAGCTAAGATACTCACAGGTATTTGGATGCCCCGGGCCTTAAGCTCTTGCGTTGTAAAAGTTTATCTATGGCGGCAGATGGAAGGACAAACTGGAGGCAGGAGACAAATATCGGAGACAGTCTGAAGGTTGTAGGTTGGCAGCAGAGTAAACAGGGACAGGCCAAAGGTCAGGGCTGGTAGCATGCAAAGAATATCCAGAAGACAGGCAAGGATCAGGGGCAATCAGAGTTCAGGCAAAATCCAGAGTCAAGCCAAGGGTCAAAAAAGGTAGTCAAACAGTAATCAGCAGGAATACGCAGTCTGAGCAGGTTAGCATAATGTGAGATGCTATCACTGGTAGGGAGGTTAAGAGAAGAGAAGCCCTAAAAGCAAATTAGCCATAGAAGGCTACTAAGTATAATTATACATATTGCGCATGCGCCCAGGTGTGAATCATGCTGGGATGCGGAACTGTTTGAATGAGCATCCTGGTCATTCTCTAGGTGATAGCTGGGATAGAGGGGAAGTGATGTCCCGGTCATGGACGTGGCTGAGGAGAAAGCAGTGAGTCGCGGCGGCTCGGGGCACCACTGCAGCTCATAACACTTGTTAGGGAAATGCTGGGTGTTTGTGGTTTGTTTGAGCCTGGTGTTGGAGTTGTGTCTCCTGACAGCTCTACCATCGTTTCAGTACTAATCTTGGCAATTAAGCATCTTGGATGCCTGAAACGCTGTTTGGTGAACTTTTCGCTAAACCACTATTATGCACAGCTCGGCAACTGAGCACATGAAACAGGCTTGGCATTCTGTACAGCAGTTTCCACATCTCAGGGCAGATCGGGAATTTTAAATTTGCAGCAAAGACCAGGGATCCTGACACAAAAGCTTCATTGCTCCATCAGTGAGCATCTAGCGAGCCTACAGGTGTTGGGGGACTAGAGTTCATGTCCCTACGGTGCTGGTAGAAAGCTCTGGGCAGAGTTACCAGGACCAGGCATAGAAGGGTATTTGATCGAGAGAATGGCATGGAATTTCGCATTAGACACTGAACCAGAGGCAGGACATTGAAAGTCTGTGGATTTACCAGCAGAGGCGAGAAGTTGCATAAACCACATCTGAGAAATCGTATGCTTGGAGTTATTTGTTTTTTTCTGGAGACCATGAATTTTGTTATATGGAACACGATTGCAGTTACCTGGACCTGTGCTATTCCTCGCGGCCTAGTGTAATTTTAAAGAAATGAATGCAGGATACTCACACAAGTCTTCATCCACATAATTGAATCTGGACATTGTGAACATTTCTAAAATCCCCAGAAGTGATATCTAAAACTCACTATTAAACACTATTAAACACCTAGTTTTGCTACCACTAATATTTTGTTCAAGAGCTAACACTCTTAGCTCTTCAGTTACTGCCTGAGTGATCCCAAACTGGAATTGTAGCCTAATTTAATAAGAGATACTGTAATCCACACAATTCTCTACCTAAATGTAGTGTTGTAAAAACCACTGCCACTTTGATTCTTTTAGAACACAAAGGCATAACAAAAGTAAAGTTTAATATGATAACAAAAGTAACAATGCTTACTGAATAAAAATGGTTATAACAAATAGACATTCAGAAATTATAAATGCAAAGGTTCTTTTTAAAATAAAAGAGTAATAGAAAGAAAATGCCATAGGTACTCACAGGGTCTGCCATCAGGGGAAGGCTTTATGGTCTAGACAATAACTCAGTAGAAGGATTGAGAGCTGACCATATTTAGAATCATTGCATTAAATAGATAGTCTTCCTTGCCCACCTCTTCCAATTCAACTCTGAGGTCACTGATAGAAATGTGTGTACCTGCTAATCAGTTTTATTACTTTTTTCCCCTTTTATTCAAACACATTTCAAGCTTTATACATATTTTAACTCTCTTCTTAAAAATAGCAAATACACGTGGATAGGTCTTTGAAACAGAGTATGATTTTCCTCATATATGCATAGGAAACATGATTATGATATATGGATTAATAAGGGAGCTATGTAATCTTCATAGCTTCCTGATGGCCTGGTATTTATCAGTGACACATATCATATGACAAGTACCACTATATACAAATTTATACATAGATATTCTCAAATAAGGATTATGAATTGTATTTTTTATGGAATTCCCCATAGGAAAATTACCTGCAATCATGTGGTCAATTCCAGCCAAAGGATTTTGACAATCTTTTAAGTATCTGTGGCTGGGCCATAAACAATATCTGACTGGTCCTTAGTGAATCCCAGCCACCTCTGGATAAACATTTAAGATAGGTGACATGAAGCATTTTTCTAAAATAGATATCAGCATACCTTAACCCTTTGTTTTCTGAGGCCTGGCAATAACTCTGGGAGAGCCCTAAGTGGCACCATACCTCTCTTAAATGGCATACCCCAATCAAGCATTGTGCTGCATACTGCCTTAGCAGGCAGGCGGAGGGGGTGCTCCTGTGATGTCACAGCCAACTACCACATGCCCAGCCCATCACAGATATGGAGGAGCAACAGCAAAACCTGTTGGCTACTTCTCGTCCATGTCAGCAGTTGATGCTCTGTGTGGGGGTTCTGTGAGGGCATTTAAAATGCAATATAAGTGTCACTCCTTCAGTGTTTTAGATGTCCCCTAACCATTGGTGCCTTAGGCAAACTCCTAGGTTTACCTAATGGTAGCACCATCCCGGGTTTACTTATATATATAGTGATTTCACGTTAAAAACAACTAATATGTTTGGGAGGAATCAGAACCACATTAATATATGATTTTCATACTTCTTGACTAGGCAATAATCATTACAACTGCACTTTATCTGTTTTAGCACAGATTTTTCCTAAATTAAGGCAGATGACTCTTCATAATAGTTGGCAGTGGCGGATCCAGGGGGAAGCGATCGGGGTGATCGCCCCCCTCCCCCTAGCAGGGGCTTGCTGCCAGCGGCTGCACACTGTGCAGGTCCGTTCAGCAGTGACAGTGTGCTGCCCGGCTGCTCTGATTGTGTTTTAAACACAATCAGAGCAGCGGGGCAGCACACTGTCACTGCACTGCCGAGCGGACCTGCATATACTGTGCAGCCGCCGGCAGCCTTAGAAATTAGAAAGGGGGCGGGACCTAAATCCCCACCCCCTAAAATCGCCCGGGGTATGGCAAAAGTCTGGATCCGCCCCTGATAGTTGGATAGGTCAGAGAGGAGTGTTCTATTACCTAGTCGTCACAATGTGTTTGTCACGGGCTCTAGGAGTCTTTGCCCAGGATATCACCAGATGTAGTCTTACCAGAGTAGTGTATGCACACAGTGGTCTTCTGGTAGCAGGGTGACTAGCGGAACAGGAGAATCAGCAGATGGTGAGAGGATGCTAGAGGAAAGTCTATGATTAGCAGCAACAGGTTATGGGTTAAACAATATGAACACGAGGATCTTGATGGACGTGAAGACGTGAGGAAAGTCAGTGGTCTGCGGACAGCAAGTTGTACCACTGCTATAGTGAGAGGAATGTCCAGGGATAGATAGGAGGTAGTGAAGTCAGTGGTCTGCGTACAGCAAGTTGTACCACTGCTTAAAGTGAGGAAACTTGTAACTGGTGCCAATAGGAAACAGGGAGTCAGTGGTCTGCGTTCAGCAAGTTGTACCACTGCATATATAGGTGAGGATAGGCACTAGGGTAGATGAGTGGAGCATCAAAGGTAATACGGAGAGCACAAGGAACTTGATTCCAATGGTATATATAATACAATAGCAAATGACTAGCGCTGCTTGAAGATACAAAGTCACTACTGAGATCCAGGTCATATGAGACAAAGTCAATAGCATCTATAACTTCGTGAGATAGAGGACTCCGTAGATGAGCAGAACACAGTCCAAGCGGATATGCAATAAACTGGTAAAGTCAATAAAAGATAAGCATACCGCGATTCAGTTGAGCAGGCTGTCACGAGAGAAACACAGGGATAGCTGAGCGGCTGAACGCCGACACGAGTAGAGACCACAGGAGAGTGGTAGCGGTAATCCGTGTCTGTGAAGCACACAGACAGAGAACATAACACGAGTGGAGCAATGATGATTCTTGCGGAGGTCAGCAGGAATAGTAGACACGAAGAAACACAGGAGAGTTGAAGCAGTCTGGCAACCGGCAATGCAGTAGTCAGGAATCAGCTGGGACTGAAGACACGATGAAACACAGGAGAGTTGGAGCGGTCTGGAGACCGACAATGCAGTAGCGAGGAATCAGCTGGGACTGAAGACACGATGAAACACAGGAGAGTTGAAGCGGTCTGGAAACCAGCAGTGCAGTAGTGAGGAATCAGCTGGGACTGAAGACACGATGAAACACAGGAGAGTTGAAGCGGTCTGGAAACCAGCAGTGCAGTAGTGAGGAATCAGCTGGAGCTGAAGACACGATGAAACACAGGAACACCTTCAGAGACTCACAGGGAATGAGACTCCAAGATCAGGCAACGAGGTAATGACCACAGGTGCTTTAAATAGGGAGTGTTGCCTGATCAGCCAATTAACTAAAAGCAACAGGTCTGAAGGGTTCATAGAGGCTGCGCATGCGCAGACCATCAGGATGGCGGGGGGCCACGGTTCCTAACAACAGGAGAAGAGGCACTCACAGTCCGGTGAGTGACAGTGACCCCCCTTTTAAAGGTGGGCACAGAACACATGGAACTGGGTTTGCCCGGAAATTTGGAATAGAACTTTTTTAGAAGAGCTGGGGCATTCAGATCCTCAGCCCTAATCCATGAACGCTCTTCAGGGCCAAAGCCCTTCCAATGAACAAGGAAACAAAGAACACCTCGCAAAATTTTTGTATCCAATATATGTGTGATTTCAAAGTCCTCCTCTTGAAGAGCTTGAACTGGCCGAGGTGCTGAAGGAGGAGCAGAGAAACGGTTGATGATGAGAGGTTTGCGCAATGACACATGGAAGGCATTGGAAATACGAAGGTTCTTAGGAAGTAGAAGTTTGAAACAAATTGGGTTTATCACTTGAATGATCCTATATGGACCAATAAAACGAGGAGCGAACTTCATAGATGGGACCTTCAAACGAATATTTTTGGTTGATAACCATACACGATCTCCAATTTTTAGTGGTGGAATAGCCCGTCTCTTTTTATCTGCAAAGGACTTATATCTGGCAGATGTCTTCTTTAAACAGGTTTTGACCTGAGATCAAATATTTTTGAAGGTCTGACAAACAGTCTCTACAGCAGGAACTAGGGTGGGCGGGAGGGCTGGAAAATCCGGAAAAGACGGATGGTGACCGTAAACCACAAAAAACAGAGTTTTAGAAGATGACTCATGATACATGTTGTTATGGGCGAATTCAGCCCATGGAAGCAAATCGACCCAGTTATCTTGGTTGGCTGAAGAGAACATCCTTATGAAAGTCTCAAGATCTTGATTGACCCTCTCGGTCTGTCCGTTTGGTTGAGGATGGTAGGAGGATGAGAGTGATAATCGAATACCTAAGGTCTTACAAAGGGCTCGCCAGAATCTGGAAACGAACTGCACCCCTCTATCTGAAACGATCTCTGAAGGACATCCATGAATACGGAAAATCTCTTTAATGAAATGATCAGCCAGGGTAGATGAAGAAGGTAAACCGGTCAATGGAACAAAATGTGCCATCTTCGAAAATCTATCTACCACTACCCAAATTGTATTACACTTTTTACTAGGAGGAAGATCAGTAACAAAGTCCATACTAATATGGGTCCAAGGCTTGGAAGCAATGGGTAGTGGTTGAAGTAGACCCGCCGGTGTTCTGCGGGAAGTCTTGAACTGGGAACACAATTCACAGGCAGCCACAAAATCTTTGACATCTTTCCTCATGGAAGGCCACCAGTAACTACGAGAAAGAATTTCGAAAGTCTTGCGTTCACCAGCATGTCCAGAAAAACGTGAAGAATGAAACCACGACAGGATTTTCTTCCTAAGGGATGGAGGCACGAGAGTTCTCCCAAACGGTAGCACCTTAGTGGGTGAAGCGGCCAGAGAAACACATTTGGGATCTAATATTGAGTGGTTAGGACCATCTTCAACGTCTGAGGACGTCACGAATGCCCGAGATAGGGCATCTGCTTTTTTATTTTTAGCAGCTGGTTTGAAGGTTATAATAAGTTCAAAACGAGAAAAGAAAAGAGACCATCTTGCTTGACGAGGATTCAAACATTGAGCAGACTGTAAATATGACAAATTTTTATGATCTGTAAAAATTGTCACAGGTTGGAGGAGCTCCCTCCAGCAAGTATCTCCACTCCTCTAATGCTGCTTTTATAGCCAGCAACTCCTTGTCCCCGATGGTATAATTTTTCTCTGCAGGTAGAAGACCCCGAGAATAAAAGGAACAAGGATGGAATTTTTGGTGCTCCGATCTTTGGGATAGAATGGCTCCTAAGCCAACATTAGAGGCGTCTACCTCTAGGAAGAAGGGAAGCATCACATCAGGCTGTCGAAGAACAGGAGCAGAGGAGAAGGACTCTTTGAGAAACTGGAAAGCTTGAAGGGCCTCGGATGACCATTGTTTCATATTAGCCCCTTTACGGGTTAGGGCCACAATAGGAGATGCAATCGAGGAAAAATCTTGGATGAAGCGTTTGTAATAATTAGCAAAACCTAAAAAACGCTGAATTGCACGAAGAGTAGTTGGCTGAGGCCAATGTAATACAGCATTTACCTTGTCTGGATCCATCTGAAGGCCAACTCCGGAGACAATATATCCCAGAAATGGGATCTGGGGAAACTCAAATGAACATTTTTCTAACTTGCAGAATAACAAATTTTTTCGGAGTCTGGAAAGGACTTCTGCCACGTATTGATGATGAGAAGGCAGGTCCTGGGAAAAGATTAATATGTCGTCCAGATAGACGACGACACAAACATATAACAAGTCCCGGAAGATCTCATTAACGAAACCCTGGAAAACAGCGGGGGCGTTACACAACCCGAAGGGCATAACTAAATACTCATAGTGCCCATCTCTGGTGTTGAAAGCTGTCTTCCATTCGTCACCGGACCTGATTCGAATTAAATTATAAGCACCACGGAGATCCAACTTGGTAAAGATCCGGGCTCCCTTAATGCGATCAAAATGCTCAGTAATTAATGGAATGGGATACCGATTTTTGATGGTAATGGCGTTGAGTCCACGATAATCTATACAAGGACGTAATGACCCATCCTTCTTTTTCACGAAGACAGAATCCGGCTCCAGCGGGAGAGGAAGAAGGTCGAATAAATCCTCGCTGGAGATTCTCTTTGATATACTCAGATGTAGCTTGAGTCTCCGGTAAAGAAAGTGGATACACACGACCCCTAGGAGGAGTCTTGCCAGGTTGAAGATCAATCGGACAGTCCCAAGAACGGTGAGGAGGAAGAAGTTCAGACTGAAGCTTATCAAATACATTGGCAAAGGAAGCATACTGAGGAGGAAGACCCGGTGGACACGCACGGTGAAATGGAGGATTGCTGCATCTTGATTGGAACAACTTGAGTAAGGCAACGATGATGACATTCAGGCCCCCAAGACGTAACTTGAGGAGTGTTCCAGTCAATCTGAGGAGAATGCAGTTGAAGCCATGGAAGGCCTAGAACAATAGGACTGGTAGTAACAGGAAGAATTAGAAATGAAATTTTTTCCTGGTGTAAGGCTCCAATTTGAAGAGTTACTGGAGACGTACTCTGAGTAATGAGACCATTAATAATACGTGATCCATCGATTGCAGTAACGGTAATAGGTACCTTTAAAGAAACCACTGGTAGGGACCATTGATTCACGAGGGATTTAGAAATAAAGTTTCCTGCAGCTCCAGAATCAATAAGTGCTTGGGACACAAAGGATTTGGTAGCAAAGGAAATGGTAACATCAAAAGCACAAACTTTTAATTTCGTGGAACTTGGAGAGGACTCCAGAGACCCTAACTTCACCTCTCCAGAACTGGTTAGGGTCTGGCATTTCCCGACTTTTTAGGACATGAGTTGAGCATGTGAGTAGAATCAGCACAATAGATACAGAGTCTATTTTTTACTCTTCGGTCTCTTGCCTCTGAAGTTAATTTGGAGCGACCTATCTCCATAGGTATTACTGGAGATGGAGCTTGACGAACTTGAGGTCCTGAGCGAAGAGGTGCTTTATGGGAAGTTGTTTTTTCTGAATCTCTCTCACGAAATCTCATATCCACACGATGGCAAAGAGAAATCATATCCTCTAAGGAAGAGGGTAATTCTTGTGAGGTCAGTGCATCTTTAATTTTATCAGAAAGCCCCTGCCAGAAGGCGGCAATCAAAGCTTCAGTGTTCCACTGAAGTTCAGAGGCTAGTATCCGAAATTGGATGACGTACTGAGCTACAGTGCGAGATCCTTGGCGTAGACAGAGGATGCTGGATGCAGCAGAGATAACACGACCAGGTTCATCAAATACACTTCGAAATGTGGAAATAAATTTGGCACTATCTTGTAGCAATGGATCATTTCTTTCCCATAGAGGGGAAGCCCATGCAAGAGCCTGTCCGGAAAACAAGGAGATGAGATAGGCCACTCTGGAACGATGAGTAGGGAAATTGTGAGGTTGAAGCTCAAAATGGACAGAGCATTGATTCAAAAAACCCCTACATGTTTTGGGGTCTCCATCATATTTTGAAGGAGTAGGCAGGTGTATCGTGGAAGCAGTAGACACCTGGGATGGCACTGGGGAAACAGGTGATGACACAGGAGTAACAGTGGCTGCGGTATTTTGCACAGAAGTTCCTTGGGAGGCTAAAGTATGATAACATTGCAGCAACTGTTGTCGGCGAACATCCTGTTGTTCAATATGGGTAACCAGATACTGCAGCATCTCTTTAGCTGAGGGTTCCGATCCTGGGTCTGTCATGGCCTGATCTTACTGTCACGGGCACTAGGAGTCTTTGCCCAGGATATCACCAGATGTAGTCTTACCAGAGTAGTGTATGCACACAGTGGTCTTCTGGTAGCAGGGTGACTAGCGGAACAGGAGAATCAGCAGATGGTGAGAGGATGCTAGAGGAAAGTCTATGACTAGCAGCAACAGGTTATGGGTTAAACAATATGAACACGAGGATCTTGATGGACGTGAAGACGTGAGGAAAGTCAGTGGTCTGCGGACAGCAAGTTGTACCACTGCTATAGTGAGAGGAATGTCCAGGGATAGATAGGAGGTAGTGAAGTCAGTGGTCTGCGTACAGCAAGTTGTACAACTGCTTGTAGTGATGGGACTGGTTCCAGGTGCAAGTAGGTAACGGGGGAGTCAGTGGTCTGCGTATAGCAAGTTGTACCACTGCTTATAGTGAGGAAACTTGTAACTGGTGCCAATAGGAAACAGGGAGTCAGTGGTCTGCGTTCAGCAAGTTGTACCACTGCATATATAGGTGAGGATAGGCACTAGGGTAGATGAGTGGAGCATCAAAGGTAACACGGAGAGCACAAGGAACTTGATTCCAATGGTATATATAATACAATAGCAAATGACTAGCGCTGCTTGAAGATACAAAGTCACTACTGAGATCCAGGTCATATGAGTCAAAGTCAATAGCATCTATAACTTCGTGAGATAGAGAACTCCGTAGATGAGCACAACACAGTCCAAGCGGATATGCAATAAACTGGTAAAGTCAATAAAAGATAAGCATACCGCGATTCAGTTGAGCAGGCTGTCACGAGAGAAACACAGGGATAGCTGAGCGGCTGAACGCCGACATGAGTAGAGACCACAGGAGAGTGGTAGCGGTAATCCGTGTCTGTGAAGGACACAGACAGAGAACATAACACGAGTGGAGCAATGATGATTCTTGCGGAGGTCAGCAGGAATAGTAGACACGAAGAAACACAGGAGAGTTGAAGCAGTCTGGCAACCGACAATGCAGTAGTCAGGAATCAGCTGGGACTGAAGACACGATGAAACACAGGAGAGTTGGAGCGGTCTGGAGACCAGCAATGCAGTAGCGAGGAATCAGCTGGGACTGAAGACACAATGAAACACAGGAGAGTTGAAGCGGTCTGGAAACCGGCAGTGCAGTAGCGAGGAATCAGCTGGGACTGAAGACACGATGAAACACAGGAGAGTTGAAGCGGTCTGGAAACCGGCAGTGCAGTAGCGAGGAATCAGCTGGAGCTGAAGACACGATGAAACACAGGAACACCTTCAGAGACTCACAGGGAATGAGACTCCAAGATCAGGCAACGAGGTAATGACCACAGGTGCTTTAAATAGGGAGTGTTGCCTGATCAGCCAATTAACTAAAAGCAACAGGTCTGAAGGGTTCATAGAGGCTGCGCATGCGCAAACCATCAGGATGGCGGGCGGCCACGGTTCCTAACAACGGGAGAAGAGGCACTCACAGTCCGGTAAGTGACAGTGTTCCAGCTTTATTTCTATGAAAATCACATTGGACTGTCGTGTTAAATTGTGATGCTTCCGGATAAAATTTTGGCAACTAGACATAACAACAAGCGGTCTCCAATGCACAAATCTAATGAAACATTATTTGTCCTTTCATATCAATACTAATGTATATTTTTTATCATTGTGTGATAGTTCAATATTGTGTGTCCTTTAGTAAAGGTAGGACTGTATTTGTATTTATACCGTATCTGTGCTGCACTTTCTAGTGGAGGTCATGATATACCATAGTGAGAAAACAGTTATTTTTTGCTTTTCACAAATCTTTTTTTTTTGTTCAAATACAGATATAAATAGAAAAAATAAATAACGTTATAGATCAGTGAAGCAATGCTGGACAAATGGACTTTATATAGTAAATGAAGAAAGATTGCCGGTGACCAAGCAACATGAGATCAAAGTGTATGCTTGGAGCCATAGATGACACACCTGTAGGAAGGCTGCATCCACATACAAATGATCATGGGATATATTGTTAGAATAAATACAGCTACTGTTTACAGAGCTGCAATCAGGGGGTAATGTTCCACTGCTGGGCCTCTTATCAACATTTTGGGGGGGACTCGAGTATGTCTAGCCACCCTCCAGAGACACCCCACTCCTCAAAAGCTCAAATGGAGCTTCACTGCACATACGCAGGCCCTGTGCATATTGAGAAGATTAGAGTCGGATTCCCAGCAGCAGATGAACTGTCTTCATTGGGACCCCAACACCTCCTGGCACCATAGCCAGGAACCCCTGAAAGTGTGGTAGGTCTGACCCTGCCTTCAAAATAACTGTCAATGGCAGATCTGAATACAGCTAATGTTGGACAAATGCTAGTTCTTATTGCCAAACAAAATAAAATGTTTCCCACATATGGGTTCTCATTTACCATCAATGCTGCTAATGTGCAGCTAATTGCTGATTGGTTGGTAATCAACAGGTTATAGTTAATCTCAAGGCCGCTTTAAGAAGATATTAAAAAGTAAATTTTATTTTCTCTGCACCATACAGTAATTACCTACCTTGTTACACTTATGTAAGAACCATTGAACCATGTCTTCATAGAAATGAGATGATAAAACGCCTTAGCAAAGTTCTGTATAAGTATATATTGCAACTTCCCAAATGGTGCAAATTTAATTCCCGATGGCATAAATCAAGGGACAACAAGTGGAATAACAAAAATTATGTGAGACTAGCAAGTTTTTTTCAGCAAAAGTAGTACAAATGAAAGAAAAAATGCTTTACTTTTGGAAAACAAATGCTTTGAAAAACATAATAAAATAAGAAATACAAAAATTGCAATAAAATAAAGAACTCTTTGAATGTATATTATTTACCATTGTACTGTGAAAGTTTCTTCAATACCATATTACAATTACATCTCTTTTCCAATATTTTGATGATAGCAGTTTGTCTGAGCAATGATTTTTTTTCATGTGAAAAGAGTGGTTGGAAGTGTGGCAATAAAACACATCAATGTAATAGACCAATAATGGCAAAGGGCTTTATCAAGGCAATAATTGTCTGGAAACATCAATTCAATGTTTACTGCATATGCTATGAACATTTTACATGATTCAAATACAAGTATTTTAGTAACATTCTTAAAAAACTAAAATAAAAGTGCAAACTGAAATATACCTGGAATTCCTATATAACCTTTTGGCAGCAGCTCAGCTTTTCTTTTATTGAAAAACCTTTACAAGACACTTTTAGAAAACTCAAAATTACTGCAACTGTGGTACGCAAATGTGGTACGCATGGCAAAATGGTGATTTTTAGAAATGATTGTCGAAGACTCTGGGCCTGATTCATTAAGGAAACTAAAGCCAAAAAAATTAGTATCTTTGCACCTGGGCATTGGAGGGGAGGTAAATTTAAAATGTAGGGACAGATTTAAAGTTGGGGTAGGGCATGTCCTAGCTCAACTTTAAATTTCAGTGTAAAAATAAAACTATCAAGTATTTGTGTGCTAAATGAAAAAAGCATTGTAACATGGTTTTGTCCAGGAGAAAACTATTTTTTTTTGCCTTACTTTCCTTAATGCATCAGGCCCTCTCTGTTTTAAATATGCAAATTAAGGATATGCTAAAATCCACCATGCTTTCAATGCAATCCAACTTGCAGTTTTGACTCAGAAAGTGAAAAAGGACACATGCAGTACCCAAAGTATTGACGCACTAGGTTAAATGATTGGTATCTGTTATATTAAATGTTCCTCCACATAGCACAATAGGGTTAATATAGTCCGATGGCACCTTCACTCTAGGGACCATAGCTTTTTAAGTTTGTCCTACATAGCAAATAAGGAATTTATAGCCAGAGGCAGTGAACTTTAGGTTGTTAGATCTTGCAACCTACCAGTAAAGCCTGCAGCGCCCTGTGTCAGTGTTTCTCCACTAACTGCCTAATTCCCTTGATATACTGTTTCGCTTACAACTGCATGTGCTTATTCTATTGAAAGCAACTGTCAAATAGTGACTTGTCAGCTCACATATTTACAAATAACAAAATAATGCCTGCTGGTTTTGCAATCCTCATTTCTACAACTGTAACAATAAAATATAAGACTTGCTTCACAGCGGTGCACTAAGAAACATACATCAAGCATGAGTTTGGGAAACTTTTTCCTCCTACACAGGACAAATATTAGAGAACTTGCAAAGCCGCAATCGAGAAAGAAAGAAAAGACAATTATCACTAATAATGTGCTTTCTCTTTGACAGTAAAGAAAATAACAGACAACTTTCTTTGTGTGTTCACGGCACTTTACTAATCTTGAACCCAATGAAATGGCAAACAAATAAATGTTTTATGAAGATTACTAACATAGCTGAGGTTTTATGTCAATTTTTATCTATACTACCTGAAAAGTCTCTTGGTAAATTTCAGTGTTATTTAACAAAATATTAGCGTCAAGATTTTTACTGAGATATATGAGTAAGGTATGGGATACTTATTTTTCCTGTGCAATCAAGTGCACTGTGCAATCAGCCCAGGGTGGCTACGAGCTTCATATACAAGTAAGATAGCAGGCATTATAAGAAATCTATGACACGGCACATTATTCTGAGCTGTAATTCGAATGTCAGACAGAGGGCACATCCACAACTATCCAATAAGAGCAACTTTTCGCTGATTGACAGGAGCATGAAAAAAGCTGCTCTAATTGGATATTTTGTAAACTATATGGACAAAAGTATTTGGCCACACCAGTTAGTTATTGAACTGAGGTGTTTCAATCAGACCCATTGCCATAGGTGTATAAAATCAAGCACCTAACCTGCAGTCTCGATTTGTAAAGGGAGCTCAGTGGCTTCAAACGTGGTACTGTGATAGGATTCCACTTTTGCAATAAGAAGGTTTGTGAAATTTCAACCTTGCTGGATATTCCATGATCAACTGTAAGTGATATCATTAGAAAGTGGAAGCGTTTAGGAAACTCAGCAACTCAGCCACGAAGTGGAAGACCACGTAAAATCACTTTGATATGATATGTGTGATCGTGACAGCTAATCAACATTGTGGTCTTAAGGAGGCTGTGCTATTGCTGTATGGACTTAAATTATACGATCATATTTTGGAAACTATGGAATGGTGTCTTCATTATCTTAACAACAAGCCCGGTTTAAAGTATAAAATGGAAAACAATTTCTTAACTTTTTTTATCCCTATATGTGCACTATAGTGGATGTATAATCTATTAGTGATATAACAAGTCCGGATCATTAGATATATGGGCTATATTTTGTACCCTTTATTTTAATTTTCATTTAAATCTATTTTTTGTTTTTGATTTTAACCTATTGTGTATTTTTTTGTATTTTGAACAATGTTAATAATTCATTGTCTTTATATAATGATTCAATGCTACGGTTATATATTTTATCTCAGAATAGGATTTGTTTTGCGCTTCTTTAGTTCTCCCTTTTTCCATATTAAAGTATATGTATTTCAATACAATGTCATTACAGTCCCTGTCGGTGTAATGGTCAAGGGGTTGGCAGCATAGCTAGTGTGTATAGTTCTAAGTGTATAGTTAGTAGAGATGCTCAGGCTTGGTTCCCCGATAACCAAACACACCCAAACTTAGCAGATCCGAGTATGGAACCAAGGCGGCTCGGTACTTTCCTGCTCCCTTGGAATTAAAAACGAGGCAAAACGTCAACATTACGTCGTCGGATCTTGCGAGATTTGGATTCTATAAGTACCGCCCTCCATGGCGATTCAGTGCCATTTCACAGAGGGCAGTGTCATAGGTAGAATAGAAAGAGGAGGGGGTAGCAGTGTTCTTCAAAGTCTACAGTGAAATTTAGGAGAGCTCCATTGCCCCATTGCTAATTGTCATTGCTGAAATAGAAAGAATTAATAGGTCTGGCAGGCCGGGTCTTCTAAATCTGCAGTCCCATAATGTACAGTGTTATATAGGTAACACACAAAGAGGAGAGCTCCATTGCATCATTGCTAATTGTCATTGCTGAAATCCAAATACTAGGGCTGGCAGGCTTGGTCTTCTGAATTTACAGTCAAAATGTACGTTGTTATATAGGTTACACACAAAGAGGAGAGCTCCATTGCTAATTGTCATTGCTGAAATAGAAATAATAGGACTGGCAGTCTTGGTCTAAATCTGCAGTCACATTGTACTGTACCATAGCTCACTCAGAAACAGGAGAGGTGGCAGGGTTCAGTGCTGAAACAGAAATTGTAATAATAGGGCTGCCAGTGTTCTTAAAAGTCTCCAGTGTCATTCTACTGTGCCACAGCTCATACAGAAACAGGAAGGGTGGCATTGTTATTGTCACTCTCCAGTCTCAGTCATGATGATACTAATCCCTCTACATCATGTTTTAAAGTCTATGTTCAAGTGCATAGTGGTTTTAAGTCAGGGAAACAAAAATATAAATAAAAAGCTTGTACCTTTTTTTAAAAAAAAAACACCTCTCTAATACAAGTAAAAGTTTACTGAAGAAACACATAAAATTGCCAACATGCCATTCTACCTAAACTATTACCAAACATGCCAGTATCAGCTAGCTCCCTTCTCTCAGCTAGATCTCAGCACCTGCAATCTATACTGTTATCATATTTACCCTCATCAGTATGTACATCATCCTCAAACAATACTAATTCATCCCGGCTGTAATCCACCATCACAGAAGTCTGTGTACTTTGATCTAATTGTCGGTAATGACCTTCCTCATGGAATTTGTAGTTCATTTTAAGGAAGAGCTGTCACGAGTTTTGGATAATTCTTTTAGACCAGACCAAATGTCAAAATGTTGTGCAGACTCATCTGCATCACCACTGGGTGTCTTGGGAAAGCTAAGTTTTTCCTAGCAGCAAATTCCAGAGAAACTGAAGGAGGAGACGTCATTGTGTCATGAATCACTTGAGCTGTCAGCTTGCTGACCAGTAGCTCATTGCCTCTCTTGAGATCTGGGTCAGTTGGAAAGACATAGCTCTTAAACGTAGGATCAAGCACAGTTACCAAAATGCAATGATCCGATTTTAAGATGCTGATAATTTTTGGATCCTGGTTATGCTAATAAAGTACTTAATCTACAAGTCCAACATAAGTAGCGGAATTGCTTTGTTTCATTTCCTCCTTCAATTTCTCTTGCTGCTTTTCAAAAAGTCTAATTAGGGTTATCACTTGACTCAAGCTAACAGTGTCTGCAGTCTCTTCACAGGTGTCTACTTCGAGCGGTTTTAGCACCTTGCACGACACGGAAAGAATTCTCCACTGCGCTGGACTAAAGTACATTCCCCCTAAATTCTATTCTTCTTGCAGCTGCTGCATTCTTCTGTATGCTGTTGCAGAATCCCAAAAATGACCCTAAATATTTTGGGACACAGACAACATCGCCTGCATGTCATTGTCATTTTTTATAAAGTTCTGTACCACCAAGTTGATTGTGTGAGCAAAACAGGAAATGTGATGGAATTACCCCCGCCATAATGCTCTAACAATATTGGTGGCATTATTAGAAATCACATATCCTCAGGAGAGTCCAAGCAGGATAAGCCATGTTGCAATGACATCCCTTAGTTTTTCAAACAGGTTGTCAGCGGTATTACCTCTGACGTGCGCCTTGTCTCGTCTCTGATAACCACCTCTCACTCCCGCCTTCAAGACTTCTCCCGTGCTGCTCCCCACTTATGGAATTCCCTACCATGCTCAAACAGACTTTCCCATAGCCATCACATCTTTAGATGCTCTTTGAAAACCTATCTCTTTTTTTAGAGGTGACTTTATCCTCTATAACACTATTCACACTAATGCACCCTAACTACTATCCCAATCTCCACACTGAGCCACACTTGCTCCTCTTCTTTCAGCTGTGCCCTCTTCCATTTAGAATGTAAGCTCTCTAATGAGCAGGGTCCTCCATACTCTTTGTTTTCATGTCTCCATTCATTTTGTCTGCCTTGTCTGTTCTTGTTTAACTTATGACTTGTTTTATGTATGTCCTTGCCTTTCCTACTGTAACGTGCTGTGGAGCACTGTGGTGACTTACAAATCTACGATAATAATAATACTAATATGACTACTGCTACTACTACTACTACTAATAATAATAATATGCCTCTTAGTGAAGCATATTAGCCTGCCTCTGACAAATGTAATGTACTTGGGTACATGCTGCTGCTGTTCCTGCTGGTGAAGACAAATCACCAACCCAGTGGGCTGTCACAGTCATGTAATCTTTAGTTTGCCCAGTTCCGCTTGTCCACATATCTGTGTTTAAGGGTACAGTGGGTAGAATGGAATTTTGTAGCCCAATAATTAAATTTTTACGAACCTTCTGGTAGAGGTGAGGAATAGCTTTTCTAGCAAAATGGTGTTGTTATGGAATTTGGTAACAGGGACACAAGACCTCAAGTAATTTTCTAAAACCAGCTGCATTAATATTGGATATTGGACGCAGATTTAATACTAGCATAGTCGCCATTGCATCAGTGATCCGCTTTGCTACTGGGTGACAGCTTACATACTTGCTAAGGATTGCTTAACATTAAATTGTTGTCAACTGCTAGTAGTCTTCTTCTTGGTCTGTTTCTGGGTTGAAGATTCACCCCTCAGCAGCAGGAGCAGTGGGCCTAACGTTCAAGGATTCTTCTGAGGAGTCCTGGATAGGGGAGGAGTTATCTCGCATTAGCAACTTGGAGGCAGTACTATCTCCGATCACTTGTGAGGATATTGATAATGAATGTGTTGGGGGTGTAGACTGCAGGTGCTGGGATCTGGATGAGAGAAGGGAAGTAGCTGATGCTGGACTGCTTGTTGTTTTGGTTTTTTTTAACATAAGTTTCTGATTTTCCCAAGAGCTGTCCATGAGCTCACTTCAAATGGCGTAACATGGATGAGGATCCTAGATGGTTAAGTTCCCTACCCCTACTGACTGTGGCTTTACAATGCTACAAATGACTAGACAACAGTTGTCAGAATAATTCCACACATAAGAGGTGGATTTGCTGGTGTTATGCCTAGGCATGGCAGTGGCCTTCTTATCACTGGCAAGATCTGCTGCAGTCTTTGTTTGAAAGTGTATGAAAATAATATTGTGACCTGTGGGGTGGTCGATATTGACTGTAAATGACTTAAAATTTGTGTTATTGAGGTTAATGTTAATGTAGGAACAAAAAATGATTACAATTATGTTATTTTAGCACATTTTAGCTATTTTTCTAAAAAAATACAGATCCAAAACCAAAACCAAAACACGAGGGCGATTTAGCCAAAACCAAAACCAAAACACGAAGTTAATCCAGATCCAAAACCAGAACACGGGGGTCAGTGAACATATCTAATAGTTACAAGTGTAAAAAAAGGAAATAGCATAATTCGGCATTATATCCGAGTTAAACAGGAGAAAACAGGAGAAGAACATTCTGCAATATTATCACAGCTACACAAGGACAACAGTCAGTATTTACCTGAAACTCCATATTCTGCTCCTGATGTTTCCTTCTCTCCCTGGCTACAAGCTTTACACCACAAGAACACTGTTTTGAACTCAGCTCATGAAAGTTTTTTTTATCTGTCAGTTTATTTTCACTGCAAAATCCCCTCTGTTTAATCAGCCTGCTCTACTACTTCCTCAGCCACTCCCTACACATGCTTCAGCTATTTCAGTCCTCTAGCTCATCATTGTACTTTCAATTCTACTCAAAGCTTTGTCTGCCATCATAAGCATGAAGAAATAAAACTGACTTTGAACCACTCTCCTCTCTTATGACTCTGCAGAAACTCAGCTACTCCATCACCTGTTCTTTATTACTCTCCATTCAACACTTCCACCCACATCATTACTCCTTGCTGTGCAGACATCCAGGAATAAACTACATATACTGCAGCCTCACTCTGCACTACTTCTCTGATTACACAGGACATTGCAATTAGGTAATTCTTTTAATTCTCTAATTTTTTTCTATTTTACTCCAAAATATTTTTATTTCTCTCTTTTAATGGCATTATCTTTAGGACTATATCATCCCTCACCCATCCTGCAACACACACCTCTATCCACATTACCCCTTCATTACTTCACTCACCTCTACTTAACACTCATAAACTCTTTTTCTATTTAAATTCATCTTACAATCATCTTTCCTGTCTTACTTCCTCCCTGCTTCTATTAGCTGGTGTTATATCACCTAATCTAGGTCCCCCTCACTTCTCCCACACACATATATCTGAACGCTACAGAAATCCAGCAAACCTCAAACGCATCACCTGTCTCTCCTCTCTTCCAAAGTCCTTTAAATGTGCTCTTTGGAATGTTTGATCTGTTTGTAACAAATTTACCTCCGTACATGATCTCTTCCTCTCAAACAACCTAAATATTCTAGCAATAACAAAACCATGGTTTACGCAATCAGTTACTGCCTCACCTGCAGCCCTTTTACTTGATGGTCTCCATTTCACCCACACCCATAGACCAGGAGGCAGACAAGGAGGTGGGGTTGGACTAATTCTCTCCCCACAGTGGGGGTTCACAGCTCTACCTAATGTCTCAACACTCACATTCACATCTTTTGAAGTACATACTGTTAGGATTTTTAACCCGTTCTCTATGCGTGTTGCTGTCATCTATCATCCCCCTGGACCACACCAACAATTTCTTGAACACTTCTCTGCATGGCTCCCTCAACTTCTTATCCTCTGACATCCCCACCATCATCATGGGTGATTTCAACATCCCTATTTCTAACGTACATTCCAATGCTGCTTCAAAACTTCTCTCTCTAACCTCCTCACTTGATCTCTCACAGTGGATTGAATCCACTACTCATCAGGATGGCCACTGTTTTGATTTTGTTTTCTTAAGACTCTGCTCAGTTTCTGATTTTCTTAACACTCCTTTCCCCCCTCGGATCATCACATTATTAGCTCCTCGCTCACCCCCAGTTCTTTACCCTGCCCAGTGTAAAACTCTTCCAAGCCTCCTCAAACCCGCAGGAATATCAAGTCTATTGATTTTCTGCAGTTTTCCACCTCTCTCCAACACCTTCTCTCCCCAATTTCTATATTCTACTCCATTGATCGGGCAGTAACCCATTTTCACCAAACCCTAGCAACTGCCCTTGATCCAGTGGCTCCAGCGACACTACATACTCTGCGTCGACTTCGTTGCCAACCATGGCAAAATAGAGTAACACAAACTCTACAAAAGCTCTCGTAAAGCAGAACAGCCCTGGCGTAAATCTCGTACCTCTAATGATTTCATTACATATACTGGTATCTACCACTCCTATAGAAATTCTCTGGGCACTGCAAAACAAACATACTTCCAATCTCTCATCTATGCTCAGGCTTCTAGCCCCAAACGCCTTTTTAACACATTTAAATCACATCTCAATCCTCCCAACCCAAACCCTTCTACTACCATCAGTGCCCAGGATCTTGCTTCCTATTTCAAGGACAAAATAGATGAGATGATATTTGAAATGGTATCATCTCCCTCAACAAACAATCAGCTCAATTCCTTTGTTGCACCCTCTGACACTCTCTCTTCATTTGATCCCACATATGAAGAGGAAGTTTCTACTCTCTTCTCATCTTCCTACTTTACCTACTGTCCTCTTGATCAAATTCCCTCACAAATTGGTAGGTCCCTGTCTCCTGTGCTCATTCTACCTTTTAACTAAAATCTGTAATCTATCTCTCTCTCTCTATTGGTATTTTTCCATCACTATTCAACGTTACAGCGATTACTCCTGTTTTAAAAAAACAAAATTCTGACCCAAACTCTCTCAAATTACCACCCCATCTCTCAGTTCCCATACCCCTCCAAGCTTCTCGAGAGAATTGCCTACACTCGCCTCACACACTTTCTTACAGCAAACAACCTACTGGATTCTCTTCAGTCAGGCTTTCGCTCTCAACAATCCATTGAGACTGCGCTGACCAAGGTTGTCAATGATTTAATCACAGCAAAAACCGAAGGCCATTACTCTCTTCTAATTCTCCTGGATCTCTCTGCTGCATTTGACACTGTTGACCACTCTCTTCTCATACAAATGCTACAATCCCTATGTTTTGAAGGCTCTGTCCTATCCTGGTTCTCATCATACCTATCAAATCACTTTTGTTAATTTCTCTGAATCCACCTCTGCTCTACTTCCTTTATCAGCTGGGGTACCACAAGGCTCAGTCCTAGGTCCTCTGCTATTCTCTATCTACAACACTTCTCTTGGAAAACTAATAAGCTCCTTTGGATTTCAGTATCATCTCTATGCAGATGATACACAAATATATCTATCCTCTCCTGATCTTACACCATCTGTGTTGTCTCGTGTTACTGACTGTCTTTCTACCATTTCATCATGTATGTCTTCTCACCGACTCAAACTCAATCTTTCAAAAACTGAATTAATAATATTCCCACCCAAAAACAGAAGCTTCCTGCCTGACATTTCTATTTCTGTTGATAACATGACCATAAATCGCATCCCGCAAGCTTGCTGCCTAGGTGTAATCCTTGGCTCACAACTATTATTTATTCCCCACATCGACTCTATATCTAAATCATGTTACATACATCTAAAGAACATTTCCAAAATATGCACATATCTCACACAAGACACTGCAAAAACCTTAATTCATTCACTCATCATCTCCCGCATTGACTCTTGTAATTCCCTCCTTACTGGTCTTCCCAAAATCAGACCCCTACAATCTATTTTGCACGCAGAAGCTATATTGATTTTCCTTGCAAACCATTCTTCCTCTGCTGAGCCACTCTGTCAGTCTCTACATTGTTTGCCTGTATTTCAACAAATCCAATATAAAACTCTTCTACTAACATACAAGGCCGTCAACAAAATTGCACAGGACATACGTCTCCTCACTTGTCTCAAAATATCTCCCAACACTACTCCTCCATTCTGCACAAGATCTGCGTCTTTCTTCCACTCTCATCACAGCCTCCCATTTACAGGACTTTTTTTGGGCTGCACCCACTTTATGGAATTCCCTCCCTCGCACAGTAAGACTTTCCTCTAGTCTTCAAACCCAAGCGTCCTCTGAAAACCCACCTCTTCAGACAAGCTTATAATATTCCTCAACCAGCATCTTAATCTCCCTGTGTTACCCTATTACCACCATCTACACAGCTAACACAAGACAACAACCCTCTGACCAACATTGCTGTGTGACTGATCACACAGCCCACTCAATACTTTTTACCCTTGCATTCTACCTGGTCCAATGTGCAATATGATGTAGCACATGCCCTTGTGTTTCAAACTCCAATTGTCCCATAGATTGTAAGCTGGCGAGCAGAGCACTCTTACTTCTCTGTCTGTAAGTATTACCCAGTATTGTTTTATTAATGTTTGTTCCCAATTGTAAAGCGCCATGGAATTTGCTGGCGCTATAAAAATAAATGTTGTTGTTGATGATGATGATGATGATGATATAAGAAGTATCCGAATACTTTTGCCCATATAGTGTATTTAGACCCCAGGGGCCTGATTCATCAAAGCACGCATACTGAGCGCAAAGTGTGTCCGTGTTAAAACGCACATAAATCGGCTTTCTGCACTCCAGGATCCTTCAAGCTACAGATCTCAAGATATGACCAATGTTGAATTCAGGTGTAGGTCTGCTCTACTCTGCTACACAAGGCACAACACAATACGTCTAAAAATAAAGTGAATTGTAAATTTGCCAAAGAACGCACAGTAAACTAAAATATAGAATTGATGCGACCAGTTACAGCACTTGGGTCATGAGTTTAATTCCCGAAAATGGCCTTATCTGTGTGCAGTTTGTATGTTCTCTCCATGTTTGCATGGGCTTTCACTGGGTGCTCCAGTTTCCTCCCACACTCCAAAAACACACTGGTAGGTTAATTGGCTGCTATTAAATTTCCCTTAGTCTCTCTTGGTCAGTGTGTGTGTATGCTAGGGGATTTAGATTGTAAGCTCCAATGAGTGAGTTCTCTGTACAGCGTGGCGGATTTAGTGCCGCTATATAATTGAATAGATGATGGTGATGATGCCTAGAGCTGTATTCAGACCAGGCTGTGTGCGCATACGTTTGGCATGCCCTTACTGTAAAATACCTACAGCAAAATGCCCCTGCCCCATCACATTCACTCCTGGAAATCCTAGACTACAGTAAGTGTCCTTTGCATTCGTATCTGGAGCGGACAGGGTTGCGTTTACTGGCGTATGCCCCGGTTCTGGGCGTGAGCAGACTGATTTTGCATATATATACAATCAAATTTGGCAGGTACATGCCTTGAACAAATCTGGCCCCAAGTGAGATATACATGAAGTACATTGTATTAATGACTTTAATTCATAAAATAATAGAATTAACTTCATTAATACAATGAAGTTTATTCAAACCTAATGTGGAGGACTATTTGCAATTATTTAATCTCATTGGATTTTTGCAAACAGACATTATGCCTGTCATTTGCATCATAACGCCTAACATGACAAGTACTGCATTGTTTTATAGTTTTATTATATGCATTTATAATTATATTATAAATAATTGATGTACTTGAAGAAAGAAAAAAAGTGGATCCATAAGAATTTGTAGAAGAATTTGTCTCATGACGTTCACCATTACATTTCTAATTGTGAAGTTTGTGGATATTTTACATTTCTTCATAACAAACCATTAGGATTGATTTTTCTTGTTCCAATTCTTACCAGACAATATACTTAGACTTTATAAATGCATGGGTATACCACTAACTTGGTGGTAGTGGACATAATAACAAAGGAAATCCATTGTAGAAGTCACACACTTTTGACATATCTGACAATATCATGCATTAATTTTTTCTTCTACATGGAACCCTAGAAAACATTTTCTCACTCAGATCAGTTGATGCTCAATTATGGCATTTGCTTTTTTCCCTTTTACATATCAATCTGAATCTTTTATATACATTTCATCATCAGACTCATAGACCAATCAAATCTTAAAACAATATCTATGCTGCTATGTCTATTTTTACACATTAACTGGCTTCACTTATTGCCTATGGGGGGATTTGCTTTTAAACTCACAAAACATTCAATGACCAACCAGAATATTTCCTTCAGTAAGTTTAGATACTATATTTCAAAACTGCCAAACTTATTATCTCTTCTAACCATCCATATCAGAAGGTGTTCAAAAACTCAATTAGATGCTTACGCCTTCTAAAAATTCTGTTCATTTTGCAACAGCGATATGCCACTACAACTAATCATTATTGACAGATAGGGCTCTCATTTCAAGCAGGTGACAAAGATTGGCTATCAACTCAGTATTATCATCATCATCTTCATCTTTGAAGCTGAGTCCCCTCCTCCAAGTTGTTATTGCTCAATTTAATGCAGTCACTTTTAAAGTTCACTTACTTTAATTTCTTCATATTAACTTGTTCACTACCTTTTCCTGTCCTACTCCTTCAGTCTCTTTGAGATTATTATAAGCTGGTTCCCTCCTTATGATGCTATTCACTGCAGAGTGTGGGTTTCTCCTTCCCCTACACTCTTTGATCAAGTGACCAACAAGGAGGCAGAGCAGGCTTCCTACTGTCAGCTAGTTGCAACTTCTATGTCAACCCCTCCCCCAGAGTCTTTCCTTTCCTTTTCCTCCTTTGTAGTTTACACCATGCATCTGTTCTCTCCCCTTCACCTTACATTATTGTCTTCTATTTCCCCGCAGGCCAGTTTTCCCAATTCCTCTACAACTTCACTGCCTGGCTTTCTTATTTCCTTTACACTGATTTACGCACTATTATTTTAGGAGATTTTATTATCTCCATTGACAATCCTACTGGTACTGCCTCTAAACTCCTAACACTTAATTCCATCTCTGGTCTCTCACATTGGATAACATCTCCCACCCATCATGAGAGACACTCCCTGGACCACGTGTTTTTCCATCTCTACAATTACTGATGCTTCTCAAATTACCCTCTCGCTCTCTGACCACAACTTCCTTTCCTTCTACTTCACCTTTTATCCCGCACCCCCACCTGCACGCAAATCCATGTGTTCACAGCAACACCAAAACATCATTGATCTAATCGTCTTTTAAGTCTCACTTGATCCAATTCATTTTCCTATTTCTACCCTCTACCGAGTTCTGCCGTAATGCTGCTGTTTCATTCTACAACACAACACACACTGCAGCCCTACACAAGGGCAACTCCAGCCACCACATATCACCAATGGAGAGAATCTTGCTCCAACGTAGAGTTTTTCCATTACAAATGTATCCTCTCTTCTTAATATTCTGACTTCTTTCTCACCAAGCAAAACTAATTTACTAATATCCACCTAGTCCACCAATACCCTTTGCCTCTTTGCTCATATCCAACAGCCTTCCTTTCTTCCTTCAGTGCTTATGAATTGCCAACTTTCTGTGCAGAAATCTTCTCTTGCCAGATAACCTAACACCCAACTTCACCCCCTTTCAGTTACCCACCATTAGTTCGTTCTCTCCTGTTACTGGAGACAAAGTCTTCACAATTCTCTCTTTATCTTACCTTCTTCCTCCACTTTTCATCTTCATACATGCACTCATCTCTTTCAAGAAACATCTCTTGACCCTTCCTTACCCTCCAGCTAGCATCTCATTTCGCTAATCTCGTTTGCTTACATGAATTACATGATCAGCTTGTATAAGACTACCTAACCCACTTTCTTTCCATTCAGTCTCTTCTCGACCCTCTGCAATTGGGCCTCCACCCTCTTCACTTTACCAAGACTGCCCTTACTAAAGTGACCTATGGCCTACTTACAGCTAAGTCAAAGGGTCACTTTTCCCTAATCATTGTCATTGTCCTCTCTGCTTCTTTTGATACAATTGACCACCATCTTCTCCTTGACACACTCCACCCCCTTGACTTTGGCAGCATTGTCCTCTCCCAGTTCATCCAGTAACTTTCTGAACTGTCTCCACAACTGATACATCCTCCCCTTCATTTGGCCTTTTATACCTCTTGATGATTTAGGTAGGACTAGAAGAATGGTCAAGAGAGTGGCAACTACAATGTAATGCAAAAAAATACAAAATCATGCACTTGGGTCTCAAAAAATCCAAAGACTAAATATAGTATAAATAGCACTATAATGGAACTGCTGAGGAGGAAAGGGATCTAGGAGTCACTAATTCAGGTGACATAAAGCAGGTAAGCAATGTAACCAATGAGGAAAGCAAGTCAGATCCTTGGTTACATAGATAGAGGAATCAGTAGCAGAAACAAATAAATAATATTGCCACTGTATAAGTAATTGGTACGGCCTCATCTAGAATATTGTGTTCAATTCTGGATGTCCTATTTCCAGAGGGATAGAAATACATTAGAGACTGTACATAGAAGGACAACTAAAATTGTGCATGGCCTACAGCACAAAACATACGGGGAAAGACTAAAAGATTTTAATATGTATAGTTTGGAGCAGAGAAGGGAAAGGGGGGACATGATAGAACCTTTCAAATATATCAAGAGTTTGAACAAGGTATATGACGGAAACATTCTCAAAAGGAATTATTAGAACACAAGGACATGCACTAACACTGGAGGAAGTAGGTTCAGAGGAAATCTGAGGACAAATTACTTCACAGAAAGGGTAGTGGATAAGTGGAATAGCCTCCCATCAGAAGTGGTAGAGGCTAATACAGTAGAGCAGTTTAAACATGCTTGGGATAGGCATAAGAATATCCTTATAAAGAATAAAGGATCACAAAAGATTTGAGGTTACAATAGGTTAATAAAACAATGGGCAGACTAAATGGACCAAGCGGTTCTTGTCTGCCATCAAATTCTATGTTTCTTCTCTCAGTGAACTACTATGATCCTTTTTCCAATTCTATATAAATAACAAACAAAACTAACTTTCCCCTGACCTCTCTCCTTCTCTGCTATCCCATGTCTCCAATTGCCATCTCCAAAACAGAGCTCATAACCCTCCCCCTTCTTAGTGTCAGCACCCCTCTTGTAGTTTCCCTCATGGGTGACAACATCACAGTTTCCCCTGTTCCCCAAGCCGACTGTGTTTTGTCTACCTGTCACATACTATTATCAACTCCCAGCATCCAGGGACTGCTACTGTCTGCTAGTATCTACCATAACCTTAAGTGCCTTACTCTGCTTTAAACATTACGGACTTAATCTTCCATCACTGCTGCTATATGCCATTTACTGTTATCTACTTCAAGCTTCCAGGGGCTACTAATCCAGTCTGCTATTACCTCCCATAAAAGAGCTGCATTTTTCTGCTTCTATTATTATAAACTGTTAAAACTTTCATTACTGATGCTACCTGCCTGCTATTGTTATCTTCTCACAGCTTCCAGGTACTACTACTCCTGTCTGCAGCTTCCCATCACTAAAACTGCATCACTCTGCTTCAAAAAGTACGAACTGTTTGACCTTCCATTATTGATGTTACATGCCTGCAAGAGTTGTCTGCTTTTTCTCATTTAAGTTCCCCACCCTGAATGATCATTGTCCATCCATTAACCACACCACCTGGCATTCAGCATTTGTAGCTCACTTTTTATTTTTAAATATTTTGTTGCATTTCACCCCATGAATCAGATTAGTTTTAACACTGTGCTTTGCTTGGCTATAGGTCACCTTTGAATGTCCTTGTTTGCATTATCTTTGAGGCCACAGCTTTACAAAAATGTTTGATCCAAAGGCATCATTACATTTCTGCACAATCACAGATAGTGTCCTGTAGAGATGGCCTTTATGAGATGAATGGATAAACTGGTGGCATGTAATACAATGTTCAAATAAGTTTGCTTAAGGTATATGGACGTTTAAATAATATCACTCTAACAACTGCAAATTGTGAAATCTAGAGGTTTGGCTCTAACGTGAGTGTAAAATTAATCCTTTAAGTAATTCTGCAATGACATTCCAAGGTATAATTATGTAATATTTCCACTACTCCAGATATAGGTTTGCATAAAGTGTGAGTACAGGACGCCCCCCTACACCTTAATGTGTAATAAGCTTCAACATGAGTACTACCAGGAAATATGCTAATATACTAATTCCTAAATGTCACACAATTAATTATTATTATTATTATTATTCATATTATTATTCATATTATTATTATTACTTCTCTAATATTTCACTACAGGGCTACAACTAACTATATTTGAAAGTCCATTCTGTGCTAATATTGCAAATTTAAATGCTGTAGCTACTATGACCAGGGCCACAGAGAGGGGAGGGGCGGGTACATTTTACCCAGGCCCAGCCAGGCCAGGGGGCCTGGGCCGGGCCCTCACTGCTGATTTAAAATGTTTCTTTTTTTTTCATTTTTTATCTTGCGATCTTTTCTTTTTTTTTGTTTTTGCCGGGAGGGGCTTTGAGGGGGGGCTTTGGGGGGGTCAGTTGGTGGGGGGAGCTGGAAGAAAAAAAAATCATACTTGCGCGATCGCGGCGCCGGCGTCCCTCCTCTCCTCTCTTCTCCATTCACCATTCACCTGGCTGCGGCACTACTCACTGACTTACGGGCGTGACTTGATGACGTCTATAGTGCTATAAAGAAGGGGAAGAGAGGCACAGAGTTTAAAAAAAGTGGAGAGAGGCACAGAGGGGAAAAAAGAGGGAGAAAGGCACAGAGGAAAAAAAAGGGGAGAGAGGCACAGAGGAAAAAAAAGGGGGGAGAGAGGCACAGAGGAAAAAAAAGGGGGAGAGAGGCACAGAGGGAATAAAACGGGGGAGAGAGGCACAGAGGGAATAAAGGGGAAGAGAGGCACAGATGAAAAAAAGGGGGAGAAAGGCACAGAGTGAAAAAAGGGGGAGAGAGGCACAGAGTGAAAAAAAAAGGGGAGAAAGGCACAGAGGGAAAAAGAAAGGAGGGAAAGCAGCATGGAGGGCGCAGTGTAAGCATAAGGGGGCACAGTGTAGTTGTGAAGAAGGGGCACAGTAATGTGTGTGATGGCACAGAGGGCTTGTTGCAATGTAGTGAGTGTGAGGTAGGTGGTGGCTAGCTAATGGGTGCTATTTTGTTTGTAGGGTGATGGTGAGGCAATTTAATAGTGGGGACTATTAATTTAGGATGGGGTGGTTTGAGGGCTATTGAATGTTGAGGTGAGTTTGGGGAGAATGAGGTCTATTTATTAAATGTGACTATGCATTATTTAATGGCAGTGATGGTTGTGGGAAATAGGTATTGTTGGGGCTGTTTGCAGGAAGGGAAATAAGTTTATTTATTAAATGCGATTACTATTATTTTAATGTTGGGGCTGGAGGAAGGCCTAATTATTAATCGTGGGTGCTATTGATTTAACGCCAGGGCTGGCTGTAATTTTCTAAATGTAGCCATTTTTTTTCCCAAATAAGTCCTCCAACATTCCAGGATCGCGACAAGCCACAACTAAAGAAACGAGCAGCCACAGGTGGTGAAAGTGAGAAGAACAGGTAGGATAGTCTGTCAAATGTTCTGATTCTAGTGGGACAATCCTGATTTTTGGTGAGTGTTGTGCCCAATGTAAGGTGCAGGCCAAGACTGAACTCTTTCTGTACACATTGCATACTTTCTATACTACACAGTGGTGCTAGATGTCCTGAAAGTCAGGAGTGCTTGGACATATGTCACGCTCCGGTGAATTCAGGTCCTAGTGATTTTGATGTGTTAGCCACGCCCCAATGGCACATTGCCATGCCCCCAATTGTATGACCACACCCCTGAAAAATTTTGCGCAAATATTTTTAGCTTACTCAACTGTGAGGGGGGCCACATGAATTTGTTGTACCGGGGCCCTGAATTCCTCTTGGCAGCCCTGACTATGACATTAATGGTAAATATGCATATTGGTTAGTCTTAGTATAGATTTAAAATATATTTCCCAAGGTGTCTGGCAGATTTATAACAACATTATAAATACATATTGATGACTGTACTTATAATAAATTACTTAATTATGTAGGGGGATGCAGGGGGCTCCTTAATAAGTTTATGATTGTATTTTAAAGTTCCTTTAAACTTTGTATTGATGAATGAATATACTTGTAATTAGACAACATCGTTAAAAGACCAAGACGCTTCAACAATGGAATTAAGAACTAAGAACATTGGGAGAAATTATTTGATATTGTTAACCAATGTGACCAATTCATTGAATGTCTAAAATGTTGACTACCAATCACGCCACTTTGAAGCCACAGGTGATTTTTTAGAATTAGGACACATGCGCACTATCAAATAAAAGATACCAACACATGTGCACTATATATTTTACTAATGAAGAGAGATTATTTAAAGCTAGGCATAGAGAGACATGGTTATCCCCCCGATGAAATTCATTTACAGATGAATACAAAACGCATGGGGTTCACTTGATGTCCCTAATGTTTGGCCTTCCTATTTCTACTAGTATTAACATCTATCTTTGGATTTCAACTTCTTTGCACGGGTAGACTGAGAAAACCATTGTGGCTGAGACCCTAGGATTTTACACGAGATCCAGATAAACATTACATATTATAATTTTGGCATGCAGACACTTTTGTTTTGTTTTTTAAATACTGGGTCATCTTGAACTACACTATTGGAATTTTATGTTTCTATATATCATATATATAGATGTCATATGAGGTTGATTCTGTACAAGGAAGAGACCAACAAAATATCTCAAGAAAACGCAACTGGACCTTAATATACACATATTTTTACATAATCAAACATTTTCATTTGCATAGACCCTTTTCAACATTACACAGACCCCTTTTCCATTGCACAATACTGTGCCTCAGGATTAGTTTTAGACCAAATGAGAATCTGGGAAACAGTCACCCTCCTATATATTGAATGATCAGTGGCTCCTTGCAATTTCATGTGCCCCATTGTCAGCCACTTTTTTACCATCTAACTGCCTGTCATACTAAGTTGATGATCAACAAGTAAATTGGTTAAAACTGCATATTCAGAAAGCTTACATAAATATGAGACATTATAATGTGAAATGCTTTTTTGGGATCTACATTCAACTATGGAACCGTATGGCTGTCAGGATCTGCCTCGCTTCCTCTGCAGCATTGTGTCAGGATGCTACATCACAGCTGTGCTGTTTCATGTTGCTGTGCTGTGCTCAGGGCCGGACTGGCCATCTGGCACTTCTAGCAAATGCCAGAAGGGCCGATGGCTAGATGGGCTGACCCGACACTTTCTGGTACCAGCCACCTCTGTTGCGTGCCGGATGAGGGCTTCTCTGCTCCCTCCCTCCTTATCATCTGCATTGTACCCTGCAATCTGGACACAGGGAGGTCGCGTTTGGGGTGCCACGATTCTCGCGGGGGGGGGGGGGGCAATTGCAGCAAATTTCGTGTAGGGGGTGCCGCGTTTTTTTCGTGTGTGGGGATCACAGGGGGGGATCACGAGTTGAGAAAACCAGAGGGGAAGAGGTGCAGGGAGAGGACTGAGAGAGCCAGGGGGGAAGTGGGTGCAGATAGAGGGGTGAGAGCCAGGGAAAAAGGCGGTGTAGGGAGAGTAGCAAGAGCCAGGGAAAAAGGGTGTGTAGATAGAGGGGTGAGAGAGCCAAGGGGGAAGGGGGTGCAGACAGAGGGATGAGAGAGCCAGGGGGGAAGGGGGAGAAGGAAAAGGTTGTGAGAGAGAGCCAGGGGGGAAGGGGGAGCAGGAAGAGATGTAAAAGAGTCGGGTGGGATGGGGGAGGAAGAAGAGGTGTGATAGAGCCAGGAGAGAAGGGGGAGCAAGAAGATGTGTGAGAGAGCCAGGGAAAAAGGGGGAGCAGGAAGAGGTGTGAGAGAGTCAGGGGGAAAGGGGGAGCAGGAAGAGGTGTGAGAGAGCCAGGGGGGAAGGGGGAGCAGGAAGAGGTGTGAGAGTGCCAGGGGGAAGGGGGTGCAGGAAAACATGTGAGAGCCAGGGGTAGGGGGTGCAGGAAGCGGGGTGAGAGAGCCAGGCGGGTAGGGGGTGCAGGAAGGAGGGTGAGAGAGCCAGGGGGAAGGGGGAGCAGGAAAAGTTGTGAGAGAGCCATCGGGGAAGGAGGAGCAGGAAGATATGTGAGAGAGCCAGGAAAAAAGGGGGCGGAAAAAGAGGTGTGAGAGAGCCAGCGAAAAAGGGGGAGCAGGAAGAGGTGTGAGAGAGCCTGGGGGAAGGGGGTGCAGGAAGAGGGATGAGAGAGAAAGGGAGGTAGGGGTTGCAGGAAGAGGGGTGAGAGAGCCAGGGGGGTAGGGGGTGCAGGAAGGTAGGTGAGAGAGCCAGGGGGGAAGGGGGTGCAGGAAAAAGTGTGAGAGAGCCAGGGGGAAGGGGGTGCAAAAAGACAACTGAGTGCCAGTGGGAAGGGGGTGCAGGAAGAGGTGTAAGAGAGACCGGGGGAAGGGGGTGCAGGAAGACGTGTGAGAGAGCCAGGGCAGAAGGTGGTGCAGGAAGACGTGTGAGAGGGACAAAGGAGAAGATGGTGCAGGGGCATAGGTAAAAGAAAGTGTAAAGGGAGAGACATCTTAAGAATTCGAATGTCATGGATGCAGCCATCATAAAACACAAGTAGTAATGAAGAATGGGAATGCACAGAGGGGACAAGTGTTAAAAAAATAAATTAAAAAAAATCAAGCCTTCATACTCCATTCACTTCTATTTTCTATACCCCCACTTCTAAATTTCCACTTCGATCACTTCCCTCTGTCCCTGATCCCGACTGCCTGTGTGAGCTGACAGCTGCTAATCCCTCCTCGCCCAGCGTGCCCAGTAGGAGAACAGAGCATTGGATGCCATAATCAGGTAAGTTCATATATTTTCACGTGTGCAATGTGTTTTTAACAATCCTTTCTTGAACTGGGGGCACTACTGTGTATCTAATAACCTTTAAAACACTATGTATTGCTCATTATTGCGCTGTAATGTTTCTTGCATATTTATCTGTACAGATAATTTTAATCAAGAGAAAAAAAACTGTTTGTCATAAATTTTATCTGTGATTGTTTCAATATATCTTTTTTTGTTTACATTGTAAATGGTGTATTACGCTGCTCCTGGGACTCACACTCTCAGTATCCGATATGATGTACCAATTTTTATTTGTGAATGAGTTTTTGTCTGGGCATTACTGTTGTTTGGGGGCACTACTGTATGGCATAATGTTATTTGGGGGCACTATTGTGGCATAATATGATTTGTGGGCACTCTTATGGCATAATATGATTTGGGGGCACTACTGAATGGCCAAATATGACCTGGGGACACTATGATGTGGCATACTATGACCTGGGGGCACTACATTGTGGCATAATATGAACTGGGGCACTACGATGTGGCATAATATGAACTGGGGGCACTACGGTGTGGCATAATATGAACTGGGGGCACTACGGTGTGGCATAGTATGAACTTCTGCCAAAGGCAAGTCTCTCATTGTTAAATATGACGGGGACCCAAATAAGTTACTGTACCGGGGCCAAAATTCCTCTTGTCGGCCCTGCCTGTGAGTCAAGGGGGTAGACGTCTCCAGGTAAATAATCTAAATTTTTCCTATCTATTCAAACTGATGGATGCAATTATCTCTCACCCACCTCAACTATCCCCCTTAATTTATATACTGTGTTATTTAAAATGAATAGAAAAGACGCATATCCAGTTACTGTGGTAAAAAAAAATAATTCTCTGACATTTTGCTGTAGATGGAAATACTTTTAATGCGGCCGTGTGGGTTCAAATGATCATTCAATATTTATGTTTTTTCTGATATATTTGTGAGAGAGACATTCTATTCATGTGGAATGATTCAAGAAAATTCTGCCATTACTATTTAATTGAGGGGAAAGGGTACCTGCTACCTATATGTGTGTAAGTACTCTGTTGTTGCTATTTTGTGGTAGATTTGAAAAAAGCAAAACATTGCTTTCCTACAATGGCATCTGTATAATTGGTGGTATTGCTGTAGTATAGGGTGGCCTGGTGGCGGCATTGTTGTAGTGTGTTTGGGGCTTAGTATTGCTACTAAGTAGGAGAGGGTATAGCTGTAATGTGGGGGTGATGCTGGTTGCTGTAATGTGGGGGGTGATGCTGGTTGCTGTAATGTGGGGGGTGATGCCGGTTGCTGTAATGTGGGGGGGGGTAATGCTGGTTGCAGTAATGTGGGTGGGTATTAATGTAGTATGAGTGTGTGTGTGGGAGGTTATTTATTACTGTAATTTGGGTACTAATAATGTATTGCCATGGTATTTATTGATTTAATTGGGATGCTAACAATGTAATGTTGAGGGTCATTAGGAGAAATAAATACCTCCCCACACACACACACACTCATACTACGTCATGTTGCACTGCACCAGCAATGCGCACTACGCCAGCATCAGTGTGCAACAATATAGTGCATGGAGCCCATAACCTGTGTGCTTTAAATGCCAGGGCTGATTTTTAGTCCCAGTCCGGCCCTGGCTGTGCTCCTGGTTCACCTGTTCCATCGGATTTCTTCATATTGCCTGTTTATCTCCCTCAGCCGTGTTCCTGGTATTTGCTTTCTGCATCTCCCTGCAATTCTCATTCTATACCTTCACCATCCGGTTTGTACCATCCTTCAATAAACATTGTGTGTTTCACCATATTCCGGGCTCCTTTGCTGTGATTTCTGCATTAAAGTGTGACAATGGTTCCAGGGATACATACCTTTTAGTACCTATTATAAAATCTGTCATCAAGAGGGAAGGGTCAAAGCATGGAATCTTAACCATTAACATTTATTACTCAAGTACAGAAAGATAAAACTGAACACCAAGGTCCAATCAGACCCATAGTGTATTATCCATACATAGAAGTTGTTGTATTTACTTACCTCTTCCTTTCCAGCTTGCCAATGTAAGTTTCTTCTCAAGAACCATGTAGACCTGAGGTCATATGGTGTATACATGTTGTTTCTACCTTTCCCTTTACAGTTTGTTTCTGTAAGTCTGTTGAAAGAGTGAACACATCTAAAAGTCTCTGATACTACAGATTTATATTTTTAAAACTTGCCATTGCTGTTTAACAAAATATTCTGTGTGCCATAATAGTAAGAGAACATTTAAATAGTGTCTTAAAGCTGTAAACCTTAATCTGTGCATGCTTCATGAAACAACATTTCAGTACATACTGAATAAGTTAGAAAGTTATGAGAGTTCACATTGGAATAATGTGCCCTGAATTAGAAGCAGCCTTAAGTGTCATGTATGGATGGAACTATCACAGTCATGATTATTACTTATCTAGTTATACCATTACTATCATGACTTAATATCACAGAATTTTAATCTTTGTGGATCCATAACCCTCAAATATATCTAAGAATAGGCTCAGTGCTACTTTACTTTACAAATTACAACAATGTATCAATTATACTCTATATACCATGATATCATTTACCTGACAAAACTGAAATTAGTTATTTTTTGAATAATTATTAAAATTTATAGGAAAGAGGAAGAGGGGAGTTGTCTTATGTGGCCAAATAATATCACATATTTTGGTAATGTGTGAACCAAAGTAACTAATTTCCCAGGGGATCCAAATCATTTAAAACTTACTACACGAATCTTGATTTATCAAAATTGGTCTTTTCATAGTGTAAATAAATAAATTTTATTTGTTTAAACTGTTTTCCAACTAAGAGGTTCTCTCCAACGTGAAACTATTACTTGTCAAGCAGTCATAGAAATTATGTTAACTCATATTATGGAATTTTTATATAACAATGGAATTATTCCCACTAAAAAACAAATTCACTTATCCAATGTAAAGTCTAAAGTAAAGCCATAATATGTAATCCATATCATCTCTATTGGAGCATCCTCAGAAACAAGTATCTGGGACATGTCTGTGCATCTTATTCAACTGTGCAGGGATTGAAAACATTTTAAGAGCTTGTTCATTTTAGAACAATTTACAATTTGAGATTTTATAGGTTTTAAAAATACCTTGCCAAGTTTCATTTTCCAGATTTTCCCCAAGAATAGATTCCCAAGTAAAGTTTGTTAACATTTGTCTCAATAGCAAAATATGCTATAAGGCTTGTATAACACAGCAGATATAATATTCCTTCTCTTATGAAGTAGCAAAAAAATAGCTTTTACCTATGCCCTTAAAATCCTGTAACATATGCACAATTAATAAAGAAAGCGCTTATCAGCTTCAGAAGTGCATTAGCAATAAGCCAATGAGAAGCAGCTAACTAGTGCTGGCAACCATTATCGGCATGTATTTTAACATAGCAGGGCAACAGTATACCCTTTTAATCTCAGAGGATTTTGTGTATTATAACTGAGAAAAAATAAAATTTCCCACTTTGAAGTCCATAGACATTGACCAATGTGACCTAATGACCTGCAATAGTACCGCCCCAAATAATATGGTTCCCCAAAATGCCAGTCCATACAATATCACAAGAAAGTGGTAATACATTTTTTTTTAAAAGAATGGCCTCTCTCCCATATCCCCACTAGCTCGCCAAATATCATTGGAATCATGATGTAGAAATTAAGGTTCATGACATTCTGCTAACACAGTTACCTGCAGGAAGACTACATCAACACATTTTTCTTGACATGTGATAAAATTTGTCTAAGCTTTTGAGAATTACTGAGTCCACTGAAATAAATTTTAAAAATAATTAGTGCAGGCATCTGTCAAAAGAAGGAAAAGAAATAAGGAACTAGGGATATTTAAATTACTATTAAATCCAAATGCCTTAAAACTATAATATTAATAGATAATATAAATAAAATATTACAAAACAAGTTGATATTAATTAAAACAATTTCTCTCCATTGAAAGATGAAGGAGGGACAAACATTTTTTCCAGGGTCATATTATATCGTAATGAATAAAAGTATATTGTTAGATAAAGCTAGCATTAAACTTATTATCTCAAACTAAAGAGTAGTATTTTAACAAAAGCGTTTTCAGAAATAAATAAATATTGTAAATTAACTTTAAATACTGTTGTCAACATAAAATTCAGGAATAGATTACTGAAGGTCTTTATCAGTGCTTATTATAAGAGCATGTCATTTCATCACTTTAGTCGATATGTCTGCATGACTTCGAGACAACATTAAACTGACTGATTAAATGATGTAATTTCCTCTAGATGCTGGGAACTATTAGTACTCGTAGAGGGAGTACCCTTGATATGGATCCTTGAGAGATTATGGGATCCTCTGGTGCTTTTAAAAGTGAGTGCTCATGACCTTGAACCATGAGGAAGATCCATCTACTCCAGTCTCTCCTACATAAAAATTTACATCCTGGAGACTCAGAGAATGGAGAGGCAGGGCTCCAATGCTCAAATAGTTCGCATGCATAGCCCACAGAATAATTGCTATAATGTTTTCTCTTTCTGGGAAATTGCAATTCAAAAAGAAATGGCCATCAAATCCGTTAAAAGAATAATAACAAAGTTAATGATCTCATTTATTTGTGGTGTTAAGTATTATAGGTGATAAATCAGCATATATTGCCACATGCACTCATACAAAAGATTTGCTTTTTTTTCTCTTGCTGCTTTTAATAAATGGTCTCTTATTTCAAATGAGGTATACCTTACCATTATGTTAGGTGTAGGGAAGCTTTTGCACTTGTTATGTCCGTATTGTCAATACCAATAAATAATGTCCGATGCAATTAATGTGGTTCCAAAGCACAAAAAAGATTTAAAGCAAAATTTAGCAGAACACAATAATAATGCAAAGTACAACCAATACATATGTGTATTCCTGCTGAAGAACTGGTTTAAACTGACCCATCAGAAGAGTGCTTTCGAGTATTAATCTCATATTGCTCATAACTAGTGACCGCTAGATGCAATCGCTACTCTGTTGAAACCAGGTTACTGTTTATAAATTATGGATTAATATGAGACCAACTCTATATATGGACCTGAACCATAATTATCTTTACTGTAATATTATCTGTATATAAATAGCCTTTAATTAATTTATGAAATAATCGAGTGTGGATTGTAACTTTTTAGAAAATGTGTAGTATTTACAAGTGTAAGCGTAAATGTAAGTGTGTGCGTTTTTTCGCTGTGCGATTGCGTCATTAGACATGGCTTACTAATTGTAATCGCACAGTAAACCAATATTAATTAATTTAGCCGACTTCATCCAATTATTTGCCTTCCACACACCTTTTCAAAACTTTTGCTTAACTGTATAGGTTTTCTTTGGTTGAAACAAAGGACTTGCAAACTCTACCACACTGTCAGTGGAGATAGGAACCTGAGTCTTACATGTAGTGATGTCTTTGGAGAGCGCAAAGGATTACATATTTTGTGACAGAGTTACTGGTTTGAATGGCAGGTATTCATGTCCCAGGCTGTCTGACTTACATGTTTTTAAACCCAGGGAGATTGATTTGTATAGGAAGGAGATTCCAAAAGAGGGTTCGACTTCAGGAAAAGCTGGTAAGGGTCCCTAGTGTTTTGTATGGAGAGAGCAGGGTGTGCTTCATACAGAGGTCCAGTCCTGGTCTTCTGTTCTACAGGCTCACAGCAGACTGTTTAGGAGCTGCACCTGAGATGTGCTTGTTAAAAGGTCTGGGTCACTCTGAATCCTGGGGAGGAGGTTGGATGCCTCCTGAGAGCCACTGCTATGGTGAGCAACTTTGTTAATGTATATGAATTTGTGTGTGGGACATAAGGTCCTGCACTGTATAGAGGGTCTCCACAAATGTTTAAGTAAGTGCCGGACTGGCAAGGTTTTTTATTTATGTTTTGTTTACTTTCATTGTGCTAATAAAACTGGTTGAGGCCAGCTAAAACGAAAACCCTGCAAGTAAGTAATTGATGCTGTTCGTCGCCATCTACTACCTCAGGAGATGGTACCTATTCCCCTCACACGGTCACAATATATATATATATATATATATATATATATATATATATATATGTGTATATATATATATATATATATATATATATATATATATACATACATATATATATATATATATATATATATATATATATATATAAACATTAGGATCAAAATGCAGTCTCTCCATTCTGCAGACACTTTTAAATTCCTTTTATGTGATACACTCGAAAAGCAAGATTATACAACAAACCTTCAAATCTGTTATCAATATAAAAATAGTAGCCCCTTTGTTGAGATGACAATAACAAAAAGAATAGAAAATAGGAAGAACAGTGTCTGTGGGCATTCTCCTTAGTAAAGTTGTTAAGGCAACAAAAATCACAGTCAAGTTCATGGTTGCTTCATGGAAAACTGCAAAACCTCTATTAAATCCAACTGTGTATACAATTGATCATCGTGACCAATTGGATAACCTAACTGTGGCAGCATGGGGCATACAATAAGCAAAGACATGGCATGCTGAATCCTTTCTTAATAGGGCTAAACACAAAATAATTCCCAAATAGATGAGGACACATCTCTATAGAAAGAAAATTAGTGCATTTTCTTGATATTAATAGTGCCAGTCAGTGGATTGGAGAAAAAGGCAGGAGAAGGCAGACAAAACAAATCCACTGCTGTAGTGAAAGGGCTATGTTTACATGGCCTTAGAATTAGACATAATGAATACAATGAAAAAGTGTTAGTCTACAGATGAAATAACAAAGAAAACAGACATTATATACCTTCAGCTACTTATAAAATTCAAATTACAAAACAAATGATTTACATTTCTTTTAGCTAAACACGCCGTTTTCTGGGTTTTTTTAGAACATTTTTAGAATTGTTACTGCTTTTACTTTTTTTTTTATTGTAAAAAAACCTCTAAACTTGATTTTTTTCTTCTTTGCTATTTTGTCTTTTTAATAAAATAATTACTATAGCAGTGACATTCAGAAATATACATATGTGTCCCTGTCCCCCCTACTGTATGTTTTTTGTTTTTAGGTGTTGTATGCCTGTGTCTTTTTAGAATATCACAAACTTATTGTATGCAGTATAAAACAAACCAGCTGGCCAACCCTCTGTGGGTGGTAAGACAAGCAGATTTCACAGCCTGCTTGTATTTTGAAAGGACAGAACAGGATGGTCAGTTTGGGGCCCACATATACTACAATGTCAAGATAGTGTGATTGAGGATGACTCAATTGGCCAACCTGAATTGGTTGACCAGATTTATTTTCACATTCATATTCTTATTGGTTACTATGGACAACAGAACATTTTATATGTGCACCAGTTTTCATAAATGTCCTTCTGTGTTTGTTTTGTCCCACCATGGAATTTGAACATTTGCACAATTATGTGTTACAAAAAGACAAGATGGCGTTTAAAAATATTTTTGACAGGGATTATTTTGGCCCTTTAAATTCAATGCTATCGTATATAACCACTTAGTTAACTAACTATTGGTGGTGGCAGATTTGGACAAAGATAATGAGTGTGACATTTTAGAGATATTAATAGTTTTAGACAAACCAGGTTTTGTATGCTTTGTAGCACACACATCACACAGTTGAGTGCTGAATATATATTATGTATGTATACAAAGATTAGCCACAACATTAAAACCACCTGTCTAATATTGTGTAGGTCCCCCTTGTGCACCAAAACAGCTATGACCCTTTGAGGCATGGACTCCACATGACCTCTGAAGAAGGTCTGTGGTATCTGGCATCAAGACGATAGCAGCAGATCCTGTAAGTATGTGAGGTGGCGCCTCCATGACTCAGAATTATTTTTCCAGCATATCCCAAAGATGCTCGATTGGATGGCAATCTGGGGAATTTAGAGGCTAGCAAACTCCTTGAACTTTTGTATGTTCAAACACCATTTGTGCTACAGTAGCTCTTCTGTGGGATTGGATTTCGCTCTCCACATGCAACAATGAGCCTTAGATAACCTTGACCTTGTTGCTAGTTCACCAATTGTCCTTCCTTGGACCACTTTTGATAAGCACTAATCACTGCTATGACCCAGTCATCTAACCATTACAATTTGGCCCTTGTAAAAGTCTCAGGTCTTTATACTTGCCAATTTTTCCTGCTTCCAACACAACAACTTACTGTTCACTTGCTGCCTTATATATGCCACCCCTTGATAGGTGGCATTTTAACACGAGATAACCGATGTTATTCATTGCACGTGTCAGTTGTTTTAATATTGTGGCTGAAAAGTGTATATATATATATATATATATATATATATATATATATATATATATATATATTGTGGCAATGGGAGTGGTTTTCCACAGGCCTCTAATAGTGGAATTAGCTATGGTGCTAACTGTCTGCAGGTAAAAGGCTGCAGACCAAGTTATATACAGGTGTAGCACTGTGCTTAAGTTCAGTAATGTACAGGTCAGAGACATGTGGTAAAGTAAATGTAAATAAGTGATTTACTTGCATGCTTTAACGTGTCTGTATACACAGAGCTGATAGGGGTGGCTGTGCTGGTTAGGTGTTACAGAACACCCGAGGAGCCATCCTTTAAAGACAAGGTGGGAGTGTCGCCTGTCAGTCATCCAAGCCTGTGGGAGGAGACATGTGTATTTAAACCTGGAGTTGTGCTCTTGTCAGAGGTGACCAACGCTGAACCAGTTGGCTAGTCAGTAGGGAGCTGTACTGTGTCTAGTTAGTGTTTAGGGTCACCAGGAGGTGCTAGTAAAAGGTAGTTGCTTGCTTGTGTCATCCTGACAGAAGTTGTGCAATTTATTGTGATGAAAACAATAAATATATTTGATTTATAAAAGAAGTTTTCGTGTTGCTGATGTCTACTGGGTATTCTTGCAACAGAAGGTGACAAAAGTGCCAAGAGAAGGGTGCGGTTTTGTTACAATAAATATATATATATATATATATACATATATATATATGTGTATATATGTGTGTGTTAGCCAAGCTGTTATGCTATGAGTTCCCCACAATAGGACATCTTTGTTCATTCCAGGTGACTTTGCTTATCAACCAAAATCTTTTCTTGGCATTGGTTGACTCTGGGAGTGAGCTTACATCAGTTTGCAGGTCTGACTTGCCCGAAACTATAACTACTCGGGTGTCCAGGTGAAGGTCCTGTACATACATGGAACAGCTGAGGAATATGAGAGAACACTTCTGCCAGTTACACTTAAAACCAAACAGTTATGGTGGTGACTGCCATAGTGCCTAAACTGCCAAATCCACTTATATTGGGTCGAGACATCCAACTGTTTAAAGAGGTACTCGGTGAGAAAGTCTGGTGGGACATGCTTGCAACTGATACAATGGTTGGAAGCCTGGTATTAAAGGATCTGCCTAAGAAACCACAACAACTGGTGGACCTCAATCTTTGGGAATAGCCAAACTGGAATGCTATCCCAGGGGTCACAGCAGGAGTTCCATAACAGTATCCCTGTGCTGGAAAGCTTGGACAGTCCAAAGCAGTGTTGGCTGTTGATTTCACGGATGAGCCCTCCCTGCCTGTTGGTGAGGATACGGACTGGTCCGCAATATCGATTTTATTTCCTTTGCAGGACCTTGGTTGCGACCAGCCTAATGATGCAACATTAGAATATGCATTTAATAATGTGACTGAGGTGAATGGTGTAGCAAAATCTGCCCAGTCTGTTGAATGTATACCATATTTTGTTGTTAAAAATAACTTTCTTTATATAGTTGGTACTGTACAGGGTAAAGCAGTTAATGGTCCCTCTGGTTCATGTACCCCCAGTGTTAAAAGCAGCACATGCACATGTCTGTGGGGGACACCTGTGGGAAGGAAAAACACAGGAACAAGTTCTGATCAGGTTATACTGGCCCGATGTACACATGGCAGTGAAAAGATATTGCCGGTCATGTCCTATTTGTCAGAGAACCTTTCCAAAACTCATGTACAGGACACCTCGCATTGCAATACCGATAGCACACAATCTTTGTAACAGATAGCTATGGACCTTGTTGGGCCACTGGAGTAATCTTTTTTTGGGCACTTATATATACTAGTGATGCTAGACTTTGCAACCAGATATTCAGAGGCAGTTCCTTTACAGAACATAAAGTCCACCACTATAGCTTAGGAACTTGCATTTTTGTTCACACGCTTGGCAATTCCCAAGGAAATTCCCATGAAACAGGGCACCCCATTAATGTCCATGCTGATGAAGTACATGTGGCAGTTGTTAGTGGTAACGGCTCTTTATACCTCTGTGTACCATCCCTAAACGGACGACTTGGTGGAGTGCTTTAACCACACGTTAAACTACATGCTAAGGAAAGGAGTGAAGTAGAAAAGAAAATATTGGCACACTCTTATCCCATATTTGATATTTGCCATCCATGAGAAACCTCAACCCTCAACAGGGTTAAGCTCCTTTGAGTTATTGTTTAGGAGACAGCCCAGGGGTATCTTGGATATTTTAAAGGAAGGGTGGGAGCAGCAAGGTCCCAGGGAGCCAAATTTGTGCAAATTATGTCCTAAATGTATGAGAGGCTAGGAAAGATAGGGCCCATTGTACAATAACATGTAAAAGAGACTCAAGAATTGCAAAAGAGAAATTATGTTAAAAGTGCTGTAGTTCAATATTTCAAGCCTGGGAGAGAAGGTCCTACTCCTGGTCTCAACCCAGGAAACAATACAGACGAAGTTGCTCAATCAATTTACAGGTTCATGACAGGTGCTTGAAAGAATGGGATTCTCAAAAAGGAACAAATACTGAGAAAAATCCCATAGCACACTGCTAAAACCAGCAAATGAGTTGCAATTTCTACTTGTATATAAGAAGATAGACCCAGAATTCTGCATAAAAATGCAGATGCACTCTCACGAAAATTTGCACACTTATTTGAAAATCTGCAGGGAGAGGCTGCAAACAGAGTTACACATTTGTACAGTTATCACCTACGTTAAAGAGATACAGGTGGAGAACCTATGTGTGACAAATAATAGTAAACATTCTGATCTAACTTACATTTTTTAAAGTGATTTAAAAATGTCTCTTTCCAGCACTAGCAGCAGGCTGACAGGGTGGGTCTGAACTGAGGCTAATCAAAACAGAACATCTACAGGGAACTCCTTTTTAAAGGCAAAGTGAAATATCATCAGTGTCACTCACCGGACTGTGAGTGCTACTTCTCGTGTGTTTAGGAACCGTGGCCATCCACCATCCGAGGGTCTGCGCATGTGCAGCCCTTTCAAACCTTCAGTACATGTTCCTTTTAGTTAATTGGCTTATCAGGCAACACTCCCTATTTAAAGCACCTGAGGTCAATACCTCGTTGCCTGATCTTGGAGTCTCATTCCCCATGAGCCTCTGAAGGTGTCCCTGTGTTTCCTCGTGTATTCAGCTCCTGCTGATTCCTGTTGTTCGTTTGTGGTTTCCAGACCACTTCAACTCCCCTGTGTTTCATCGTGACTGCACCAGCTGATTCCTATCCGCTGCCTCCGTGCTTCTACAGTTTTCAGTCCACTTCAACTCTCCTGTGTTTCATCGTGACTGCACCAGCTGATTCCTATCCGCTGCCTCCGTGTTCTACTGTATCCTGCTCACCTCAACTCTCCCGTGTTTCATCGTGACTGCACCAGCTGATTCCTATCCGCTGCCTCCGTGTATCTGCAGTGCCCTACTCATCGCAACCCTCAAGTACTCCTCGTGTCTGCAGCCAGCTGATCCGCTCTCCGTGCTTCTACAGTGTTCCTGCTTGTGTCAACTCGCCTGTCTGCATTGGATCAACGCTCCGCTGCTTTCATCTCGGCTAGACCACCTCTACTCTCCTGTGTTCTCCAGGTGTCCAGTTCTATATACTACTGCTTCCTGAGTATTGTTTCCATCCTTGCTGGTCTACCTACCTGTGCGCTGCACCTACTTGGTTACCGCTTCCACCCTCCTGGGACTTCGTATCCTGCCGGCCTCCAGCCGTTCAGGTATCCCTGCATCTCTCTCTGACAGCCTGCTCTCCTGAACCACGGTATGCATACTTCTCATTGACTGTGCTGGTGTATTGCATATCTTGCTGGACTGAGTTGTTCTCCTCTGGAGTTTCCTATCCACTGAGACTATTACCATCATTTGACTGTGTTACCTTTTAGCCCGGATAGTTCTTGTGACTTTGTATATTTTTGCAGTGCTGCTCAGTTATTACTATTTTGTGCATATCATCGTGGGATCAAGTTCAGTGTGCCCGTGTATACTCTGCATTGCATTTATCTCCCCGTGCTCCTCCTCACATATATATTTCAGTGGTACAACTTGCTAGAGGCAGACCACTGTTCCCTGTTTCCTGACTCACCAGTTTCCAGTATCCTTTCACATAGCAGTGGTACAACTTGCTAACGCAGACCACTGACTTCCCGGATACCGTCACTTGGATTCCATTCCCTCACCTAGACAGCGGTACAACTTGCTATACGCAGACAGCTGACTCTCATCACCTCCTCGTTACTTCTGGACATTCCTCCTCACTATAGCAGTGGTACAACTTGCTATCCGCAGACCACTGACTACCCTCACGTTTCCTTGTCCATCCAGTTCCTCGTGTACAGTTATCTATTTATTACCAGTGCTGCTAGTCATAGACTTTCCACGAGCATTCTCTTACCATCTGCTGTCTCCTGTTCCGTGATCACCCCGCTACCAGAGTACCATATTACCACCTATACTGCTCTGGTAAGTCCATCATCTGGTGATACCTGGGTAAAGACTCCTAGTGCCCGTGACAATCAGTCCATCAAGCTAGACCTGTGGGAGGAGTGAAAAGTATTTAAACCTGTCTTTTTGTTTTATGTGTGTGACCTACACTTGACAGGGGCCAGTGTCTAAGGGTTGGTTTCTGTTAATTTATGCATTCCATATTTATATATATGGATCTTTGAGACCTCCTTTGCCACAGGTCTCGGGCAATCCCCTTTACCCCGGGTTTCTGCGAGGTGAGGGTTCCTCTCCCACCACCAATGCATTTTCAGATCACCTTCGGGACCTGTCCCTCAGAGGCACAGGCACTTCATGCTCCAAACACCACCAGCCTTCCGGCATCAGACCATGGGGACCCAACCATTCAGGAGATCCCGAACCAACCTTGCTAAATCAGATATTACATTTGAGCTTAACCAAAAGGACAAACTGATATTGACATTTTAATCTCAAATTGGACATGGTAACTGAATGTAGATGTACATGGTAAATGTCTATCTATTCATTCATACCACTGTCCATCCAATAACCTCTGCCCATTACTGTAGCTTCACTGTCTATGATGGATGCCCTCTAATGTTCAAAATGTATTGTGTGAGTAGTCTTTGAAGTTTTGTAGTATGGATACAGGCCATTTTTGTCTATCATCATCAACATTTATTTATACAGCGACAGCAAATTGGGTAGTGCTTTGCAATTGGGTACCTATAGGTTAGGTTAATGATATATCAGCTATTGAAGCACAATCACTCAGTTGCAATACATGATGAAGCATTAGCAAAAACAAACACAATCCTAAAAGAGCAGATAATAATCAGAACACAGTCAAGGTATAATAGAATTTGAGTGTGGCTGGATAGAAATAAACAGTCTCTGAACATAAACTGGATAATAGGTAATTTGCAGGAACAGGTAGGAAATTTACTATGCAATAGATTACTAGGTGTAGGCAAAGCAAGGTGCTGAATGAATCCAGGTAAACTGTGAGTTTGGAAATATGGTAGAAGGTAGAATGAAAGTTATACAGGAACAAGCAATGGTGATCAGAATGTCCAGGCACAGGATAAGGTAAACAGCAAACATTGACCAGCAAGGTGCATGGTGAGGGGCCGGAATAAAAATGCAGGAAAACAGGTGCAGGTGATCCAACAGGGGAGTGAGGTTAACTCCTGCAGGTGAGAAGAAAATGTCCAAAGTCATATAAGCTGCACTTCTGGTAACACAGAGGTACTGCAGGCATGATACAGAATAAGAACAGAGTCCTAATACTGAAATAAGGTGTGATATCTTGCTGAAAGTAGTCATTAAATGATTGCTAGACTGTGGCCATAAATGGATGCTTGTGGTCAGCAACTATACTCATTTAGGTTGTGGCATTTAACCAATGCTCAATTGGTATAAAGGAGCCTCATGTGTGACAGGAAAACATTCCCCACACCATTACACCAGCCTGTAGTATTGACACAAGGCAGGATGGATGCATGGTTCATGTTGTTTATGTCAAAATATGACCCTATCACCTATATTTTGCAGCAGGAATTGAGATTATATAGACCAGGAAACATTTTTATAATCTTCAACTGTCCAGTTTTATTGAGCCTGTGCCCACTGTAGATCAGTTCCCTGTTCTTAGCATATAGGAACATAACCAGGTGTGGTCTTATGCTGTTGCGGCCCAGCCATTTCAAGATTTGACCTGCTGTACATTCAGAGATGCTCTTCTGTATACCCCTTTTGTAATGCATGGTTATTTCAGTTACTGTCACCTTCCTGTCAGCTTGAACCAGTCGGACTATTCTCTCATGTTTAATTTCTAAATTATCATATTTTTGCTAAGTCCCCTCTGTGTATAGCAGACATGTGAATGTAATGTGTCTGCTACAATAATTAGCACATCTGCAATCTCCAGAGCTGCTAGTAATCTGCATACACACACCCATTGTGTGCATGGAACTATCTTGTTTCCAACCCTTATCAGACTTTATCACACCTTCTATATGGTCAATAGGGTAAATTATGAGGAAGGATGACTGAGAAAGAGTGGGACATCTGGATTGCAAATACTGAAGAGGATCTGCAGATTTATTTTGGAGGATAACCTTTGGCATGAGGCGCTGTATAAGGCAGTGTCCACGGCCGAGAGACAGAGGACTGCTGCTAGCGTTAACTCACAGTAGGAACACATACATTTGCAGCTCGATATCAGCATGGACGACAGGAGCAAAGAGTTTCAGTCTGGAGACTAGGCACCACACAGGGTAACTACCAACCAGGGCATAGCTAGCAGGTAATCATATAGCTGTAATTTACTAATGTTGTTGTATTGTTATTATTTTTACGTTGTTCCAAGTGTATTCACGCAAATAAACCACACATTTATATTTGTACTTAATCCTTTGTCTGATCAAATTGTACCCACTTTGGGACACCACAGACATGTGTCGCCACAATATATATATACATATTATATTTATAATCTTTTATAAAATATTGTTTTGTAATTTCAGGCTAGGTATTGCTAGCATGGAAATTGTTAATTTCCTAAAGTCTGACATCCTACATAACAAAGTTTGAAAAGGTGTGTGACTACGCTCAGCAGCAGCTCATTACAGAGCACGGACAGATCATTAAGGAGCTCAGGAAACTGATCAATGGAGAGAGATCAAAAAATGGTTCAGTAGAGGAGCTGTTGTGGATCCTCAGGAAAGCAGAGTCATAGGATGAGTTACAAATGTACAAGTGGTCTGTCTAAGAAGTACTGGATTCCACAAAACATTATTTCAAGAGAATCCTGTGTTCTTTAGAGGACGAGAAAGAGAGACACAAGTTTGCTACAGTGGCCAGTTGAAGACAGGAAGGAGTCCTTTCTCCGAAGAGCTGGAATCCCACTAACTGAGGCTCAAAGGTACAAAGATTATGTAGTTGTGTGTGCATTGGCCATATTTTCTAGCATTTTGCATTACAGTTGTAGTTAATTTTCCTCTGAATTTCCTGGTGGAGTCTTATGTTTTACACCAAAACACCAAACATAAGGGTTGAGAAGCATTAATCTGCATGTGAAACTTAATAACTTTCTGTAAATGGAAAGACAATCCCAACTCTCTTTTTCCATTAATTGATTGTTTTATCTTGAAATTCATGTGTGATTTCCTAAGAGAATCTGGGCTGCAGTTAGTTTTGGCGCTTCAGAATTTATACACTTATTTGAGCTAAACCTCATAACATAGCTACTGTTCCATACACACGTTCAAGATCCATACATCTTGGGATCTGACAATGTTTGTTCTGTCTGGATATTGGACTACACAGTTATTAAGTATAATCTGCTTGCACATTTATGCTTTTAAGTCAACAGTACATGTTTGTGCAACTGATATAAAATATTCACAAAAATTGCAGCAGGTTGTGCCTTTTACTTCATAAATAAAATATTAAATGGTTTTCCACTATAAGTTGAAGGTGAAGTTAACAAATAGTTTGACAATGTCACAAGATCAGTCCTTACTTTGATACGGCTTTTTGGTTTCACAAATCTCCCAGTTTGTTTACAGTTGATCGTCAGATCGGCATTTAAATTTGGGATTCTCTGTAATTATTTATTTTTTTGATTCATCTAAACTCTGAAGAATAAAAAAAACATGAAGGCATGTATTTATTTTGGGTAAAATACTACAGAAATGTTTTGTTCCAATTATGTAAAAAAAGTACTTATATAAGATGATATCCTCTAGGAGAGGGGCACAATGTTTTTGTGGGTGCCATATTTGCTCTGACCATCCGTGGTCTGGTTTTCACTATAGCATATACATTCATGGTCTCACTACTGTAGTGTAAATTAGTTCAAGCTGTCAGGTACTGGAGCTGTTTGAGGTTTTATGGTCGAGACTGCTCACCATTTTTTAAATTATTATAATAATAATAATTATTTATTTATTTATGCTATTACAGAGCAGTTTGTGTGGGGAGACTCTTCTCTCATGGCGCTCCGCACACCATTGCTTTTGTAAATGAAACAGACCCCACAACAGCTTCTTTGTGTGTCATGGTCACTCTAATGGCTTTCTAAGGCAGGTCAGCACAGGGCTGGTGCCATTGGCCAACAAATTGGAGCTTCTCGTCCACTTCCAAAAGCTGAAACACATTGGGGATTTAATCCACGCCCCCGAGACGTGAGGTCAGGGCAATTAACAAGATTGGGATCATAGGGTGGCATCCTAAGACATCTGCTCATTATACCAAGATATTAAATATAATTATATAACACTCTAACACCTTCAAAATAAATTTTGATTGAATAAACAACACCCTAAAACCTTGTTAATCACTATTAAATAAACAATAAAATCTTCCTTCTTTGATCCAATGTAGACCATGCACATACAGATGTAAGTATATATTATGCTATAAGTTTTTGAGAGACATATATACAGACATATACAACTAGGGTAAATGACCAAGACAACATGAACAATGACATACAGCCGGCAGCAGGTTATAGAAATAAAAACAACATCTAAACATAATACAAGACATCCCCACCTACCTGATCAAGTAGTGCATGCTCAGTGAAGATGAACAGTAAACCTGAGGTCGTGTACACAAATCATACACATCCCTTATTGCATGAATAGGATATTTTGCAGATGCATTTAACATTTATAAATTCACATATCTCTGTATTTTTAGTCTATGAATAGATATTGGATGATAACAATCAATTAATTCCGCTTTATGAGGTAGAACTAGCCACATTTAAGACAAAATTCCCATAATGAAATTTTGTTGGCAAATTCCGGAACAGAAAATGTATCTTATCGCTAGAAGCATGGGAAGCATATCACACAAATATCTAGTTCTGTTCTCAAAATCTGAAAGCCTCATGTATACTTTCATTTATACCTAGCACATGTCTTCAGCACTCATAGAAAGAATATGTCACCTTCACTATAGACAGTGTCAAAATAGACTGTTTGTTCAAATCCAGTGTTCCTGTTATCGCCTGACAGAATATGAGAGAACTTTTAATGGTTAGTTTTACAACTTTTGTTTTAAAATTGATCAAAATTACTAGAAATTACAAGAAAAAAGGAGTTCTCAGTCCTAATTCTCTTAGCTATGAAGCAGTGGTTTTATGAGATTTAAAAAAGGTAAATTTACCAGACATTTTAAAAAATTGCAAAGCTTTTCCCATTCATTTCAGTGGGGTTTATTACATCAACAGAGATTCGGATGTCTTTAATTAAGTGGTTTATCTATTTGTTAACATTAGGAATCATGCTCAATAAAGAAAGTTACTACCACAGCTACATTAATGAAATATAGTGAGCATTCCATATTGACTATAAATAAATAAATTAACCATTTTAAAGTTTTCTAAACAATGAAGGAACATGGAAGAATCACAGCAAAATCTGGGGAAGGGCAATGTTCTCGCGATACTTCCACTTCTCTTGTTTGGTGCATGCTCAATGAAGTCTTGTTTAATAAATTGGGGATTCCAGTGACTGTGCAATGTCTGACATTTTTTTATTTCCTGTGTTGATTTTGAAAACTGGGTTGATTTACCTTTAAGATGATTATTAAATTGTCTGTCTCAAAAAAGAAAAAGAAGAAAAAAAATAACATCATATTGTTTCTGCTGGTTTCTCAGCATTCATTTACCTTATCTCTGCTATTCAACCTTGTCTGTATAAATCAATGACTTACATGATCTACTTTTGTATCAGTTTCTTACTCAACTCTTGTCACTTTTGTTCTCTCCTCCATGAAATCCTTTACACTAGATTTCTATTCTCATTTATTTTCTTTAAAAAAGAAAAAAAAAAAAAAAACATTGATCAGCATTTTCAGGCAACAGAAATACCTTTGATTTTCTGCCTTGTTTTCATCCACTACACAATATTTCATGATATAATAACATGGTGAAACAAAAAACAAAACAGTATACGGCAAGCAAAAAATGCATCCTCTGTTTCTTAGCCTGTAGGAAAAGATCATTAATCAGTTCTTTTCAGGAAAAGCCTTATATTTGTGTAATTATAATGCTTATTGATGGGTGACATTCACAGCTTTGTCATTATTCCTTTCAGCTCTAACTCTATTGTAAAATGCGTGTTTCTTAAAAAAAAGCAAAAAAAAATAATGAATTAATTATCTGCAATAAATACCAATAAGTCAGACACATATATAGAAACCCAATGGCATTTGTTCTATGATATTGACACAACCCTAGGCACGGCACTGACTTATTTAGAATAAATTAGAATACACGGTTTTAATCTAAAAGGATTATAAAACATGTTTGAGTGCTTCAGTAAAGGTCAAAACTCTTTTAACATCTACTATAAAGTAAACTTATTGGATATCCATATAAAAATTGCTGCTGCATATAAATCCTCTTTCAAACAACTAGCAATTATAGTTTAAATACTTTAATAATTTTATATCTCTAGGGCACACAACAGTAATTTTGAAGTTTACATTTTTATATTCTAAACTATCAGAGGTTACAAAAAGAGAAAAAAAAATAATCATCTTTCAAAGCAACACTCTAGCATATTTATATATAAAACCCAAAAAAAAATTTCAAGTAGAAAGAGGATGACCTTGAGAAATCCAGCTACCTAACTTTAATAAAAGTCAGCATTTTAATTAACTGGTATTTCCATCTATGGCTTCCTTAACTTGAGTAATTTTCATTGATTTGGAATTATTGTACCGATTACATGCACTGACTTTCATTGTCCATAGTGCCCAGTCCTCGATGATATAAAGGAATCCCTGATCATATAAAGGAAATCTCCATTATTTAAATCCCAGAATACATTTGTTCAAAGGGATAACGTAATGCATATTATGAAGTTACACTAGAGACTCCGGAAGATGTATACATTCTATAGACATTAAGGGAATAATTGATCTTGTTCATTTAACAGTATGTAAATTGCATGCTGTCTGACTATACATTTTCTTTGATAATTGTATTCATTTTTTTAAGCAACCTAATTAGTGAATTATAAGGCATGGACACTTAGTGGAGAGCCATAATCAACATACGCATTTTAATATATTCCATAACAGTGAAATGTGAATGATTATTACAATGTACAGATATAGCTTTAGTTTTCCCCAGATATTCCAAAATAATTAAACTTATCATTTGTCATTTTAGTCTAATTAACCCATATAAACCGAGCTTAGAAAATGCAAGATAGTTATCCTAGATAGCTAAAGAGTCCTGGGGGTAAATTTATCAAGCTGCGGGTTTGAAAAAGTGGAGATGTTGCCTATAACAACCAATCAGATTTTAGTTGTAATTTTGTAGAATGTACTAAATAAATGATAACTAGAAACTGATTGGTTGCTATAGGCAACATCTCCACTTTTTAAAACCGACAGCTTGATAGGTCCTCAATATGCTGCTGTAATGCCCCCAGAAGAGTAAGATTAGGTGACGCTCAATATAGAGGGATCCTAGATACATGCACTGAAAAAATGGTGTGGACTAAGAATTCTTGTGGGTCTGGGAACAAAACAAGTGAAACATATTCGGAGTTGAGCTCAACATTTAGTTGAATATAAATGTGCTTGATCTCTGAGTGATTGAGAGAGCAGAAAGCATGAAAAAAAAGATAGGAAAACCAAAGTTCGTGAGAACCAGTTAGAAATAGAGAGCGATAAAATTGAGTTTAAAGCCAGAGTACAAGATAAAGATAGCACAGAGTACCGCTAAAGTGATCTGAGTGAGAATTGCATGCTAAGAGCTTGTACACAAAAGGTATGGCTGTAATTACTAGTCCGATAATTGTAGCTGCATACAAAAGAGAGTCAATTTAGAAGGTGTGAGAGCCAGTGGCGGATCCAGAGGGGGGGCGATCGGGGCAATCGCCCCCCCCTACCAGGGGCTTGCTGCCGACAGCTGCACACTGTGCAGGTCCGTTCAGCAGTGACAGTGTGCTGCCCGGCTGCTCTGATTGTGTTTTAAACACAATCAGAGCAGCGGGACAGCACACTTTCACTGCTGAACGGACCTGCACATACTGTGCAGCCGCATGGCAGCCTTAGAACACAGAAAGGGGGCGGGGCCTAAATCGCCCCCCTAAAATCGCCCGGGGTAGGACAAATGTCTAGGTCCGCCCCTGGTGAGAGCATCATAATGTGAAGATTATGCGCCAACAACCAAATGTGGTCTGCAAGTGGTGGGGAAAAGAGATCTGTTACTCTAAAGCTCGAGTGAGAGAGGAAAAAAGATGAGGAGAGAGACTGGCTGCCCCACAAGGAGTGAGTGTTAGCTCTTTAGCCAAGTAAAGGTGTTGCCGCCCAAAAAGTGTAACAATAAAGTGATTTTTAATGTCCAGTAGAACATCACAGAGATTTATTAAGCTAGTAAGCAATATATAGACTGGGGTATTTAAACACGTATATAGGTAAAGCCAAGAACAGAAACAGTAGTTATTGGTTTTATTGCAGTATTGAATGATATAATAAAAGAGTATATGTGAAGATATAGACAATTTCTACAATGGAAACAGAACCCATACATCTCACCCCCAATATTGATGGTGAGTCAATATATGGGAATCTACGGAGGATGTTCACAAACCATATCCAAAATACTAGAGGAAATATATAAAGCACACTAGGAGTATCATGTACAGTTAGATGAAAGTCCATTTCTTTTACTTAAATATGTATTTCCATACTGTGCACGTGCACAAAGAATATATACGGATATATCTGTGTGCAGATTCAGACACATCATCTACATGCAACTCCTTACATCTAGGATGGTTGAATAGGGGAGGAAAGGGACATGACAAGATAGTAAATAAAGTGCAGGTTCACATATTGTGACACATCCACAGATATGCTTGTCAGGAGGTGCATCTGTTGCAAGTTCTCGACCCCTGGTGCAAGGGGTCTGATGAAGATGATCACAGACCTTGTCAGATTTTTTTTAAATGATGTGCCACCCCAAATATGATACCTGATACTGTCAATCTGATGATGATGGTGAAAGGCATCTTTACTACACTTAAAGAGGATGATATGCTTTAAACATATCTTCATGTACCAGACACATTTAAGAATCTCACAAAAAATATTATAATACATACACTTGCGCTCCCCTTTCTGCACATAGGCTGGTAACAGATGTAGTGACAAATCCTGGATCACTCTTCTAGTTGACTACTATTGTGAATCAAATGTCCTACAATCCAAACTCACAAAAAAAACAAAAAAAATATACATAGTGTAGTATATCACTTAATTCAACACTTAGAAGAAAGACCACCACCAATTCAAACAAAGGTCCTTATATCTTCACCGTGAAGAAGATGTATTCCACCATTCCACAGTGCTTCTCGTGCATTCCAAACCCTAAGGGTATATGCTTACAAAAATCAGAAGTAATAATGACGTTCTCAATGGCAACTTCTGTTGTATTCTTATTTCACAGCCGTGCTCCCCAACTCGCCAACCATACAATGGACCATGGGAAATGTAAACAAACACCCAAAGCAGAAAATCTTGTGCATTAATTTAATAAAAAAGTAAAAACTCTTAAAAACACTCGTACCCAGAGTATGTGCAATGTACAGCATGTAAGAGACAAAAGGACAGATCTCACAGTACTGCTGCAATCTCCCAACGCCGCACAACGTTCCAAAACAGCTGGGCAAATACATCGGCAAATATGCTGCCCCTATACTGTGAAATTAACTTCTAGGTAGTGACATTTACATAAGGCTCTCCCATTGTTTCAGTGGTGATGATGCTGATTAATTATGCATTACAATTGGCTGCTGCTACTAGAACATAGATGAAGCTGTCCAATCTTAGAGGGACAATGCAAGAAGCAAGGTGTGCTCTATTTTGCCCATGAGGATAATTACCCATTCAGGTTTTTCACCATTAAAAGCGACCTGTGTAACCTTTTGTGCAGATACACATGATGGCAAGAAAGTCCATGCTACTATCATTTAAACACCCCAAGCTTCATTAATTTCAACTTTTCCATTATTCCAGTTTAGCCTCAATTATGTATTTAATTAATCAGGAGAGTGAGGCGAAATCATGGCTGTATTTATTTAAGACTGCATTTAGGCGCTTAAATTGCACTTGGAAAGGACCTTACCATTTAATTAGTAGTATGTCATCTGAAACCAAGGGTAATAACCAAAATATGTATTGCAAAAAAACATTTATTTTAGCCTGTAAAAGATGGGTCCCGGTTGTTTGAACTCAATAAGAAGCACAGATGGACTAAGAATGCACTCATTCTTTCATTTTATATTTTGCCATTATCAGGAGGTTATACGAAAATACATAAACAATGCATCATCACAGAATAAGAAATGGGATGATGGCACACAAGCTGCTTGGCTAAGACCACAACATTAAATAACGTTTGGATGTTTGGCTTGGTCTGATGAGTTCTTTGCCAATACTGAAATAATTCACGTTTTTGGCTGACTTTATTCTTTGCAATATGGATTTTTAGATTTTACTTACCCCTATTAAAAATTAAGCTATAATTGAAACTATAAAAATATTGTCTGGAATTGGTGGCAGGCATTCAAAGTTCATAATGTTAGGATTTGGCAACAGAACAAATCTATCACAAATGACCCATTTTATCACGATCCTATATGAAAAAAAAAGTAACTAATAATAATAAAAGATTTGCTGGGACAGCAAGAGATCAATTTGAAAAATAGCAAAAACTTTAAACTTACTAGAAATCTTAGAATTTTTCTAATAAACAAAATGATGTGCTGTATCTCAAGGTGAAGCTTTTCATGCACTAGGGATAAACCAATTTAGTGTGCTGTATATTCTGAATATCTAATTAAATCTGGTTCACCGGTCCTTACAACAAGCATACTATAAGCACTCTTTTGTAGTGCAGTGGTAACTCAACTTTGTGCAGTTGATTCTGATAATTAAATACACACGACAATTTTATTTAACAGTTGAGCTCTCAATTGGTAGCTGCGGTTTTCATGGTCATTGAAATTTGTGCAATATACTATATTTTATATGAATATGAATATTGCCCATATTAATTATATAGTTTAGTATGCTACATACAGTATGTAATGGTCTAGATTAGGGGTGGCCAAGGTGTTTTGTACGCACTGGCTGTAGCACCTGGGGTGGGGCCAGGGGCCGAAATGTTACAAACATATGTTGACTATTTTAAATAGGGTTTGAGAGAAACTGCAAAACTAAAGCTACATATGTCCCCCAAAGCTACAGGTACTACAAAAATAGTGCCATGAATTTTGCATACACTTTGGAAAATTACATTAATTCACTGGGGTTCACCAGCTGACATTAGCAATGGTAAGAAAACTCCCTTCTCTGGATCACATTTACAGGTCCAGTAAGAAGTGGGTCCTATTTACATGTAATCCACAGACAGGTACTTCTGACAAGAATCCCTTTTCTCTCACACAGGAGAACTGCCTGCTGACACTGTGGCTGCCGATCAGCCCTCACCCTGTACCAGTACAGCACAAATGCAGGCACCTTGCACTATCTCAGAAACTCTGCTTAGTTCTGTCTTCTGCTCGGTTCCAATCCCGGACCACTATGACATAGTGCAACCCACCCCCTTGTCAACTAGCACTAGATAATATGAGTAGCTGATCAAATTTCCAAGATTGGGCAGAAAAGACAAGCCCCAGAGATTCCCTTCCTTGAAACCTCAACAATGATGGTTAAAATGGGCTGGACCATCAAAGCCAGTATGATTTGCATGGAACTTGCACGCTTCACTTTGGGTATCCCTTTACTAGAGAGTACACTCAAAGCTTTTCACATGAAGATAGCCACATTGTTTTTATATGAACATGATCGTGGGACAAATATTTGTAAAACAAAATAATGCCATACAATGCAGTCTATGGAAGTTGTCATAGAAGACTGCCACAAAAACAGATATAATGTGTCACATCTGACCCATTTACCCCCAAAAAGTCCAAGTAAGAAATGTCTATGATGTTGAAATCAAAAACATGTTCTCAGCTCTTTTAATACCATAGTACTTTATTGTAGCTGACCAACTGCAGCATTATTTTCCAGCTATGATATATGAAAACATAACAAAATATACATATGTGCTACTGTATAGAGTAGAACCCAAGAAAAACCACAGCCAAAGTAATGAGCAATTTATGTTACAATATTATTTTAATACTTGTTCGTTCCATATATAATTGACAAATTATATCCTTTGCTGCACAAAACAGTACATTACACAAGAACTCTAAATACACTGAATTAATAAAGGTTCTACTTCTTTTTATAAAATTGTGGCTCTGCACACTTGTAATGTTGTGTTCTTACTTTATAGGCAATCAATATAAGCCGACTGCAAAAAAATAATATTCAACCCACACAGTAATATTTTTTAACTTGTTATTGCAATAAATGTAGGATTATGTGAGGTTTTTCTCTTTTTTTTATAAAAACATTATACGTTATTTACTGGCAGAAACTTCAGAAGCAGGCACAAACCTTGTATTAATACAGCAAAAAGAAAGACATTAACAGGATGTGTGATGAATTCAGAAAATTATTAAATTGGCAAAAAGCTGTTCCCATTTTAAATAACACAAACACATTATTTTCTAATAATTCACAATCATATTGAAATATAATAATTCATGGCAGATAACAATTACTCACCTCAGCTAGTAGGAACATTTCATATTTAATTTAAAACCCAAGACTATATAATTGACTTTTTATATGAGAGCTAGACATTTCTATCTGATGTGTCACTTATCAGGATTTTATTTCCATGTAGCCGCTAACATATCCCCTCATGACGTCCTACTAGCTTTTCTAAGTATGTAACCTTCAAATCAAGTTTTACATTTGTTTTTTAAAAAAGCACCAATACTTATCAAAGCGCTGTACAAACGAGACAAAGTAGATAGAGTGACTCATGCAGAGCGGGATGTATGCCAGTATGTGTAGAGTATTTTACGTGAAACAACCAGAAAGTGGGCGCATGTATATTCTTCTATGCAAAGTTGCGTGACTATGGCACTTACCCCACCCTGCACCTGGAGAGGCAGGATACGGGACGGAAATGCAGGTGGAGTACAGTTAAGGCGTGTTCTTGCAAAATCGGCACATGTAGATCATCAGAAACACGCACAATATCTGTTGCACCTGCTATTGGGCAAATTCATGCTTATGATGTAAACTTGCCATAAACCTTGCGCAGATGCAGACGCACTTCAAGACGTATACAACTCTATATATGGGAAGTGTGAAGACACCAGGATAAGCATCCTCTAGTGGGTTCCTTGATACTGTCGGGCATATGGAAATGGTGCAAACAAAAGCAAATTATTATGGCAGTTTACAGGGTTGCATTAATTGTACAGCCAAATGAGTGCCCGTAAACTCAGAAACAGTGTCTGCAATATACCTTCCAGAATTAGTTAAAAGATATTGGTAGCAGCTGATGATAATATCCTATAACTTTTTCAACCAAAGAACCATATAGTAGGGAAAGGTTCCGTGTCTCCTTGCCTAAGGTACAAGCTCACATAGCCACTTATTCGAGCATCCTGGTCCAGGCTGATGGAACCATAACTCCTGTTCAGTCTAAAATGTCCCATTGCTCCCACATCCCTTTTTTTATCCTCCATCTTGCAATGATTGTCAATGAGAGGGAACAATTGGTGCCACTAACTTTGAGTTTGGAAACAGAGCCTAGATGTCCCAGTTCTTGTGTATCAAAGGCTGATAGGACAGTTAACTTAATTATCACTAGGACACTTTGTTTCCACCTCTGCATTACTCCTGCTGATTTAATTGCATTTCATTATGGAAAGGCACCCACCCGGCTGTTTTTAAGGAAACACTGGTTCCTTCTTCTAAATGCAAACAAAGTCCAGTATAACGTGTACACTAACAAAATATCAACAAGATGCTCAAGAAAACATACTTACAATCGAGCTGTCCATATCTCTTGAAATAATTACATGTAAGACTATGTATATTCACAGGTATTGTTCTGTAGTTGTGGGCAAGTTGTGGGTTAGAAAATAACAAGGTGCCCGCTATCAATCATGGTAACTGAGTGTGGCCATGTTGAAACTTTCACAGACGGAAATACGATCGTGCTCCAGCCTCTTTATTAAAAGTAAGTTACTCCCATTTTGTGTTCAACTTTGAATCAGGCCCACAGAGTTTTAATTTAACAATCAGACAGAGTGGTCCGCAAAACATCCTAATATCTAAAAAGAAGGAAGACCTCCACTAAAGGTGGCCCACCCAACTGAACACAGTTGAGTTAACAATGTTCAATAAGAAGAAGAATTTAAGACAACCTTTTATAAATTCAAATTGTGCTGATCAAGAAGAAAGTTAAAAAAACACACCCAGGTCCTTAATCATTAAGGAGTGTAAATTTTGATTGTGGTGTATTTTGTGTAAAATCGCACTGTTTATCCCCAGAAACGGACTGAGGTCTGCAGCACTCATTTCCCTCTTTCCCTTTATATCTGGGACACACTAAATTGGTTATAGAGGAGCCAGTGAACACAGTAATGTACAAAACATCTGCAAGTGCAATATACCCTTATTACTGCCTACTATTTCAAGGTAGGAATGCGGAGGGGAATTGGCGTATACATGTAGTCAGTTTACAGTAAAGACGTACCAAGCTCGAGTGCGCGCAGCAGTGTCCAATTCAAGCTTTGGGCATCTGAAAGTTATGTGTTTTTCTGTCGTATCACTTGTACCAGCTACAGGTCTGGTGTAAGAGCTGATTACTAATGATGATGGATGTGCATGCCTGCTAGAACATGTGTTTGCAATCAGGAGCAACTGTAAAAATGTATTTACATACAATAGACATCCATAGCATCCTAGACCAGTATTCATCAACAGACGTATCTTTATATCTGCTCCTTGTTCCATACAGACGTGCGTATGCCCGATGTATATGTGTTTTTAAAAAAGCGCACAGTGCATTTGTTTTGTGTTCCTTGATGAATCAGCTCCCCAGTCTGAAAGCTACTAAATACATGTCATAGGGGAGGAAATTCTTTCCTGACCCCAAAGTGACAATTAAATAAGTTATTTGGAACAATTATACTATAATGTCTACTAATTATAGCTACATATATATTCCTTTAAGAAAGGCATCCAATCATTGTTTAAATTCAGTAAACTAACCATCACAACAGTAGGTAAAGGATTCCATATAAAAATGATCCCTTATCCTCTGTATGGTTATTGGTACAACAAATTTACCTTCATCATCCTCATCATTATCATTATCGCCATCATCATCATTTATTTATATAGCGCCAGCAGATTCCGTAGTGCTTTACATTTGGGAACAAACAGTAATAAAAAAATACAGGGTAATATAATCTATGGGACAATGGTTTGATACACAAGGGTAAGTGCTACATTATATTGAATATTTGTCTCACTAAAGGTTACAGCCTTCCTGAGTGATTTGGGTTCTTCGAAACAGACATAATGTAATGCTATTATCTGCATTACTATCCAGTCCATTTAACTACAAGAACCAAAGCAAGGCAAACCTCGCTTAAATGCTTTTCCCAGTCATAAGCTTCCTTGTGATCAGACTGTTGTGTGGCATCACCAAGTTCATTTGGATTCAACACACTGCACTTGTCACTTTAGAGCGACTTCCAGAAGGCTGTTGTCGTTCTTAAATTCAATAAACAAAGGGGATACTCCACATCTGGCTACCAGGCATCACAAAAAAATCTACCAGAGTGTGCTAAATCTGCCTCAAGAAAAAATATCTAGAATTTCATATTATAAGCATGTGTGTAATTGTAATGATAATTTGCATTTTCCTGGAACCAGGAAAACTGTATATGATGTACTCGGGACATATTTGAAAATGAGAGGTAGTTCATGTTTTAATAAATAATAAAATGATTCCCAATATCAACCAATTTGGCATTTTTATTGGTGTTTGTAAGATGAGCATTAAAATTCCTTAAAGTTTTCCTTCTATCCCTTCTTCAAACTATGACCCAGCTGCCTACCATAGGATTCTGCTTTCCCATGTCTCCACCCTTCCTCTACACTAGCCCAAACCAGTGCCTGCTCAGTGAGCAGCAAACTCCTCTATGTTATTGTCAATTAACTCATTGTTGCCAGTTAATATTTTAGATCCAGAATCTGGACTTCATTATGGGCAACTTTCTCACATCTTGCACAGTAGCATTTAGCCTTGAACGGGTTTTACAGTAGTGCACACACTTAGCACAAGACGTACACTATTTACACTTTACTTATGCTATATAGGGATATTTCACTTAAAATTAAAGCACCAAGTATTACTTTTCTAGAGCAATAGGAATTAAGTGACTACTGTGGCCAATTTTTTTAAAGCTTGTTATTAGCTGATGCCAAACACCAATCTAAAGGCCCTGTCCAAGGTCTACTACCAATTGTGTTGTCTCCCAGCCCATATTAGTCTTGTTCTATGTGTTTCTGTCAACATATGAATACTCAACAACGTTTGTATAGATAACCGTCCAAAATAAGGTAACCCACAAAAATAATTGAAACATTACTCTTTTACCAGACCAGTAAATATGGTTACTATGGCAAATTCCTCTTAAAATAGTTTGTTAATCCCTCTGTTGATTGAGAATTTTTAATACAACTGAAACAGTGCTCTGTAAATGATTAGAATGCTCATTAATTTGTATTATGATCTGATGATTATGTTCTTCCTAATTCAACAAGAATTTTATTTTTATCACCAGGAACATGTTTTTCAACAACTGAAAATGAACAAAGGGCTACAATTAATTAAGAGAAATGTTAATACTGTTAATACTTATTTACATAATTTACTATTTCTATTATTTATTTTTGTTGATTTAAATGGTTGTTTGTGTTTTCCTAGTTTTATTTTTTAGCTAACTAAATTTGCTTTCGGTAAAATAACAAAAATTGTCAGTGCTCTTCTCACAAATCACAGGTCTCCTAAACTCGCTGCCTATTTTGATATCTATTGTTGGCAGCTTGGCTAGTAGCTTGGTATTTGTAGAGTGCTGAACAACTCATGGAGAAGGAGAGACATGATTAATAAAACCATTGAGCAGTGGAAACTTTCCCTATGTTGTGATGTTAACTATCGTTTATTTGTATTCCAATGATGACCAGGCCTTGACAAAACTATTGGATCACATAGTGCCCAATAAGTGAGGTTGCCCAATAACCACACACTGTCAGACTACAGGCATTGTCCAGCCACATTTTTTGCCAGTCCTGATTCTTCTGATCTATTGCCAGTTATTGTAGGCCTATATATTCAGCAATGTATGACCACTATGCTTTAAAACGGAAATAGACTAAATTGCTGACTGTATGAGCAGAGTAAGATTGATGTTGTCTATTACCAGGACCTCTGCCGAGGTAAATTAGTCCTCTGCTACATTAAGAATTGTACACTTAAGCTGGGCAAATATTTTACAACAAATTGAGTAACAAAACCAGTTCAACTTACTGATGAACATAACATGGTGTTGTATTAGCTATTTTTATCCAAAAAGAAAAACATGTGAAAAAGTTACTTTCTTTACCCTTGATGATTTTTCTTTATCAAGGTGTTTACATGTTTGTCTATGTGTTGTAGTGTACAGTTCTATTTTCCATCATACCTAAATATACTGCCTCTAAAATCATGGTGGCACAATGGTGAGCATTGCTTCCTTATGGTGCTGGGGTCATGTGTTCAATTCATAAGATATTCCTATCTGTGTGGAGTTTGTATGTTATTCTTGTACTTGCGTGAGTTTCCTCCGGGTACTTTGACTTCCTCCTCCACAGTTCAAAAACATACTGGACAATTAATTTGTTTGCAACAAAAATGGACCCGTGTGTGTGTGTGTTAGTGAATTTTGATACCTATTGCAAGTCAGGTGGTATATAAATAAAGAATTATTATTGTCATTATTATTATTATTATTATTATTATTAATGTTAGTAGGCAACTATATGTATACCCCAGTGTTTTCATTTTAATGCTTCAATCATCCACTAAGGATAAAGCTGCTTCAGCTGATGTGACCCACTATATATCCACCATAGCAGCTTTATGTGCACAAATATCTCTAAAATCAGCCAATGTGCCATTCACTCACTGTACTCAGCAGGACATCCAATCATGCATCCATAAATACTTACTCTCACCAGGGAAAAAAAATCCTCTAGCAATGCTGCACAAATTGTAGTGAAGATCAAGGAAAAGATTACTCTGGAGGAGTTAAAAAGTGAGTGGAGACAGAAGATTTTTATAAGGTTACAGTTAAGCAACAGATCACATCACAAATAATTGGGGGCTACACATATCTAGTAATAATCAAGTGATAAGGCAAAAGTGTACGTAGCAACAGTACCTAGCAAAAGTGACATGTGCAATAACATCTACTAGAGGTGAATGCTTTGTGATGTCCTTACAAATTGAAGACTTCCACAGAAAAAGACAATCACATTTAAACACTGCAGTTATGTCATATACTGCTCATCTGTCTCCCTTGAATTGGATCTAACCACTTTTTTCTGCTACCATTCTCAGTTACAGGATATTTTTTCAGGTCACAGCTGTGGAATTCCCTCCTTCATACGACAATACTTCCCCCAAGCCTCCAAACCCTCAGGCATTCCCTGAACACCCACCTGATTAGGCAGGCTTATCAAAATTTCAAGCCATCTCCTTAACCTCCAAAAACTATTCTACCTGATCATCACTTCTCTAAACAGTTCATTAAAAACATACATTTATTCTCTTTCCATGCTCAAAAAACCTTGCAACTCTAAAACCAACATTGCTGTGTAAATGGATCACATAGTTCCACTTAGCATTGCTATTTGGCTGGACCAATATGCAACATGTGGCACCTCATGTATCAGACACTTGTTTTCCTATAGATTGTAAACTTGTAAGAATTACCCTCTTATTGCTTTGTCTGTCTGCTAATATTCAGTTTTATTTTATCACTGTGCTTTTTACCAAAAAGTAAATCACTACAAAGAATGCTGCCACTATATAAATAACTGCTAAGGAAGAGCGTGATTATAAAACCTAATAGATATTCAGTGCTTATTAACAAAACATTCATTTATATCTTGGTAATCTGTGTGGAGTTTGTATGTTCTCCCTATGTTTGTGTGAGCTTCCTCCGGGTGCTCCGGTTTCCTCCCAAAGCCCAAAACCATACTAGTAGGTTAATTGGCTGCTATCAAAATTTGTTTACCCCTGCTCTCCCTCTATCTGTGTGCATGTGTGTATGTTAGGGAATTTAGACTGTAAGAGCCAATGGGGCAGGGACTGATGTGAGTGAATCCTCTGTACAGCGCTGCAGAATTAGTGGCGCTTTATAAATAGCTGCTGATGATGATGATCTAAGCAGAAATGGTTGGGGTATATTAGGTTACTTACTTCTCTCTGTTTGAAGGAATGATTATGTTTTATAGGGAGTACCTTAAATCTAATTGTCGTGAACATTAGGAACTAAGGGCTGAATTTAAGCTCAAAGGATTTTGAAAGTTAAGGCTCTAATTGGACTGTATTGGTACTCTGAGAGTTAATAGTTTTGTCCGGGGAAGTACACCCATATGAGTCATGGGAAGGGATCATGGAAGTTATATGCTGGATAGTCGGAGGAAAACAGTCTCTTGTGCAGCTGGTTGTTGGACAGATAAGTATCGCCTCTCCTTGGCTCTCTTGCTGTTCTCTTAGTGCATAATTTTACAATGTTTTTCTCCCTTTCTTTCCTTCTGTTACCTGTGTCTCTCTCTCTCTACTTTCTTCTTTTCTCTAAATGCCCTTTATTATTTTTTATATACTTCTGTTCCCTCCCTTCCTCCATTTTCCTTAAGCTTGCAACCCCCCCTTTTTGTGTCCGTTGTATTGCCGTTAACCCCCCTCGTTCCGGTCCCCCCCTTTTCCCTCCCTCCATTGTTCTCTGCCATCCCCATCCCCCATCCTCTTACCTTCTTTTCCCATGTTTTTCCCCGTTACCTTCTTTGATGGATTTCCTGGCCTATTCCTCTTCCCCCTTCCTCTCTGCTTTAGACCCCCGGGTCATTGCAAGTTCAGCACCCCACTCTAACTCCAGGAGGATAAGTGGGCATGCTTCGTTCTCCCTGTCGCGGCCGGTGGTGGAGAGATACATCAGACACTATAGCGTCCGCCGCCCGACCGAAAGTGCCTGAAGACATTTCTGATCTAGCAGCAATTCCTTAGGTTTCTCCCTGATCCTTGGTCCAGGGCAATGAGTCACAGGGGTAGCTACCACTCCCAGCAGATTTAGCAGGCGGTTATTCCCCCCTCCTCCATTAGCAGGGCCAGTAATAGGAGCGATAGGCCTCCTGAGGAGGGCAGGGTGTCAAGGGTCAGATTGCAGCATGCTGGTTTGGGGTCTTCCCACTCGGGTAGATGGTACCATGGTCAGGGGGATCTAAGACAGTGGGGCAAAAGGAAGCAGCCTGAAGCTCAAGAGCCAAACATTAGCATTCTTCTTCAGCATTCCAGGGGCAGGCAGGTAGCTTCGGGTCGCACAGAGGCTTGGGATCGGGCCCGGGGAGAGTTTCATGATTCCGCTAATTCCCAGTATTATTCAGGGGTACGGCGTTCTACCTCCCATTGCAGCCAGCACTCCTAATGGCACTGGTTAGCCAGCAGACCGTGTTACGTGGGTCCCGGTCCAGGAGTAGGTCGGCTCATGGCAGTGTAGTTTCCAGCAGGCAGGCTGAGAGTGGGGCGACTCGGTCTTTGCTGGTGGCTGCCAGTCACGGGCGCCGGTCTATGTCTGTTGGCTCTGTGTCTCGGGCTACCGTTAGTAACACGTATCTTCCAGCAGATGAAGTGACTCTCGGTGAAGGTCGAATGTCCAGGTCAATGACTCGCGACCGGCAGATGATGGAAGGTCAGTTAGGCGGCTCTGAAGGCGGTTCCGTGCTGCAAGGTGAGATGAACATGTATGATGTATTGGATGAGCAACCTTTGTGGTCGTTAGTGATAGTTCTAGTATTGCATTTTCAGACTCACTGGGCAGCTGTCATCGGCTAGTAAAGCGCTTGTGGCTGGAAGGTATGGGTAGTACAGGAGTTCCCGGCCCACAGGAGACGAAATGGTGCACTGCGCTTGCACGGGCATATTTCAAAGGGTCAGGAGGTCGGTCAGGAGCAGGATTGATAAGGGGCGGTATGTGAATATGTTTGCTGTGGCCAAGCAAGGCAAAAAATATGGTGGCGGAGGCGATGTCCCGAGGGGGTGGGGGCGAAGCTTGCTATAAGTCCTATAAGAACTGGCTTTCTGGCACCTACATTTTTGCTGCCTGTTACTTGGAGACCCACCCGGGAGAATGGATGTGCATGTTGAAGTACCTGCACATGGTGCATGAGATGTACGTGACCTCCCACCCCGGGTTTGGTTAGCTTACGACAAGGCGTTTCGGGAGAAGTATGATGGGCACGCCAGCCTGATGCTGGGTTATAGAGACATGGAAATGTGGCTGAAAATATCCCAGGATAGTTGAAAGGCCGGTGCTGCAGCCACACCATGGTGACGGCAGCTGGGCGAGTGAGGGGTAGTGCGCCCTTTCTCAGCAAGGGTCACTGTTACCTTTTCAACCTGAGAAGTTGCCCACACGGGCCAAGGTGTGAGTTCACTCACGCGTGCCTTAGATGTAGGGGAGGTCATCTGGCGAAGTTTTGTGATAAGCAGGACAAAAGAGGAGGACCAGGTGGCCAGCCCGCCATTGGCGCTACGGAAAGCAGGATCACCAATTAATGTGGTTAGTCTGAGCCGATGGCTCAGTCGCTACCTGTACAAATATGAGGCGCAATTTTTGAGGGATGGCTGTCTGTATGGGTTTCGGGTACCTATCGAGGGGCCATTTGAGATCGGCCAGTTTGTTCCCAGAGGTGTTGGCAGCTAAGGTTAGCAAGGAAGTTGCACTCAGGCGCATGAGCGGACCTTTTGGGAACCACCGTAGCGGGACTTGGTGGTCTGCCCGGTAGGGGTGGTTCCTAAGAAGGTTGCTGGGAATTTTTGACTCATTCTGCACCTCTCATTCTCCGGGTCTCTTCAGTGAACAATGTGATCCTGGAGAAATTTTGTAGGGTTTCTTACCAGTCTTTTGAGTCCACCCTTGACATGGTGTGTGGGTTTGGTGCAGGGGCGTTGCTTGCAAAAGTCGACGTGGAGTCGGCTTTGCATTTACTGTCGCTGCATCCGGATTCTTTTCCCTTTACGGGCTTCACGTTGGAGATGGCTATTACGTACACAGATGCCTTCCTATGGGATGTGCAGTGTCCTGTGCATTCTTCGAGTACTTCAGTTCGTTGTTGCACTAGTGTATCTGCATGGGCTCGGGTCATCAGGGAGTCCCCCACTACTGGATGATTTCTTGGTGGTCGGGCCCAGGGGTGCTAAAACTTTTAAGGACATGTTTGCGGTTAGGGTTCTTTTCCATTCATTGGGCGTATCAGTCGCGGGAGAAAAAATGGAGGGCCCCATGATCCTGTTATCATACCTGGGGATCTAGATAGATACTGTCTTGGGCCTTTTTCGGATACTGGGGGATAAAGGAGGTGCTAGGGCCAGGAGGAGTGACTTTGCAGCAGGCTAAAGTGATGTTAGGGCATTTTAATTTCGCCTGCCGAGTGATACCCATGGGACGGAGGCTTGAGAGGGCGATGGCCGGGAACAAGCACCCGCAATGTCAAATCACACTCTCAGGGGAAACCCAGGAGGATTTGGCTGCTTGGGACCTGTTTCTTCAGGAGTTCAATGGTGTGCGGTTGTGGCCTGAGCCTCCGGTGTCAAGTGAAGAGCTTGAGCTCTTTACTGACGCGTCAGGGACAGTGGGCTTTGGTGCCTATTTTGCAGGAGAGTGGTGTGCTGCCCTGTGGCCTAAGGAGTGGGTACTGTCCAGCTGGACGGCTCATTTGACACTATTTTCTCGATAATAGTGGCGGTAGAACTTTGGTCAGGCAGTTTTGTTGGGATCAAATAGTCTGCTGGTGCGACAACCTTGGGGTTGTGCAGGCAATCAATAGGCAAAGGGCCATGTCACCTCCAGTGAATACGCTCTTGCGGAGGATGGTTTGGCGCTGTCTGGCCTTCGACATTTGCTTTTAAGCTAGGCACGTGCCTGCAGTAAAGAATGAGTTGGCGAATGCGTTATCCAGGTGGCAGATGGAGAGGTTTACAGTTTTGGCCGCTGGGGCATCCTTAAGCAATTTACCCTTGCACTTATAAACTGATTGTTAGGATTGCGAGGAATGCAATAGTTTTACAAGGACAAAACTCAGGGCTTATTATTATTTTTGAAGACATACGTGCAAAGCAGTTCCCTTCCCTTCTCTCTGTTTTTTCTTTTTCTATCTTTTATTTTGCAAAGTAATTGCAAGGATGGCAGCTGCTTACAAGTAAAAGTTTTAATTGCCCTGTGTGAGCAGCGAGGTCTCGACTGGTCAGATAAAACTAAAAAGGAGCTGGTTTGCGCATTATTGGAGAATGATGCAAAGAAGCAATATGATATGGAACCTGAGCTGGGAACTAAGACAACACTAGAGGATCAAAGTGTGGATATTGTCCCAGATCCAGAGGATCCACTGTGATGAGTATGGCAGAGCTAGCTAAAGAATGTCTGCTGCGAGGTCTCTCCTGCCACAACAAAACTCTGGGCACAGGAAAAACCGCACAATGCTTTCAGTCAGTATCGCATATGGACTCTTATTCCGGGCTACAAGATGAGTCTTGTGAAACAGCTAGAATGTCTAGAGGAGAATTTTCAAATTGCTCAAGAAGTGGAATATGCTTGGTGATGGATCCATACCCCATTTTGGCAAAACCAGTGTCGCCGGGTGGCTGCAAAAAGGCACCGCCTGCAACGGCTTCTTTCACCAGCTGGAGAAGCAACCGCCCAGCCTATATAGGTGGCCCATGAGGAAAAGGTGCCCCTGCAAGCTACAGTCGATATGGAATATGCTACCGAGACTTTGCATCCAGAGGCCCCATTTACTCTGCTGGGAAAAGCTGATGATGCTAGCAGCAAACTACCAGAGGCTGCACAGAATGTGCTATTGGAGGAGGCTGACTTTAAAAAGGACATAATTGTTGAGAAGACTATTTCTGTGGGAGAAATGGAAGTGTCTGAAAATATTCCCACAAATGTGTTAGTAGGTACTGACCTTGGATGATTAATTTCTCCATATGTTCCCGCAAATGTTGTTCCTGCTATCTCTAATCCTGTTGCACCGTGTGACTCATCTCAGGTAGTGCTGGATAATGCTGAACCTGGCAATGAAGTGACTTTGTGTAAAGAACCTGAAATGCTCTGTAATCATTTTGCATCTGGTAATATGCTAGTGAAATATGAGGGTGAGAAGTGGATAGGTGCCAGTATTAACTCTGGTAATTATGATGATTTATGGGAAGAACCTGAGGTAATAGGGGGTAATTTGGAAACCCCTAATAGTGTAATGTGTAATGAAGTTAATGCCACACATGTCACTGTAACCTGTGTGATAGGTAAAGAGAGACTGTGGGCTGGAATCGTGTGACCTCATACAGAAAATCACCCAAAAGTCACGGCAGCTGGGAGCGTGTTCGTGACACTAATATGTATTTAATAATGCAAAGATATACCATGAACCCCATGTAAAATTGAGAGGACACGTTAAGGTAGGTTTGACAAATCAGGAAAAACTGCTGTTTGAGTTAAATATTAAATAATTAGTTTATGTTTTACATGCATACTGCATGTACAATAAGTATTGCACATATTCCTCATATATATTTCCTTCTGATCATGTTATGATAAGCCAATTGTATTTTGCTTTGTGAGACAGTTCTTTTGACTATGATTGATCTTTCATCCTTCCAGCATACACCTGTCATCAACTCAATCACTTGGGTATTTACTGTACTTCACTACTGCTCACAAATATCTCATTATTATTCAACATGTGTTTTATTCTAGCTTCAAGATCACTTGGGGCAATCAATGCTCTCTTTAGAACATTGCAATGTATTCTGACAACAAGTTTCTCAATAGAAATTACTAACAAAGACATATATATTCATCACACTCCATTATGTTATAGTGTGTGGTGCTGTGATCGTTATGTGATCTCTAACAAAATACTCAGTGTTCATCATTCCTGAACTCTTCTGTACTTTTTAGATTCACTTCTTTGTATAATCAAAGGAATTCATTACTTTTCTTCACATGATATTGTTTACTCATTGGATAATCATTCTTTATACAAGAGATATCACATGAATATAAAAAAGTAAAAATAGCATATGAAAGTAGGATACAGTTTGGTGAAGTAAGATTCATTCCCATGACTCCATATAAAAACTTAAAAAGAAGTATTCAACCTAAAATCAAAGTTTAGATTTTAGTTTTATTAAGATAAACTAAAATGCAAAACTCTACTTACCCTTGGCAGACTTCCTTATGGCTTCAACAAACCAGCTCTGTGATCTCTTTCCTTCTACCGTTCCCCTGACTCATATAACCAATGGTTTGTCAATATCCCTCCTCCACGAACTTCATATTCTTGCAAATGGGAAATTCTTAGAGATAGGACATCGATATCCACAGAGTCATTATGAAACATGCACTCTTTAGTTAAAGAGAGGACTGCAGGTCTGGACTGTTGGGGTATTCATGAGAACTGCCATATTGGGGTAATGCTGCACTGAAGGTAAATATAATCTGCATTTAATCTTAATGCCCTCCATCCAAAACTACATTTTGAAGCAGTCCACATCTACAAGTCATTCCACATTTTCTCTAAGTTCTCTGAGCATGAATCAATCCAGTACAATTTTTTTCTGCTATTACACTTCAGTTATTTTTCTATTGCATTCATGGCATGAATTCATTATTTGATGAGGATGTTATTTTTAAATGTTCATTAATTAAATCAGACTCAATTTTTGCAATTGGAGTATAAGTGGAAGGTTTGGAGTAGAGTTTCCTTTTACTTGATGAAATAGGTTATGTTGAAGGTTGTGAAGATATGTGGTTCCCAAATCACTTTACACACGGTATTAGAGGAAAAATAGAAGAATAATTTATTCTGCAGAACAGTATTAAATATAGCACGGACCCCTTAACAATAGCAGGTCCAACAAGTCAGGAAATCAGTTCAAACAAATCCAGTGAGATATGTTCCACAGGAATCTCTAGCAGAGCATCACCTCTTTGTCAAAGACAGTCACATACTCCCAGTTCCCAGGCTAGCCTCTTTCACCACCTCTTAATTACACCTTGGAATTACAATTTAAAGAGCAGTCATCTATGTGTATGCTGTTTACATAAGGTCCAAAGTAGGGATGAGCGCACTCGGATTTATGAAATCCGAGCCCACCCGAACGTTGCGGATCCGAGTCGGATCCGAGACAGATCCGGGTATTGGCGCCAAATTCAAATCTGAAACTGAGGCTCTGACTCATAATCCCGTTGTCGGATCTCGCGATACTCGGATCCTATAAATTCCCCGCTAGTCGCCGCCATCTTAACTCGGGCATTGATCAGGGTAGAGGGAGGGTGTGTTAGGTGGTCCTCTGTCCTGGTAGATCTCGTGCTGTGCTGTTTAGTTCTGTGCTGTGCTGTTTAGTTCTGTGCTGTGCTGTGCTGTGCTGTGTTCTGCAGTATCAGTCCAGTGGTGCTGTGTGCTGTGCTCTGTCCTTCTGAGGTCAGTGGTGCTGCTGGGTCCTGTGCTGTGTCCTGTTCAGTCCAGTGGTGCTGTGTCCTGTGCTCTGTGCTTCTAAGGGCATAGTTATTTCCCCAATATTCCCCTGTGTTTAAAAAAATAAAAAAAAGTTATTTAAAAAAATACCAAAAACTACTTTAATTTTTTTTAATTACCACAAAATTTGCACAACCAATCCTGCAGTATAAGCCCATTGGTACTGCAATATTACCAAGTTCACACATTCAGCAGTAAAAGTCCAGTGGTACTGCAATATTACAAAGTTTACACATTCTGCAGTATCAGTCCAGTGGTGCTGTGTCCTGTGCTCTGTCCTGCTGAGTTCCGTAGTGCTGCTGGGTCCTGTGCCGTGTCCTGTTCAGTCCAGTGGTGCTGTGTCCTGTGCTCTGTGCTTCTAAGGGCATAGTTATTTCCCCATTATTCCCAAGTTTTTAAAAAATAAAAAAAAAGTAAAAAAAAAATTACAATTAAAAATTAAAAAAAAAATATATATAATTATAACCAAATTTGCAAAACCAATCCAGCAGTATAAGTCCATTGGTACTGCAATATTACAAAGTTCACACATTCTGCAGTATCAGTCCAGTGGTGCTGTGTCCTGTGCTCTGTCCTGCTGAGTTCCGTAGTGCTGCTGGGTCCTGTGCCGTGTCCTGTTCAGTCCAGTGGTGCTGTGTCCTGTGCTCTGTGCTTCTAAGGGCATAGTTATTTCCCCATTATTCCCAAGTTTTTAAAAAATAAAAAAAAAGTAAAAAAAAATAAAAAATTTAAAAAAAAAAAAAATATATAATAATTATAACCAAATTTGCAAAACCAATCCAGCAGTATAAGTCCATTGGTACTGCAATATTACAAAGTTCACACATTCTGCAGTATCAGTCCAGTGGTGCTGTGTCCTGTGCTCTGTCCTGCTGAGTTCCGTAGTGCTGCTGGGTCCTGTGCCGTGTCCTGTTCAGTCCAGTGGTGCTGTGTCCTGTGCTCTGTGCTTCTAAGGGCATAGTTATTTCTCCATTATTCCCAAGTTTTTAAAAAATAAAAAAAAAGTAAAAAAAAATTAAAAATTAAAAAAAAAAAAAATTTATAATAATTATAACCAAATTTGCAAAACCAATACAGCAGTATAAGTCCATTGGTACTGCAATATTACCAAGTTCACACATTCTGCAGTATCTTGTGCTACATATAATGGAGACCAAAAATTTGGAGGATAAAGTAGGGAAAGATCAAGACCCACTTCCTCCTAATGCTGAAGCTGCTGCCACTAGTCATGACATAGACGATGAAATGCCATCAACGTCGTCTTCCAAGCCCGATGCCCAATCTCGTAGTACCGGGCATGTAAAATCCAAAAAGCCCAAGTTAAGAAAAAGTAGCAAAAAGAGAAACTTAAAATCATCTGAGGAGAAACGTAAAGTTGCCAATATGCCATTTACGACACGGAGTGGCAAGGAACGGCTTAGGCCCTGGCCCGTGTTCATGACTAGTGGTTCAGCTTCACCCACGGATCTTAGCCCTCCTCCTCCTCCCCCCCCTACAAAAAATTGAAGAGAGTTATGCTGTCAGCAACAAAACAGCAAACAACTCTGCCTTCTAAAGAGAAATTATCACAAATCCACAAGGCGAGTCCAAGGATGTTGGTGGTTGTCAAGCCTGACCTTCCCATCACTGTAAGGGAAGAGGTGGCTCGGGAGGAGGCTATTGATGATGTAGCTGGCGCTGTGGAGGAACTTGATGATGAGGATGGTGATGTGGTTATTGTAAATGAGGCACCAGGGGGGGAAACAGCTGATGTCCATGGGATGAAAAAGCCCATCGTCATGCCTGGTCAGAAGACCAAAAAATGCACCTCTTCGGTCTGGAGTTATTTTTATCCAAATCCAGACAACCAATGTATGGCCATATGTAGCTTATGTAAAGCTCAAATAAGCAGGGGTAAGGATCTTGCCCACCTAGGAACATCCTCCCTTATACGTCACCTGAATAACCTTCATAGTTCAGTGGTTAGTTCAGGAACTGGGGCTAGGACCCTCATCGGTACAGGGACACCTAAATCCCGTGGTCCAGTTAGATACACACCAGCAACACCCTCCTCGTCAACTTCCTCCACAATCTCCATCAGATTCAGTCCTGCAGCCCAAGTCAGCAGCCAGACTGAGTCCTCCTCAATACGGGATTCATCCGAGGAATCCTGCAGCGGTACGCCTACTACTGCTACTGCTGCTGTTGCTGCTGTTAGTCGGTCATCTTCCCAGAGGGGAAGTCGTAAGACCGCTAAGTCTTTCACAAAACAATTGACCGTCCAACAGTCGTTTGCCATGACCACAAAATACGATAGTAGTCACCCTATTGCAAAGCGTATAACTGCGGCTGTAACTGCAATGTTGGTGTTAGACGTGCGCCCGGTGTCCGCCATCAGTGGAGTGGGATTTAGAGGGTTGATGGAGGTATTGTGTCCCCGGTACCAAATCCCGTCGAGATTCCACTTCACTAGGCAGGCGATACCAAAAATGTACAGAGAAGTACGATCAAGTGTCCTCAGTGCTCTAAAAAATGCGGTTGTACCCACTGTCCACTTAACCACGGACATGTGGACAAGTGGTTCTGGGCAAACGAAGGACTATATGACTGTGACAGCCCACTGGGTAGATGCATCCCCTTCCGCAGCAACAGCAACAGCTGCATCAGTAGCAGCAACTACAAAATGGCGGCTCGTGCAAAGGCAGGCAACATTGTGCATTACAGGCTTTAATAAGAGGCACAACGCTGACAACATATTAGAGAAAATGAGGGAAATTATCTCCCAGTGGCTTACCCCACTTAGACTCTCATGGAGATTTGTGGTGTCAGACAATGCCAGTAACATTGTGCGGGCATTAAATATGGGCAATTTCCAGCACGTCCCATGTTTTGCCCACACCATTAATTTGGTGGTGCAGCATTACCTCAAGAGTGACAGGGGTGTGCAGGAGATGCTTGCGGTGGCGCGCAAAATTGCTGGACACTTTCGGCATTCAGCCAGTGCCTACCGCAGACTAGAGGCACATCAAAAAAGCATGAACCTGCCCTGCCATCACCTCAAACAAGAGGTTGTGACGCGCTGGAACTCCACCCTCTATATGCTGCAGAGGATGGAGGAGTAGCAAAAGGCTATTCTGGCCTACACAACCACCCAAGACATAGGCAAAGGAGTGGGGATGCGCCTCAGTCAAGCGCAGTGGAGACTGATTTCCGTGTTGTGCAAGGTTCTGCAGCCATTTGAACTTGCCACACGAGAAGTCAGTTCCGACACTGCCAGCTTGAGTCAGGTCATTCCCCTGATCAGGCTGTTGCAGAAGCAGCTGGAGAAAGTGAGGGAGGAGCTGGTAAGCCATTGCGATTACACCAAGCATATAGCTCTTGTGGATGTAGCCCTTCGTACGCTTTGCCAGGATCCGAGGGTGGTCACTCTTTTAAAGTCAGAGGAATACATTCTGGCCACCGTGCTCGATCCTCGGTTTAAAGCGTATGTTGTGTCTCTGTTTCCGGCGGACACAAGTCTACAGCGGTGCAAAGACCTGCTGGTCAGGAGATTGTCCTCTGAAGAGGACCGTGACATGCCAACAGCTCCACCCTCATTTTCTTCCACATCTATGGCTGCGAGGAAAAAGCTCAGTTTTCCCAAAAGAGGCACTGGCGGGGATGCTGATAACATCTGGTCCGGACTGAAGGACCTGCCAACCATTGCAGACATGTCTACTCTCGCTGCATTGGATGCTGTCACAATAGAAAAAATTGTGGATGATTACTTTGCTGACACCATCCAAGTAGACATGTCAGACAGTCCATATTGTTACTGGCAGGAAAAAAAGGCAGTTTGGAAGCCCCTGTACAAACTGGCTCTATTTTACCTGAGTTGTCCCCCCTCCAGTGTGTACTCGGAAAGAGTTTTTAGTGCAGCGGGGAACCTGGTCAGTGAGCGGCGAAGGAGGTTGCTTCCTCAGAACGTTGAAAAAATGATGTTTATAAAAATGAATAATCAATTCCTCAATGAAGTACAGCACTGCCCTCCAGATACTACAGAGGGACCTGTGGTTGTGGAGTCCAGCGGGGACGAATTGATAATGTGTGATGAGGAGGAAGTACACACTGTAGGGGGAGAGGAATCAGAGGTTGAGGATGAGGACGACATCCTGCCTCAGTAGAGCCTGTTTAGTCTGTACAGGGAGAGATGAATAGCTTTTTTGGTGTGGGGGCCCAAACAAACCAATCATTTCAGCCAAAGTTGTTTGGTAGGCCCTGTCGCTGAAATGATTGGTTTGTTAAAGTGTGCATGTCCTATTTCAACAACATAAGGGTGGAAGTGAGGGCCCAAGGACAATTGCATCTTGGACCTTTTTTTTTTGCATTATATGACCAATCAACAGTCGTTTGCCATGTTCAAAAAGTAAAACCAAATTTAACAAAATTCAAGAAATTAAACCAAAAGTAAAATGCCCTGTCATAATTTAAAACAAGAGGTATTGACGTGCTCTAAAACTACTGTATTGTTGTTTATATTTTATAAACACTACACTTGAAAGCTTGAGTCTTTCAATAAAAAAGTAACTGTCCATTGCACGAATATTTGCAACAGGGACAATTTTAGGGTTAAGAAAGTCAACTAATAACACTTCGACGCTGTCTGTCTTTATAAACACTACACTTGGAAGTTGGAGGAGGTATTGTGGCCCCGGCACCAAATTTACTACCGGGGCCACTCCACTGTGCAGTCCATATTTAGGTGTATCAGATATTAAACAACGGTGACAGTTGATGCCCAATTTTTTAATTATATTGTGGCCTCGGTACCAAATTGTGTACCGGGGCCACCACACTACGCAGTCCATACCCTTTTTTGGTGGAATTCTGACACGTGGAGGGTTTTTTAATTATATTGTGGCCTCGGTACCAAATTGTGTACCGGGGCCACCACACTACGCAGTCCAGATACTTGTTTGGTGGAATTCAGACCAGTTGAGGGTTTTATTATTATATTGTGGGGACCACTCTATCTATACCACACTACAACTCTATACCACTCTATTTAATACTTTAATTCTATTTAATACTTTAATTCTATTTAATACTTTAATTCTATTTAATACTTTAATTCTATTACTAATTACCATAAAGAGGAACTGCCGCTTCTATTTAATACTTTAATTCTATTAGTAGTTACCATAAAGAGGAATAAAATAAACCAATTTTACCAAAAGTATAATATGACTTAGACTTACAAACACTACACTTGAAAGATGGTGCCTTTAAATGAAAAAGTCAGTCTTCATTGCACGACTATGTGCAACAGGGACAGTTTTTTGGTTTACAAAGTCAACCAATAACACTTCGACCCTGTCTGTCTTTAACATACTTGATGGGATCTCAATGACGAATTGTCTGTACCATGTTTGGAGGAGGTATTGTGGCCCCGGTATCAAATTGGGTACCGGGGCCACCCCACTACGCAGTCCAGATACTTGTTTGGTGGAATTCAGACCAGTTGAGGGTGTATTTATTTTATTGTGGCCCCGGCACCAAATTTACTACCGGGGCCACTCCACTGTGCAGTCCATATTTAGGTGTATCAGATATTAAACAACGGTGACAGTTGATGCCCAATTTTTTAATTATATTGTGGCCTCGGTACCAAATTGTGTACCGGGGCCACCACACTACGCAGTCCATACCCTTTTTTGGTGGAATTCTGACACGTGGAGGGTTTTTTAATTATATTGTGGCCTCGGTACCAAATTGTGTACCGGGGCCACCACACTACGCAGTCAAGATAGATAGATGCGTATCATAGATAAAGTACATTCAGTGGTGTGGGGCAAATTGAAAAATATTCAAAATGCACTGACATTATCAAAAACAAGAGGTTGTCACACGCTAAAACTCCAACATGTATATGATGGAGAGGATGGAGGAGCAGCCGTATGTGTAGTGTAATGCAGACCTGTTGAAGGTTTTTTATATATTTTATTGTGGTGCCCAGTGCCCACTCCTCTAGGCAGTCCAGGTACATTTATTGGTGCGATTCATAAAAGTTCAGGGTTTTTAATATATTGTGGTGACCCACTCCTCTACGCAGTCCAGGTACATTTATTGGTGCGATTCATAAAAGTTCAGGGTTTTTAATATATTGTGGTGACCCACTCCTCTACGCAGTCCAGGTACATTTATTGGTGCGAATCAAACAAGTTGATGGTTTTCTTATTATATATATTGTGGTGACCCACTCCTCTACGCAGTCCAGGTACATTTATTGGTGCGATTCATAAAAGTTCAGGGTTTTTAATATATTGTGGTGACCCACTCCTCTACGCAGTCCAGGTACATTTATTGGTGCGAATCAAACAAGTTGATGGTTTTCTTATTATATATATTGTGGTGACCCACTCCTCTACGCAGTCCAGGTACATTTATTGGTGCGATTCATAAAAGTTCAGGGTTTTTAATATATTGTGGTGACCCACTCCTCTACGCAGTCCAGGTACATTTATTGGTGCGATTCATAAAAGTTCAGGGTTTTTAATATATTGTGGTGACCCACTCCTCTACGCAGTCCAGGTACATTTATTGGTGCGATTCATAAAAGTTCAGGGTTTTTAATATATTGTGGTGACCCACTCCTCTACGCAGTCCAGGTACATTTATTGGTGCGATTCATAAAAGTTCAGGGTTTTTAATATATTGTGGTGACCCACTCCTCTACGCAGTCCAGGTACATTTATTGGTGCGAATCAAACAAGTTGATGGTTTTCTTATTATATATATTGTGGTGACCCACTCCTCTACGCAATCCAGGTACATTTATTGGTGCGATTCATAAAAGTTCAGGGTTTTTAATATATTGTGGTGACCCACTCCTCTACGCAGTCCAGGTACATTTATTGGTGCGAATCAAACAAGTTGATGGTTTTCTTATTATATATATTGTGGTGACCCACTCCTCTACGCAGTCCAGGTACATTTATTGGTGCGATTCATAAAAGTTCAGGGTTTTTAATATATTGTGGTGACCCACTCCTCTACGCAGTCCAGGTACATTTATTGGTGCGATTCATAAAAGTTCAGGGTTTTTAATATATTGTGGTGACCCACTCCTCTACGCAGTCCAGGTACATTTATTGGTGCGATTCATAAAAGTTCAGGGTTTTTAATATATTGTGGTGACCCACTCCTCTACGCAGTCCAGGTACATTTATTGGTGCGATTCATAAAAGTTCAGGGTTTTTAATATATTGTGGTGACCCACTCCTCTACGCAGTCCAGGTACATTTATTGGTGCGATTCATAAAAGTTCAGGGTTTTTAATATATTGTGGTGACCCACTCCTCTACGCAGTCCAGGTACATTTATTGGTGCGAATCAAACAAGTTGATGGTTTTCTTATTATATATATTGTGGTGACCCACTCCTCTACGCAATCCAGGTACATTTATTGGTGCGATTCATAAAAGTTCAGGGTTTTTAATATATTGTGGTGACCCACTCCTCTACGCAGTCCAGGTACATTTATTGGTGCGAATCAAACAAGTTGATGGTTTTCTTATTATATATATTGTGGTGACCCACTCCTCTACGCAGTCCAGGTACATTTATTGGTGCGATTCATAAAAGTTCAGGGTTTTTAATATATTGTGGTGACCCACTCCTCTACGCAGTCCAGGTACATTTATTGGTGCGATTCATAAAAGTTCAGGGTTTTTAATATATTGTGGTGACCCACTCCTCTACGCAGTCCAGGTACATTTATTGGTGCGATTCATAAAAGTTCAGGGTTTTTAATATATTGTGGTGACCCACTCCTCTACGCAGTCCAGGTACATTTATTGGTGCGATTCATAAAAGTTCAGGGTTTTTAATATATTGTGGTGACCCACTCCTCTACGCAGTCCAGGTACATTTATTGGTGCGATTCATAAAAGTTCAGGGTTTTTAATATATTGTGGTGACCCACTCCTCTAGGCAGTCCAGGTACATTTATTGGTGCGAATCATACAAGTTGATGGTTTTCTTATTATATATATTGTGGTGACCCACTCCTCTAGGCAGTCCAGGTACATTTATTGGTGCGAATCATACAAGTTGATGGTTTTCTTATTATATATATTGTGGTGACCCACTCCTCTAGGCAGTCCAGGTACATTTATTGGTGCGAATCATAAAAGTTCAGGGTTTTTACTTTTTAATATATATTGTGGTGACCCACTCCTCTACGCAGTCCAGGTACATTTATTGGTGCGAATCATACAAGTTGATGGTTTTCTTATTATATATATTGTGGTGACCCACTCCTCTAGGCAGTCCAGGTACATTTATTGGTGCGATTCATAAAAGTTCAGGGTTTTTAATATATTGTGGTGACCCACTCCTCTACGCAGTCCAGGTACATTTATTGGTGCGAATCAAACAAGTTGATGGTTTTCTTATTATATATATTGTGGTGACCCACTCCTCTACGCAATCCAGGTACATTTATTGGTGCGATTCATAAAAGTTCAGGGTTTTTAATATATTGTGGTGACCCACTCCTCTACGCAGTCCAGGTACATTTATTGGTGCGAATCATACAAGTTGATGGTTTTCTTATTATATATATTGTGGTGACCCACTCCTCTAGGCAGTCCAGGTACATTTATTGGTGCGATTCATAAAAGTTCAGGGTTTTTAATATATTGTGGTGACCCACTCCTCTACGCAGTCCAGGTACATTTATTGGTGCGAATCAAACAAGTTGATGGTTTTCTTATTATATATATTGTGGTGACCCACTCCTCTACGCAATCCAGGTACATTTATTGGTGCGATTCATAAAAGTTCAGGGTTTTTAATATATTGTGGTGACCCACTCCTCTACGCAGTCCAGGTACATTTATTGGTGCGAATCAAACAAGTTGATGGTTTTCTTATTATATATATTGTGGTGACCCACTCCTCTACGCAGTCCAGGTACATTTATTGGTGCGATTCATAAAAGTTCAGGGTTTTTAATATATTGTGGTGACCCACTCCTCTACGCAGTCCAGGTACATTTATTGGTGCGATTCATAAAAGTTCAGGGTTTTTAATATATTGTGGTGACCCACTCCTCTACGCAGTCCAGGTACATTTATTGGTGCGATTCATAAAAGTTCAGGGTTTTTAATATATTGTGGTGACCCACTCCTCTACGCAGTCCAGGTACATTTATTGGTGCGATTCATAAAAGTTCAGGGTTTTTAATATATTGTGGTGACCCACTCCTCTACGCAGTCCAGGTACATTTATTGGTGCGATTCATAAAAGTTCAGGGTTTTTAATATATTGTGGTGACCCACTCCTCTAGGCAGTCCAGGTACATTTATTGGTGCGAATCATACAAGTTGATGGTTTTCTTATTATATATATTGTGGTGACCCACTCCTCTAGGCAGTCCAGGTACATTTATTGGTGCGAATCATACAAGTTGATGGTTTTCTTATTATATATATTGTGGTGACCCACTCCTCTAGGCAGTCCAGGTACATTTATTGGTGCGAATCATAAAAGTTCAGGGTTTTTACTTTTTAATATATATTGTGGTGACCCACTCCTCTACGCAGTCCAGGTACATTTATTGGTGCGAATCATACAAGTTGATGGTTTTCTTATTATATATATTGTGGTGACCCACTCCTCTAGGCAGTCCAGGTACATTTATTGGTGCGAATCATAAAAGTTCAGGGTTTTTAATATATATTGTGGTGACCCACTCCTCTACGCAGTCCAGGTACATTTATTGGTGCGATTCATAAAAGTTCAGGGTTTTTAATATATATTGTGGTGACCCACTCCTCTACGCAGTCCAGGTACATTTATTGGTGCGATTCATAAAAGTTCAGGGTTTTTAATATATATTGTGGTGACCCACTCCTCTAGGCAGTCCAGGTACATTTATTGGTGCGAATCATAAAAGTTCAGGGTTTTTAATATATATTGTGGTGACCCACTCCTCTACGCAGTCCAGAAAGATACCTTGTTGCAACGTTTTGGACTAATAACTATATTGTGAGGTGTTCAGAATACACTGTAAATTAGTGGAAATGCTTGTTATTGAATGTTATTGAGGTTAATAATAGCCTAGGAGTGAAAATAAGCCCAAAAACTTGATTTTTAAACTTTTTATGTTTTTTTCAAAAAAAATCCGAATCCAAAACCTTAAATCCGAACCGAGACCTTTCGTCAAGTGTTTTGCGAGACAAATCCGAACCCCAAAAATAACGAAAATCCGGATCCAAAACACAAAACACGAGACCTCAAAAGTCGCCGGTGCACATCCCTAGTCCAAAGTGCAAAGTGGAGTAAAACGTTTTTGCACAGCTATATAACAAATAAGGACCACTCTGCACATAAAATATAAAGTTTTATTCTTCAGATCTTTATTGCACATATATTGAAGTAAACACATGTTAAGCATATATAACACATTTAAGTACATGTCCAAAGTAATGAACCCTAGTACTGGTGAACCTCTTCCTTTCAGCTCCTATCCTCAAAATCTAGAAACCTTTGCTCAGCAAACAAAGCTTGAAGTGGATTGCCTGCAATAACCATATTGTTACATCAATAGTACCAACAGTGTCTGACTGTTTGAGGTCCTATTTATAGACATTACAGGCCTGCATAGGTCAATGGCTGGCGTATTTAGCAATCTTGCCAGTCAGAGCCACCTCTATTTTTCTGGCAGATTTTCCAGTGGTTTTCTGGTAGTGGTACATACCATGCATTGTATTCTTATCATGGCTAAAAGTTGGGATGGTGATTTGCAATGTGGTGCTTTGGAATACATCACTTTTCCACCAGTTTTCTATCAGTTTATCCTTTCACACTTCTGCAGCTTTCAAACTGTCAAAACAAATCGGTGAAAACCAACAATTTTCAAAAACTGCAACTTGATACATTTTAGATGTCAGTATTTGATGGAGTGGGGATTGGGCAGTACACAACCATTCGTCAGAACAATTAAGCAGTCTAGCAACAAATCCTATTGAATTTGCTGCACTTTCATTTGATGGCAGATTGTCACATACTATATCTTGTTCTTATCCTCTGAGACTACGTTTTGCACCAGCCATAGCTGCTCTTACACACTGTGAGAACAATCCTGTTGTTGCTGCTACTCCTCACTGATGATGTCTGGCAGCTACCTCATCCTCACCACAGGTAAGTGTAGAGAAGGTGTGTATTAGGGAGATATTTTGACAATGATGATATGATTGAGAAATAATTGGAGGGAAATTGAGGGGTTGTCAAGAGTAGGGTTAGCCTTGATCAGGGGAAATTAATCGGGTGTAAGCCTTGATCTGAGGGAAACTTGCTTGGGGGTTATCATGAACTTGTGGACAGTCAAGTGAGGGAGAATTTAAGACAGATCAGACATGATCTGGGCAGGAATCAACACAGAAGGAATGATGGATGACTTGAAGGAGAGTCAATACAGTGTAGTGTGTTTTGGAGGAAATATATATGTAATGCTAGGAGTTAGAGTTTGCCTCAGTAGCAGATATAATTTCATATCTCCCATCTGATTTTGGGGGACTTTGCCAGGTATGTTTCCCTTCACTCTGCTATGCAGTGCAAAGCAATGTGAAGGAAGTGCCGCAGCTAAACAATGGTGTGAGTGGTATGGGAAATGGAAGGGTCTTGAGAGCAGCCTAGTGCTAAGCGTAGATCTGTGTGCTCCTCTTCACATGTTTGTCTCCCTACTGTCACCTGTACTTAATTAAATGTAGAGAGCTGGGGTGAATAGGGATTTGAGGAATTATCTCAGTTAATAGGTTGACCACTCTCTGATCACTGTTAGACCATGTGACTTGGCAAGTTTGAAGTTTGCAGAGGAAATTGTAAAGGTATGAGCCTACCGTATGCATGTGAATTAAATACAGTTTAGCCATACTTGCTGTATATTTCATGTGTATAGATTCACATGGTAAATCTCATAACCTGAAGCTCACTAAAATAAAATAAATAAATAGGCAGCAAATGAATAAGCAGTCAGATTAACCAGCCTCTTGTGATAGATTTTTCTCTGGGCCACAATTTCGCCACCAACAATGGGAACTACCTGGTCTACTAAAGTTACTTGAGTGATTGACTTTCCGACAGTATGAGTACACATAAGGTGCTAATTCAAATATTTATTAACCACCTAATCAAAACATAGTACTTCATTTTGGGGAACATTTAGAGGACCAAGGTAAAAATGTGAGCAACTAGCAGTCAGTAAAACATATAAGCTTTCAGCCCAAAATCAAGGGTCCTCATTCTTGCAAGTCCTACACTAACATATATGCTTTAAACAACAGTCAAACACAGTTACATTCAAATGCATTCACCTCTAAGTATAGGGGCTGACATAAAAAGAGATGGTGTTTAAGCCCTGTTGAGGAGGGAACGTGTGATGATTAAAGAAATGACCATCTGTGTAAGGCAAGGGAATATAAGAACCCCAAAGTGGCAAATCGTGGCATATTTGAAGTCCTTCCCACACCCTTGCAAGAGGTAGATAACACTTCCGAACCACTGTCTATCTATCTATGTCCTGCTACAATCTGATATTCTCTGACAGGACATACATAGACACCTGACTGGTTCAAACACTCTACTGCTTGAACCAAACTGTTAATGAATTCTGGTTCTAGCAATGTGCCCAGGAGCTGGTTTATTTGATCCCTGGACACTCAATCACCATAAACATAACATAACGATATGAATGTTATGTATTCCAATGCCTAAACAGTTTATTTCACCTGGAGGCACAGTTATTATTTCCTCCAGCCTAATCTACCTCTCCCCTGTAGCTCTGCACTAATAGTTTCCTGTCCCAGGACTGAGAGGGTTCACATGACAGTAAGTGTTGTAAGATAAGTATCCTCATGCCCTCATTAGTTGTGCCAATGATTTCAAGATCTAGCTCCACTAGGTCCACAACATGGCTCCACTATTGTAACACATGGGAAACGTTAAAAAGCAGGTACAAACCCACATAATTTCCTATTAAAATATTATTAATGTCACTCTAACTTCTTAATTTGCTTTGGATTTATACTTTCACTCTGTGCAGACTAAGTAAATCCAGACAGTTGTGTACCTCTTTGCTTAAAGTAAACTTTTAGGGATTTTGAGAACTGTCCTCTTGATGACAATAGACCATGCCACCAAGCTATATGTTGTAAGAAGATTAGCATATAACGAATAATGTTTTAGGAGATAATGGAAAATATACAAAATGAATGGCAATCTTCTAATAATCTTAGCAACACCTACATAGGTAGGTGAAGTGATATAATAAGCATATTATGATGTATTCATATGTAAGTACTTCCAATAGGCATTTACAAAGAAAACATGAAATATATATGTATAGATTACTTTGAACCAATATCATTAATATTAATACACCATAGAACAATGAAACTGTTTTACTCTTGGCAGGTTCCTTTTAGAGTGGATCTGTTATACTCATATAAAACTACTTAACAAATTTGTTACTGTGACTTCTCTCTAAAGTTACAGTAACATTTGGTATTTAACCCTGGTGTCAGCAAGTTCAAAGCAGTGGTTGAGGACATGGAAGAAATGAAAGCAAAGTTAACCACAACCACAAAATCTTGTATCCAATGGTTAACATTATGTATAATTTGTTTAAGATCCAATATTAAAGTAAAAAAAACTATTTGCTTAACAGATCATTGTTAAATAACCACAAGCCAAAAATATGATTTATTAAAGTCCCTGCACTGAAAAACTGGTGCAAAAATGTTACACATAACTGGCAAAAGTATTCAACTCAATATATGTTTTTACTTCAGTTGGTGCCACAATTTTCCAAATAAATTATAGGTGTTTGTGGGGTTTCTTGCTGTGCACTCAGAAAATATATTACAAATTTGCCAATTTGGTGACATTTTTGATGACCGGAATTAAAAAGAGGTCGTGCAACGCGTCTATAAGTGTCTTGCAGGGAAAATGACTACTTAAAAAAAAAAAAATCTGTCTTCCCTATTTTTGCCTGGCCGTTGTCCTAATAAATGGTCCTATGAGTTGTATTATATAAATTAGCCACTCGTAACATTCATTAATATGTCGAAGGAAATTTTTCAACAGATCCGAAGATATTTGAGGTACAGTTAGGAAGTTCCTTTATCTGCACACATCAAACTTCCTGTGAAAGAAGAATTCAGATGGTGAGTCTCTTTCAGTCTGAAATGATTGATCTCTGCATAGCAAATGTAAATACAATGTCAAACGTCTCAAGTTCTGTCAAGTAATGAGGACATTTACATACATAACTTGTATTTTAGTTGTAGGTACAAGAGCTATGTTACTTAGTAAAGTCAAGTTAAAGTATAATGCATTTCAGTGCAAAGTAAAAAGTAACCTGTGGAATGCACTTTAAGGAAAGAATTATGTCCACTTTTGTCAGATATAAGACAGCTTTTCGGTAAATGAATCCTATATCATATTGCTGCATAGTGAAAAAGTAAAGACAAAGGAGCAGTAAGTCAACTTTTAATCAGCTTAATGCAACTATTTACGCTGACAAGACTATCAGACTTTAGGATTGTAAGAGAAGATATAAACACTGAAGGTCCTAAGGACAGATCAAAAAGACATAGCATTTAAGCTATAAGTATTGGCTTAAGAATTTATTAAAATATTTTTTATGTTCAACTCATGACGTACTTTGTTGTCTACCATTCTCCTATAATAAGTTATTCCAGGTAAAATAATGTCAAATGTGTCATAGATTATAGACCAGTTTTCGCAGAATAAAAAGCAAAGACTATTTTCCCTAATTAGAGATCCTAATAAATGCTTTATTGAAAGAATGATTCATTTTAATTTTTTCAAAGTGTAACTCCACTCAAAATGATGTTGCCTAATTAAAATGATAAAACTAGCTATTACAGAGCAATGCAAAATCTCCTGGCATTGGAAATATGACTTTTGCCTGAAATCACCTGATAAAACATTAGAAACATGTTGTTGCAACTTAAAAGATATGTTATGAATATTTTACCTTTCTTAGCAGCATCTCAAATCATATAAACAAACCAGGGCTGGAATGATTATTTCCATAGTTACATGTGTTGCTAAGAGAGGTCAGTTTTCAAAAACTTGACTGTCAAATGAGTATTTCTGAGTTTTCAAAAGGTGATTTCATGCACAGGAATTATTGCAGAAAGTAGTAGCATACAGCATAAAGAGGACAATAACCAAAGCAGCATAGTGTGTAGAAAGAGAAGCCTACTTCACTATACTGATCATCCTGACTTGTGGGGGGAAAAAAAAATACAGACTCAAAAAAGCTTTTTTTCATTAAAACTGAATAAAAGCTAAATGTGGTTGTATAAATTTGGATTTGGAGCTTACATTAACACTAGGGTCCATAAATTAATACATAAATAATTGTGTGGTTTGGGCATGTCGGCCTGCCATCAACATCTCTAGACACAAAACAGGGGCATCATTAGACATATTGGGACTACATAGCAAAGTTTTGTAAGGAAGCCGTGTACATAAAGCAGACAATTTCTCACCTTCCTTCAGCATTCTATAGCTCCCTCAAGTGATTAATCTATGGCTGCCATAGTATACACAATATAATAATGTAATGAAGTGTCATATACATAAGAGAGAACAGCATTGCATATTCAGTCTAAAATTGAATGAAACAATGACACAGAAATACCCACATCCATTGTTTACCCTTTAATGAGAATCTTCTTTCCTGCAGTAGTCCAAAGAGAAACCACAGATAAGTCATAAGACGATTTAATATCATTTAGATATGGTGCTATTGAATGAAGTTCTTTCAGCTGGACGGGATAGGGGAGGGTTACACGCAAACAGCCAGTCAGTAGTGGCAGCTAGTTGCATCATCATCACGTATCTTTACACCAAGCCTCCATTATCTGAAAAAGATACATTTTGTAATATGCGTATTAGGAAAGCTTTTGCATCAATAATGTAGCATCTCCAGGGCCGTGGTGTACTTACAAGAATAGAGCCTTACTGTACTCAACCTATGTTTGTCCGCTCCAATTCCACCTCTCCATGCCTTTGGGGTGCAAGTCTAAGATACTCAGAAATCTAGATACAATTGTACTTTGGAACTCATACACAGAACGGAAATGCATATACATACACAAAGAAATGAATGTACACCTAAGTCTAAAAAATATAGCCAATTGCACTAGGAACTACAATCTGCTCTATTATATGATAAACCTACAAACTTTTAGGATCTTCAAATAAAATTGGAGTTAGAAGTATTCAACTCAGTTGGAAAAAATATGGTCATTTGACTGGACTACTAAATTGTACACACAGGTCAGATGGGACAAGTAAAGTACCATAAATCATCAGCTCCTAAAATAAAAATAGTACATTCTCTCAGAGTGTGGCTTTAAAGATATTGCAAAAAGCTTCCCTCAGCACGAATAAAATTCTAAAAAAAATCAAAAGACAAAGAAAAATACAATGAATGGCATTATGAAAAAGACAACAGACATAGAGTTCTGAGTGGAATATTAATCAAGCACATGTTTATATTAATCATAACAGTCAAGAAATTGAGCATAATAAAATAGACCACGCTTGGAGAATATATTTGTGTTAAGACGTCTGACAGAAGGAACAGTGCATACCTCTGGAAAGCCTGTCTAGAAAATATATTTTCTGTCAATCCACAAGGTATCACTTGATGTTCAAGTTCCTACTAATTTCTGCATAATTAAAACTAGACTTACAGCTTTCAAAATGTAAAATAAAAATTAGAAATACTCCTTATGAGCAAACTACATCAATGCCATATTAAATGTCACTAAGTGTAATGTTTCTCTCTGTAGCATCTGCATTAAACGCACTTCCTTTTTAAATCTAATGCGAATCATTTAGGCACATGAGGTAATTGTCAGCTTAATACACCCAATGAACCTTGATAAATGACCTCCATTTGGCACACAGAGGACTCTTTTCAGTATAGTCCCTATAAATCTGCTGGAGCAACAGAGTGAAAAAAATATTGAAGGTCTTTCCCAGAAAAAATATAAAGTAACAAGACAGTGTGTCATAAAAATCATCTATATAAATGTAGCAGGTAGAAAAGAAACTGATTTAAGAATAAAATTTATTGAGGTGGAAAAAAATTTCAGAAAAAGTAATAATAACATGCTTTAGAATACATATACACAATCTGTAATACACACACACACACACACACACACACATACACACTAGGTAACATCACAGGTAATGTCATTAGCTACACTGGAACATATCAAAATGACCCTCACAATGTAATTCTGTTATACTAGCTTTATACGTCAGGGTGGCAGACAACTTTCACAAAATCAAGCAATTTTTCTTTGCCAATCTCTAGCACCAATCTAACTTAGTTTCACTCACTATTAGCTTGGCCCACTTGTCCATTGTATTATATCGCCCACAGGAAACACAAGCTTTATAAACATTGAGCTCCACTTCCAGCTGTAGCCTGATTATTAGGTGGCAAACCCATGTATTCCTGCCCTGTCTGACACCACTCTCCTCCCCTAGATATAGGTCATTAGAATAGATGGTCTGATTGGCCTGTTTGCAAGGCCTCATTATAATTACACCCTGAGGACTGTAAGGGAAAGTTCTCTGCAAAAGACAGTGTGATAAGTCACTCACTTAGCATCATATCAATCACCTGGTGGAACCATGTGCTAAAGTGGACTTCACGGTTAGGGCAAATTTCTTGAATGAGCCAGATAACAGCGAGTCTCTTCAAGGCCATTTTGGTTCTGCCATCCGGTGGTATCATCTTCCACATTCCTTTGTATTTCTTATATTTTCATGATTTCATCACACCCCTGCTATGTTACCACTCTCGGCAGTTCGCCAATCTTATTTTGCTACTCATTGCACCAGCAAACGTACATACATTTTAAATATATGTAACAATTCCTAAGGTTGAGCATAATTCATGAATTAAATGCAGGTCCACGTAATTAATTAACTTATTACTATTGATTGGATAAAAACCCAGCAGAACTAATCACTCATAATAATTCTCTGATGAAACTGGCATTGAGCCAGAGAAGCACATCAGGACTTGTATATTTATCCAAGAGTATTGGTCACTTCTTTCCGCCGAGGCTTGCTTCTATATAATGATATGAGCTACCTTTACGGAAATATGCTATTTTCAGTTGGAGCTGGAGTTCGCCTTCCAGATAATGACTTAATTATCACCACATAAGAACTTTACCAAGGTTGCATCTGTACATCAAAATATTGTAGATATATTGTAGGGCCCTTCAATGCTTGATTTAACTTGCCATTTTAAATAGATTGTATGACCAGCTTTGTACCGCATTGAATTTAATGAAATAGGAACAGTGTTTATGTCCTTTTTTTAAAAGTGCTTTTTATGCTCACACTGAATATATTGTATAAGAAAGCATTTTTTACCCTTGGATGTCTAAAATTTTGTTTTATTAAAATTGTTCAACCTTGGGAATGTTCTATTAATTGTGTGCCCTGATTGAACTATTTCTATAACTGCATTTTTCATCCTGATTTCTCCATTGGGGTGTGAAACTTTTTAGTTTTGTTGTATTGGCTTTCTTTATGGTAATTGCCATCTTTATACCACATCCACGACTAGAAGAAAATTGATTATCAGCCTTTTCCACAGACCAATTTGACACTTTGTCAACAAAGAGTAATGATGGTCAGTCTTCTTACTATCCCTCTATGTCTGCACGTCATCACATACACTCTTGTACCCACAAATATCTTTCTTCAGTGCTTTATGTACCTCCAGCTTGGTCATTTTCATTACAAATTTCATTGGCACTGTTTTTTTTACTTCCCATCTGTTTCAATGTTTTGACAAATACCCATTTTTCTGAGACAGTGTGTTTGGACCAATAACCCGACCCTATTTCCCAGTAAATGCCATTTTGTTCTCTAGCATAGCCACTTCACATTTGCGAGCTCATTACTCTCACTGTCCAGAGTCTAGTTTGACATTTCCCAAGTTTTCTTCTACCTGCTTCTTCTGCACAGCCAACAATAACTTGTGAATGTTCTGTTTAAGATAGTTGGGCTTTATATGTCAATTTCTCCTCCTTAGTGCTTTAATGGCCTCCAGTTCCTCATGTAGTTGGTTTTTGAGTCTAATCCTTATGATTTTCTTTCAACAGTTTTATCTCAGCATCTCTGTGTTTTACCCAACCAGCATGTCTGCAGCAAGCGGAGGGATTTCCATTTTCCGTCAATGCACTCATGTAAAGTCTCTGTTAATTTTGTAACACATCGTTCACATTCTTAATGATTTATAGTTAGATTTCTTTCAGTATGAGAGTTTAATGGACCAGTTTCTCACCTGCGAGCTCTGTTTTGCTCTGAAGTCCCTTTATGCATTATCCTAATGTTTGCATTTCTCGTCTAATGACCACATGTTGAAAACACAATTTCTGGCTGTATCTCAGACTATATTTGTGCTCTCTTTTCAAGTTGGTCTCTTTCACTGATTCATATTTCTCAAGGTGATTAGCCATAACTGTCAGGTGTATGCCCGTCTTCTTACTGCCTAGTTCTCTTGTTGGCTCTGCTGAGCTCTCTCTTTAAGAGCCTTAATTTTATACTCTCTATCTTTCATTGTCACAGAGTCAACTCCATACGGAGACTTTGACACACCTGCATGCAATCTTTC